>NC_042624.1:70631243-71287955 GCF_901001135.1 Rhinatrema bivittatum | reverse complement strand
TAAGTGAGCTTTCGGAATCCCACTGTTCCCTTCTTTAAATGTGACCCTAATGGCTCTTATGTTAGCACAATAAAAAGTACAGCGAACTGCAAAGAGTTTTATTTTTCAGTACAGACACTGTAAGAACATATTTTGACTGCTGGATGACATTACTAATCCACCTATTTTTACAGCACAGATACCATGTCAAACCTGTCTATAGGAACTGTAATGGAACAACCTATTCTTTCCTGCTAAAGCACATATGCCATGGGAAATGACCATATACCTCAGTCTCTCATTGTACACTCTGGACATTGCAAGACCCACATTGACCTGAGCCATAATGAAAGGCTACTCCCTTCTATCCACGAGAACCGTACTGACCATTCCTGTGCTTAAGAACACAGCCAATAGAATGACCACAGGTGACAGGTAAGGTATGTCATTCTCCATTAACTTATCCCTGACGGTATTTGCTACATTTGCAACAGATTATTTTTATTACAGGCTTTTTCTCATTCTATGCTGATTACCCATATGTTTTCTTAACCAACATTTCTATTCCAGATTATTCATATTGAACGCAATTCAAAGTTGGTGGTTTTGGGGTGTGAAGGAGGCGGAGCTCACTAATACACTCCGTGATCAGACTCCATCTCCGCTTCCATCCGTAAATGCCTATTCACCTGCCTGGCTACATGGCTTGTATTCACCTCCGTGAAGCGATTTACTCACACAGATTTATTCCAGCCCCACAGATCAGCCCCCACCATTACTGCCTCTTCCACACAGTCAGATTCACAAGGATACACTATTGAGACCAACTCCGTCCACATGTACTTAACTTTCTTTCGATCACTCCCGTCCTTCATGCATAGAGCCTGTTCAGTCTAAGAATAAACCACAAAGAATACCATGGGGTACATCTGGAACTGCTCGTACTGATTCAGAGTCAATTACCGATGGACTTTACACCAGTTTTGGAAGGGAAAGTATGTGTATACTTTTACTTTCAAATTTCTCCTAAAAAAAAGCCACCCACCTGCTAATTTCTGCAAGTCATTTTTCTGAGAAAAAAAATATCTGATACGTTTGAACATTCAACAGCTCCTCCCCTGCTGTGGGTAAGAGTACACACATAGAGGCCCTGTTCACTTACTATTAATGTGCACAGAGGGCAGGCAAGTTTCTAAAAGCCCATTTCTGAAAGTAAAGCATTGCTTTATCCATAGGCAAGGCTTTGAAAATAACCCTGCAAATATCCACATAAAAAAAAGAAAATATTTCCTTTTTTTTTATTTGAATAAAAAAAAAAATTTCCAATGAATTTTCAAAGCGTTAAGTGGGGGTCAAGCATGCAAAATATAACATATACACACCTAAAGGTGAATTTTCAAAGTGATACGCGCACCAAGACCGGGAGATGCGCATGTCCGCCTGATTTTATAAACCTGCCACATACGGGCACAAGGTCCAATAGGGCAAATTTTAAAAGCCCCCCCGTGCAGAGGGAGAATCCAAAATGGCCGCTTGAGAGAGGATGTGTGCAGAGGAGCTCCTGCGTTGTTGATTTACCTTGTTGGATATGCCGCACACGAAGCGAAAGGGTAAGCTCCGGGTGGATACCCCGACCACCCCGATACAAGCCCTTTCGCAACAGAATATAGAACACTTCTTTGCACCAACGGCAATTTCAACCCCGGAGGGGAGATCCGCGGAGGCGCTAGGCGGGGAGCTAGGCCTAACGCCCATGGATGAGATGACATCATTGAGCCCCGGGGCTCCCAAAACGCCTCCACCCCCGTGAGCAGACCCGCTGCAGGATCCGGGTATGAAAGCTCGACCAGAGTTGCCGAGCGATTTTCTGTCCCTCGGGAGGGAACTGGCAGGGGTAGAGCTGCTCGCCAATACTGCGGAGATTAAAAGTTCAGTGCAGCACAAAAACCAGCCAAGGCTGGAAATGAGTGCAGCAGGAGGAGATCCTGAACTCAATCACGCAGTAGCGTTACACCTGGGGGAAGAAGGACTGTTGGCTGACCCAGGAAAAGGGAAGGAAAGCCAACAAGAAGGAATGGTAAGAGCTATTTCTTTTGCTATAACTGAGACTAATCCTCAAAATGTGACTTTAGACCTTGTATGGAAAACTCTCACCTCCCTGGTATCAGCTATAGGGAATTTATCAAAGATAATGACGGATACACAACAGCGAGTTTGCCATATCGAACCTTTATTAACTTCTCAGTCAAGTAAAATACAAACACTGGAAAAACAAGTTACCCAGATACAAACTACACAAAATGCTTTGATTCAAGGAGAACTGATAAATTCCAAGAAAATTGAAAACTTAGAAAATGAACTTAGAGCTAAAAACCTAAGAGTGTTAAACTTTCCTCATATTGCTCTAATTTCCCCATTGGAGCAATTTAAGAAGTATCTTTTGGAGACTTTGCAGCTTTCAAGAGATTTAATACCATCAATAATAAAAATATACTTCATTAAAACGGAGAGGAAGGATACACAAGGCGATCAGCCTCCAAATCCAGGAATTGAAAACCTGACAGAATTTCTTGAACAACCGTCGGAAGAACAGATTGACTATTGTGGGACGTTGTTAATAAGTTTCTCATTGGTATCAGAACGAGATATGATTTTGAAACTCTTTCTTAGGAACAGAGAAAAAAAGTACCTGGGATATAAGTTGTGGATGTTTCCGGACTTGACTAGAACGACCCAGCAAAGAAGAAAAATCTTTTTGGCAATGTGTCAGGAGGCCAGGGGTATAGGTGCACAGATTACCATACGTTATCCGTGTAAATGTATTCTTAGACTAAATGATATGAGATATATTTTTCTTGACCCGTCTCAGTTAAGAATATTTCTAGATACGCATTCCTTGACTAAACATAGCTCTAACTAATTTCCGTTTTTGGGATCTAGAAATATTATATTGCTGTGCCTCTCTTTTTACTTTTCATTTGAAAATGAATATATGATTTCCTTAATTACTCCCAAAGAAATAGGATTCTCTCCTTTATTTCCTTATAAAGGGATGATTTATAACCTGGAACTTTTTTCCATATTTCTTTTGTGTAAACTTAAAAAGATATTCCAGTGGGAATCTGATGTTTTTTTTTTTTTTCTTACAAATATATATGTATACCTTTATCCCAATCTCTTGATATGCGTGTATTGCTATCATGTAATGTTTGAAAATTAAAAATTAAAAATTAAAAAAAAAAAAAAGCCCCCCCGTGCATAAATTCTGGGGCGGGGAGGAGTGGTCCAGGGGACGAGGAGTAGCGGAGCTGGAGGCGGCCGGTACAGTGGCCATTTGCCGCTGTGCTGGCACGTGCAACTTACCCAGCTCAGGAGCCGGCATAAGTTCTTAAACAAAGAAGAAAAAAAAGTAGGAACTTTTAAGGGGTTGGGGAGGACAGGGGAAGAGGGAGGGAGTATGTGCAGGGGGATAGGGAAGTTTCCTCCCAGTCTGCTCCTTAATTGGAACGGCCTGGGAGGGAACTGGGGAAGGCCGCGATCGCCGCTGCGCGAATTTTGCAAAACAGTCCCCCCCCCCCCCCCCCCCCCGGGCGCGCCGCATGCACGGATTACAAAATCCAGTGCGCATGTGTGTGCAGCCTGACGATTTTATAACATGCGCGCACCGGACACGCGTGTTATAACATGGGCGCGCACATGGACGTGCGCACGCACCTATTAAAATCTACCCCAGTGTGCGCATATCTCACATCGAGCAGAAAATGGGTGGAATGTAGGCAGGGCATGGGCAGTCCCGGGTGGGGCCAAGAGATAAGCACGTATGTAGCTACCCGCAAGGGTGCGCATCCAGGTCTATTTCAATGCAAAGTTACTTCTGCTACTGATGAGGTGCAAGTCTAAATAAAACTATTTCTAACCATATATGAATTGCCTAAGGGTTGAGGCTCAACTGGTCGGAGTACAGGCTAAAGAACCAAGGGGATCTAGAGTGGGCAAACTGGTTAAACTGGTCATTTCCTGGAATACAAAATGTAATAAAAATAATACAAATACGTAGCATAATAAGCAAATATAAATAATATTAAATAGCATGTATCAAAAATATATATGCGTAAAACAAATTTAATCCAAATACACAGTTCTGTGTTAAGATACCCATGTGGAAACTGCTCAGTGGATTTCTAGTTATATCAATTGGGCAGCCAGTGACCTAAGTTTTAGTTTCCCAGTCTTATAAAATGAATGTTTGCTTAAATAAATCAGCCTTAGAGCATCTTGTAAGGTAAATATTTTTTTTTGTATAAATATACCTTCAATAATTTTCTAATCTGCAAGAAATCTCTCTCTAACAATTCTTTGGGCAGAGACTTTCATATAGTAGGAGGTACACATTAGAATACCTGCACTCTGGTTTTAGCCAGTCTACATTCTTTTAGAGGTGGAAGAACAAGCATAAATAATTTCCTGAACATAATTGTCTTGCAGATACATATCTTTTAATCTTCCTGAACAAATATTTGGGGCTCTGACTATGTATTGCCTTAAAACTAAGACAAATCATTTTAAATTGTGAACGAAAGGACACTGGAAGCCAGTGAATAGAGGATAAAATAGAGGATAAAACAGAAGCCTGAAATCATTCTTGTGGCCACATTTTGAAGCATTTGAAGCCTTTGTAGCTGGGTTTTAAAAAGGTTTGGATAAGTTCTTGGAGAAGTCCATTAACTGCTATTAATCAAGTTGACTTAGGGAATAGCCACTGCTATTACTGGCATCAGTAGCATGGGACCTACTTACAGCTGAATTTTAAAATGGCCGCACGCATAAAAATTGGCACTTATATGCATGGCTGTGCCCTGCACATGCCATGCACATTTTCAAAAGGGCCGGGCCCTGAAAAAGGGGCAGGCTAGAGGGGCTTGGTCTGGGCGGAGAGGAGCAGGGCGGGACAGAGGCCAGCTGGGACAGCGGTCATTAGCCTTAATTGGAGTGGACTGGGAGGGAGCTGGGGGAGGCCCAATTGCGTTGCCACGCATAATATTAGAATATTCACCCCCCTGTGTGCACCGCCCGCATATACGCATGCATATTATAAAATCCAGTGCGCACGTGTATGCAGTCCACAGATTTTATAACATGCACATGCCAGTGCACGAATGTTATAAAATCCGCACATCCATGTATGCACACCGGGAGCTACGCGCACATGGATGCATGTGTGCACCTTTTAAAATCTACCCCTTAGTGTTTGGGTACTTGCCAGGTACTTGCAGCCTGGATTGACTATTGTTGGAAATAGGATGCTGGACTTGATGGACCCTTGGTCTAACCCAGTATGGCAATTTCTTATGTTTTTATGTTCTTATTTGAGAAGAAGACCAGAGAATAAAGTGTTACAATTCTGGTCAAATAACTAAGGATTTCACAACTGTTTTAAGCTGCACATTCATTAAAACAGGTCGGACCACTCTATAATCCACTCCACTCTGACTTCCAACTGTAAATTTACTACAATAAAAAGCCCACTTAAATCCTTCTCCTACCGGCCACCCTTTAGCATCGAGACACTTCAAGACAATCTAAAAACATAACCAACAAACATAGACCTATCTAACGCAGAAAATGCCACTTCCTCCTAGCTCACCATCACTAAAACAATAGCAGACAAGATAAACCCCATGATAAAGAAAACAATAAAAAACCCAAAACACCAGAACCAGAACCAATGGTACAATGACAAAATCAGATCAGCCAAACGTGAACTCAGAAAAAAAGAGAAAACATGGAGGAACAACAAAACAACCACACTACTTAACGCCTACCGATCACATTTAGCAGACTACAAAAAACTTATCTACAACGCAAAATAAGACTTTTATTCAAACAAAATAAACAAATACCAACATAACCCAATAATGCTTTTCAATATCGTACAAAGCCTAACCAAATCCTCCAATGACCAGATATCATCAACCTCCAAGATCACAAGCAACGATTTCACAGATTTCTTTAATGAAAAAAAATAAAAAACCTCATAAATAACAACCTCAACAACAACATGCAAGACCCGAAAATACAAATCAATCAAACAAAAAGCTGGCCCAACTTTGATGCAGCATCTTCACTGGAAATCCAAAAGATCATCAAAAAAATGAACCCAGCTAAACACCCTATCGATTGCATACCCATACCGACGATAAAAGCCATCGAACCATCAATAACCAAAACGTTAACAGACATCGTAAACCTATCCCTCACAGAAGGAACCTACCCCGACTACCTAAAATCAGCAATTATCAAACCCATACTGAAAAAGACCAACCTTGATCCAGAAAACCCACTAAACTACCAACCCATATCAAACCTACCATTCATTGCCAAAATTATCGAAAAAATCATCCACTCCCATCTCAGTGACCACCTGGAAGAAAACAATATCCTATTCCCCATGCAATTTGGCTGCAGGAAACATCTGAACACTGAGTCACTATTCCTATCATTAAACTACACCGTGCTCAAAGCTTTGAAAATGGCCACAGCTACCTTTTAGTCCTATTTGACCTATCAGCAGCCTTCGACACGGTAAACCACTCAGTCATGAATGACTGTCTCTCCAAAATTGGTGCAAAAGAAAAAACCCTACAATGGTTAAGAACATAAGAAATTGCCATGCTGGGTCAGACCAAGGGTCCATCAAGCCCAGCTTGTTTCCAACAGAGGCCAAACCAAGCCAAAAGAACCTGGCAATTACCCAAACACAAGAATATCCCATGCTACTGATGCAATTAATAGCAGTGGCTATTCCCTAATTAAACTTGATTAATAGCCGTTAATGGATTTCTCCTCCAAGAACTTATCCAAACCTTTTTTGAACACAGCTACACTAACTGCACTAACCACATCCTGTGGCAACAAATTCCAGAGCTTTATTGTGCGTTGAGTGAAAAAGAATTTTCTCCGATTAGTCTTAAATGTGCTACTTGCTGTTGCAGTCGGGCACTGCTGGCGAGGTAGTGGACCCTTGGGCCGGCCTACCTAGGGTGACAGGGTAGGCCGGGAGGCGGAGCCACAGGCAGGAGGTGTTCACCCGGGAACCAGGAACCCCCCAGGAGGAGCCCGTAGGGCACTGGGACCTCGGGACTTAGAGTATAGGCAGAGAGTCCAGAAGCAGAGATGGGCTTAGGCCGGGACCAGAGTAAACAGGAAGGATAGGAAGTCCAAGGTACCCGGGAAGCAGGGACCCGGTTGTACAGGGCCGAGGGCCAGCTGAAGACAGGGCAGCAGGCAGCAGCGGAGTCTGTAGCAAACCGGAGCTGGAGCTGGAGCAGGCGGTAGGCTGAAGCGGAGTCTGTAGCAAACCGGAGCTGAAGCAGGCTGTAAGCTGAAGCGGAGTCTGTAGAAAACCGGAGCTGGAGCAGGCTGTAAGCTGAAGCGGAGTCTGTAGCAAACCGGAGCTGAAGCAGGCTGTAAGCTGAAGCGGAATCTGTAGCAAACCGGAGCTGAAGCGGAGTCTGTAGCAAACCGGAGTTGGAGCAGGCTGTAAGCTGAAGCGGAATCTGTAGCAAACCGGAGCTGAAGCAGGCTGTAAGCTGAAGCGGAGTCTGTAGCAAACCGGGGTCAGAGGCAGGCAGCAGGCTGAAGCGGAGTCGGAAGCAAACCGGGGTCAAAGGCAGGCAGCAGGCTGAAGCGGAGTCTGAAGCAAACCGGGGTCAGAGGCAGGCAGCAGGCTGAAGTGGAGTCGGAAGCAAACCGGAGTCAGAAGCAGGAACCGTGGAGATCACCAGGAACGCAACTAAGAACAACTATGCAGTTGTGAACCTCGTTGCAAGGCAATGAGAGAGAGTTTGAGTGCCGGTTATATCGGGACTTGGGCGTGACGTCAGCAACACGGGCGGGGCCAGGCTTCCGGGAGTTGAGCGCTCAAGACGGGCGTCCTCGCGCATGCGCGAGACGGAGGAGAAGCAGGCACGTAATGGCGGCCACCACGTGGAGTGAGAGAAGCCTCCGGGGTCCAGAGCGGGCGGAACGCAGCGATTCCTGAAGCGGAGGTAGGCAGGGTTGAGCCCTGAGCGGGGGGAAGCGGTGGAGACCGCAACACTTGCTAACTTCATGGAATGCCCCCTAGTCCTTCTATTATTTGAAAGTGTAAATAACCGAGTCACATCTACTCATTCAAGATCTTTCATGATCTTAAAGACCTCTATCATATCCCCCCTCAGCCATCTCTTCTCCAAGCTGAACAGCCCTAACCTCTTCAGCCTTTTCTCATAGGGGAGCTGTTCCATCCCCTTTTATCATTTTGGTTGCCCTTCTCTGTACCTTCTCCATCACAGCTATATCTTTTTTGAGATGCTGCGACCAGAACTGTACACAGTATTCAAGTGCGGTCTTACCATGGAGCGATATAGAGGCATTATTACATTTTCTGTTTTATTAACCATTCTCTTCCTAATAATTCCTAACATTCTGTTTGCTTTTTTGATGCTGCAGCACACTGAGCCGACAATTTTAAAGTATTATCCACTATGATACCTAGATCTTTTTCCTGGGTGGTAGCTCCTAATATCCTATCTATCACAAAGAACCTACCAGGTGTCAATCAATGACACGCTCTCAAAGAAAATAAACCTTGACACCGGAGTTCCCCAAGGCTCCGCTCTATCTGCGACACTCTTCAACATTTATCTGCTCTCGAAATGCCACTTCCTCTCAACCTTAAACTGACCCACTTCATATATGCGGATGATATCCAAATATTAATCCCAATACACAACACTCTGGAAGACCCCTACAAAGAAACAGCCACTTACCTCACCAAAATAAAGCAACTACTAACCAACATGAAACTCATCCTAAACTTCGATAAGACAGAAATAATCATACTGGATAGAAACAACAATGCTCCTCAACTACTACCACTCAACTTAATGAACCAAAAAGCTGCAATCTCCCCTGTCACTCATACCCACAACCTAGGAGTCATAATTGACAATGAACTAACCTTCAAGAACCATATCACTTCTAAAATCAAAGATGGATATCACAAACTCCTAACCCTACGTCATCTAAAACCTTTCCTTTCCCTCAACGACTTCAGAACAGTCTTTCAACTACTCATCTTCTCCAACCTGGACTACTGCAACTCCCTGCTATTCAACTTACCTCTCATCACCATCCAACCACTCCAAATCCTCCAAAATACAGCCGCCAGAATACTCACTGGAACTAAAAAACACGATCACATTACTCCTACGCTTATATCACCACACTGGCTCCCAATAAAATTCAGGATTGAATACAAAATACTATCCATATTACACAAATTAATATACAAAAAGCAAACAAACTGGCTAAGTACATCTAGAAAACTACACTCTCCAAACAGAAACCTGCGCTCAGCTAACAAAAGTCTATTAAAGATTCCACCTGCTCGTTCCAAACAACTTACCTCAGCTCGGAAGAGAGCCATATCCCTAGGCAGTCCCACCTCTGGAACACCCTCCCAACCAAACTTAGAACACAGCAAAATTTAAAAACCTTTAAAAAAGAACTAAAAACCTGGATGTTTACCAAAGCCTACCAAAACACCCAATGACTCTCAGATATTACTTCCCTCCTACTGGTCTTATGCAAACTTGTGGAACCAATGCAAGCACGTAATACAACACATAACTGAAACTGTATAGTTTGAAATCCGAACTACAATATCTGTGTTAACAATCACATGAATCTTTTGGAAACTCTGTTAAACATCGAAACTTTGTAAACCGTTGTGATGGCGCAACCAAACGACAGTATCTAAAACTCGATATAAATAAATAAATAAAAGTGGCTTCTGAGAACAAACTAGTCTTAGTTTATACCAGGCATTTCTACAGATCTGCAACATATGGCTATCTAAGTCAAGATGAAAGTCAAGGGTTACATCCAAACTCTTGGTTTGAGCCTTGAGGGATGTTAAACCCATCAAGGCTGATCTCTAGTGGACTGGGATCTATATCTATCTTACTCAGAGAATTTCAGTTTTTGAGGCATTTAATGCCAGTTTACTTAACCTCATGTAGTTAGAGATGGCTCTAAACAGTCAATGATGATATTAGTTGAGATGTTGTGATCAGCATCTAATGGGCCCAGAGTCTGAGGTGGTAAGGAGCTGAGAGCAGCCCGGCAGCTCTGCCAGTATCAGACACGGAAGCAAGCCCCCAGATAGCCCGGCATCTCTGCCAGTACCAGACCCGGAAGCAAGCCTCCAGATAGCCCGGTAGCTCTGCCAGTATCAGACCCGGAAGCAAGCCCCCAGATAGCCCGGCATCTCTGCCAATACCAGACCCGGAAGCATGCCCCCAGATAGCCCAGCAGCTCTGCCAGTATCAGACCCGGAAGCAAGCCCCCAGATAGCCCGGCAGCTCTGCCAGTATCAGACCCGGAAGCAAGCCCCCAGATAGCCCGGCAGCTCTGCCAGTATCAGACCAGGAAGCAAGCCCCCAGATAGCCTGGCAGCTCTGCCAGTATCAGACCAGGAAGCAAGCCCCCAGATAGCCCGGCAGCTCTGCCAGTATCAGACCAGGAAGCAAGCCCCCAGATAGCCCGGCAGCTCTGCCAGCACCAGACCAGAAAGGAAGCTTCTTCCCCTGCCCATATTCTCCAGCCCTCCAGCCAGAGCCTGCTTCAGAGGTAAACAGGGAAAGTGCCTGAAGTTGGGACCAGGGGTAAGTAAGTTGGCCATAACTATTAATATATTAAATAGGCTAAGGTTTATGACATGTTTGAAACCACCCATGGTACAAAACTTTCTTTAGGATAACTTGGTGCTTAGTGGCCAGGATGTTAGAGACAGCAATTGTTGTTATCATCTAAATGCTAAATCCTGCCAAATCTGATAAATAAAAGTCTAATTCTGTGGAGAGCACGTTGTCTTTTCCTGAACTTAGGATTGTGAAGTGAAGTAGGAAGGGACCTGGAAGTGTCCTAGCAGACAGGTCCCTGCACCCCTAAACTTACTTACATAATGATGCTACTATGTTCAAAGAAAGACTAAATGACTGTCAGCATGGCTTAATGGTGAGGTAAAGGAGGCAGTTAGCTGAAAAGGCATCATTTAGAAAAATGAAAATAGGCAAGAGCATGAGTTTGGGATCTTGCCAGGTTCTTGTGACCTGGATTGGTAATTGTTGGAAACAGGATACTGGGCTTGATGGACCCTTGGTCTTTCTCAGTTTGGCAAATCTTATGTTCTTCTGTTTTTATTTTGCTGCCCCCCTCCCACCCAACCCCAAATGTTGGCGCTCCAGGCAACCATATATGTTGTCAAATGGAAGAGCCGACCCTGCAATAGTGAGCGTGCCTGGCAGGGCATCTTTTAGAACAAGTCTATCTGGAGTACCTACCCCCATGAGCTGGGCAGATGGACTCATTTATTGGGAAAACTGAGGGACAACATTGGAACCTTACTTACCCTGTCACCTGGAAATTATAGAAACATAGAAATGACGGCAGAAGAAGACCAAATGGCCCATCCAGTCTGCCCAGCAAGCTTCACACATTTTTTTCTCTCATACTTATCTGTTTCTCTTAGCTCTTGGTTCTATTTCCCTTCCACCCCCACCTTTAATGTAGAGAGCAGTGATGGAGCTGCATCCAAGTGAAATATCTAGCTTGATTCGTTAGGGGTAGTAGGGATAGTAGCCGCCGCAATAAGTAAGCTACACCCATGCTTATTTGTTTTACCCAGACTATGTTATACAGCCCTTATTGGTTGTTTTTCTTCTCCCCTGCCGTTGAAGCAGGGAGCTATGCTGGATATGCTTGAAGTATCAGTTTATTCTTCTCCCATGCTGTTGAAGCAGAGAGCCATGCTGGATGTGCATCGAAAGTGAAGTATCAGGCACATTTGGTTTGGGGTAGTAACCGCCGTAACAAGCCAGCTACTCCCCGCTTTGTGAGTGCGAACCCTCTTTTCTTCTCCCCTGCTGTTGAAGCAGAGAGCTCTGCTGGATGTGTGAAGTATCAGTTTTTCTTCTCCCCTGCCGTTGAATCAGAGAACTATGCTGTATATGCATTGAAAGTGAAGTATCGGGCTTTTTTGATTTGGGGTAGTAACCGCCGTAACAAGCCAGCTACTCCCCTCTTTGTGAGTGCAAATCCTTTTTTCCACATTTCCTCTTGTTGTTGAAGCTTAGAGCGATGTTGGAGTCACAGTAAGCATGTGTATGTTTATTTAATAAGGGTATTGACTCCAGGCAGTAGCCATCATTCTGGCGAGTCACCCACTCTTCATTGGCAGCATCTTGACTTTATGGATCCACAGTGTTTATCCCATGCCCCTTTGAAGTCCTTCACAGTTCTGGTCTTCACCACATCCTCCGGAAGGGCATTCCAGGCATCCACCACCCTCTCCATGAAGAAATACTTCCTGACATTGGTTCTGAATCTTCCTCCCTGGAGCTTCAAATCGTGACCCCTGGTTCTGCTGATTTTTTTCCTATGGAAAAGGTTTGTCGTTGTCTTTTGATCATTAACACCTTTCAAGTATCTGAAAGTCTGTATCATATCACCTCTGCTCCTCCTTTCCTCCAGGGTGTACATATTTAGATTCTTCAATCTCTCCTCGTACGTCATCCGATGAAGATCCTCCACCTTCCTGGTCACCCTTCTCTGTACCGCCTCCATCTTGTCTTTGTCTTTTTGAAGATACAGTCTCCAGAACTGAACACAGTACTCCAGGTGAGGCCTCACCAAGGACCTGTACAAGGGAATAATCACTTCCCTTTTCTTACTCGATATTCCTCTCTCTATGCAGCCCAGCATTCTTCTGGCTTTAGCTATCGCCTTGTCGCATTGTTTCGCCGACTTCAGATCATTAGACACCATCACCCCAAGGTCCCTCTCCTGCTCCGTGCACATCAGCCTTTCCCCCCCCATCGAATACAGTTCATTCGGATTTCCACTCCCCATATGCATGACTTTGCACTTCTTGGCATTGAATCTCAGCTGCCATATCTTCGACCACTCTTCCAGTTTCCTTAGATCCCGTCTCATTCTCTCCACTCCTTCCGGCGTGTCCACTCTGTTGCAGATCTTAGTGTCATCCGCAAAAAGACAAACCTTACCTTCTATCCCGTCCGCAATGTCGCTCACAAAGATATTGAACAGGACCGGTCCCAACACCGATCCTTGTGGTACACCACTTAAAACCGCTCTCTCTTCAGAGAAGGTTCCATTTACCATCACACATTGTCTTCTGTCCGTCAACCAATTTGCAATCCAGGTCACCACCTCGGCACTCACTCCCAAGCTTCTCGTTTTATTCACCAGTCTCCTGTGCGGAACCGTATCAAAAGCTTTGCTGAAATCCAAGTATATGATATCGAGCGCTCTTCCTCGATCCAATTCCTTGGTTACCCAGTCAAAAAAGTCAATCAGATTTGTCTGACAGGATCTTCCTCTGGTGAATCCATGCTGCCTCTGGTCCATCAATTCTCCCGACTGTAGATAGTTCACTATTCTCTCTTTCAACAGTGACTCCATTACTTTTCCCACCACCGAAGTGAGGCTAACCGGTCTGTAGTTACCAGCCTCCTCTCTGTTCCCACTCTTGTGAAGCGGGACCACCACCGCTCTTCTCCAATCACTCGGCACCACTCCCGTTTCTAGGGATCTATTGAACAGGTCGCACAGCGGTCCCGCCAGCACATCTCTGAGCTCCCTCAGTATCCTTGGATGAATCCCATCAGGCCCCATGGCTTTGTCCACTTTCAGATTCTTTAGCTCTTCCCATACATTATCTACTGTAAATGGATTTTCCTCTGTTCCGCTTCCCTCCAGTTTCTTGTTTGTGTAGAGATGGTCCTTCTCCAGGGTCTTCTTTAGTGAACACAGAGCTGAAGTATTCGTTTAATATTTCTGCCATTTCTTCGTCTCTCTCCACATATTGATCATTTTCATCTTTCAATTTCACTATACCACTTTGGACTTTTCTCTTTTCGCTGATGTATCTGAAAAATGTTTTGTCTCCATATTTTATCTCCTTGGCAATCCTCTCTTCCGCTTGACTTTTTGCCAACTTGATTAATTTCTTAGTCTCCCTCAGTTGAATCAGATATTCTTCTTTGTGCTCCTCCCTTTGGGATCTTTTGTATTTCTTGTATGCAGTTCTTTTAGCTTTAATTTTGTCAGCCACCTCCTTTGAGAACCAGATAGGTTTCATTTTTCTTTTGCTTTTCTTTACATTTCTAACATATAGAGCAGTTGCTTTGGCGATTGCTCCTTTTAGATTGGTCCACTGTTGATCCACATCTCTCATTTTCCCATCCATTTAGTTCTTCCTCTAGGTACTTCCCCATTTCCTCAAAGTCTGTGTTTTTGAACTGTAAAACTCTGGTCTTTGTGCTTCTTTTCCATATTCTTTTAGTGATATTAAACCATACCGTTTGATGATCACTGGTGCTGAGGTGGGCGCCCACCTTGACATCAGAGACGATATCTCCATTATTGAGCACTAAGTCGAGAATAGTTCCTTCTCTTGTGGGTTCCAATACCATTTGTTTGAACAAAGATACTTGCATGGCATCCTCTATTGCTCTGCTGTTTTTAGATTCTGCAGATGGGATTTTCCAGTCTACATCTGGCATATTAAAGTCACCAACGATCACCACTTCCCCTTTCTTACCTATCTTATGGATGTCTTATGTAGCAGTAAATAAAAACACCCAGAATGAACTTCAAAAGAAATATAAAGCATCAATCATAATACTAAAACCATACTAATAAACAGAATTAGTATTTCAAAATATCTGATGAACAGAATAATATCAAATAATTAAAAACTCATATAATTTTTTAAAATTTCCCAAACACTGATAAAATATTTCAAAACTGCATATTCATCAAATAACATCCGATTAATTAAAATCAATAAGGATAAAGAAAATTTGCTTACTCTCCTTACCTGGGAACGTTTGATTTCCGATCACTGTGTGATTGTCATGGATTAGTGGGAGGTGAAGGGAGGTGCACAAACGTTTTCTTCCCTCATATATACACACCATCCCCTTCTCAGTCTAACACAGGCTTATACACACACACGCACACACACAAACACACAAAAGCTCCCTCTTTCAAATTCACACAAACTCCTCTCACATATGCTCACACACACACGCACTCCCTTTCTCAAACTCACAAATGCTCACACACATATGGCTCCTTCTCTCTCAGGCACACATCTTTTCACACACACACACATGCTCCCTCTCTTTCAGGTACATGTGCTCACATACACACACACACTTATATACACGCTTCCTCTCTCTCAGGCACACATGTTCCTTCCTTCTGTCTCAGACACACCTGTTTACACACACACATACACAGGTGCACTCCCTCTGTAGTAGACAGGTAGGACGTGCTCCCCTAGTGGACATGGGCCTCCTCCATTTGGGCCACCAGGCAGGGTGTGATCTCCTGGTGGCCGTGGGCATAATCTTGACTGGACAGGACAGGATCCCCATTGCCCCAGCGACTGCAAGGCCTCCTTTTTGCTGAGCCACTGTGCGGGATGGGATCCCCCAGTAGTCATGGGCTCTCACAGGTTGATTCAGCCTCTGGTGTTTTAGCATCACTAATACTGCAAAGATCCTGAGGCCACCACCTTCTCATGGCTGCTGCCCTGTGCAAGTGGATGGCTTGCACAGTGGGTCATCCTGGGCCTGATGACTGTGAGATTAAAAGTCAGGACATCAGATGTGCCAGCCCACAAGTTTTAAAAATGCTTGCTGTGCCAGCACTGGTTATTGGTGGAACCCATCCTTCCAGCGGCCCGAGAATGCAGGAGGCCCAGAGCCTGGAACTGCAATGATTAGGAGAGGAGGGAGAGAGAGAAGGAAATGAATGCAGGTAAGTGTAGGAGGATGGAGAAAAGAGAGAGAGAGAGAGAGAGAGAGAGAAAGATAAAAGATGATGAGAGGGTGGTGTAAGAAAGTATGCTGATAGAGAAAAGGAGATGATGGGTGTGGGTTGGTGAGAGAGTGCTGAGTGGATGGGGTGAAGGGAGAGAGAGAACTAAGTGGGTGGTGGGTAGAGAGACAGTGATAGTCTTGTAAGTAGGTGCAGGGTTGTTGAGGAGTGAAGGGATAGAGACTAAAGAGAGAGAGAGAGAGAGAGAGTGGTCACTGAGTGTACCGTGATTAAGCCCTGGCCCTAGCAAGTAACCCTGCTCTTGGCCAAACAATCCCTGCTGCCATTCCTGTCATTTTCCTCCCTGTGGGAAATGCCCCCTCTGACCCCCACAAGAATCCCTGGCTTACCCCCTAAGGTTGTGGGTTCTACAGGAGTAGGAGTGATCTGCATTTTCTCCTGCCCCACCAGGTGAAGAAGAGTCAGGGGTCAGCTGGCGCCAGTTGTGGTACGGCACTGGCAGGGCAGGAGCGAATGGGGGTCACGTCTTCCCCTTTAGGACGCACAGGCTTAGGGGTAAGCTGGAAGGGGTCCGAAGAGGATGTATGTGAGTGTGGGGAGGGGGGGGGGGGGAATACCTGGGTGGGCGGGCTCTTGTAGTCAGAGGCAGGGCTACTTGCTGGGGTGGAGCTTATTTTGCTACCTGTTTTTTTTACATTAAATATGTGACATTTACAGTAAATTAAACACCAGTAGGGCTTAGAAGTGTATCTTCCCCCCCATCGGGAAAGAACATCCCCAAACCCCCTTTTCGAGTGAGAACAATGGAAGGGGGTCTACACCCATTTCGTCAAGAACACTGTGCATTATTTCTTTATTTCAAATCTGCAACATGAATGATTATCTTTATTCTATTGCTTTGCATTTTTGTGTTGGATTAATGCATATGTAGGTAGGGATAACCACATGCATGATGTTAGACTATTTTCAGTTTGTTTCAGCATCTTTACGGAATAACTGCAGAGCCCCATCAACCCAAAGATGAGTCACTCTTTGCATGGATGAGACTCTGTCGTGTCTAGCCAGAACTCTATTTCCTGCATTTTGATTGTAACACGTTCCTTCTATTATTAATGAGTACCAGGTGCAAAGCAGTTAAGTGATAGCAAACTCTGAAGTGCCACATTGCAAAGGGGTACCTCAGAGAGTACTTACATTTAGTGTAATTGCATTAGTTGTACATCAATCAAGGAGCTAATTTACCGGCTTCAGACATGAGACATATTCACTCAGAGAAGAGGAGCCAAAAGTAGAGCGTCACTTTGCCAATTCTGTGCTTGTCCCCTGTGTAATAGTATACTAATTCTCTCAGGAAAGTTGCTTTGCACTTCTCCAACAACAGGACATACCTTAGCGGTTTTTCAATAGTGAAAGTGCAATGATTAGGAAGGGAGTGAGAGAGAGGGGAAAATGAATGCTGGGTAAGTGTGGGAGGGTTAATTTTCAACAAATTGACCAATGGCGACTTAACCAGCATTGTTGTAGCTGATTAAGCATTCTACATATGAGAGGTCAATTTTCAAATGGTTTAAGGACCCAACTTTGTGAATTAGGACTTAAATGGGCTTTTCTGAAATGTACTAGGCCCGAACACCTAAATTTAGGATTCTAGTTTTAATAGTCCATAAAAAGTGGGTGGCTCTAGGGATGAAGTTAAGATAGGGTAAAAGAAGTTTAACATTGATTTTCTGCACAAGGCGCCTAACTTAAGAGCCTAAATCTAGTCAAATATATATTAGTCCTAAATTTAGACACCTAAGTTCAACTGAAAATAGCTGCCTAACTTAGATGCCTACATTTAGGAACTCACTTTTTAAAAAAATATTAGCCTTTATTTTTTCCATAGACACAAAATGGAAGAATGCCTGGAAAGGACAATTTTCAAAGTGATTTAAGAAGTTCAGAAACATTTTTACCTAACAAATCAACTAACTGAAAATTGCCATTCCCCCAAGTGTTTAAAAATCTGTGCTTTACTGTACAATTCAAATACTTTTAGCCGTATTGAGAGGAGCCATTCCTAATAGCATGGTTGGGGGCCATTCCTAGCAGCATGATTGGGGGAACAAAATAACGCTTGCAGATTGCATATTTTATGCATGTGCTTTTTGAACTGAACTCTACCTGCAGAAGAAGTAGGTTCCTGTTGCGCCTGTCGGTCGCAGGCGGCTGCGACCTCTACTGCTCACCTCTTTTCTCTCCTCTGCTTCTAGTCTGGGGAAGAAAGCAGTCTCCGCTTTTCCACGCCGACCCTCATGGCGTTCCCGGGATGGCATGTGCGCTCCTGGCAGCCATCTGACTTCCGGGGTAACCTAGGGCATGCGCGCTTGCGCCTGGCCACTTCTTGAGCGTCATGGCGGGAACCTCAGGGGTATCCCCACCACATGACATCACCCGCTTCTTTTACTTAAGCTCAGCTGACCTTCAGTACAACGAGTTAACAAGGATTCCAGTCCTACTTATTCCGCCTTCCTGCGACTCTGGTTGCTGTTCCTGTCTGAGTGTTCTCAGTACCCGCACCTTGGGGGCCTCACTCACACTCAGGGTTATCTGCTCCTTGGAGGGCCTCTCTCACTGCCTCTGCTCTCTTTCAGTGAGTCCTGCATCATTCCTTGGACAACCTGGCCTTGCTCCATTCCGGGTCTTCTCGGTGCCTACGCTTCAATCTACTTCTTCAGTGCCGAGTGAGTACAGTGCCTGCTCGCCACCTGCCTCTACCTTCACTGTGTGGATTCTCAGGTTACCCCGCTCTGCAGATCACTACCGGATCCATACCGTCTTGTGCAACTTGCCACTGGAGACCGGCCTACCCCGCGTTGCGGACCACTACCGGATATCACCTGCACAGACACCACCTGCACAGACACCAGCAAGAGAAGGTATTCTTCAGGGCACCCCGTGCTGTGGGTTACCACCGACTTTCTAATACCTTGTGTACATCCATCTACTATCTCCAGCCTATTCTGCACTTCGGGCCTCTACCAGAGATATCCTACACAAGTACCACTGAGAGGAAGTATTTCCAGGACATCCTGTGCTGCGGGCTATCATCTTGGACTAAGTCCATTACCCGTTCCTCGGGTACCATTGCAGTATAATAAAGTTATTTCTCTGTTGTCCATCATCACTGAGACTCCGCCTGTCATGGTGAGTCACCACAGGGCTCCTCCCTGTGGGTGGAGTCTACCCTTACCACGATCCAGGGGCCCACTGTCTAACTCTAGACACACAGAACATAACAGTTCCAGTATGACCAGCTGTGCTTTGTACCCATGGCATGTGTCAAAGTGAAAAGAAGTGCATGCTTTGGCTTTGAAAATTGGTGCAATGCCCATGAATAAAATGTACATTCTGGTCATTGTTGCCTCAATGTGTACAGTTTGAAACCTTCCCACTTTGAACATATGCCCCTGAACTTAAGTAAAGTTTCCATTGTGCCTTTAGCCAGCGAACTTGTGGCTGAAAATTCTCCTACATTTAGCCATCCGTAACATAGCTGGATGGATTATACCCACTATCTGCGAGTACAGACATTTAAAAAAAACATTTTTAAAAAAACATTTTTGGTTCCTCCAACTTAATATCGCTAGGAAGTTAAGTTGGAGGGTGTACAGAAAAGCAGTTTTTTCTGCTTTCAAGAACACTTTTTTGAGTGTAAAATGTGTGCTTTGGCCGCACATTTTCTTTCAGTATCCCAGGTGAATAACTAATAGCCTCATCAACGCGCATTTGCATGTGATGAGTGCTATTAGTTTCTGGGGGGGGGGGGGGGGGGGGGGGGTTTGGCTGTGTATGCATGTCGAAAATGCATCCACAGCCTGATAGTTGGGTACTCCTGAAATTTACACAATCTGAGTAATCTACACTCCTTTGCATGCTCTTAGATCAACTAACCAAGGCCTTCTGGACCTATCCTCCTTCAAATTAGTGCATGAAACCTGAGAGCGTGTATTCTCGATAGCTGGACCATGACTCTGGAACTCCCTTCCATCTACAATACGCAGTATTAGTGATGCTAAAACCTTTAAAAAGGCAATAAAGACCCACTTCTTTAAATTAGCATTTGACCTGCAGTCTCTCCAAGCCTCTTTTCAGTATTGACTTGCCTGTTGCATTTTGATGTGGCATTGCCTTTCTTTATTTTTTGACATTTTATCATTTTTATTGTTCAAATGTTGCTTTTATTATTATCGGGAGGAGTCAAGATGGCAGCTTGTTAGGCTCTTCTTGTGCCGGCGTTTTACCTCTCAAAGTTTTTTTCCTTTTGTTATGCCACTGAAGCAAAAAGGGAAACCCAGGCAATACCCCTTTGAGCCCGCACTTACTGGATTCTGTGCTTGTCCGATCGACGGTTGAAGGGGGGGTGAGTAGTCTGTTGCGGTTTCGACTGAGGGAGTGTTGGATCCACTAGACGTAACTCTTAGCACACACCCCCCAAGCACCTTCCTCCACCCTAGTCAGGCACCTCCGATAGTGTGACGTCGAGGCTGTCACAGGAAGATGATGTGGTTGTTGCTATGGCGGGAGGGGCCATCAGTGGTGTGGACACGGCTGGCTTAGATGACAGTAGTATTGAAGGAAATGATGTTGTTGGACATCTCTCCACGGAGCACTCTTGTTCGAGACAGATCTTCTTTTCTTCTGAGTTGACCCTTGCAACCTCTAGTAAGTCCTGCTGAAGTCTTATTAGACAATTTATGGTCTTTTTTGGTGCAGGTGGACTCTGCTATAAATAACTGTGCCTTGCACATTGGTTTGTTGGAGAAATCAGTTTCTGAACTCCGAGAAGTCCACTCACAAAGGCTCTAAGAGATCGAGTTAAAGGTGGCTAATGTGGAAAAACAAGTGCAAGATATCCAAAGTGTTAACACTGCATTAATACAAGTTAAAAACTCTAAAAGAAAATTGAACAGCTTGATAATTTTTCAAGGCGTTTGTTCTTTCGTTTTCTAGGCTTTCCTAAGTTAATAGGGATTCCAGTGAAAGAAACTCTGAAGAAATATTTTATTGAAGTTCTACACTTGCCTGAAGAAACCTCTTCACCTTTTTATGGCTGTGGGCCATGGCTGCCCGCGGTAGGCTCAACTCACATCATGTCATGCTTGGCTCTCTACCCCCCGGTACTCTCGCGGCAGTGGCCAGTTGCTGCCGCCGCATTCTTCCTGGTTCCACGTGGCAGCTGGGACGCTGTCGACCAGCGTTCTGACCCTGGCCTCTCTAGGTGCGTGCACACACACGCCATCTCCCTTTAAGGGGCCTATGGCGGGAACTCCAGGCTCATCCCCGGCTGATGACATCACAGGCCCGGGATATTTAAGCTTCACTTCTAGCCACCACTAAGCGACTTAGCAACAAGTTTTTTGGTTCCTTTTGGTGCCATTTCCTTTCCCACAGACCTGTTGTTCCTGCCTTCGGATCTCTGAACTTCTCCACCTGGGTTCCTGTCTCAGCCCTTCCCGATCCTCGGGGCCTAGCTCAGTGCCACTTCACTTCTTGGGGCCTAGTTCTGCACCTCTACTTGTGAATCCCTATTGCAGTGCCCTCTGCTCCTTGGGACCCCCCGGCACTTCTTATTGAGGACTTCGCTCCAGTGCCTTTTCTCATCAAGACCTGGCTCAGCGCTGTAACTCCTCCAGACTATGTTGGTGTCTCTGCTCCTCGGGGCACTCCCCAGCGCTGCTACGACAGAAGGCCCTGTCACCACATTGCCGTGTCTCAAGCAGTACCTCTGCGCTGCTACTCTTGTGGCACCTGCTACAGCAGGTTCCCCGCTCTAGCCCTTATGCAGCATACCACAGTTCGTGCCTCTGCACCTGCATCCCCTCACCTCGAGGCTACTCCCACGTGGTCCTGCTCTACATTCTTCAGAGCTGCAGTGGCCTTGCACTCCTTGAGATTCTCTCTCCTCCTCCCTCCGAGAGTGCTCCTGTTTCAGACTGTGCCTAATCTCTCTGACACTCTCTGCACCCAGTCGTCTTCCCTCTCCGGGACCAGCCACACAGAGGTGGCTCCTAAGTCCTGCTGGCCCCGGCACCCAAGGGCTCAACCTGTGGGGAACGGGGGCCGGTACAGGCGAAGTCCCAGCCAGCCTCGCCTCCTGACGTTGGGGACCTGTGGGGCCCAACCCTTCAGGTAGCAACAACCCCACCTCGGGACAAGGGTCCACCTATTATAAACTTTATTTTTTGCCCTTTCATAGGAGAGGGGGAATGGCTGACCTTTGGTAACTGATTCACCATTGGATGTGTCTGCTATTTTAGAGAGCCCCATTTAAGAGGTTGAAGGCAGAGAGACTCTTTTGGTTTCTTTTTGTTTTTGAGCACGATCTAAACAAGATTGTGAAATTTTATTTCTGCAAAGCTCATGCTCTCTTTTACGGGAATTGCATCTGGATTTATCCAGATGTTGTTAAATCTACACAGGAGAGAAGGACATTATTCCTTGTTATGTGTCAGGAAGTTTTGGCTTCGGGAGCGACCCTTTTTGCTTAGATACCCATGTAAATGTGTTGTCAGTTATGCTGGTAATAGATATCATTTCTTTTTTCCTGACCAATTACGTTTTTTTCTTAGATCAGAAGAAATCTCTAATGTCAATGCCCGCAGCAGGCATTTAAAATATTAAGAACCTTGATCATGTAGCATTAAGCTTTGTTTCCTTTTACAGATATTTTTGTTCTTGCTCCCTCAATAACCTTATTCCTATCCCCTGATATTGTGGGCTATGGCTAAATATTTCATCTTTCCTTTTTTTTCTTTTCTATAAGTATTTCTAGTGTAGAAATATTGCCTCTTGTTTAGCCTTTGCTTTGTCATTTCAATACAGCTATGTAATGTTAAATTCATAAATACAAAAAAAAAAAAAAAGTTGCTTTTATTAAGAATGTCAATCATGTACCCTGCTCTGAACCATGAAAGGGCAGGTAATAAATATTTTAAATAAATAACTAAATAATGCCCTCTCTTTTCTCCCGCCTTGATCAAACTATACTCCAGGGTGTGCCATCATTCTGAGTGGTTATCTTAGTCTCCCTTTGAAATACGTGACCATATTATTTAGCTGCTTGGTGTGGATACATTTTCAGACAGTCGGGTCTAGCCATTATCTTCCAAAGTTAGGGAGCGTTTGAATATTCACCCCCATCTTATGTCAAGACTAATAATAAATTTGAAACTGTTACTGCTTATACATGCTGGGGTAACTTTTCAAAATGTTTGTGTATGTAAAATTAAAGTTATACACATAATTAGTTAGTATTTTGCAAAAACTCAGTATAGCTGCATCATGATTCTGAAAGGAAAAGAATAGGGGAGGTCCGTGGCATTTTGGGCTGGGTTTCAGAAGTTTGCACACAAATTGTCTGTACCCTTTTATACCTATTTATTAAGTCACAGAAGTGAAATAGCACTTGTCTTCTGTCTGCATTTTTTGGGTGGGAGCTCTGGATTGTAGGGGAAGGCCAGCGTGAAGTGCTAGAGGGTCTGCATGAACAACTGGCCAACTGGTGATTCCATGTATGTGCACAAGTGTTTTCATAAAAAGAGTGCATGCAATCTTTATAAAGAATATGCCCCCACCTATAATCAGGGTTATAATTATTCTGCATTTAAAATATACCTACATACTTTTATAAAATGGGTGGCAAACATATGCGGTTTCCCGTCTTACAATTATGCACATTCACTAAAACGTATGCGGGACTTTCAGGGCAGATATACGTGGTAATAAACCGTGCAACTCCCACCACATAGTTTAGAAACTACTTCTGTAACTTTAAGTGCACTGATTTACTCGCGCGGATATGCTGACTTACACAGACTGTTGAAAATTACCCTCCTTACATTTGCACCTGGATAACATGTAGCCTATTCCATAACTTGAAGAAACTGGATTTCTCCTTCATGGGGGGAAGCTACACCTCTTCCAGAACTGGGGAAGACTCAAGAAGATTAGGAATAGAGAAAAGAACAGTGAAACCCATTTCCGGGGGTGAAACATTGTTTTGCCTTTGTTTATTGCCCACCCTCAGTATGGCTGGAAGTATGCGCACTGCTTAACAAAGCACATACTTTTACTTGCACTGTAGATGGTTTGTTCTGTATTAACAAAGCATGTCTTATTTGTGTGTTAATTTACTGCTTTATGTTACTGCAATTCCTGGAAAGGAAATTTTATATCGTACCCCAACTGAAGTATTAATTTGATCAGGTGTGAAACAAATTTAATCAATAATAAAAAGCTATTAAAAAGAATAAATAAAAATCTTTGGGCCAGATTTTATAACATGTGCGCGTGCATAGATTTGTTCGTGCAACCCGGCGCGAACAAATCTACGCCCGATTTTATAACATGTGTGCGCTGCCGCATGCATGTTATAAAATCCAGGGTTGGCGCGCACAGGGGGGTGCACAATTGTGCAACTTGCGCACGCCGAGCCGAGCAGCCTGCCTCCGTTCCCTCCAAGGGAACTTTCCTTCTGCCCCCCCCCCACACCTTCCCTTCCCTTCCCCTATCTAACCCGCCCCCCAGCCCTAACTAACCCCCCCGACCTTTATTGAAGAAGTTACGCCTGCCTCCGGGCAGGCGTAACTTGTGCGCGCCGGTTCTCCATTCCCCGACCCGGTGGCTGTTCCGGAGGCCTCGGTCCCGCCCCGGAACACCCATTTTTTCAAGCCCCGGGACTTTCGTGCGTCCCGGGGCTTGCGTGCGCCACCGAGCCTATGCAAGATAGGCTCGGCGCGCGCAGGGGTAGGTTTTCGTGTTTGCGCACGTATCTTACGTGCGCAACCCTTTGAAAATCTACCCCTGTGTGTGTTTCAGGTGATCCACAGAGAAAGCAGGCGTAAATCTCTACATGTAACTTTACTGAGGGCAATAATCAAAGCAAAACCACCCACATAATTTTGTTTAGAATATTTGTGCAAACTCCATGTGTAAAAACAACCTATAAGGTTTGGAAAAATGCAGGAGTTTGGTTATTTACCCTCTCTAATTACTGTGGGTCATCCTACCCCACAGAATAGAAAATTTCTATACATAGCTTTGGAGCAATAAAACATATTAGCCTGAATTTTAAAACCCCTGCAAAGGTAAAATTCGAGGGTTACGAGCGTGGCCTATTTAAGGAATGTGATTGCTATGTTAGTCCAATTACATATGTAGAAATAAAAGTCAACAAACACAATAGTGAGACTTTTTTAGTCTTTCAACTTCAGACATTTTGACTAGTTTAAGAGAGTTATATACTACCTTCATCAGATAAGTTCATTTACATTGACCTGATGCAGGAAGGATAACTAACAGCTAGTCATAAATACATGAAATTGGTCCAAAAAAGTATGTCACCTACAACATGCTTGTTGACTTCTATTTCTACAGAAATCTAAGGAAATCACAGTATTCACATACAGAAAAATAAGATTATAAAGAAAGTGGTGATTTTTTTGTAAGAGAGTCACTTAAGTGTTCCTTACCATTCCCTTCAGTGTTTCCACACACACTGGTTGATGAGGTCATAGAAAGTAGGCACGGTGTGAGGTGTCTGACACTTTCCAGTAAGGAGTGTCTTTTCTGGCTCCGGATTATTCTTCAGTTTGGGTTATCTCAGGCAGAGAGTACTCTCCTTTTTTGTCTTCTGTCCAGAGAAGGTAGTTGATGGACCCAAGGGTGGAGTTCCCAGGCCCTAAAAATCAGGGAGATTGGACTTGGGGGTCCAAGAGTGGATTCCTAAGATGTTCTGAGGAACCAGAGAAGACGTCTCAAGAAAGAGGAGGGTTTAATCTCATATTCTTAATCTCTTTGAAAGGGATTTCTTTAGTGTTTTGGAGAAAAGAAGATTTTTTTTTTATTGGGGAGTCAGAGGGAAGACTGCCTTGTAGAGAGAAGGTCTCATAAGGCTGTTGCCTAATGAATGCATCAGCCTAGATGTATCTGAAATCTATCAGCAGGAGCTCCAGTAATCCTTACTGTTCGGCTCTCTTATTCTAATTTCTCTTCCCAGTTTAAGACCCTTGTTGTAATGTAACTTTTGATCTCCTTGCACTTGTTTATGTTTCGTTTCTTGTTCTCACCCCTTGTTGCAGGTAAACCGGCATGATGTGGTTTCTAATCATGAATGCCGGTATAGAAAAACGCTAAATAAAATAAATAAATAAATACTGGGAAGAGTCTGCATCCATCTGGTAGGTATCTTTGGGAAAGTGCCCAGGGAGAGTCTCTCATGTAGAGTACCTATTTCCTGTAACTGTAGATTTTATCAGTGACTGTTTCTATAGTTTTCATGGGGAATGTTATTTCTGTATTGATGTGAACTTTTCCACAATATACCCACTTTTGTGATTTTCCATCTGCAATCGCATGCATAGTAAAAGGATTTATGTTTGAACAACATTTGATTGCTGCAGTATGCTTCTTTTACTGGAACAAGCAGAAGATCTATAAAGGGAGCCTATGACCTTGAAATATTTTACTTTTCCTTCTGTCAGGAAAAGAAACTAGGACCAATGGGTCAGAATTTGGCCCCAGCACTTCCCATTGAACTCCTGAGCCCTATTAGCCAGTGGGCTGGGGACTATAATCTTGATCTTCTTCACCAGGGATAGGATAAGACATAATCAGCTTACATTTCAGCAGGAGAGTTTTAGGTTGAACATTGGGAAGAACTTTCTAACTGTAAGAGTAGTTAAACATTAGAATACATGATTAATCTGGATCGTTGATGTCTTCTAAGCACAGATTAGATAAACATCTGGCTGGGTTGGTTTAGATGCAGTAGACCATGCCTTTTTGTGGGTGTGTGGACCAGATGATTCTTGAAGTCCCTTCCAGGCTTCTCTATGATGCTATGAGTCTAGCGGTGGAAAAGATATTTTGATAAAACACCTTCTTTTTGCATTAACCTAGAAGGATTTTAGTAGATTTTAGTGCTATAGCTCCTCATAATGCCTAAATTACATGAGTGCTATCCATCCTTTAGCAAATTAACTCAACAGGAGAGATCTGACAGCTTTTATTCGTCCCTTTAATTGGAATGTAACCTCAGATATTAATCTTTTTCAGATGAAATCCAGTGCCCTTCTATCAATTTAAAAGTGATACCCCAGTGGGTCAAAGTCAGTGCCCTATTTAGATAATTGATAGCATAGGATTTTTATTTCATCTCCAATAAATCTATAAAATGATAGTTAAATGTTAGAAATGGAAAAACAAAGATTCTTAGAGTAATATTTCTATTAAACTAAGGCAATAAAGCAATATAAGGTTCATTCAATTTCATGTGAGATTAGGAGCAAAGACTTGCTATTTTATTGGATAACTAATTCACATGCACTTAGAACAGGGAAGAGCGCCTGATGTGATTTACTTGGATTTTAGTAAAGCTTTTGATATGGTCTCGCATAGGAGACTTGTGAACAAAATGAGAAGCTTGGAGTGAGTGCCATGGTAGTGGTGTGGATTGAAAACTAGTTGACTAACAGGAGACAGTGTGTAAGAGTAAATGGAACCTACACTGAAGAAAGAACAGTGTTAAGTAGAGTGCCACATGGATCATTTTTGGGACCAGTTCTGTTCAATATCTTTGTGAGCGACATTGCGGAAGGGATAGAAGGTAAAATATGTATATTTTCGGATGATACTAAGATCTGCAACAGAGTGGATATGCCTGAAGAAGTAGAGAGAATGAAACGTAATTTAAGAAAGCTTGAAGACTAGTTGAAGATTTAGCAGCTGAGATTCAATCCCAAGACGTGCAGAGTCATCTATCTGGGGTGCAGTAATCTAAAAGAGCTGTATGTGATGGGCGGTGAAAGACTAATGTGCATGGACTGGGAAAGGGCCATTGGGGTGATAATGGCTGATGATCTGAAGGTGGCAAAGCAATGTGAAAAGGTGATAGCTAAAGCTAGAAGAATGCTGGACTGAGGAATAACCAGTAAGAGAAAGGAGGTGGTGATGTCCTTGTACAGATCCTTGGTGAGACCTCACCTGGAGTACTGCGTTCAGTACTGGTGCCTATATCTCAAAAATGATAGAGACAGGATGGAAGCAGTCCAAAGAAGAGCAACCAAATTGGTGGTGGGTCAGCATTGGAAGACTTATGAAGAAAGGCTGAAAGATCTGACTATATATTCCCTGGAAGAGAGGAGGCGCAGGGGAGATATGATACAGACCTTCAGATACCTGAAAGGTTTTAATGATGCGCAATCATCAAACCTTTTTTTTTTGAAAGATATCAGTAGAAGTAGGAGTCATGAAATGAAACTCCAGGGAGGACAACTCAGAACCAACGTCAGGAAATATTTTTTAATGCCCTTCCAGAGGAAGTGGAGATGATGAAAACAGTGAAAGAATTCAAAGGGGCATGGGATAAACACTGTGGATCCCTAATGGCTAGAGGATGAAAATGAAGAAAAGAGTGCATGGGAGTAACTTACTGGTGTGGCAGTTATTAGTCTTAACCAATAAGCCTTGATACTATTGATGCAACTCCATCATTGCTCTCTGCTTCAACAGCAGGCTGCAGGGGAATTGGATTTAGACACTAACAAATGAGGGCTCTGACTTTTATGATCTGGGAAACTGATAACCATGGGGGTAACCTGCATGGCGCGGCAGATACTACCATAAGTTTGTTGGTCAGACTGGATGGACCATTTGGTCCTTTTCTGCCATCAGCTCTATGTTTCTATATTTCTATATTAGGTTTCTATTTTTCTCTTATCCTCTTTTACCTATTTGGGGTTTGAGAGCAAGAACAAGTCAACGTAAACCTTTGATGATATTTCTACACATGTCTATTTGATATTGGCTCAATATGTCCTTCATGTTATTCATCTATCTTCTAAATAGTCCTCCTATGGCTTTCATTCATTTTGTTTTTAAGCTTTTTGTGGCAACTTATTTCAGGGCATCTCATGAGGTGGCTGAACCATGTGGTTTGTTGTTGTCTGATATATTGCAAAACAGATTGTAAGTTAAATATCTGCTAAATCTCCTGAGTCTGTCTATTTGTTGCACTCCTAGTGCTATTCTTAGACATCTCATTTCTGGTCATTTCCATTCATGGATTGATGTTAGAAATCATGTTTGGCACTGATAACATAATGTTGATATAAAAATAGTCTTCTTAAAATTGGTTTTGTACTTACAGATTTGGGATGTGCATTTGTTTGAAATGAATACGATAAACATTGGCCGTTTAATGAACTGAAAATGGGCTATCACAAAACCACCCCCCAAATTTTGGGGTATTTTCATCCCCCTCCCCCCCAAAAAATAGGGGGGCCTCACTAAGGTTCTCCAAACCCCCTCCTAGCCTGCAAAAACAACCTCAGGGCCTGCCCCAGCTGGGCCTCCCTGGGCCCCTCTGACCCCCCACTCCTGCCTGTAAAAATATTCTGGGGCTGGCGACCTCCTTGCCCCTGTAGGGTCCAGCATGGCCCAAAGTGCAATGCCCACTAGCTCTTGTGCTGATGTTCTGTACTTTAAATTAGTGCGAGCAGCTCGCAGGATGATGCCATAGTGACGTAACTTTGGCATTATCCTGCAAGCTGCCAGTGCCATTTTGTTTTAGTTTTTTTGTTGGTTGTTTAATATTTTTTTTTGGTTTGGAAAAAGAACCAAACCAAGAAAAAACATTAACAAACCAAAAAAATCACTCTTGAATGAGAAAATGAACCAAAATAAATGTTTTACGCTTGCACATTCTTATTACAGATACATATTTGTGTTGGAACAAGGGTGCCTAATACTTTCATCCATCATGACTACAAATCTTTGGTGATGTCAGTTTTACTAGGCATACCTCAGAATGCTTCTGTAACACCACTCCCCCAACCCTGCTCCTTCCGAAACCCATCCCTGTTCAACGTGCCCCTCTACAATGGTACATATATAGAGAGTGTCAGAATGACTCTATACAGAGGTGCTCTCGCTCACTTTCTCTCTCTCTTTCTCTCTCATTAATCTGCCTATGTGATGCGGAGGCAGGGTAATTAGCTTAACCATGCCCCTTTTTTTTATATCATGTGTGATATTCCTGGTATACTTTGATAAATCTAGGCCTAAGTTAGCTGAATAAACTTATCTGGTTAATTTGGCTGAGATATTCAGCAGCATGTTCATGCCACTGAATATACTCAACTATCCTAAAATTAGCCAGATGCTTATCCAGCTAGCTTTAGGACAATTGAATAGCTATCCTAGATTTATCCAGCTAAGCCAGATAACACCGGATATTGGCATTTATCCAGATAAGTTAGCTGAACAAGTGGCTGCGCCCTGGAATGCCCCTCACTTAGCAGGTTGACTTTTTAGCTGATTATAAGTAAGCCAGCTAAGTGACAGCTGCTTACTGCAGCCAGATATTCAAACGGCACCATTTAGACAGCTAAGTCTTAATTTAAGCCATCTAAAATGGTGCTGAATTTTGGGCCCTATATGTTTTAGAATCATCACAGCATTCATTTACAATCTGAAGGTTTATATGTTTCCATTCTTGAACAATTGGATTGTCAAGAGTACATCTTGGACAGGAGCAGAGGAATTCATGCTGAGCATCGTCTGGGTGCTGCAGTCACTGTGGCGCATCTTGAGCTACCCCACATTCAATGTGAACCTGACATCTCAATTGGAATTTATAGGGGCTCTGCTAAATATGTAAGAATACCCAAAGGTCCCTTACCAGCTGACCATATACCCCCACTAGGGAGCACATACGACTAGTGAAAGAGGCGAAAGTGCTGAAGACATACTCCGTTGGGTGGTGTCTAGGGAGATAGAGGAGTAAGAAAAGCAGAGGCTTAGAATGCTCTGGGGCTCTCTTGGGGGGGGGGGGGGAATCCAGGGTTCCAGGAGGGAGCCTCTGGATTTCTTGAGGAGAGAGTTCCTGGAATAGCCGGTGGGGAGGGAGAGGGGTGTTTTAGGAGGAATCTGGAAACAATTCCTAGAGAAAGGAAGCATTAGAAGACACCTTACTTTGCTGGGGATTGGTCTTTCCAGTGTTTTGTACACATGGAAGAGACACAATATATCAAGGTGGTCCAATATGTCAGGAAAATCTGTGGAGGGTCTTCAGTCACGTGGAGGAAGGCAGCAGCTGATGACTGGATCAAGAGGAAACTCTAAGAATGAAGGGAGTACACCTTTTGTCTAGGATGTCCCACCATTGTCCAGTAGTTCTACATTTCAGAAGAGGAAAGTCAAAGAGATATCAGGTTCAAAGGGGTACCCAAGGAAAATAAGGATAGAACCGTGGAGTAGCCTGATGGGATACCTAGAGACAAAGAAGGCCCCTACATGTATTTGAATTATTTAAACAACTGTTTACATTAAATTTATGGATATCACCAGTGAGAGAATGTGTTTTTTTTGTCAAAGTATCACTATTAGGAATGTGCTGTCATTTGAAAAGAAATAGGAAATGCTAGTAACATTTCATATTTTTTTTTCATTTTCTAAACAAAACAAAAGAAATACGAACAAAATTTATTTTGTGTTTTGTTTCGTTTTAAAGTCAAAGCTGCCAATCTGGTCAGGGTTCCTGCTACCACCCGCGAAACCCACAAACAAAACGCACCCTTCGGCCTCTGGACCCCTCCAGCCATTTCTTATCCCTTAAGGCGTCTTCCATGGGCAGGAGAGAACCTCAGAATTTGCCATTCAACATAATGGTACCTGCCTCAGGTTAATTGGTGGCCATTTCGGAATCCTGGAGTTGTGGAGCAGGAGCGGCTGGAGAATTCTCCTGCCCATGGAAAACCACCTAATGGGGTAATAAGGGTTTGAAGGGATAGGGGTATGTCGGAGTGGTCCGGGGGCTTGAGGGCACCTTTAATTTTCACAGGTATGCTAAGTGGGAGGAGGAAACACTTCATTTTGTTTTTCTGTGGGTTTTTTTTTCATTTTATTTTATTTATGACTAGCTGTACCCGGCCACACATTGCCGTGGCTCAGTCAGGTTTAATTTCACAATGCACATTAGCTCTGCTCCGGCCGTCCCAACTCCCTCCCCCGGCGGTGGACGGACTGGCTCGGCGACTCTTTTACCCTTTCCTCCTCCTGTGTGTAACTGTCCAGCAGTCCCTACTCCCTCCCCCCTTCCCCAGCGGTGGAGGAACAGGCTGAGCCGTTTCTCAGAGCGGTGACTCGTCTGCCCTTTTCTCCTCCCCTCTGTGACACCCAGCACATAGCGCAGAGCTGTATGGTCCGCACATGCACGGTAGAGCTGCTCTCTACTGCGCATTTGCGGTCCGTCGGTCAGAGATAGCGTGTGTTGCTTTTACGTCCAACAGATGGCACTGTTTTTCCCAAAAAGCATGTTTTTACCTGTCACAGGTGTGACATCTTTATAATATAGGTATATAAAAACACTCGAGAAATCAAATGCAGCGTTGTGTCAAAATTTCAAAGCAATCGGTGAAGAACTTTCGAAGATTTAAGATTTTAAACAAACAAACATTTACATTTTTATTTATATAGATAAATGAACAAAATAAACACCAAATGATAAATGAAAGGAAAAACAAAATGCAATGAAAATGTTTCCTGTGCACATTCCTAATCACTATCCCAAAAGTTCAACATCATGAAACTCTATTTTGGAAGAATGCAATCTAGTGTGGAGTTGTCTTTATTTATAGACCATAGCAGCATCTCAATAACCCTTAGGATCCTGAAACAAAACTCTCCCCCTGCTGGAAGAACCCCAGGAATGCAATAAGTTGCACAGTGGCTCAACAGTTCCCAGATGTGCCCCATTATTTGGTGAAATATTGAAAGGGGTTATATACAATTCAAGCCATATTTTATCTCCCCATATTAGGGCCTCACCTGAAACCCTACAGGTCTTTTCAGCTCTTCTGCCTGCTTTGGTACTGTAGGACTTCCATATCTATATCGAGAGCAATCACAACTGACTAGGATCAAGGATCAAACAGCAAAGATTAAATAAGTAGTCTTTGCTGATATGACTAGGCATTTGCATTTTTCCTGACTTTTGTCATAGTCCAGGTTCAGGAGGTAAGAGGATATTTTCTGTGGAACATGCCAATCCCAAAAATGTAATAACCTATTAACTTCATCGATGTCCTTGTGACCCCACTGCCATACCTAGGATTTGGCCCGAAGACTCCGGAATTCTAAAGGACTTGCCGAGTTTCCAAGCCAACATCGGAAAACTCTGGGTCCTGCTGCATTAGAAGGCCCCGGTAGAAAAAGTAACTTGGGCATGCAGCCAGGAAGAGATCTGTTGACCCTGCGAGGCCGGAAGAGTGTGAGCCCCATGCCAGAAGGAAGAGATAGTTGAACCATGCTTGCAAGGAGAAGGAGTATAGGCCCCATGTGCAAAAAGGAAGAGATCTGTCAGGCCATGCAACCACAAGGAGGAGAAGCATGGGAGTAGCTACAAAGCATGGGAGCAGCTACAAAGGTAAAAAGTGCAAGAGGCATGGTCATTGTTAAAAAATACCATCCTAGAAGCACAGTCCAAATGTTTTCCACACATTAAAAAAGGTGGAAAGAAGGCAAAACGAAAGGGGAGGTGAAAGAAGATATTTTAGCCAAAAGATCTTCATTCAAAAATTGGAAGAAGGATCCAACAGAAGAAAATAGGATAATGCATAAGCATTGGCAAGTTAAATGTAAGACATTGATAAGACACACTAAGAAATAATTTGAAAAGAAGTTGGCCGTAGAGGCAAAAACTCACAGTAAAAACTTTTAAAAATATATCCGAAGTAGAAAGCCTGTGAGGGAGTCATTTGGACCGTTAGATGATCGAGGGGTTAAAGGGGCACTTAGAGAAGATAAGGCCATCACAGAAAGATTAAATGATTTCTTTGCTTCGATGTTTACTGAAGAGGATGTTGGGGAGGTACCCGTACTGGAGAAGGTTTTCATGGGTAATGATTCAGATGGACTGAACCAAATCACGGTGAACCTAGAAGATGGGTTAGGCCTGATTGACAAACTGAAGAGTAGTACATCACCTGGACTGGATGGTATACACCCCAGAGTTCTAAAAGAACTCAAAATGAAATTTCAGAACTATTAGTAAAAATTTGTAACCTATCATTAAAATCATCCATTGTACCTGAAGACTGGAAGATAGCTAATGTAACCCCCAATATTTAAAAAGGACTCCAGGGGCGATCCGGGAAACTACAGACTGGTTAGCCTTACTTCAGTGCCAGGAAAAAATCACAGAACAAATAGAAAGACTTGGTTTAATGGAACAAAGTCAGCATGGCTTTACCCAAGGCAAGTCTTGCCTCACAAATATGCTTCTCTTTTTTGAAGGAGTTAATAAATATGTGGATAAAGGTGAACCGGTAGATGTAGTGTTCTTGGATTTTCAGAAGGCATTTGGCAAAGTTTCTCATGAGAGACTTCTAGGAAAAGTAAAAAGTCATGGGATAGGTGGCGATGTCCTTTCGTGGATTACAAACTGGCTAAAAGACAGGAAACAGAGAGTAGGATTAAATGGACACTTTTCTCAGTGGAAGGGAGTGGTCAGTGGAGGGCCTCAGGGATCTGTATTGGGACACGTACTTTTCAATATATTTATAAATGATCTGGAAAGAAATACGACGAGTGAGGTAATCAAATTTGCAGATGATACAAAATTGTTCAGAGTACTTAAATCACAAGCAGATTGTGATAAATTGCAGGAAGACCTTGTGAGACTGAAAAATTGGGCATCGAAATGGGAGATGAAATTTAATGTGGATAAGTGCAAGGTGATGCATATAGTGAAAAATAACCAATGCTATAGTTACATGATGTTAGGTTCCATATTAGGTGCAACCACCCAAGCAAGAGATCTAGGCATCATAGTGGGTAAAACATTGAAATCATTGGTTCAGTGTGCTGCGGCAGTCAAAAAAACAAACAGAATGTTGGGAATTATTAGAAAGGGAATGGGGAATAAAACGGAAAATGTCATAATGCCTCTGTATCGCTCCATGGTGAGACTGCACCTTGAATACTATGTACAATTCTGGTTGCCGCATCTCAAAAAAGATATAATTGCGATGAAGAAGGTACAGAGTAGAGCTACCAAAATGATAAGGGGAATGGAACAGCTCCCCTATGAGGAAAGACTAAAGAGGTTAGGACTTTTCAGCTTGGAGAAGAGACGGCTGAGGGGGGATATGATAGAGGTATTTAAAATCATGAGAGGTCTAGAACGGGTAGATAGGAATTGGTTATTTACTCTTTCAGATAACAGAAAGACTAGGAGGCACTCCATGAAATTAGCATGTGGCACATTTAAAACTAATTGGAGAAACTTCTTTTTCACTCAACGCACAAACTCTGGAATTTGTTGCCAGAGGATTTGGTTAGTGCAGTTAGTATAGCTGTGTTTAAAAAAGGATTGGATAAGTTTTTGGAGGAGAAGTCAATTACCTGCTATTAATTAAGCTGACTTAGAAAATAGCCACTGCTATTACTAGCAATGGTAACATGGAATAGACTTAGCTTTTGGGTACTTGCCAGGTTCTTATGGCCTGGATTGGCCACTGTTGGAAACAGGATGCTGGGCTTGATGGACCCTTGGTCTGACCCAGTATGGCATGTTCTTATGTCCTTATGAGGAGATCTATCAGGCTTACACAGGGGAAGCTGCAGGAAAGCTGTCTGCCCTTGAAGAGGAGGCCTCTATTATTGGTGGGTTCAGAATGAAGAGAGAGAATGAGTGAGCATGTATGTGAATGAGGGAGAGGAAGTGTGGGATAGGGATAGAAATAAGAGTGCAAGTGAGCATGGGTATGGGCATGAGAGAGAGAGAGAGAGAGAGAAGTGACTGTGCGTGCATGGAAGAGGGAGGGAAGTGAGTTAGTGAGTAACCGAGCATGTATGTGAGTGAGTGTGTTGAAGGAGAGAATGAGCCTGTACAGTATGTGCGTGAAGGAGTATGACAGTGGACATGCCGGTGAGATAGTGTGTGTGTATACGTGAGAAAGTTTGTGCACATGCTGCTGCTATGCCAACCCTCCCTCCTCCCTCCATTTCCACTTATCCACCACAATCTCAGGGTGACAGGAAATCAAAAGTTCCCAGGAATGCCCACAGCCATGGGATTTCAGGACATGCAAAACGAAATATCCATGAGATAAATCTGTATATATGAGGTCTTCAGTGTGTGCATATTGCTCTCGTGTGTATTCATTGTGGATATCCTGAACACCCAGCTGGTTGTGGGGGCCCCAGGACAGCATTGGTTTATTTGCTTCTCTTCATGTGATGTTCAGCATTGCCAGCTGGTTAAACTGCACGTACTCACACATTTTATTTTGCTAGCGGTTCAGATAACCAATTAGGGGCACTGTACATTTCATTTTTCCTCAAACCATTTTGAAATGCATTCCATTTCAGTGTCATATGCATTTACAGAAAGTGTTTGAAACGGAAATGAAATAGATTTCAAATTTACTTGAAGAGAAGTTAAATGAGGACGGTGATGTACAGGCTATAAGAAAATAAAAATGATAGGAATATTAGCATACACCAAACCATCACTCCTCCATTCTGTCAATCCCTTGTTGAACATTTTATAACAGAGCTGAACCATCTGAGATTCTTAATAGTCTAAATGTTATCCTGGCTGCTGCTTAGACTTTAATGACCTAGGGCCAGATGTACTAAAGTGTTTTTCCCATTTTCTGTTTATGAGAAAAATGCTTGGTACATCTGGCTCCTAGGATAGTACAGCAGTCTTTGACTCATCTGGGGCTTGTTCTTACATGTTCTGGACAAGCACACAAGCAACTATGTAATTCAAACACCAAATGAACTGAATTAGGCCACCAGTTGGTAAACATGTATTTTAAAATGAAGCTGGAATTTAAAGGCATTTGGACAATTTGCATGGAATTATTTGAAAGCTGAGAGCTCTGTGTTTCATGGGCCTCCTGCCCTGGAAGTTGATAAGCTATGATAAGCACTGCTTTCTCCTGTTGCTGGCCTGAAGAAGGGAGGAAAGCAGGGGCCCACCCACTTTGGACCCAACATAAACCAAAGGAAAATCTGTGGTAGCGGCCACTTGTCCACTGAAAGAAAAACAGGCCCGGAGCCTAGACCCAGTGTGCATTTGCTTACAGGTCCTGCCCCCACCTACTACACCGGCTTCCTGCAATCAAGGAAACCCATGCTAGGTGCAAGATCACTGTATGGCCTTTAAGCGCATGCACATCGGCTTCAGGCTCTGCACAGATTTATTTTCTACTGTTCTTGCTGCTCCTCCTGCTAGGCCTGAGTTAGAGGAATGGGCTGCATGGGGGAGAAGCTAGGAAGAGGCCAGTGGATGGGAAGGAGAGAGAATCTGGGAAAGGGGTCATGAGGGAGTGAGAGAAACTGAGAAGGGGGGAGAAAGGCCATTGGGGGAATAGGAGGAGGAGGAACAGGGGAAGGGAGTATGAAGGAGAGGAGCCATGATGGGAGGGGGAGGAATAAGAAATGGGAGGGAAGGGCTGCAAAGAGAGGGAGAGAGGACAAGGGATGGAGAGATGGGAGAAAGTACCAGGGAAAGGGGGAGAGAGTCTCCTGGATAGGCTAGAGGGTGAGAGAAAAAGGAATGTGGATGGAGGGAAAAAAAAAGACAATTATTTTGTAACATTCAGGCAATCGCAGGGTTGTCCTGCAACCAGCAGCCCTCATCCTGGGACACTGAAAGCTGCTACCACAGCAAGGATGCCACCGCTGCCGCTCTCCTTCCCTGCTCATGTGCGTCATCAAAGAGCTGCTAAAGGCCCTACGGTGGGAACAGAAGCTCTGCACAAGGAGATGACGGCCGCCTTGGCTGGGGATTTAAATCCCAGTTACACTTTGGCCGATGCCTCAGCAACAGGTCCTCCTGTGTTGCAATGCATGTTGCTATTCGTCTTTGTGCCTTTTGCCTTGTCTTGCCTCCTTGTTAAGAAAATAAGAACATAAGGCTTGCCATATTGGGTCAGACCAAGGGTCCATCAAACCCAGGATCCTGCTTCCAACAGTGGCCAATCCAGGTCATAAGAACCTGGCAGGATCCCAAGGGATAGAATAATTCCAAGCTGCTTATCCCAAGAATAAGCAATGGATTTCTGTAACTCTACCTTAATAATGTTTAAAGACTTTTCCTCCCGCTAGGGCGGGAACCTCAGGGGCGTCTCCTCCTGATGACATCACTAGCCCTGGACTCTTAAGCTCGACTCGGGCCTAGCCTCATCGACTTGGCAAAGAGTTTCCTCCTTGCTGATTCCTGCTTCAGTCTCCGCGGATCGTGGTTCCTGTTTCCTGCTTTGCCTGGTGAGAGACTTCTCTCCTCGGGGGCTTGCTCCTGTCTCTGGCTACCCTGCTCCTCGGGGAAGCCCTTCTCTCCTGGGACCTGCCTTCTGGCTTCCCCGCTCCTCGGGGTTGCCTCTGGAACCTTTCTACTTACTGGAGACTCAGCGTGGGTGTACCCCGCTCTGCGGGCTATTGCCTATCTACTCTGCGACTGTGCTGTATTCCCCCGCTTCTCGGGCCAGCACCTTGTGGACTTCAGAGACTGTGCCGTGCTCCCCGCTCCTCGGGTCAGCGCCTTGTGTACCTCAGAGACTGTGCCGCGCTCCCCTCTCCTCGGGTCAGCGCCTTGTGTACCTCAGAGACAGTGCCGCGCTTCCCTGCTCCTCAGGGCAGCACCTTGAGTCACCTTACTGATTGCTTACTGCTTGCTCCAACCTTGTCCTGGATCCAGATACTGTTGCTTGCTGACAGCCCTGACCTCTGCCCGATCAGACTGCTCCTTAAGGAACTTTCACCTAATCCTTGCTGGCCCCTGGAATCCAAAGGCCCAACCTGTAGGGAACGGGGCTGGTATAGGTGAACCTCCAGCTCCAGTCCTAGTAAGAGTGCATCCAACTGCTGTCATAGTGGGCCTTGTAGGTTCACCTGCTAGGCTGAGTCAACCATGCCATAGCCCAAGGGCTCATATCCATGACATATTTATTGGGTAGATGCAAATTAAATATGTTCATCTTTTTTCATTTTGTTTTTGTGTATGTCATGTTTTTTCATTTCATTTTGATTTAATGAGGATGACATTCAGCCGCTTTCTGGCTGCTCAAGTTAAGGGAATAAGCTTATCTGGCTAATTTGGCCGAGATAGTCAGAGGCACAACCCCTCCTCATGCTCTCATAGTATTCAACTCCTTCTCACCTACCCAATATTCATCTTCTTTTGTGCCACCCACAAGCAGCATTCACTCTTCATCTCTTCCTCTAACATTAAGCCCCTCTTGTATCACTCAAGCATTCACTCCCTTTTTATCTCACCCCCTTTATTCATTTCCTCCTTTCCCGCCCCTTAAATCATTCACAGGTCCCGGGCTTGTGCTCCAGGGTGACACCTTCCTGCTTCCCCACTCTGCCTTCCGCTGAGTCCTGGGATCATAGAGAGCTGTGGCTGTGCCTGATCCAGGCACTCCAACCCATTTCCCTGCACACTGCCTGGGAGGAGGGAAACGTCAAGAAGCCAGACTCTGCATGCAATGCAACACTAGAGAAATAGAAATGGAAATGCACTTCTTCATGTACTGCGCAAAATACAAAGATATTAAAGATGCACATTTCCCAGAGCTGATAGAAAAATGCAAAGACTTCTCACAAAAGAATAAGCAGGAAAAACTCTACATAATCCTGGGGAAAAATAACAGCTAAAGCAACAAAATATGTGGTGTCCTGCCTCTAGGCCAGCAGGGCCAGCTTTACCATTAGGTAAACCAAGCAGTCACCTACATTGCCAAAATGTGTGGGGGGGGGGGGGGGGGGGGGGAGAGGAGATGCAGTGGCAAAATTGCTGCACTGGAGCTACCAGATGAAGAATTGCAAAAAGAGCAACTGGACAGAGCAGCGTGGCAGGCAGGACTCCACAGATGAAAAGAAATTGCAGGAGAAGCGCCCTGATCTGAACATCGTAGCTGGCAGGGTTTTCAGGCTCTGTCAGCTGAAGAATCGCAGGAGGAGCCAACGAGCTGAGCAGTGTGGCTGGCATCCACATGCCCTGCCAGCTGATAAGAGCGCCATCAGCATCTGGAACAGCAGGAGTCTTTGCTGCCACTCTCTTCTGCCCTGCCTCCTCTGCACCAGCCAGTACCCTGAGCTTTCAACATGCTTTCAAGTTCTATCACAGAAGGGTAGGGAGCAGTGGCAGAGGCTCCCGCCACTCAGCTGACCTGATGAAGCAGTGGCAGAGCTACGTCTGGGGTGGAGAGTGGAGGGGAGGGGGAAGTGTCACAAAGTTGATTACTTTCCAAGGGCACCTGATATTTTTGCACCAGTGCTGCAGGCCAGAAATGTAATTTGACCAGGCACCTGTTATGCTTTGTGGGTATATGGACCCTTGGCCCGAGATGCGAGTTGTTACCGCCTGTGGGGAGGAGCCCCACAGGTCTGCACCATTGGGAGGTGAGGTTAGGCGTGGAGGGGAGCTCTGGGCGTAGCTGTGGAGAGGTCCCAAGGAGCCAGGAGAGTACCCCAGTAGGGAGGCAGGCTGGAGGCAGTGCCTGGGCTGAGACCCCAAAGGGCAGACGTCAGATGGACCGCAGAGCAGGAGGCGCGAGTCTGGCCATGCAGGAGATACTCTGGAGAGGCAGCCCTGAGGGGCGGAGCCGCTTAGCATAGAGGGTGTTGTAGTAATGACGTTTGCTCTCCGGCGGAGCAGGGAAGCCCGAGCCAGGTCTCTATCTATGACGTAGGAGTAGTCCCGGAGAATGGCAGCGTGCCGGCAGTCTCAGTGAGCACGTAGACGCGACCCCAAGGAGCGGGGGAGGCGCTGACAGTTGCATTGAAGCAAGAGAGCAATAACCCGAGGAGCAGGGAAGCTCTGACAGTCTCTTAAGTATTACATGGATGCGACCCCGAGGAGCGGGAAGGCACAGACAGTCAAGTGTAGAACAGAGGCACAACCCCAAGGAGCGGGGAAGCCCTATAGTAGAACTCACGGGTTGCAGAAGTGTTCCAGGGATGATCCCCTAGGAGCGGGAGGCCTTGCAGGATAGGACCCAAGAGGCGCAGAGCCAGCCCAAGGAGCGGGGTAGGCCAGGAGAACAAGTCCCCGTAGGAGCGGGTGCCAGACAGGGTCCGGTCCAAGAGCCCGATAGTGAAGTCACAGGAACACGAAGGCAGGAGTCGTGGAGACGTACGGAATGTTTTGCCAAGTCGGCTAGCTGAGGGCAAAGGTGGAGATTAAATACACAGGTCTGATGACATCATCAACCAGGGACGCCCACGAGGTTCCCGCCGAAGAGGCTTCAAAGACGGGCCGGTGACGCGCATTCGTGCCTAGGAAGGCCCGAAGTCAACAATGGGTGGCGGCGGCGGCGGCGTCCAGGCCGTTACGAGGACTCCCGGGGAACGCGGCGGTGGAGACAGGCCCGCGCCGTGAGCAGGGGAGGGCAGGAGAGTGGTGCAGGAAGTAAGTATACACGGTCGCAGCCGTCTGCGACAGACGGGCCTAACAGCACCACATCAGAACCTGGGAATTGTCCTCCCTGTTCTCTAATATCTATCCTTGGTACTGTAGTGTCTTCTGCAGGCCCACCACTGATCCCACCCCGTCCCCTCCAGTCCCCAAGTGACAGGAGGGGAAGGGCTGGATTAGGGAGCAGAGTTTTTATCTCTGGTCCAGGCTTGCCCCTTCCCTTCCTGTTCCATGCAGACCGTCTGGAAGGAAATGGGCTGGAGCAGGAAACGGAGGGCTTTTCCCTGCTGCCTGAGATATGGAGCCCTGGCCAGTAGACTCAGGGCACAAGCCTCATGTGCCTCTGCCTAGCGATGCTTCTGCCTATGATCTAACCCTTTGGCTGCATCTCTTTATATAAATGCTGTATTTTTCTGAATATTTTCAGTGACAAACCTCTCCCTCACTATTCATCTTCAATGTCTGATTTCATCAGACTTTCTCTTGCCAAAACATTGTCACCTGCCATTAATCTGCCATTTGCAAACACCTTTGATTTTACAATGTAATATGCAGAACACTATATTATGCAGTAAACTCATTAGCAAGAAGCTGGTAATTCATTGCCAAAGTACTATATTAGAGCAGATGGATTAATCTCTAATGGGTGCGTATATTTAATTTTGTTCTTGATAATATTCTTAACCATCTTAGATTTTATGAGCTGCACATCTGTTTGCAACTCAGTCTGCCCAGATAGTTCACCAATGTTCATACCACGGGCCAAATTAATTCAATTAATGCTCATCTTGACAACCCAGCTAAAGATTTAATGATGAAAAGTAAAACCGATTCATGTTGAGAAGATCTTAGGGTCTGATAACAGAGTAACCCAGAAAGTTTGCAGTGCTCTCCTCCTCACTTTACCTGCTTCTTTCGCAGTTTTAATCAAGTGGCGAGTTATAACAGGACACTGTTTGACCTTTCCAGCAAAAACAGCAGGTCACCTTAGCTGAGGTTTCCTTTGTGCATGTGCAGCTTTGCCTGAGGTGTGTACGGCATTAATCTAAATGTTGAATAAAGGCAGAGGAGACATTATTTCCCCATCTTTTGTTCCATTTGCCCTCTCGCTGATCTCGGGTCCTGCCTCTCCTGCAGTGGCCGGTTTGGAAGCTGCTCCTTTACTGAAACCCCATAGTGCGGCAAAGAGCATCTGGGAATGCAGAAGGAATTAAATATTAGAGAACGACTATTTGATTTCACAGTTCTGTTGGTGCAGCGCTATACACGGCCTCAGGTCATAGTCTGCAGAACTGCCAACTCGCTCCATGAGAGCAATTTTGGCAAAGGTGAACAAACTACTGCTTTACAGTAGCAATTTGTGTAAGTGAACTTTTGGGAAAACAATTATTTTAAGTTTAGATGCAGCACAAGTACTCACAATAAAAGAAATCTTAGATAGAAGTCAGCGACGTGGAGCCCGACACCAGCTTCAGTCTATTGGAGGAGAGAAAACCTCTTGTAAGAGCAGATATATCTGTGCAGAACTCTTGCCCATGCTGAGCTCCGCTATAATGTATTGGTGGGTCAGAGAACAGTTGAGAGGGAAGCATGAGAGCCTGGACTGTACATATCAGTGAAAATAACATTTTATAATAAAAAAAAAAAATGACAAAGGCATTCAATTACATTTAAAACAAACTAATCAGATAAAATCACAGCACACTAATGTTACAGATAAAAGAAAATTATTCTCAGGTGCAAGTGCCAGATTTATAATTAAAATCCTGGGCTCGATTTACCCATTTAGAGACTGGAGAATAGCTGTCTGGAAGAATCTGGCGAATGGAGAAAACAGGATTCTGAGTTTGAGAAAAGGCTCTGTGGAAGGCTGAACAGTAGTAATTTTGCTGCTAACCAGCATGTAATGAGGCTTTAGGGAGCAGGCAGGTTTGGAGGCATAGAATGCATTCTTGGCTTCATTTCAATATGCATGAACATCATTATTCCTTTATTGGACATGCAAGCTTGTTGCTGTGATGTTGGTCCCCCACAGGAAAAGATGAAGAGACCGCAGTGAACATATGTGACCCATGGTTTCAATGGAATTAAGGCAAGAATTGAAACACCACAGACTGAATAAGACTTGTGTTAGTGCAGTAGACAGGGACAAGTAGACTGGTGGACAAAGTGCTCTTCACATGTTAAAATCACCTGATGTCCATATTCAGACACAGTGCGACTAGCAGTTACCCAGAAAAACGTATCCAGCTAACTTTGGAGGTATATTCAATAGTGAAACCACACTATTGAATATAGCTGGCTATCTTAAAGTTAACCAGCTAACTATAGCCACCTAATTTTAGTACAGCTCTTTGGTCTGACTGGACTTAGCCGGCTAAGTCATCTGGCTAACTCTGAATATTGGAGCTAGCCGGGAACCAGTTAACGCAGCTCCTCCCAATTATGTCTCTGGAATGCCCTAACTTAGCTGACTAAATTCTAGTCGGTTATCTTATTAACCAGCTAGCATTTAGCTGGATAAGTGCCCAAATATTAATTTAGCAGGCTAACTTTTGAGTTAGCTGGCTAAATGCTTTTGAATTTGAACCTCATTTGTTTCTATGCTTGCTAACACTTTGATTGCAAGCCTGTCTTGACTGTATACTGTCCCCATTGCTTGATTGGCCCCTCTGAATAGAACAGAATGGTAGAAAAGGCTGCAATACCACAATTGCCCCTGTTATATTGCAGAAATGAGCAATCCAAGCCAATTGAAGGCCCCTGTGCATCTCTTCCTCTCCGGCTCAATATAGGTATGTAGGCAAGCATAGTCTCCAGAAAGCACATCTGGGGACCATGCTTGCTTGCCAGTTGTAATCTCCTCCCTCCCTTTGGAAGGAGCTGCTATCCAGATATTTGAGAGGTGTCATCAGTTTCCCCTCAACAGACAAGTTATAAGGGCTACCTACGTTGGAGGCCAGATGTTAATGAAACTTCTCACAATGGTGGGAGATGAGAGCTCTGGTCAGCCTGAATCCACTCAGGAACTCTTGCTTTCTCTGTCATCTCTCTTAAACTGGCTTGTGGTTAAATGATTCTGCTACATCTGCATCTCTTGCAGTGTGCATAAAAGACTAGGTATACTCCTAGAGCCAGTGAGATGCAATTCAGTAGCATATTCATTTTAGGGAGGCCAAGCAGACAGAACAGCACAACCTTCTTCTTGTCCCTTTCATAAATGACGCTGATGATGGTGCAAAATCAACAGTCGATGTATTTCAAAGATTCTAATGAGGAAAGCTTCAACTGATCCATTTATTAAGCTCAGAGAAACCTCTCTTGTGGGAGGTATTGCCATCAGGCACTGGGTGCTGCTGCGTTTTGCGTGACTATGAAGATATCTTGGTGACAGGAAGAAGCAGGGGCATCTCCACCAGATTGCCCCATTCGTCCAGCTGGTCCTCTTATTTACCCTGGTGACTGCAGTGCTGGTAGAAGAGGATAGATACCATCTGTCCCCCACCCTTGACCCTGCCCAGCTAGCACAGAAATAGTCACCAAACTTCCAAAAAAACAATTTCCCAACCTTTGTGTCTGTTGTGTAAACATAAAAGCGGCGTCGTGCGGGCAGCGCGTTCTGGGCTGAGAGATATTCCATATGCATAAGCGAGTAAAAGAGATTTTGCCAGGTCCAAAAGGAAGGTGGATCCAACCCATCAAAATGACTCGTTTCCCCACCAGACAAGCTTTCTGGATTAACAATCGAGTGCCAAGATCTCGGATCCTCAGTGGGGGGATACACCCAAATAGGATCGATAACGGAGCTACCAGAATAGAGACCCCCAGGGAGGGAACCCACCTACATTCCAGTTGTAACAGCGTATTCAGTTTGTGGAATGTGGCTTGCATCCGGAATGCCAGGGGCAGATTATGCAGGTAATGAACAACTTGCAAGTATGGGAACACGGCTGAGTTCCCCATACCATAATATTTCTGAAATTCAACAAGAGGGAGCGGTTGGCCCTCTCGTGTGAGCAAATGGCCTAACCTAGTAATCCTGCGAGCTTGCCAGTGTCGGAAAGCCGTAGTGTGAGATCCCGGAGAGAATTCAGTATTTCCCCCTATCGGTAACAAATACGCACAGACTCGCGGTAACTGCAATCTCTTAGTAAGTTGCACCCAAGCATGCCTAAGCGGTCTAATCACACTAGAGATAATCAAAAAAGAAGGTAGTTTACCAGGTTCTACTTGGAGGGTATAGGTCAAATCAATGGGGTTCGCTAGAGCTCTGTCTGCCGCGAATTGTGTGAAAGAAGACTTCCCTAAGATCCAGTCCCTGATCACTCTCAAGTGGCATGCCAAATTATATAATTCCATCTGGGGCACTCCTAGACCTCCCAATCCCCATTGCTCCTGTGGCCAGATAAGCGGCAATTGAGCCTCACCCCCCCCCCCCCCCCGTCACAGAAATCGCCGCAACAAGTATATATAGCCATTTAGGCAAGATCACCATTTTATATAAATGTACTCGGCCAATCAAGGACAAAGGCAAAGATCGCCACCGCTGGAGTAGGTCCTGTGTGTAGCTGAGAAAGTGGGGGATGTTGAGAAAATAGGCTTGGGCTGGGTCTGCTGACAAGTGGATTCCCAAGTAACGGAGAGCAGTCTCCGCCCACTGTAAAGGAAAGGAGCCCCGCCAACATTCTTGAAGCTCATCTGGGAATGCCAAAGCAGATGATTTGGCTCTATTGAGCCGAAATCCCGAAAAAAGGCCAAAGGTCTCAAACAAATCCAGGAGTGGTGGTAAGGAAGTGGCAGGATCTGTTAGGAAAGCTAGCAGGTCATCCGCGAAAGCTACACACTTTATTTCTGCCTGAAAACGAATCCCCCGAATCGCGACAGTCTTTTGTATTGCCATTAATAAGGGTTCCAATTGCAGTATAAAAAGCAATGGAGAGAGCGGGCACCCCATCTCGTATTGCGTAGGATAGGAAAAGAAGCAGATTCACCTCCATTTACAAGTAAAGTTGCCTGGGGATTTGTATACAACAGCTGTATGGCATCATAAAAAAAACCCGGGAACCCCATGTGACGCAGTATGTAAAATAAATAACTCCACTCCACTCTGTCAAAAGCTTTTTCCGCGTCGAAACTAATAGTTAAAAAGGGGGTCTGTGTAGAGAGACACATTTCCATTGCAATGAACACCCGACGCACATTGGAAAGCGCATAGCGCTTACGTACAAAACCCACTTGATGAGTACCGACTAATGACGGGAGAAGGATGGCTAACCGGTCAGCCCTAATTTTTGCCAACAATTTTAGATCAAAGTTGAGTGGGGAAATGGATCTGTATGAATCAGGAGACAAAGGGTCTTTACCTGGCTTAGGGATAAGTGTAATGTGGGCGTGGTTTTGCTGAGCCGGAAAGCTGAGCCGGAAAGCTACCCTGACTAATGAGATCCGAGAGAAGTGGCAATTCGATCGATGAGACACTTATAAAATTCTGCCGAATATCCATCAGGACTCGGGGCTTTCAATCTCTTGGACCGATTGATTGCTAACTTAATCTCCTCAGGAGTAATAGGGGAATTCAACATTTGTCGCTGGTTCTCTGTAAGCTGTGGTATCGGCAAGGAGGCGCAGAACCAAGAGCAGGCTGCCTCCGACCAAGCCTCTGACTGATAGAGTTTGCCATAATAATCTCAGAAAAGCTGTAAGATAACCTGTGTACTTGTTTCAATGGAACCTGCAGGTGAGCGCAGGCCTGCAACGAAATGGGGTGCTCATGAGGATCGAATTAAGTGAGACATCAGCTTGCCTGTCTTATTACTGTATTTATAAAGCTGATGTTGATAATAGAGCAAACTCTTTTTTGCTCGTTGGTGTAAAAATGTATTTAGCGTACATTGAATAGAAAGATAATTGTCTCTCAAACAGTGTGTGTTAGGCTGAAGAAGTTTGGTCTTTACAATCCGCAGCTGGGTATTAAGCTGTAAAATTCTCTTATTAAGGGTTTTCTGGTGATGCGCCAAATAGGAGATGATATCCCCCCGAAGAACAGCTTTCGCCATATACCAGATGAGAGTTGGGTGTCCCTTATGCTCCTGATTCAACATGTTATAATTGGACCATATCTCAGCCAAATACTGTTGGAAACCCCTGTCTTCGGCCAAGTAGAAAGGGAACCGCCACAGTTGAACTCCCCCTGATGCAGGCCGCAAAGTCAGATCGAGCCACACTGGTGCGTGGTCCAAGATCACTATAGCTTTTGTCTCAGCATCAGACACCTTGGAAAAAGCATGACCACTGACTAGGAAATAATCAATGCATGAGTATATGGCATGTGCCCGAGAAAGGTGTGTGAAATGTTTTTCTCTGGGATGTAAAGTGCCCCAGGAGTCTACCAAATGCAGGATACTCTCCAAAAACACAGGATCTTTTCCCAGACCCCCTTCCCTATATCTATTGTGAGAGGCATCTAATTGGGGGTCTCTGATAGTGTTGAAATCTCCCCCGAGAACAAGTGTGTCAGTCAAGTATGGGAGCAAGAAGCGGTAAAGAACCTGGAAGAAGATTGCAGAACACCACCGTCTGGTGATATAACTCAGTTACCAGAATAAGATACCGTCCCTCAGGATCTTTAATTTCCTTGTGGACCTGTATGGGCAGAGCTTTGTTAAACAGTATTGCCACCCCTGCTGATCAAGTGGTAGCCGAGGCGTAATGAACGCTACCTACCCATTGTTTACACAATTTGGCATTTGACTATTTCTCAGTTGTATTTACTGACTTTGTCTAAAGAAGAGCATCCATTTTCAACCTACTGGACTCCAAAGAGCTGCACCCAGATTTGCAGGGGCTTCCAGGGAAAGCGCATAGGGAGGGCTTTTCTTACCAAAAGGTACCTACTACAAGGTGTGCAGATTATCTATCGACCGAGACTGTGATTTACTGGGACTCTTATTTTTATTGTATTAAACTGCACCATTCACAAGGGTATCCACTGTGACTTTTCGCCCGCAATCAACTTTTACCAATAAAGGGAAAACTCTGAGAGCCTTGACAGACTTGGTATCTTTTGCCGCTATGCGGGGAAGAACCTGGGAGCTGAAATAGGCCATGAGCATTCATGTGAGCCCCAGTCACTGAGAAGTTGGGCAGAAGCTCCACTTATTACATTGCACCATCAGGTACCTTTTGAACTCAAGAAGAAATGACTTTTTCCTGAATTTAGTCCACTTTTCTCTTTGCTAAAGCTAAGCCTCTGGATGTCACTCTATCACTTTGCATAAGAGCTCCATTTTGGCAGCCACAGAAATGGATAGCCCACTGTACTAGAAGCTCATTTTTCCAACCGAAACCCTAAAAAAAAACTCAGGTTCCAAATCCGGGAGACTGCCACCAGGCTAAAATAATTCTTCCAAAAGAGTTACTGGAGCTCCCTATTTGCTGTAGCTCTTTGTTCTGCTTGTATCAAAAGTGCTAGTTTTTGCTTTCCGATAACCTACTGCGTATCGGGTTGAAACCCTCTGGTGAATGGGGGTCAGGCCTTCTAGGATTCCTGAGTCCTGGAAGTCCCATAGAAATGAGCAAGAAGAAAATTAGTTCAAGCTTCATTACCCTTGTGACTGTGCTCCTTATGTACCTAATTCAGAAGACACAGAAGGATGTGGTAACTTAAATGGTAGGTCTCCTTTTTTCACATATATCTGTTCTCCACAAAAGCTTCAGGCTCTAGTTTGTCTATACATTTTCCTTTTATTTGAATGCTTATTATTATGTTTCTGGCATTTCCTTCATATCTGGTGTTATTCCCAGATATGTTCTATTACAAGTGATTCTAGTTTAGATAATTTAGTAATCGGGTGTGGAGATCAATTCATTGCTCCTAACACATGGATTCATGCTGGCTTTATACATCACTGGTAATGTATTTCAGAGAGTGGCTGCTCTTTGCACACCCATGAAAGATCCCTTTTTATATTAGACGTAGCTAAATAAAGCAATTTGAAATGTAACAGACCCCCCCCCCCTGCGATGATCATACATTCCATTAATGTAAAACGTTGCTTTGATTCATTGTGTCAAATGTCACCACGCAGCATAATGAGTGATAACGTGGTGCAAATTTCATCCGCACATAGACAAATGCAGGAATTTTCGGACCAGATTTCCTGCACTGATGGCTTGCAGTCCTCCGCATATCTTTCACTCTTGGCTGGGAGTCTCTGACCAAGACTGGTAGTAGGACTGATCCTAGAGGGGTGCAGAGCCCGGGGTAAAATCAGCCTGCCTAAGCCCCTCTCCACAGCTCTGCCTTTTTTTTCTCGCTCCCCCCCCCCCCTCCACAATCTTCTCCCCTTCCCTCCTGCCAGCAGGAGAGCAGTTCTCCCTGCATCAGCCCCCCTCTCTACTGACTTCACTATGAAGTTTGAAGCACTGGGGAGGGGTTGGGGGAGTGGGGGTTGGTTTGGTTAACAGCTGGGGGAAAAGGCTGCCTCTACCACAGCTCTGCGGCACGCCAAGGAAGGACTTTTCCCCCGGGGCTGCATATCATTCAGTCTGCCAGAATTTAGCAACATGCAGGGCGTCCCAAAAGCACAAGACCAGGGGCGACTCTGAAAACCAGGACAAGTGGCAAGCGTATGTGTATTCGGGCTGAAAGGGACAGCAGTAACCTTGTTTAAATTTTTTTTAAAAAGCAGATCTGCAAGAACCAGAATACACCGTTACTTGTTCTTACCAGAGAAACACAAGCACTAGGCAGGAAGAATATTAATATTAGATTGTGAAGACAAAACCAGTGGCATGCAATTAACTGAAAAGGAAAAGTGAAAACACAAATTGGAGTGGGAGAGAAAATTGCTTTCACCGAGATGTGGTCAATATGCAGAACAGACTGCCAAGGAAAACTGTGATAGTAAACAACAGACGGGACTTCAAAAACCGAGCTGGATAAATCCTTGCAAGGAAAAGCTGCCGCATCTGTCTGCACAAGTTTAGAGGACGATAGGATTCGGGGGATCCTACAGTCTGTGGAACATAAACCTCTCCAAATCTGACACACAAGAAAGGAAGTATCAGGAGAGACTGCAGATAGCAAGCACCGTGTGGAAATGTGATTTTTAGATATCTGTGTCTTATCTGGGACTTCAGGTTCATGAGTGCTTCGTCTCCTGCTTAGATCCAGCCTTAAGTTAAATCATTTTTTGATGCTGCCAGTCATCACACAGTGAAAATAGAGCATGAATCTCCAACCCTGTCCTGATAGTATTGAACAGTCACTGCCGATCATTCTGCCATGAAGGAGGCATTTGATATTCATATGATATTTTCTTCTCTACTGACTGTGTAAAATGATTTTTCAATAATTATTAATCTGAGAAGATTTCTTAAAAGCCATGTAGGCTAAATGGTGGGATTCAAATTTCAGTTAGGGATGGCCAGGGTTCAAAACTTTGGTTTGGTTCATTTATTCATTTTTGAGTTCACAGTACTTTGTCAGGTTAGTTTGGAATAAAAAAAATTTTTGTTCCTTTGTTTCCTTTTTTTATTTTTTTTTTATTTTATATTGAAATTAATGTAGGAAGGGCTCATTGACTTCACTATAAAAGAAAAAATTGGCCAGGACCTGGCTTGAGGCTAGAAACCATCACCAAGGCCAGGTTTTATGTCTAGGCCTAAGCCTAGGCCTAATGCTGAAGCTTGATCCAGAGCTGAATCATGGCATAGAGGCCCAGGCTTAAACTCAAGGCCTAGGCATGTATATGACAGGTTAAGAGAGAATTTGAAAAGAAGTTGGCCGTAGAGGCAAAAACTCATAGTAAAAACTTTTTAAAATATATCCGAAGCAGAAAGCCTGTGAGGGAGTCAGTTGGACCGTTAGATGATCGAGGGGTTAAAGGGGCACTTAGAGAAGATAAGGCCATCGCGGAAAGATTAAATGATTTTTTTGCTTCAGTGTTTACTGAAGAGGATGTTGGGGTGGTACCTGTACTGGAGAAGGTTTTCATGGGTAATGATTCAGATGGATTGAATCAAATCACGGTGAACCTAAAAGATGTGGTAGACCTGATTGACAAACTGTAAACCTTGCTTCAGTAAAGAGGAATATACCTTTGAGCCCTTCCTGTTAAGCCTGGAGACTCATGACATGTAAATGAGTAGTGAGAACTCTAGGACAGGGGTGGCCAACTCTGATTTTTAAGAGCCAGAAATAAATTTGTTTTTCAGGCAGGCCAGATTTAGGGTTTTTTTTTGCCAACTGTAGACACTTTTGATGCTTTTACCTCCCAACCTCCTATTAGGATCTATAACAGGGTAGCAGAAGGCTGTTCTCTACTGAATGAGATTCAGCAAAGTTGGAAGGATGCAGATCTTAGCCAGATTGCTGCCCCTCTATCAGGCTGATACAGTACGGTGCCCTTGACTGAGCGCACCATTTAGCACCCATTTGGCTGCATATTTTCTAGCGGTATTAAGTCGGAGGAACCTAAATTTTAAAGAAAATCTGCCCGCCAGTCAGATTATTAGAAAGTCGGAGGCCACTACCAAAAAGGAAAGTGAAGGAAGTTGAACAATGAGCATAAAAGCTTGATAGCCGTGTTTCGCTTCAGTGCCAACATGCCTATGCGAAAAGGTTGTAGTGGGTATGTAAAAAAACAAAACAAAAAACTATTGACAAGACGGGGAACTTCTCAAGGGTCTTCCCTGGTATTCAACAAAAGGAATCAGGAATGTGAGAACCAGGGGACCAAAAAGAGAAACCTGCCTACAGATGTCACTGTCTAATGCGAACCCCGGGAAGGGTCCTCAGCAGCTGGCACGGTTCTGAACGACCTGACAGAAATGTCACAATAACACAAGACCATTGCTTAAAAATGATTAAGAAAATGGCCTGAGCTTGATGTAGGCAAAACACAAATCACTGAAAGCTGATCGACCGAATACAATAAGCCACAATTTGTATAAAATGAAGTGCAAAATTACTGCCTTAGGACCAATTTGCCAGCGATTCGGCTCCTACCAAGCCACTCAACAACAGCAGGTAGTCAGCAAGTATCAAACAAACAAACAAAAATCTGCCACCTCTACCGCTAATAAGGAGGCGACAGGGACGTGCTATTGTCCCTAGCGCCTCCTTGTTAGCGAGACACCTAAGACTCGCGCGCCCAGGAGAGGTGCCTGGGCACGCATCGGGAGTGCGGGCGCTCAACATGGAGCGCCGTCTCTCCTGCACATTTTACAGAATCGGCCTGTATGTTTGCTGTCCTAGCAGATATAATGGGTGCCTATTGACAAATCCAGGGCTGTTTTCAGGATATCTACAGTGAATATGTGTGTGATATATCTGCATACAATAGAAGAAGTGCATGCAAATCTGTGTCATCCATATTTCTTATCGATATCCTTGAAAATAAGCCTGTTTGTGAGTCTTGAAGACTGGAGTTGGCCACTTCTTCTGTAGAGTTTGAAACATTTTCTCTGTGTGACCAGTTCTCCAGGAGGAAATTGAAGAGGCCTCACCTTTTGCTATGCTCCTGGTGTTGAGGTTGGCTCGATTCTGTAATTATTATTTTACATGTAATGTAAGGTTTAAAGCTCCAGGTTCAGTTCTACAGCCTGGATAACTTGTGTTAATTTCCCTGAACAAAAATGGAATACTATAAAAAGCTGATGCTAGTGAAAAAAAAATAGCAAGATCGATATATTTGCTGAAGCATATGAGAACTGACTACAGCAGGGGGTTCTCAATCCAATCCTCAGATACACCCAGCCAGTCAGGTTTACAGGATATCCACAAAGAATATGCCTGAGTTACATTTCTGTTCAATTGAGACAGTGTATGCAAATCTATCTCATGCATATTTATTGTGTATATCCTGAAAATCTGACCAGTTAGGTGGTTCTTGAGGACTGAGTTGAGAACCACTGTTGTATATTTTCTGTGTGTATGCACAGATATTGCAAGGCAACATTCACATTTTATACCAAAACTACGGGAGACACATTGCTTTACAAAGCTAAAACATGTCCTGGGTGAAAAGTTACAGCAACTCTGTCCGGAGTGAAACAATGTGAGCCATGATTGCTAAGGATGACATTAACCACGATTGCTTGAGATATACTGCCGAAAAGATATAAGACATGAAACAAGACAGAGAAACTTTGGAGGAGCAGTCACCATCACCATCATGCAGCAAAGATGGATGTAGACTGATCACCTGACCTCCCCACCCATCTGATATACAAGAAATAGTTTGGCCAACTTCCAGTAAATCTGAATGTATTGCTTGCAAGAATAATAAGTAGCAGAGCTTTGCTTTCTGTTTACATATCCTGTCTCTAAAGATAGTGGAAGCAAAATATCTACTTTTCTGTATAATCTTATGCTACAATCTAATCAGTATTTTCATTTACAGTATTTATAGTCCTTATAATAAATATTAGTATAGGGGTGACTTTCTAGTCTCCAAGAAATATTTGATTTCACTTGCAATTCTGATTGAATATTTTGACATTGTTACCACCCTTACAGCTAATTCCCCTCACAAAACTGATAGCAATAATTGGATTTGAACATGAGCAAGATGGTATTGTTTTCAGAAATCAATGTTAATTAGAACTAAGAAGTATGAAGAATTAGGAATGTGCATTTGTTTTAAACACATTTCAAAAACATGATGAATAAGGGCAATTTGTTTCATTCGGGGGGGGGGGGGGCAAATTCATTACATTTGTTTAAAATGAATGCATCAGGCATTATGCTCGGGGCAACGCCGGCACATCAGCAGGACCCGAGCCCTCCGGTCAGTCACTTACCTGATCTGTACATCAAAATGGCGCTGTACATCATTGCTGTACATCAAAATGGTGCATCTGCTGAGGTGAATGCACCAGAGTTAATTAACTCTATCATGACCCCAGCACATAGTGACAGTTTAAAGAAGAAAGAAAGAAAAAGACAGCATTGATGGAGCTGTGAGGTCTGGGATACAGTCTCTGGGCCAGGCCCAGGAATTGGGCCTGGGTCTGGGTCAAGGCTCTGACATGGTATCGGGCCTGGGCCTGGGCTTTGGCCTAGGCCGAGACTCAGGTATCGGGATCCAATCTCTGGGCCGAGCCTAAATCAACCTGCACGATAAGGCCTGATGAACCCCTCAAGAGTGGCCTCATGAATTCCTTCAGGCCTGGTGAGTCAGGGAAAAGTTTTTCCTGCTCATAACACTTTTAAAATCTGTTATCTTAGTTCAGTTCCTAGATTTTGGATTTGTCCTTCCTGTTCCTATAAAAGTACCTCTGAATTGTGTTAAGAACATAAGAATTTGCCATGCTGGGTCAGACCAAGGGTCCATCAAGCCCAGCATCCTGTCTCCAACAGTGGCCAATCCAGGCCATAAGAACCTGGCAAGTACCCAAACACCAAGATTATCCCCTGCTACTGATGCCAGTAATAGCAGAGGCCATTTCCTAAGTCATGTTACACATATGCACTTCAGATTCCATTTCCCTTTTCATGTCACTCTGATCTAGCCCCTAAGATGAACTGAAACTTGTTTCAAATTCTACGTCTGGTCTGGACACAGTGCCTCTGTTTCAGCCAAAAGCTGTTGTTGCCTTAGCTTTTGAGACACCTGTGCACCTTAATGACGACACCTATATTAGCATCAGGGCAGGCAGTCCATTTTGTTTGCACAGCCTCCCTGTCTGACTTGCCTCTGGAAAAGTTATCCCCAGCAAAGCCAACTCTAAATGAGCCTGTTTTCAGTTCCAGCCTTAGCCAAATCTGTTTCAGCCTCAGCTGGAGGTATCTTGACTTCAGTTTCTGTAACTCCAACCCAGTTAGTGTTACGACTGTCGCTGCTCGACGTCTCCACTCTGCCCTCCTTACCTCTCTGGTGACTCCTCCTGAGGTTGACAGACGTTTGGCTGCTGCGGCGTCTGCCTGCCGTCCTCTCCGGCGTCTCCAGTCCGGCTTGGGCGCTGCCTCCCGCCACTCTGTCCAGTTGCCTTAGGGCGCGCGTGCCGCGTGGCCCTGCTTCAAGTACCTTCTTTGGCGCAAACCTCAGGGGCGTCCCCCTGTGATGACGTCACGCATCCCGGATACAAAAAGCCTACGTGATTGCTAGCCGTCGAGTTAGCAAAGGTTTCCTAACAGATGGGATTCGCTCTCCATACCTAGCTACTCTGCCTCCAATATTGGACTATTCTATTTGGGGTACCTGCTCCTCGGGGGCCTCTCTCTCTTCTCTTTCAGGTCGCTGTCTGGATCTGGTACTCGCTCCTCAAGGGCCATGTTCCTGGACTCGCTGCCTGAACTTCTCTTCTGCCTATACCATCAGTGAATGACCATCTACTTCTCTCAGAGCTGTTCCCTGGAACCAGGTACTCGCTCCTCGAGGGCCTGCCTTTACTTCAGCTCCTGTGCTCCATACCGAGAGACCGCTGTGGGAGTACTATACCAACGAGGCTCTATTCCTGAACCCTGCATATATTGCTTGTACTCACGATCTCAGTTACTCTCCACTACAGCACAGCCATTGTGGGATCGCTGTTCCAGAGCCTGAGGGACTACAAGACCAGCAGGGCTACATTCCTGCTCACTACCGCCACCTCTGGTGGCTCCTCAATACTGTTTAATAAAAGATCTAACTGTGTGTGTGTCCTAAAGCTGAGCCTGACCTGTGGCCCCTCATGCTACTTCCCCCCATGGGCGTGGTCAGCAGCCACAAAGTCCAGGGGTCCACCCAAATACTTACAAATAATAACAGTTAGCTGTTTTCAGACCAGCTCCCGTGACTATAGTTCAGCCAACCGATTCCTGCTTACAAACCCAGACTTCAGAGCAGCCAGCTGATTCAGGCCTTGCCTTAATGAAATCAGCCAAGGTACCAGGAAAAGTAGCTGCCACCTTAAGTATGCATTGGCGTTTTGGCACAAAGTGGTGGCTTTTTTAAATTTATTTTTACTGCAATTTTATTGTTTATTTGTGAATATGTCCTGCTCCTGAACATCTTTAAGTTTCATTTTTTTAAGCAAAGGCTGAGAAGAAATTAAGCTTGCAGAAAAAAATAAACACTTAATTATTTTAACAGTGCATTTTACTTTGTCTTTGAGTACAGAGAAGAAATGTAATAAAAGAACGATAGCTACTGAAGCCAGTTACAGAGAAAAGAAGAGCTGTATGCCAAAAAATAATCATTTTCAGTACTGGTTAATAAAAAAAATACTAAAGGGCAGATTTTTAGAGGAGCGCGCGTGGGGTACATTTGTGCACGCTGCCTGGCACGCACGAATCTACACCCGATTTTATAACATGCGCGCGCTATGCCGGAGGACTCGGGACCGCCCCCGGACCGCCCCTGGATCAGCGCCATGCCCCCAATCCCACCCTCAGCCTGCCGCCCTGCCCCGCCCCGCCCTTTTTCAAAGCCCTGGGACATGCGCGCATCCTGGGGCTTGCACGCACTGCCGAGCCTATGCAAAATAGGCTTGGTGCATGCAGGGGTAGGTTTTCGGGGCTTACGAGCATATATTGCACGTGTAACCCTTTGAAAATCTACCCCTAAGTTTTCTGCAGATACAATTCCAAAAATATCACTTTTATCTTATTATACATAAGGCATGAGCGGGGAAATGTTTTTCAATTCAGTTTGTTTTATGAAATCATTTGTTTTTTCATTTTGTGGGTTTTTTCTTTTCGTTTTTGTTTTCATAAATAGTGTGCACTAAATAGCACATACTATTTACAAATAATACACACTATTTTATTTTATTTATTTCTTCAATTTCAATACTACCCAATTCAAAAAGACTCCAGGGAAGTTTATAAACATAAAACATTAAAAAACATAATAAATTCCACAAAATATCCAAGCACAACAACAGTAGATAAAATATGTAATAAATAAAACATGTACAATACTGCTTGAACTACATAAAACCAAATCTTTCTTAATATTCACAGAGCCTTGCAGCAGCAACCAAAACCCTTTTGCATAGAAAACAGCATGCGCTATTTGAGACTAATGCAAACTGGGGTAGATTTTACAAAATTACTCACACGCGTACTTTTGTTCACGCACCAGGCGCAAACAAGAGTACGCGGGATTTTAATAGATACGCGCGTAGCCATGTGTATCTGTTAAAATCCGGGATCAGCGCGCGCAAGGCTGAGCAAAATTGGCAGCCTGCGTGCGCTGAGCCACGCAGGCGGCCTTCGTTCCCTCCACCTCCCCCACCTTCCCCTCCCATCCCCTACCTAACTCACCCCCCCCAGCCCTATCTAAACCTCCCTACCTTTATTCCAGAAGTTACACCTGCTCAAGGCAGGCGTAACTCATGCGCGCGGGCCGGCTGCCGGCACGCCATGTTCAGGTCCGGGGGCTGGTCCGGAGGCTGCGGCCACGCCCCCAGAATGCCCCTGGGCCGAAACCACACCTGTGGCCCCGCCCCCGGAATGCCCCCGGATGATGCGCTGACATGACACGCCCCTGACATGCTCCTGACACGCCCCCGACATGTCCCCAGGAAAGCCCTGGGACTTACTCGCATCCCAGGGCTTGCGCGCACCACCGAGCCTATGCAACATAGGCTCGGCACGCGCAGGGGGGGTTTGGGGTAGGTTTTTGGGGGTTACGCGCGTAACCCTTTGAAAATCTACCCCACTATTTTTTTTAAATGAATAAACCCAAAAATTTGGGGGGAGGATTTTCAGAGTGTTCGTGCATTCATTTTGGGGTAAAATGAACCAAAGCAAAATACTCACTTCAGTTTGGAGTACCATTCATTTTAAAACAAATTTCTATTGTAGGGGTGGCCAACTTTGGTCCTTGAGAGCCACAAACAAGCCAGGTTTTCAGGACATGCACATTGAAGGCAGTGCATTCAAATCTATCTCATGCATATTCATTGTGGATATCCTGAAAACAAGGTCTATTTGTGGCTCTTAAGGGCCGGAGTTGGCCATCCTTGCCCTATTGTAACACACATGCCAACTTTCTCACCACATCTTCACAAAGATTATCAAAAGATCTTGTTAATAACATATGTTGATTTTCATATTATATAACTTTTATTCATATTTTTAATTGTAATCGTTACTTTTATTTATTATTAATTTTTATTAGTTCATCAGGTCCATTTTATTAACTAGAAGTATGAAACAATATCATTTACTTTTGTACTTTAAGATACATTTTCAGTGTTAGAGGTAAAATTGTTACCATTCATTGCCAAGGATGAATAAAATTCATCACTGCTAGTTGGTGTGGAACCAATTTCAATATAAATGATTTTTTAAAAATCTTATGTGTACCAATATTGTATACTTCGATAAGCATGGGAGGCATGCAATTATTAAGACTCACTCCTTTTTGGAAATGATATACAATTGGCTTAAATTGTATTTTGATATGCTATAAAAAAAAATCCTAGGTAATGAACAAGTATAGTTTTTATACATAAATATGATAGTTTTAAATCTCTCTTTTTATCATGTATTCATAGGCCTCTAACAAGCTTTGGGCCTATGCATATCCAGCTATTGCACGCGAAAAGGGACTTTTCGCGTGCAATAGCTGGATCGAGGCGGAGTCGTCCACGGAAGAGGAGGAGTTGGGGCGTTGTTGGGGCAGATGCGGCGGAAACTTCGCTGTCGGCGAAAAGGTAAGAACCCTTTTCGCTGCCAGTAGCACGCTCAATAGCACCACCTTTTACGATGGCGCTATTTGGTGCGAAAGCCGGCCCACCCCCCACTTCACCCCCTGTCCGCCGCTATCGCCGGATTCTCTAAGGTCTGCGACCTTAGAAAATCCAGGCCTTTACGTCTATTATTTTTTATGACACTTTTCTGTTATTTTCGTTTTAATTTATTTTATTTATTTTAAGCATTTTATATATTGTCATTCCAAAAGAAGATCACCATGGTTTACAAAAGCAACAATCATATTCTAGGTTAACACAACATCAAATACATGTTAACTAGGGGGCTAGGATAGTATTTTGTAATCTATCAGTTCCATTTTAATTTCATTCATGCATTAGTCAGTAAGTTGTCATGATGTAGTTTTTATCGCTCATTGTTTATTACTCATTCTACTAACATTATCTACGATTTTTGAAAGTGATATCGATATTTTAGGTTATAATGCATATTGATATTTTAGGTTAAATCACATGTGTTTCTGAAGAGCCATGTTTTCAGTTCATGTTTGAAACTTTTTCTTTCTGTTATCATATGTAATATCCCATAACTTTGGGCCTGCAATGGAGAACATTCGGTTTCTTATCTGTGCTAGATGTGTACTCTGCGTTGTTGGTACAGTTAATAGCCCTTTTTTTTGCGATCTTAGGGGGTTATTTTCCAACTCACTTTATGGCCTTTTCGCATGCGTTATGGCGTTTCCGCGTGCTAAAAACACCTTAATGCATGCGAAAAGCACCAGAACGCATGATGTGATGCTAATTTGGAAAAGGGGGAGGAGTTAGGGGCAGGATGTCTGTCAAAATGGGCTGGTTTTACAGTTTGTGAAGCCATATTGCACAGTTTTAATGCCAGAAATAACTACACCTTTTTCATTGACGTTAACTGTGCGATATGGCTATGTCACACTTTGCGATCTTTTCTAGAAGGGCTTTATAGCTAGGCTCTCTCTCTCTCTCCAGCTTAAAATACCCAAAATGCTCTTTGTGAAAAGATCGCAAAGTGCTTAACGCCAATGAAAAAGGTCAGATCAGTAGTTACTACTATAAGCAACTTGTTGGGCAGACTGAATGGACCATTTGATCTTTATCTATCATCATTACTTTGTTACTTTGAAAACCAGAATGGAAAGGGTCCAGGTTGTTAGTGTCTTGCAGAAACTTGGTTAGTTTTAGTATATCTGCTTTTTCGATGATCTTGCTGAAGAAAGGAAGATTGGAGACTGGACAGTAGTTGCTCAAGACATTGGGGTCCAGGTTAGGCTTTTTCAGCATGGGTCTTTTACTTTTATAAAACATTTTGCTAAGAGGCCTTCTGATAGAGAGGAGATGATGATTAGTTGGGGGCAGTTGAGCAGTTCAGATTTGGCTTGTTTGATTAAACCAGGAGGGGCAGGGATCTTCTGAGCATATAATGGGTTTAAAGTTGAAGAGGATGGACTCTATATCCATGATGCTAATGGGACAGAAAATCATGAGAGGGTCCGACGATGTTTTTTGTTTTATCTGAGGCTGGATGTCCTTTGGTGGTGGTGTCTGACTCTGCTTGGATGGAGTTGATTTTGTCAATAAAGAATATGGCTAATTTGTTGCAGTAGTTATTTGTTGTAGAGGAAGGGGTTTGCAGAGAGATGTGTAACAGTAGATTGTTGATAGTCTGGAAAAGTTCTTTTGGCAAGTTTTTTTGCTTGGGTGAACATGTTAGAAAAATAGGTTGTTTTTTTTTGCTTTTGTGATAGCCTTGCAGTATGCTGCTGTAAGGTGCCTTCTGCAATTGCTCCTGTCCACTGAAGATCTAGATTTCTGCCACTGGTGTTTGAGTCGTCTGCCTATTTGTTTGTTTTCTTTAGTTTGAGTGGGTACCGGGGAGGTAGTTTTGGATTTTTGATGTGGTTGATTTTCTTTTACCTTTCTCTATCCCCTCTCTCTCACCTCCCATCCTCCCATCCTCCCCTCTCACCACCCAGCTCCTCTATTATATTACCAATCTTCTTTCATCCCCTTCCATAGCTAATCCCTCTCCAGCTGATCCAATCCTCCTCCATTTGATCCCTCCCTTCAGTCAGTACCTTCTCTGGGCCCCAGTCCAAAGATGGATGAAAACTGGTGAGAAGAAAGGGCAGGCTAATGGCAGAGGCAACATTTTCCTCTTGGTAGGCTCAGTATTTGGTGAGGAGAAAGTTGCTGTGGCAGTCTCCAGATACCCATGTATATATACTCAGCCCTTTCCTCTCCTCCTGACTGGTGAAGAACCCGAAGGTGATCTGCAAGCAGCAGAGAAAGGCAGCACAGGGCCTGCGAGCCCCTGCAAGTGCATAAGCCCCAATCCTTCCTTGTGCAGGGCTTCTTCTTATCACAGAAACTCATACAAGGGCAGGACCACTGCAGTGTCTGTGACTGCGTGCTGGCTTCCACTACTAATGCTGATGCTGCCATTTGAGGAACTTGTAAGCCCTTTTGAGGTCCTGACCCCCAGTTTGGGAAGCCATGTTCTATGAGTTTTTTTTCTGCAGGGGTGTGTGTGTGTGTGTGTGTGTGTGTGTGTGTGTGGGGGGGGGGGTTATCAACCTTGGCCCACAATCATATTTATGGGGGAAAAGTATGATGGGGAAGAGTTATGATAGGAAATGAGGCACATGGGAGTAGGGGGTACAGAAGAGCAAAATAGGTATACTATCTATGTAACATTTTAAGTTATGTCTATTATATGGTTTGTTTGTTTTTTTGTGACGGTTGCCCAACTTATAGTTTTGTTATTTGTGTGCCTTATTTCTGCATCAAAAGCCATATGAAATGAGACTGAAGGACCTGAATATATATATATACTCTGGAGGAGAGATGAGCAGGGAAGATATGACACTGACTTTTAAATATCTGAAAGGAATTAATGATGCACAGAAATCAAACCTTTTCCAATGAAAAGAAAGCTGTAGAACCAAGGGTCAAGATATGAAACTCCACGGGGGTAGATTCAGGAACAATGTCTTGAAATATTTCTTCGTGAATGGGTGGTGGATGAATGGAATGCCCTCCCGGAAGAGATAGTGAAGGCAAGAACTGTAAAAGAATTCAAAAGGGCATGGGATAAACAAACAGGATCCCTTTGTGACAAAGGATGGAAATGAAGAAACTGTTAACTGAGGTAGCCTGCACAGAGCGGCAGTCACTACCCCTCACAGAAGGCATGGGGGTGACCTGCATGGGGCGGAGGTTAACTACCCGAAAAGAAAAATTTTTTTTACTGCAGATTAGATGGACCACTTTGGGGTTGTTTTTTTTTTTTGCCGACATCTACTAGGTTACTATTTTACCAGCTTGTCATTTGCAAACATCTATACTAACATTTGCTACTGGATCATATAATCATTAATTAGAGCACTGCACATTTTTGTTTTTAATTGATTACGCCAGTATTTTATTTCCCTCTCTTCTTGCTTTCATCATTACTTTTAAATGTTCCATCACAATATTCCAAAATAAATAAAAACAAAATATGGAAATAAAAAGCCCACAAAATGAAAAAACAAATTAAAAAAAAAAAGATCTGAAAACAAATAAACATTTCCCTTCACATCCTTACCGTATACTGTATGTTAATGATGAGTTTCTTACAGTTTTGCAGGCTCTTGTTCTTTCCGGTTTAGATTATTGAAATTTCATCCTTATTGTTTTGCCCACAAATGCCCTTCACGTTCTAAAGATATGGCAGAATTCTGCAGCGCGGATTTTGACAGGCACACATAGGCAGGAGCCTATACCCCGATACATTTTTGCCTCCACTGGCTGCTGGCACAGTGGAGAAATAAGTTTCAAATTATAATGCTTATTTACAGATTTTTAACCAACCACAGTTCCACATGGGTTCGTCCCACAAAGCAGGACGGTAAACGGTCTAGAAAAGCCACGGATGTGAAAAAAACAAAGCAAGACCGGAGCCTTGGAAAGAGCATTTAATCAATTGGATATAATCAGCCTGACTCTGGCCAAAGTTTCGCCTTTTATGGCTGCATCAGGGGCTCTTGATTAAGGATAAAATATAAATTGGTAATCCGGGCACCATATATGGTTACAGGGTGTATTTACTTGTTTAATCACTTGTGATATAAATCAGCAGCTAATCCTTTAAAGATGATGGCGTTATTGGGTGCGAAAGCTGGCAGCGATCGCACCTTGGAGGTGCGATCGCTGCCAGCTTTCGCAGGCCTGCCTCCCGCTTCGCCACCCTGCCCCCCCATTATCGTCGGATTTTCTAAGGTCTGCGACCTTAGAAAGTCCAGGCCTAAGTCTATTCCATGTTATTGTTGCTAGTAATAGCAGTGGCTATTTTCTAAGTCAATTTAATTAATAGCAGGCAATGGACTTCTCCTCCAAGAACTTATCCAATTGTTTATCACGTGATATATATAGCCCCATCATGATATTTTGCATAGCCCTGCCCAGATTTCTTTCCCTATTAAATGAGTTGCTTTGCATGCAATTTGCATGCAGGAATTTTGCAAATCCATGCAAAGCAGCTCATTATAGGTAATCTGATGTTAATAGCAACATGGCTTATGTAGAAAGTTGTCAGCCACATTAAATTAATAACACCTCTCAAGGAAATGGTAATCTAACGCGGGATACTAAATTATCTGCCTGTCTGCTCCCCACCGATTATATCCACTACCAAATTAAAAAAAAAAAAAAGCAAGAGCACTCTTGGGATTACCCCATCCCTCAGACCTTTCCCCTGCATATTATCTCAAACCCATAGGGGTCTAGAAGGAGCAGGGGGTGATTGCCAGATGCTCCTGCCTCACTGATGCCATACTTCAAAATGGTTATCCCCAATTCAAGGCCATTTTGGAGTTGGCACTATTTTGGACTTGGTACTATTTTGGAATATGGCACCGGTGGAGCAGGAGTGATTGGAAATCACCCTTTTCCCCTCTGGGCCACACAGGAATGGATAAAAATGCAGAGGGGGGGGGGGGGATCTGGGGAGGGGTAGAGAATATTTATTTATTTACAGCAATTTCTAACCTGCCCAATTTCCAGACTTCTGTTCTGAGTGGCCAGCCCGGGAGAGCTTTATTTTAAAAGTTTAGTGGTGGCTTTAATTGATGGGGTGAAGCGAGAACTATATCAAATAAAAATAATTTTATTCATTTTTCTTTCATTTCATTTACAAAGCAAAGTGAAATGAAATAGAAAATATTGACATTTCCTACTTTGTTTTAAATGAAAGTACATCCTTAGTCTGCACACAAATGGCCATGAGGTGTAGCATTATAATGGCCATGAGGCTCCAAATTCCTAACAATACAAGTTTTTCCAGAAAATGGAACATGATCTGGGGGTCACTGATATCGGGAGCCTTCAGATAATGGGCTCATCTAATAGAAGGTGCTCTGCTGTGTAGAACAGATAAAGGCATATGCATGTATGCTGTCATATAGGATCCTGAGCAGGTGAGAAGCAGAATTCGGTAAAACAGAAGTAGACCAAGACTGAGCACCAGCTGCATGGATTGGGCTTAGAAATTTAAAGGATTGGCTCACCTGTCCTTTTAGACATGGAGCAGCTAGGCATGCAAGCAAGGTATGCCAGCTTGCTGAGCGTGATTCAGGCGGAGATGAGCAGTGTTCCTGAGATGGAGGATATTGTTTAAAGGGCAGTTCATCTCTGATCATGCAAGCAGCAGGGAGTGTCACCTGCTTGGAAGTGCATGCAGTCAGGTTTGTGCCTCAAATGACTCACACTGAATCAGTCTCTAGCTTTACTCCAGTGGGGATGCTAAGGCAGGAGCAATCAGTGGCCTTTTAAGCTGAAAATAGCCCAGCAGATCTTTGCATGTTCATCAGGCAGTCAGCAATTGCCAGTTTTGCACAGCATGCAGTTCAATGACACAAACAGAACACGTCGCGCTCTAAGACATTGTTTATAGGGGGTTTTAAAGCATTATTTCAGAAATGGTACTTCAGATCTATACACACTACAATTTAACTTACTTTCGCTGCTTGCTGAAATCTCTGCACCATATATTTTCTTGCATTGTCCTTGGTCACGTGGTTAGTTTTCCTAAGGCACCATGGCTGCTGTTAGTTACCTATCCACTCAAGCAAAGTCAACAGGAACTCCTCTATCATTCCCAGCTTCCTTCTCTGCTAGTGTTGGAATGGGCCTATGTTTTGGGGTTTGTTTTTGATGTCATAAGGTGACTACTGCATAAGGGAAAGGCTTAGCCTGTCCAAGTTTTACCCCACAGTATCTTTGGATATGGTAGTTCCAATTTCCTTAAGAAAAACCATAAATGCATGTTCCCCAATGCAGTAGTGTAAAACCAGGGCAGGCTGATGCCAGTCAATCCTGATGGCTTTGGGATTCCTTTTGCTTCTTTTATTTCTACAGCTATACCCTGGGAGGGGTTTGTAATTAGATTCCTTAACTGCATGTGGTGTAGTTCAGTACTATGATCTTTACCAAAGATTAGCAAAATAAACATAATAAAATCCAAGTTCTAGTTGATGTGAAGGGGATCGAAATCTCCAAACCATATGTAGTAGGCTATTATAACCTTGGTTCCTGCCCCCTTGAGCTTATCATGTGTTGAAGCTTTAGAATGTGGACTGAACTGCATCTGGATCTGAGTGATGTGTTTTGGACCTGACAAAAAAGGGTTTACAACCCTGCAGAGACTGCAAGCCACTGCAGCCAAGGTGAAAGAATATAAACATACTTCAAAAACCGCTATGTGCTCTCCTGTGAATGACAAATGTTCTGCAAGAACAAGGATCCAGCATTCACAGTGTTAACAAGTTGGGAAAAGGTCTGTATTGTTTAACCTGTCCAAAGAACAGTAATATATAGGCAGCAGAGGAGGAACTCAACGGAATGCTAGGAGACCATTTAAGGGAGAAAAAGCACAGTTTGGCTGTCTCGGTTTGTGAGCACGGGGGGTGGGGGTTGGCCAGGAGATGGAGCCAGGAGTAAGGAAGAAAGGAGTGCATCTGGCAGCTCTGTAATCAGTTCTCCTGAAGAGCTAATTACTGATAGTGTGAGATGGAAGTCTGCGTTCTGAGGAAATAGACAGACAGCTGTTCTTGCTTTTTAGCTGAGCCATATATAAAATCCCAAAAAGTGACAGAGGATCCAGGAGCTGAGAAATTTCCTTTCCAGAGATATCCAGGCCCAGGAACACACGACTGGATCACACTGCGAAGAGATTGAGTTAAGTAATCTAAACTTTGCACAGAGAGTATCTTAGCAGAGGAGGGAGAAGGCTTATTTCTTTGCCTTTTGCACAAATTCAGTATCTCATCTTAACTGCTGCAGCCATTAGCCAAAGTCAAGCATAAACCCTTGCTGGCAGGTATTGGGAAAGAAAAACTGGTGGATCGTGGTCTTTCTGTAAAAGACTGAAAACAGGCCCACTTTCTATTTAGTACTAAATAAACCATTTGGGGGAGCTCCCTAGGGGAAAGTCTTTTGACACACTGCAATGCTCAACTATTTGGTTTGTCATCTAGCCAGCTATACCATCAAAAGGGACTTCTTTATTTTCTTGATTTTTTTTTCCAAAGAATTTTGTGTTTGGGTCAGGGTGCATGGCTACACTCTTTACAAACTGGTGACATTGGGGTGGATCTGTTTTTTCCCCCTCCCTTTTTTGAGTACTCATGGATAAAGACAATTTTTAAAAGTTATGGACTTCACTGCCTTTTCCTCCCACCTTGCTCTATTAGCATTCCCTATGTTTTTTTACTGTGCATATGAGTATGCCGGTTGCCCTGGTTAACAGGTCATACCCAGTGTTATTTTTCCATTACTTGATATCAAATAAGAAAACTGTACTTTCCCATTTAATGTTATGGTTGGATTTACTGTCTACTTGCACAGAATTGTGGTATTGGGGTGACTGAGACCTTGTCTTATTGCCCACTCAGGTTAAGAACCCGAAGATAAATCATATTAGTATATATAATTTCTCATGTGATTCTCCCCACCCCAATCATAGGGGGAACTCATAGTCCAGACTAAGGTGGGGACCACACACAAAACTATCCACAAATTGTCAGATTAGCCCAAGATGAGATTTGGGCAAGGTTCTCTCAACCTAGCTTGATGGACTCTCTATCTGGGTAACATCAAGCTAGGTTGAGAGAACATTGCCCATATCTCATCTTGGAGTGAGTTTCCTCACTTCGAAGGTCAGCAATTCTTCACAAGAGACCACTGTTCTGTTTGTAGGTGTCAAGTAGAATGTCAAAGTGGCCCCTAACCCCCTACACTCTTACCTAATCCCCACCTCGAGTTACTAGGTGGGCCTACCATAGGGATACAAATACCTGCCTATGGGCCATGATATTATGGCCAGGAGCTCGCTCTCACTCTCATTAAAAATGGTCCCCCAGTGGTTGAATACAACAGGTCTGGCACTTATTGCAGAATCTGAAATATTATCACAATTTGTGCTAACTTAGCTCCTCGCACAGGTAATTAGTGCAAATTGCAATAAATGCTATATTAGCATAAAACACACCCCTTTTGCTATCGCATGCGATACTTACCGCATTTTGATAAATCCACCCCTTTGTTTGATAAGTTACGCCTGCCCAAGGCAGGCATAACTCGCGCGCACTGGCCGCGCGATTTCCCAGCCTGGAAGCATTTTCAGAGGCTTTGGCCATGCCCCCGAAATGCCCCCGGGCCAGAACCATGCCCACGGCCCCATCCCCAAATTTCGTGCTGCCGCGACCTGCCGCCCCGACCCGCCCCCCCAGGAAAGCCCCGCGACTTACACGCATCCCGGGGCTTGTGCGCACCGCTGAGCCTATTCAACATAGGCTCGGCGTGCGCAGGGGGAACTTGGGGCAGGTTTTCAGGGATACACGCGTATCTTATGCACATACCCCTTTGAAAATCTGCCCCAATGTGTGTTCGTGGATCGTCCCAGGGAAGACCTTGAATCAATTATTGACACATATCGCATCTGTAGCAAGAAAAATGTCCTGAGACAATAGTAGTGATACCTACAGAGTCATTCTCATCAAATGAAGCTCTTACTATATGGCCTCTTATATTGGGACCTCGTTGATGATCTCTTTTGTTTATTGATGATCTCTTTTTTTGTAGCATTCTTCTGTTACAGCATTAATCACATTTGTGAATTGGTTAAATACCTGTGATCCGTTTTTGAAATTCATGGACCACCAGGGACTTTTGGCAAGTCTAGGGGGACCCTCCTGACCCCCACAAGACTTGCCAAAAGTCCAGCGGGGGTCCGGGAGCGACCTCCTGCACTCGGGCCATCGGCTGCCAGTATTCAAAATGGCACCGATAGCCTTTGCCCTCACTATGTCACAGGGGCAGATGGTCATCCATTGCCATCCGGCCATCCATTGCTCCTACCATGTGACAGGGGCTGACCAATGGCACCGGTAGCCCCTGTGACATAGAAGATCAAAGACTATCGGCGCCATTTTGAATACCGGCAGCCGAGGGTGTGAGTGCAGGAGATGGCTCCCGGAACCCCCACTGGACCACCAGGGAGTTTTGGTAAGCCTTGGGGGGGTCAGAAGGGTAGGGTGTTGAACTTAATTCAATTTTAGCTGGGAAATGAATAAGAATTAACGCATGTACGTATCGGGGGCCCCCCTTGCCGAATGCAACGTATCTGCCCCCCACCCCCGACGAATCCGAATGCAGCGTATGGCGACCCTCTGCACATCCCTAATCAATTTACTGTAAAGAGATTGATCATCATAATCTTTTAATGTACCATAGTTTCCATCCCAAGCCTTTTAACGCTGGTCTGCCAGTCAGCCAGTTTTTTAGAATCAAAAGAATCTGTTCTTCGGTTGAAGAACAGATTCTTTTGATTCTAAAAATTCTAAATTGCAGTCATATCACCTAGCAGTCTAAATTGCAGTCATATCACCTAGCAAAACATTTTTTTGAAAGAGGCAATCCATTTGCTGTTATTCGCACAGCCTATCGTCATACTTTTCTTGAATACTGCAATAAAAAAGACATGTCAAGATGTATGTGTATTACAATATTCAGATAAGGTGGTACTCATTTCACAGAGTATCAAACATCATTGGCACATCTTGGGCTTGCGTTCAATATTTTCTGAAGAATGACTGATATTGTATAAATGAGGTTCCAATATTAGGGACCATATAGTAAGAGTTTCATTTGATGAGAATGACTCTGTAGGTACCACTACAGGTCACAGGTCATTTTTCTTGCTATGGATGCGATATGTGCCAGTGTTCGATTCAAGGTCTTACCTGGGAAGATCCACGAACACACATTATATATAAACATGGAATATATACTGATTGTGATTCAAGCAATATTATATATTTAATACATTGTCCCATGTTATATGTCAGACATACACAGAGACCTGTTAGAACTAGACTATGTGAACATCAGAGTAGAATCAAGACTCAGAAAATTGATGCACCTATGGTCAAACATTGTTTAACATTTCATCACACTTTTGATAATCTATCTTGGACTATTCTTAAAGCAGTTAAAATCTCACACAGAAGTGGAGATATTCAATTCATCCTGAATTTTAAAGAAAGGCAGTGGATATATAATCTTGATATTGCATATCCTAATGGAATGAATGATGGTTGAATTGTCTTCTTTACAGTATCTTTTTTGAAGTTTTTTCATGAATCGTCATCTCTTCTAAATTTGTATCGGATGATTGTTTTATTCTTTAGTGATTTCGTGGCTCTTGTTTTTTAAATACGAAGGAAGTGATTGGTTGGGCTTATGACATCATTATCATATGAATTAGCTCGTATTGAGTAATTAAATATAAGGCAATTTCAAACTGGCGGATTCTGGAGACGCATGCTCGTGGACTCTGGAACAATTTGTATTAAGAACATTATTTGGGAAGATGATACATTATTATGTACAAATTTTTATGGACAATATAATAATGCCATTTGTAATTATATGGTCTAATCAGTTTTTTCTGTTTTAGTAAGGGATTTAATCTTTCACCAGACACAACCCCTGATAAAGCAGTGAAACACGACTTGTATCGGGTTGTCATCTACATGAACATTTTTTCAACCAACTGGCCTGACGTCTTCATGAGTGTTTTCTTAATTGTCTTTGTATGAGATAAGTGTCACTTTTCTAAAGACTTTTTTTTATATGCATTTGAAAAGTAAGATAAAAAAATGTTTTTGCAATTATACGATGTACTGTTGAGAACTGATTAAAGATTGGGAGTGTCAGCACATTTTAGTGGTGAATACATAAGAAGTTACCACTTTTAAATGACAGCTCTGTACTTCTGTTGGTTTATGAAGGGTCTCTTAAATAAATTTTGACTTCTGATATATACCTGTGTGCTTTTTTACCTGGTTGTATCCAGTTGCTACAGAAGATAATCAGGGTTTTTTTTCCTATGTATCAGAACTTTTTATCCAGGCGCTAGCTCTGTTGGTTCATTAAAAATGGTCTGATAAACTGTTGGATTAGACCTGGATAATAGGTGTAGGTGATTTTTTTTTTTTGACAGGACAGGGAATAATAAAATCCCACTGTGCCCATCTTGCCTTCTTTTCAGACCTTTCTTCACTATTTTCTTCTTCATCAAGCCCGTACCCTGGGATCCAATAAAGGGAGTCTCACACAATTTATGGTTCCAATTTACTCTTCTGGGGTAAAAGCAGTAAAAGATAACAATGGATGAGTCACAGGATTCTAACTGTAGAAAGCTTAACAGACAGCCTTGATTACAAACAAAATATTAGCAAAAACCATTAGAGATCCCTTAGCAGCGATGCTTTCAGCTCCAACCCCCATTGAGAGTCCTGACTCTATCAGCTAAAGGGTCCTCCAGGAAATTGTTCTTATAGACAGCTGTGTATATAATTCCCCCTAGGGTAAAGGAACCTAGGAGCAGTTCTTTAACACAACAGCATCCATGGTATATGGAGAAGTCCTGCTGGACTGGCAGAACCATCAAGCCTTAAGGGATAAACCAGAACCTTAGAAGGGTCCTATTCTTTTAGACTCCAAACTCCGTCATTCTCTTTTAACATGGATCCCCCACTTCCAATCAAAACTGGGGCTTATATATTAGGTTTATACACTCTCTAGAGGTCATCACTCTTAGAACATTCACTTAAAGGAATAGACAAATACTGTCTGGCACTGCAGAACTATTCAACAATTTGACTAATAGTAGAGGTTAAGTAGTAGAAATAAAGCACAATGAAAGGCATACCCATGCCCCCCCGAACCCCCCCCCCCCCATTTAGACCAGGGCTACATAAATATCACATACAGAGGCAGCCACTTTCAAACTGGTTGCTTTGTTGCAAATTTTTATTCTCAGACTGCACCAAATTTCTAAGGGAAAAGCACATGGATATTTTCCCTTTGAAACTTGCCATGGGCACAATGGGGTAGATTTTAAGAGGTACACGTGCTACCCGGCGAGCACATATGTACGCCCGATTTTATAAAATCAGGGGTCGGCGTGCGCAAGGGGGTGCGGCCTCGGAGAGAACTTCCCTACCTCCCACTCCACTGTCCCTACCTCCCCCGCCCTTTCCCCCCTACCTTTCTCTTCTTTTTTTTTTAAATTTCAAAACTTACTTCAGCCCTGGGGTTGAAGTAAGTTGCGTGCGCCGGCCAACTGCCGGCGCGTGATCTCTGGCACAGCAGCAAATGGCATGTCGCCGGGCCTTTAAAATCCAGCCAATTGTACCTATGTCTTTTGTACCTACTTTTTATACAGGTAGGTTTCTTTCATGGACAGTAATGCGCATAGATTTGAAAAGCTAATCTACATGCATTTTTTTCTAATTCCACTCAAAGCAACCCCTCCCCCAAATGTGGCTAAGAGTACATGTGTTCTAGCATGCCACACCTAACTTTGGGAAGACTGAGGGTGAGCAGTTTCCAGCCAGCCAGTTTACATAAGTACATCGTTATGTACCTGCCTTAAATGGGTTTGAACATTATCCTCCCCATTTCACAAGTGTTAAGAAAATATTTACAAATTCAGAAGCAAATCGTCATCCACAGTTTTAGGAAGTACGCTGAGGTCAGTTCTGAGCACGATGAGAGAGGGGGAAGGCTAACTAGGTAAGTTTTGACCTGAGTAATTTTACCCAGGTATGCATTCTGTTGAATATACCCTCTTAACAGTACCCGGGTAACTTTAGTGCAGTGTTTTCTCTGATCAGACTCATTCAGTCAAGGTTATCTGGCTACTGTTGAATATGACATTAGCCGTAGAGATTTTAGTCAAGCTCCTGAAACACCCCTTCTCCACCCTGCCAGCTTTTATTTGGTTACATTTCAGGAGAATAACGACCTTCTCAGATAAAAGCTATCTGCTTGCCATGGCAGGAAATTCAAACCTTGGGGTTTTGTTGGGGTAACTTGAAAGGTTACTCAGACAAACTCTTTGAATAATATCCTCATCATTACTAGCCCATTGTGCTTTAAACTTGTGAATATTGTCAATCATTCTATTAAAAACTTGCATTCTAATTTGATTATAGAAACACTCAAGAAATGGAAAAGACCAAAAGTACTCGCTAATCTTAACCAGAGATTCTATTCCTCTTTTTTTGTAAAAAAAACAAAAAACAAAACAACCTAAAAGGAGCCAATTTGCACTATCTCAACAGGAAACTCACCAGACATAAGGTATAGCTTTTGATACTTACAGTTAATCCCAAATACAAATACAGTGAAAAAATCAATAGCAAATATTAAAAAGCACTTTCATGAAATTAAAAAGTAAATTTAACATAGTACATCATAGGAACACGTGACAAACGATTTCTCTGTCAGAGCAGAAAGGACAGGATCTCTGGCACATCAGGATTTAAATGCTTATAGACACATTGGTGGTGATGACACCATGCAGAGCTCTCCACTGGAGACTTCTGGAGTGTTTCAGGACTGGAGATTTATTCAGTGTTCTCCAGGCAGGCTTTATAGACTTGGCTTATCTTTATATCCTTGGCTTATCTCTCCCAATGGTATGCTGGATAATCTTGATTTGATATGTAGTACTGTGTGCATAATGAATCCTATGACCTTTATCTAAAATGATTGTAAGCCACCAGGCGATGGTTTGTTGTTATGCCTGCAGCAGTGAATATGGAAACCAAGCTACTGGAGCTTAATCTTTCAGCACCCAGAGCGGGGCTGTGGAGGAGAGGGTCCTGGTAACTTTAGAGCCCTGACCTCTCTCTCCCAACCATCAGGAGTCTCCATGAATGGGGACAAACATTTTCTAAATATTTAACCAAGGTTACTAAGCAGTTGACTGGCTAAAGTCGGGGCTGGAAATTTCTCTCTCCCTCTGAAGTGCAGGTACTTTTTTCTGTGTCACAAAGGAACAGGGCCGGGGTTGAGTGTGGCACCAACAGACAATGTACGGGGATTTCAAGCACAAACTAAGTGTAAGCACAAGCTAAGTACCCGCAGGTCTGAAAGCTCCCTATTTCTAAACTGCCCCTAAAAAAAGATTTGTATAACACAGTAAGTCCAGCCTTATCACCTCCACTGTCGAATGCTAGTCTACCTAATCTCCACAGAAAGGTAAGCACTGCTTGTCTCTATGGAAGAGACTCATCGAAGAATAGTCTCTGCAGGGACTGAGGCCTAACTGCTCACAAGGTCAATTAGCCTCTGACTGTCTCCCACACCAGGCAAATACAAAATGCACTGTTTTAGCCAATGGTTGCTATTAAAAAAAAAAAAATTTAGTAAAATTCTCTGAGTCCTCTCTAGAAGTAAAGGAGGTGGACCTAAGACAGCAATTCTATGCTACAACATTGACAAAATTAAGAGAGAGAGAGAGAGAAAACGACTTAAGGGTCCATTTTCAGCCATTCTCTGGCTAACTTTGGCAAGATATTCAGTGGTGCAGTTGCAACGTTGAATCTATATACCAGAAATATTTATCTGACTAACTTTAGGCCTGATCTACAGCACGACCAGAGTTAGCCATGTAAGTTTTCCTGCTAACTCTGCATATCAGAGTTAGATAATTTATCCGGCTAACAACTTCAAGCCACAATGCCCCCTAAATGTCCCTAAACTAGCCACCTAAATTTTAGCCTGACAATGAGCTCTTTGGCTAAAATGTAGTCAGATAAGTGACAGAAATATTCAGAAGTTAGCCTCTAGCTGGATTGTACTGCTCTTGGCATTTGATGTCTAGCTTGAACCGATTTTTAGTTTACTATTTTATTTATTTACATTATGAAACTATGTATCTACTTTCTTTCTTCCTTTGGAAATGCAAATGTTTTTTAAATGAATATTTGCTAACTACTGTAAACTGATTTGATATGCTCGCATGAAAAGTCGGTATATAAAAATTATTAAATAGATAAAATAAAATAAAACCTCTAGACAGTCAGCTAAACCTCTTTCCCAGCTGCAGATATCAGATAAATTCAGTTCTTGTTTAACAAAAAACATTTATTTGAATGAAGAACAGTTCAACACTCACATTAGATGAGACGGTCCCAAGGGTGGCCAAAAGATTGATAAGATTGATACAGCTGTAATAAGTTTCTCTGAAAGTTGTCAGTAGCTGAGGGTTAATAGTAAATAAGAGGTGAAAAGATCATGCCTCTCAGAGCCCAAAAGAGAATGAGCCTTCTTTCAACTGAAAGTTTCTGCGGGAAAAACTGTCCCAGGTATTCCTTGGGTCAAGGGACGAATAGGAAGATGAGAGAGGCACAGAGAGAAAGATAGAGCAAACAGGAACAGAACAGATCTAACAGGAAGTTCAGAAACATTAAAACAGCAACTAGCAATTAGGACAGGGAACTTAAAACCCCGCAGAGAATGTAAGCTGTGCAATATCACAAGATGACAGTGGGTAGCAGCATAATAAAGAAACATATACATATACTATGGAGGCAGAACACAGATAATTCACAAATTATCTGCTAAATGCCATTGAATAATGAGCCCTTAGAATAGCAACATGAACAGAAAAAGGCAAAGATTGTCAATCAGAACAATGTTCCTTAATTTACTACTTATTTCTTCACGGAGAGGGTGGTGGATGCCTGGAACGCCCTTCCGGAGGAAGTGGTGAAGACCAAAACTGTGAAGGATTTCAAAGAGGCATGGGATAAACACTGTGGCTCCATAAAGTCTAGAGGATGTGAATGAAGTGAAGAGGCATGGGGCGGCTTGCAGGAATGACGGCTACTACCTGGAGATTAATATCCTAATTAATATCCTAATTCAATAAACATACACACGGTTAATGTGACTCCAATATTGCTCTATGCTTCAACGGCAAGAGGAAATGTGAAAAAAAAGGATTTGCATCCACAAAAAAGCAGGGGAGTAGCTTGCTTGATACAGTGGTTACTACCCCAAACCAAATAAGCTTGATACTTCACTTTCAATGATATCCAGCATAGTTCTGTGCTTCAACAGCAGGGGAATGATGAAAAGATCTCTGCTTCAACGGCAGGGGGAATGTTGAAAAGACGATTGGGACAACAACCAACAAGGACTGAATTGCACAGGTTGGATAAACATGCGTGGAAGTAGCTTGCTATGATGGCCATTACTACCTCTAAACAATTAGCTAGATACTTCACTTAGATGCAGCTCCAGCACTGCTAACTTCATTGATGGTGGGGGTGGAAGGGAAATAGATTGATGGCAGGGGTGGAAGGGAAATAGATCGATGGTGGGGGTGGAAGGGAAATAGAACAAAAAATGTCACTTACAAGGGACAAGAGTTACAAATAAGTATGGGGGGAAAAAAAGTGAAAGCTTGCTGGGCAGACTGGATGGACCATTTGGTCTTCTTCTGTCGTCATTTCTATGTTTCTATGTAACACATTACCAATTTTATGATCAAAATAAAGAACGATATTAGCAACAAAATAAAATCTGGGAACAAAGAAAGAAGAAGCAGAAATATATCTGGAGCTTCCAGAGATGATTCCCTACATGCCATTCTGTTTTCATGACTATCACCACCATCACCATTACAAGAAGCAGAATCTCAGGCTGACACTAGAGGCAAGTCTATTATTCCTACAAAGACTGAAAAACCTGTGCCAAGAGCTAGAAAGCCAATCACACTGTCCCGGGAGGCATGATGAGAAAAGGAAACAGTCAGGGTCTCATAGCCTGCCGCTGTGTTTCCCAGCCCTATCCAATCGGGTTTTCAGGATTGCCACAATGAATATGAATGGGTCAGATTTGCGTTCTTTGGTGACCCAGAGTATGCAAATCTATCTGATTCCTATTCATTGTGGCAAAATCCAGCTGGATAAGTGTGCCTCCAGTAGAGAGCTGAGAAACATTGGCCTGACCCCACAGTAGTCTAGATAAGTCCCTTATAGTCTGATAAGTTCACTGCCTCCTGCTGAACGAAATAAATCCTCCAGCTCAATTAATCAGGACAAGGGAGGGGCCACTGAGATGCAATTGTTCTCTGAGTCTGCTGTGGCAAATGAACAGAAAATTCCCATTGCTATTGGGCATATTTGGTTCTTCTAGGTGTAACACTCGCCCTGCTCCCTTCCCAATGGGGCCACCTTCAGAGACTGCTGAGCACTTGTTGCAGCATCTGGTGCAAGTATAGATTTGTGCTGTATGGACAGAATTCACCTGCAAGGCTCAAGGGATTACACTTGGTCTCTTCGTTAAAAACAAAATGCAGTCCCTGTGTTACAAACAAAATTAAACTTTACTGAACAAAATATAGTTCAGAGGTACAAAAGGCAGAAATAGTAGTAAAGCTTCAAAAAGCAGAGGTACAAAAAATGTTAGACACAATCCTTTTTCAGCTCACAGTCTCAAATTACAATTTCTCATACAACTGGCAAACAAAATGCTGATCTCTTAGGTCCCTAAGGGTTTCTTCTTCTTCAGAAACCCCTCAGGATTCAGGAAATCCTCTTCCAAGAGGAAACAAGAACAAATACCTGGTGGTACACTCAGTCCTGCCTGAAAGGCTCCTCTTCCCTTTTGAATTTACGAAAAGTCCTTTGGCTGGAACTCTTCCTTCCACCCAGATGAGAAGGAGCGATAGCATTCTCCAAATGGACAGGAGACTAGGCCCAACACCCTCTCCAACCCTTGAGCACAGCCACCTCCTGCTGCCTCCCTCTAGGTCCCTCTTTTACTCCCCACAACTTGCCACGGGTACGAAATACCCATGAACCCTGGCATCTGCTTTTCGGGCATGCAGATTGTCCACAGCAAATAATGCCTGTTAGACTTGAAAATAAAATCTAGAGCTGTTGTTTTCTGATCTTGTGCAAAACACCCTGCCGAGAATGACATTTAAAAACACATGAGTTGTGGATCACCACACCCGCCTCTACCCATATTGAAGGACAGGCAAGTTACATGTGTAAAATTCCTATTTACTGCTAAAAAAATGGCCTGGAAATGTACTGCTAGCCGATTTGAGGAGGGCAATTTTCTACAGGTGTTTACTCAGGTAGAATGGCTGGATGGAAAATTGTTGTCCTCCGATCAGCTAAATGTATGTGTGGCTGCCAGAGCACAAGACCTTTCAGACACATTGAAAGGAGGGAAGGACACTAGTGCATATGCATGGATTTCCAGAAGTATATTCTCACTTGGCCACCCACACAAATAGGAGGTGCATAGTGATGGATGCTTTTAATGCACTCACTTTGCTCAACTTCGTAGGCAAACACGGGCTCTTTCCCTTTGAGAACTGGTGTAATGTGCGCGACTTAAAATTGCCCACACATTTGGCATATAAACTCAGGCTATTGAAAATTGCTAAGAAACTGGAACTAGAAATTCATGTATACAGTCCTAGTAAAAACCAGGATTGACTCAGCGTGCCCCTTTTGCTGTGATCTCTTGTTCTCCAGAGGATGATGATGGCCAACAATAATGGAGTTAATAACAATGCCATCTTCACCCAGTTCATCACCCTTGGAAAGCTGACTTGGATTTTTGCCTTGTTCATATGAACTTGTGATTGTCGATGCAAACAGTACCTCGTAACCAAAGAACTCTATTTCCCAAATGCAAAGTAAAATTCATGACCAGAGGGCCAGATTGAAAAAATTAAAACTAACCATAAATTGCTATTTATTTATTTGATTAATTTATTTTAAGTTAGCAGTAGACTCTTGGAGGATGAATCTTAAAGCATAAATGCCAGAAGTTGCACACACCCATCTCTAATCTTCATATACTGGGGTGTGGTCAATTTAATTACAAACAAACACTGTTACATATGCAGTCATTGCTGCAAAATTTAAATATTTATTTAGGAGACACTACTTTTGATATTTTTGGCCTTTTGAAGTGCGAAGTGTAATAATGTCTGGTACTTAGGTTTAAAACTAATCGGAGAAAGTTCTTTTTTACTCAACGCACAATTAAACTCTGGAATTTGTTGCCAGAGGTTGTGGTTAGTGCAGTTAGTGTAGCTGTGTTTAAAAAAGGATTGGATAAGTTCTAAGTCCATTACCTGCTATTAATTAAGTTGACTTAGATAATAACCACCGCTATTACTAGCAACTGTAACATGGAATAGACTTAGTTTTTGGGTACTTGCCAGGTTCTTATGGCCTGGATTGGCCACTGTTGGAAACAGGATGCTGGGCTTGATGGACCCTTGGTCTGACCCAGTATGGCATGTTCTTATGGCCTGGATTGGCCACTGTTGGAAACAGGATGCTGGGCTTGATGGACCCTTGGTCTGACCCAGTATGGCATGTTCTTATGTTCTTATGCCCTGTGTGCCTGTTTCAGCATTACACCTTATTATGCATGTGTTACATTATCCTGAACATTTATCAGCAGTTGTGATGTATTCGCAGCTGTCTACCTACCTTTGCGCCCCGAAGTTAGAGCAGAAATGTACCGATTTTGTGAAAAATTGTGTGCAATGCTATGTTTCTGCCCCCAAGCGAGGGCATCTACCAGTACCTTAGGGTCATTTTCTAGAATGGTATGCAGATTTTACAGATATGGGTGCTACTGAATTAGGGTACTGGTGTTTATTAGTACTGTTCTGCCTATTCTCCCACTGAGTGGAGGCTTTTCCCTGCAAGCAGGAAACAGCAGAAGTTATGGCACGAATACTGTTAACACAGATAATACCCCGTTTCGGGCTTCCTGTCCGGATTTGTACAGACAATGGTTCACATTTTCACAAAGATTTGCTTTCCCTGTTAAACACAGGACCTCCATATCAAGTGCAGATTTGTCTCTGTTTACCAACCCTCTTCCAATGGGCTGGTTGAGCAATTTAAAGGCCTGTTGAAAACTCAAATGAGGAACATCCTCAATTCCTTACCTGGCACTTGGCTGCAGGCTTTGCCTGCTGCACTATTGGCTCTCAGAAATTCTCCAGTGAAACAAACAGGATTGACCCCATTTAACTCTGTAGTGGCTGCCCTTTGCATTTTGTGAACCATTTGTAGACTCCTGTTGCTGCCCAATATCCTGATTCTTTGTTCACTTATGTTTCTGGATTGCAGAAAGTCCTTTGGGAGCTGAGGACCTGACGATTGCAGACTGACTGGGCACCGCCTCCAGATTGTACTTCCTATGCTCCAGGAGATTTGGTTTATCACAAGAATTACACCCATAAGACGTGGAAAGATCCAGTGTATCTAGGTCCCCGCAAACTGACTACATTTACCCCTACCGCAGCTCAGCTAGAAGATTCCGGCCCTTTTTACCATCCTTATTGTCCATTTATTCAGAAAGAATGAAATTCCATGTGGTTTCTCTGTTAGTGACTCTTGGAATAATCACTGTTGCAGTGGTATCCTTCTTGATTTTTAATTTTGTGAGCATGGGGTTGGAAATGTTTGGTAACACTACTTGCTATGATGTCAGAGGTTTTATTTTAATAAGACATCACAAACATTCTGTAGCATTCTCTGGTTCCATGACTTCTAATACTTATATGCATTTACTACTGATTGTTTGGGATGTTCTCCTTCACTTTTATCTATGGAAGCAGGTCTGATTACTCTAACTAATCACCCTGTCCCACTGCTTGCTACTCTACGGTGTGATATGCCTCGGTGTGGATCAAATGTTCCCCGAGCTAGGATTAGCCGAGCCATTTTAAATCCATATCCCGTCACTGCTTGTTTATTTCTTTCTAACTTTACTAGCAGCAAGCCTTCTTTTGCCTTGTCTCTGGCTTCTCTCCCTTCTGCTCGTGCTATAACCTATTTCTTTAAAGGTCCGCACCTGAGAACTTTGCTTCCTCGCCCTTCCTATATGTGGGTGCGGCCAGGTTTTGTTTCAGGCCCTGACTGTTCTTCCCCGTTGTTGCTCTGGGATCTTACTTCTCAGCTTTCTGTCTGTCTCAGTTTAGGTATGATAAATCTCCCTAAATTTACTCTTACTTATAGGCCCCCAAGCCTGCCTAGCTGTAATAATGGATCTCACATTCCTTTACCCCCTGTCCCTTATGCTTTGAATTAGACAGCTGTGGTGACTTGTATTGGCAATTATCGAAGCATTTGTCATAAGGGAGCTTATGCTATCCCACTACTTTTGCCCCTTATTTTACTGATTAAGGAAACGTATGACCCCTGTGCATGCTGAAACCTACTGGTCTAATTTTACACGCACTCAACAGAGGCTCCTGTTTGCAATTCTTCAGCACCCTGGGTTCAAGTGGCCCCTATGTTTCTTGCTAAAGTGCTCGATCGCAGAGTGCATCCCCATAAACCTGCTACTGATCAGAAGGCTGTCTGCTGGGATCCCTTGACATCCCAAAGAAAGGGACCCTCTTATTGCAGCCTCTGCCCTTAGTTTTGGAGCTGGGCATAGCACGGCCTGCCTCACCACTAGTATTCTGCGTCTATAGGCTGTTGTGGAAATTGCTAAGAATACTACTGTCGAGGCTTTAAAACATACCGCCCTTCAGTTAAGTGAGATTACAGAAACCCTTCAGGATCACCATTTAGCTTTAGATCTGCTCCCGCTATCCCAAGGCGGTTTGTGCCATACTTTACAGACTCATTTTGGTCATCAGTGCTGTGTGGAAGTTACTGACCGTACTCCTGTTATTCTCAATCTAACCGAACACTTAGCAGGCAATTACAATTTACCTCCTGGCTGGCTAGCAGACCTGGAATGGCACAAACCCTTTCTACCACTCTAGGAACAAATAAAAGGCTGCGGAACAAAATATATTTAAATATCTTGCTATTAGCATTGATGGTTGTATTGTTTTTGCTTTGTTTGTAGCTTGTGCCAAAGCTTTCATAAGTCATATGATGGTCTGCCTTTTGCCTGTAACTATACCTACGCTATGCCACTGCCACCATTATTTGATGATTTTCCTCTGAGGTTTCTTCTATTATTTATTCCACTGTTCCTACTCATGCTCCTATATATGCGGAATCACTTTATGTTCCTGAAGTCTATTCCTGTGTCTTGCATGGCTTAGAAATGCAGGTCTAAATCGTACATATATTTCTCTCTATATCTATATCCACATATGATTTACTTATTTTTTTGTTATTCACTATATTATTAATAACTCACTGTGAGAGTTGTATTTTGAGTCTCTTGCATATTATGATACCTCTGCCAAGCATTTCTCAATGGACTATTTTGGTCACTGGCTCATTAATTGGTTCACCCCTTGGTGATTTTAAATTGGGTTTAGCTTAATTAGGGGTGGTGATAACATTGATTCTCTTTCTTCTTGAATTCCTTGTTCCTGCTCTGCCTCTGCCATGTGTGCTGTGCTTTTCCTGCTCTGCCTCTGCTGTGCTGTTCCTGCTCTGCCTCTGCCATGTGTGCTGTACAGGACCGATATGCTGCCATGTTCCTGAGAGTTCTAGACTCTCTGCCCTCCTGTCCTTTCCTCTGGACTTTTACTTTCTCTGTTGTGAACCTCGTCGTTTCAGCGGTGATTCGAAGTTCAAGAGGGAAATGTATAACTCTGACGGCTGGACTGCTGTGCTAGGCCTCGCTAAGCATGTGCCAGCACATGTCAAATACGTGCTGTGCCAATTGCTGTAAGGAAAGCCGCTAATTACAACTAACTACAGGATGTGGGGGCCTAAGTCAGCGAGAAGTGAAGGACATCTCGCAGGACATGTGTGTGTGGGCTTTATGAGAACCAGCTCCAAAGGAGAATACAGAGACTGATAAGAGATGATCTATGTCTTCCTACAAAGTATTGTGGGGAGATGAAAATAGAATGGAAAACTGGACCCGAGAGAAAGGTAGGAGGAGAACAGATGTTGGGATGCAGGTGGTCTAGGAAAAGGAAGCCAGGCAAGAGTGACGCTTTTAGAAATGATCAATACTTGGCAAAGGCAACTAGAAAAAGTGTATATAAGCCTTGTGAGGTTGTGGAATCACAAGGTGTTCAGTGTTTCTTACTGACCCTGTATTCTCCTTCCCAGACACTTATATTGTGATTCTCCAGTCATTTATTTACAATAATAAACATTTTACTAAATTTCTAAATTTTCTCCGAGTCTCGTGTCTGCTGTAGTGGGGCAAGAACCATACAGAAGGCATACCTGTGATGATGAACCATATATTCATGCACCTGCTTAAGATTATTTGTGTTTCCTGAATTCTCAGAATCTTTTTATAATGTGCTCAGTAAACCTGTGTATAAGAGGTATGAAAAGAAGTTATGGTACGACATTATCTTCATTTGTAAAGGAAACAACAGAAGGTCATAAACCCACAAACACCACCATAATTAAAGGTAAAAACTTAACACTCAAGCTTTTAGGTGTAACTGATTTCCCAGATAAGGAGGCATGTGAAGATTCCTACCTTGAGGTTGCATTTCGTAACCCCTATGGTAATAGATAACATTCTTGTTTGTTTACCTATTTGGAATATGTTATTTTGTAGGGATGTGAATCGTTTTTTCAACGATTAAAATTATCGTCCGATAATGTTTATATCGTCTTAAATCGTTATAGAACACGATACAATAGAAATTCTAACGATTTATCGTTAAAAATCGTTAAATCGTGTAGTGCGCACTAACTCGAGTTAGTGCGCACTAACTCCCCGTTAGTGCGCACTAACTCGATTTAGTGCGCACTAACTGAAAATGATACAAATAAACACTTTCCAGGTTACTGAAGGTCAGTTAGGAATGAATATGTGTTCCTATTGGCTGGCTGCCCTCTTATCTATTGATATTACCAAGGTTACCACTGAGGTGATGGTTGGGGGGATGGGAAATGGAACTGGAAACTAACGAACACCAACAGAAAATGAAACAAAGTGTTCACACTTCCCAGGTCAGTAAAGGTCACTTAGGAATGAATATGTATGTATGTATTCCTATTGGCTGGCTGTGCTCTTATCTATTGATGTTACCAATATGGTTGGGGGGATGTGAAATGGAAACAGTTGGAAGCTTGACAAAAAAAGTAATGTAATGATCAGCACTCACGTGACTAGAACTTGTTTGTTTATTATTTTTGTTAGCAGGCACCTGAAATGCTAGTGCATGTTGAATTTGCCAATCACTGTGCATTTTAGAAAGGTGGTCCTGGCTGGAACTGTACACAGTTCAAATATATGTAATTGATTGTTGGTAAGTGTATTTTTTAAGTAGCCACACTGGCACCAGTATGTTTACTTTTCCTCCTACTTAACTCACTAGCTCAGCTTTGTAAGAAGGGCTTCTCTGCTTGTGTGTTGTTTTTGTTTGGTGTGAGGAGAGCAGAAACATCAGATCTTTATTCAATCTACTACAGTCATCTCTTACAGTGCCCTATCCCTATTAATACCAGGAGTGTTGTGATCTTCCTGCACACAGTGCCCTAACCCTGATACCAGTCTGAGACAGCTCCCTCCCTGCATTACTAGTGAGAGGCTGGCTTCACAGACAGGGGGGAGCTGCCTGACCCTCACTCCTGACTTCCCCCATGTCCCAGCTAGTGAATGGTGTGTGGGTGAGGGGGGGGGGGGAGGATGGTGAAGTCTGAGACAGCTCCCTCCCTGCATTACTAGTGAGAGGCTGGCTTCACAGACAGGGGGGAGCTGCCTGACCCTCACTCCTGACTTCCCCCATGTCCCAGCTAGTGAATGGTGTGTGGGTGAGGGGGGGGGGAGGATGGTGAAGTCTGAGACAGCTCCCTCCCTGCATTACTAGTGAGAGGCTGGCTTCACAGACAGGGGGGAGCTGCCTGACCCTCACTCCTGACTTCCCCCATGTCCCAGCTAGTGAATGGTGTGTGGGTGAGGGGGGGGGGGGGAGGATGGTGAAGTCTGAGACAGCTCCCTCCCTGCATTACTAGTGAGAGGCTGGCTTCACAGACAGGGGGGAGCTGCCTGACCCTCACTCCTGACTTCCCCCATGTCCCAGCTAGTGAATGGTGTGTGGGTGAGGGGGGGGGGGGAGGATGGTGAAGTCTGAGACAGCTCCCTCCCTGCATTACTAGTGAGAGGCTGGCTTCACAGACAGGGGGGAGCTGCCTGACCCTCACTCCTGACTTCCCCCATGTCCCAGCTAGTGAATGGTGTGTGGGTGAGGGGGGGGGGGAGGATGGTGAAGTCTGAGTAGCTCCCTCCCTGCATTACTAGTGAGAGGCTGGCTTCACAGACAGGGGGGAGCTGCCTGACCCTCACTCCTGACTTCCCCCATGTCCCAGCTAGTGAATGGTGTGTGGGTGAGGGGGGGGGGGGGAGGATGGTGAAGTCTGAGACAGCTCCCTCCCTGCATTACTAGTGAGAGGCTGGCTTCACAGACAGGGGGGAGCTGCCTGACCCTCACTCCTGACTTCCCCCATGTCCCAGCTAGTGAATGGTGTGTGGGTGAGGGGGGGGGGGGAGGATGGTGAAGTCTGAGACAGCTCCCTCCCTGCATTACTAGTGAGAGGCTGGCTTCACAGACAGGGGGGAGCTGCCTGACCCTCACTCCTGACTTCCCCCATGTCCCAGCTAGTGAATGGTGTGTGGGTGAGGGGGGGGGGGGGTGGATGGTGAAGTCTGAGACAGCTCCCTCCCTGCATTACTAGTGAGAGGCTGGCTTCACAGACAGGGGGGAGCTGCCTGACCCTCACTCCTGACTTCCCCCATGTCCCAGCTAGTGAATGGTGTGTGGGTAAGGGGGGGGGGGGGGGAGGATGGTGAAGTCTGAGACAGCTCCCTCCCTACATTACTAGTGAGAGGCTGGCTTCACAGACAGGGGGGAGCTGCCTGACCCTCACTCCTCCGGGGTATTGTGATCTTCCTGCACACAGTGCCCTATCCCTGATACCAGGGGTGTTGTGATCTTCCTGCATGCAGTGCCCTATCCCTATTAATACCAGGAGTGTTGTGATCTTCCTGCATGCAGTGCCCTATCCCTATTAATACCAGGAGTGTTGTGATCTTCCTGCATGCAGTGCCCTATCCCTGATATCGGGATGTGTGCAAGAAGATCACAACACCCCCGGTATCAGGAATAGGGCACTGTGTGCAGGAAGATCACAACACCCCCAGTATCAGGAATAGGGCACTGTGTGCAGGAAGATCACAACACCCCTGGTATTAGGGTAGGGCACTGTGTGCAGGAAGATCACAACACTCCTGGTATTAATAGGGATAGGGCACTGTGTGCAGGAAGATCACAATACCCCTGGTATCAGGGTTAGGGCACAAGTTCTAGTCACATTGACTGATCACATTACTTGTTTTGTCAAGCTACCAACTGTTTCCATTTCCCATCCCCCATATACTGTCAGTAGGAAACTTGGTAACATGAATAAATAAGAGGGCAGCCAATAGGAATACATATTCATTCCTAAACTGACCTTAACTGACCTGAAAAGTGTCAAATTGTATCATTTTCAGTTAGTGCGCACTAACTCCCAGTTAGTGTGCACTAACTCCCGTTAGTGCGCACTAACTCGAGTTAGTGCGCACTAATCGGAAAAAACGATTTTTAACGATTTTTTAACTAAAAAATCGTGCCTAAGACGATTTTCTTGCCCTGCCACACGATTTCTATCGTTAAGACGATATGGAAAACGATTCACATCCCTATTATTTTGTATTTCCAATTGTATTCAGTGTATGTGCCTGGTTAGCAAATCTGCTATGAAATATAAACAAAGTGCTTTTGTTGACATTCTGTTTCTTTTAAGTAGTCTCTTCCCCTCACAGTCTACAGTATCCAGTTGTGGTACAGAACTTGGAAGAAGACGCGGAGAACACGAGGCTGGTACAAAGAACTGAGCATCAAAAAAGATCACTGCGGAAAGCTGTTCTGGGAAGAGGCCAAGAGGAAGCAGAAGGTTATTAATTAGATCTTCTGGGAGGCATTCAAATATGACAGCTTCTTTAAAATCATGCAAATCCCTACCTCAGCTGGATTTAACTGGCGACTTTCTTTGCACCCACATGACTCGGAAGAGTCCCAACCAGATAATTAAGGGAGCAATTTCCAAACCTATTCTCCATGGGTAAACAAATGTTTATCCATGGAGAAGGGTCCTTTAAAAATTGCCCTTCCCCCGGCAGGGAAAAGAAGTCACTCTGTCAACAACGCAGGTAGTTTTCTGCACAGGGTTAAAAGAGGCAGGAATGGGAAGAGGGGCCAAAGCAGGACTAGTGTCGGTCCTGCAAGGCACACATGGGGACTTTATTTTTAAAAGATCTACACATAACTTTTCAGTGGGATGTTTGCATCTGCAATCCCTAGGGATACTTTGTATCCAGCCCCTTGGCTTGGGAAGTAATTTCTAAAGGGAAACTCCACAGGTAGTTTCCCTTTCAAAATCAGATTGCAGGTTCGTGGGGACAAGTTTGCAAGCACTTCTGGCTCACTAAAAATTACCCTCTAATGGGGCAATTTCAATCTGTCTGCAGGAGGATAAGGACCACGTGTACATTTTACAGAAATTTTCAATGAGAATGTGTGCATGTGCTTTTGTTTTGAAATGCACCGCGGGTACAATGTACATGTAGTCACTCTCTCCTGCTGCTGTCTGATACTGCTTGCCACACATTGCGTGGCAAGAGGCAAAGGATTGGGTCCTTTGCACAGTGTTTTGACTGTGATGCTGTGTTCATATATTATGTAAGAGTAGCCGTTAAGCCCGTAACAACAGGCTACATTAAAAAAAATGTTTCGTCCATTTCCTTCCTCCTCCCTCCTCATTCTCCTCCCTCCCCCCTCCCCCTCTCCCTCTCTTCTCCCTCCCACCTCCTCCCTCTAGTCTCCCTCTCTCCTCCCTCCCCTCAGTCACTCCCTCCTCCCCCCCAGTCACTCCCTCCCCCCTCCCCCTCAGTCACTCCCCCTCCCCCCAGACACTCCCTCCCCCTCCCCTCAGTCACTCCCCCTCCTCCCCCTCCCCTCAGTCACTCCCTCCCCCAGTCACTCCCTCCCCTCCCCCCTCCCCTCAGTCACTCCCTCCTCCCTCCCCTCAGTCACTCCCCCTCTCTCAGCTCATTCACAACCCCTTCGGATGGCACAAACAGAAGATCTCCGGGGGAGGTCCCTCCCTCCCTCGCTTGCGCCGCCGCCTCCGCTCCTCGCCGCTGCTACCGCTCCTCGCCTCCGCCGCCAATACTGCTCCTCCCAGCACCATTTTTGTTATAGGCAAGCTCTGACTGACGTGCTCGCCCGCGCATGCGCGGTAGAGCTGCTCTCTACTGCGCATTTGCGGCACTTCGGTCAAGCTTCATTTATCTAGTAGATTATTAGTTTACATGTCTGGATAATTTCTTAAATTCTTTGCAATTTGCTTGAGGTATTTGTGCGTAGGCCTTCATGTGTGCGTATGTTCTGTTGCAGGGTAGAGATACGAGTATTATATCAAACGCGCGTGTTATAAAATACTTGTGTAGATTTGCTTGTGATCATATTGTTTGAAAGTTATCCTCCCTGTACACACTTTTCCTTCCCTGATCTAAACACACCTCTTGGAACATCTCCTCTCAGTGTGGCTGACAGTCCATGCATTACAAAAGATATGCAGAATCTTAGGCACATCCTCAGCCAATTAATGCAGGTGAAGGGCTTTGAAAATTGTCTTCATATAACAATAGTATGTCAAGGGCAATTTGAATACATCCTCACTTCTGCATAACTGTGCCTAGCTTTTTAGTCTGATCTGTTCTCTCCTGATATAACCTGGGAATTTTTCCTACCTAACAATTACATTGAATGTGATAGATTCTAATGAACACATATAAATACTCCTACTGCTTTAACAATTTGCAGTTAACACTATCACAACATTATTTCTTCTATTTTTTTTTATTTTTAAGGGACCTTAAAATGTTTACATAAGAAAGGGGGAACTGATAATAAGAGATAATAGTGGCATAGTTCAAAAAGTGGTATTAAACTAGTGATACATACTTGTACACCATGCTGTTTTTTGAAGGTCTCTTAAAAAATAAGAAATAATGGCAAGGATTGTGAGTGTTTAACTGCGAACTGTTAAAGCAGTAGGAGTATTTATATGTGTTGATTTTGCACTTCTCCACGGGACTTTGAGGGTATTCATTGTAGACATTAGATACAGCCTCTATGCTTAGCATATTCTGCAATTTATACGTTTAGGGCCTTATTTTCCAACCGTATCGCACGCGGTAAGGGACGTTTCGCACGCGAAACGTCCCTTTTCACGTGCGATACCAAAATGGGGGCGGAGTCGGCCCCGGAAGAGGAGGAGTCGGGGGCGTCACCGGGGCCGACTCCGCGACGACGGCGCGCACAGCGAAAAGGTAAGTGCCTTTTCGCTGCCTATTTCGCTCCCAATAGCTACACCTCCTATGGTGGCGCTATTGGGTGCGAAACCGGCAGCGATCGCACCGTGACGGTGCGATCGCTGCCAGCTAGCGCAGGCCCGCCCCCCGCCCCTTAATTTGATGACAGAAGCATTACATTGCTTTGTACTGTAGCTTTAAGCTACTGACTGAGCATAGGAATTACAAAGTGAGAATTCATGGAGAATTAGCACTCACTGACATTTTGAATGACAAAACATTTATGCAACTTACCAAAACGTAACAAAGATTTAGGAAGATAAAACACCAACCTGCAAACAGTACTATAGACCTTGTTATTCACTATCTGTAAAATTGAGGATGTCTATCAGACGGAAGGAATACAACCAGGGTTTCCAAACCTATCCTGGGGACTCCACAGCCAATCAGGTTTTTAGGATCTGCACAACCAATATGCAGAAGATAAGTTTGCATACATCAGAGAGTCAGTATAAGCAAATTTAGCTCTTGCATTTTCTTATATTCTTACTAGCCGTTAAGCCTGTAACAACGGGCTACATTAACATTTTTTTTTTCAGTCCATTTCCTTATCCCTCATTCTCCCCTCCCTCCCCTCATTCTCCCCTCCCTCCCCTCATTCTCCCTCACCCTCTAGTCTCCCTCCCATCATTCTCCCTCACCCTCTAGTCTCCCTCCCTCTCCCCCTCCCCTCTCTCCTCCCCTCTCTCCTCCCCCTCCTCTCCTCACTCTCCTCCCCTCACTCTCCTCCCCCCTCCCCCTCAGTCACTCTCTCCTCCCTCCCCTCAGTCAGTCACTCTCTCCCCTCCTCCCCTCCCCCACTCTCTCCCCTCCCCCTCCCCCACTCTCTCTCTCCCCTCCTCCCCTCCCCCACTCTCTCCCCTCCCCCCTCCCCCACTCTCTCCTCCCTCCCCCCTCCCCTCAGTCACTCTCTCCTCCCTCCCCCCTCCCCTCAGTCACTCTCTCCTCCTTCCCCCCCTCCTCTCAGTCACTCTCTCCTCCCTCCCCCCTCCCCTCAGTCACTTCCTCCTCCCTCCCCTCATTCACAACCCCTTCGGATGGTGCAGACAGAAGATCTCCGGGGGAGGTCCCTCCCTCGCGCGCGCGGCACCGTCTCCGCTGTTACTGCTCGTGCTCCTCGCCGCGCCATTTTGGTTACTGGCAAGCTCTGACCGATGTGCTGCCCGCGCATGCACGGTAGAGTTGCTCTCTACTGCGCATTTGCAGCACGTCGGTCAAGCTTCATTTATCTAGTAGATGTTATTTTGGATATCAAAAAAAAATCCATCTGGCTGTGGGAAGTCACTCAGACAGGTTTGGGAAGGCTAGGCCTAAGCAAGGCCTAAGTCAAATTCTTCCTTGACAGATAACTTGAGATATCATATTCAACCTAAAGTATGCATACCTGATGATAACTAGAGGCGACCCCTCCCGATGGACACGTTAGGACAGTATCCGTTTCCAGTATTCTGCCAGGGGGAATCACTGTTACAGTTCCAGATCTGGCATGAAACAGCACTTAGGCTGACCAAGTAATAGTAACTCTGCCAAAGAACACTGACCGTTATCTTGCAGTTGCAAGCTACTTCATTAAAGAGGCCAGATGGTGTGAAGGGACATTTCTCTTTGTGTGTCTGGGGTTTTTTTTTTCTTGTTTTTTAGGCGCTGAGAAGGAATCATCTCCACAGTTATTGTAGGAAGTGCCCCAAGCGTTGGACACAATGGACAGTTGAACTCTTTTGGGGCATTGTGCCTTAAGGAGATGACCTGCCTGAACAAGTTTTGGCTTAGAGCATTCTCTGCATGTTGACGTCCGATTGTTGCGTATATTGACACAGACTAGGTATCAGATTTGAATATTTGTCTGGGAGCATGTTACAGCAGGGTTCAGGGTGGGAGTTCAGCAGGGGACCTGAAGCAATAGGAAGCAGCAATGAAGAAGACTGCTTCAGCTAACCTTCAGGTAGAGTCCAGTTGTCAGGGATTCACTGGGGCTCAGTCAAAAGAGGTTGCAGAGGAACAGGAAATTGTTCACAGCAGTCTGAATGTTGACTCGCTTTCTGGCTATTGGCTTTACTACATGCCAAACCTCAAATCTCTAGACACTTTGTGGGAAGACTGATTCCAATCTGTCACTGCAATCTTGCAATTCAAAACGTTCAGCGCTTTCCTGCAGTTCTACCAGTGCCAGTATTTACTAATTCTGTTACTGCTTGCAATCTGGTTTCCTGGCTCCAGTTCCTGACCCTGCAGTTCCAGCCTGATTCTAGTGCCTGACCCAGCCTTGTTACCTGCCTGCTGATTCCAGATCCTGACCTGCAAGCAAGCTCCAGATCCAGTTACGCTCCCGCTCTGGTTCCTGCTGCCTCAGAGATCCATGCCTCCATTTAATTAGGTGGAACCCGTTGACTCCTGAGTGTTTCCTAACCCATGCTAATGCCCAGGACCAGGTCCTGCCCGAGACCCGGAAGTACCTGAAGGGGAGAAACCTTACAGAGTGTCTTGTCTGATCCTGGGTTTAGCTTAATCTCTTGTGGGTTAGCAGATGGAGAAGTCTCACACGCTCCATTCCATGGCAGGTTGTGAACAATCTAGGGGTCCAGTTAGATTTCTAGCTGTCCATAAAGGATTTTTTTTTTCTGTTTATGTCAGATCTGCCAACTCTGCCTGTATACGGAATTAAAAAGATTTGGCTAAGACTGACCATTCAACCATTACGAGTCCTTCTAAAGACAGCTGCTAGGTTTCTGCAAGTGCCAGGTCGAGCGATCATGTTACTCCTATTTAGAAGGAGCTGCGCTGGATGCCTGTTGAATTTCGTTTGAAGTTCAAGATCCTGTCCCTGCAACTTTATGCACTGAATAGAAACCTGAGATCATCCCAACAAGCACTGTTAGCGACCTCCTCCACTATCTGGCACAATGTTCCTCTTGAGCTTCGGCTGGAAGATGATTATCCGTAATTCAGCAGGAAGTTAAGGGGTGAATTTTCAGACATTTACGTGGGTAGAACCATGTTATAAAATAGCCTGGGTCTCAGGGCGCATAACCTGACTTCGTGCATACTTTTACATGCGCTGGAAAGAGTTGGGACTGACGCACATGCTTTTTTTGTTATTTTAAAAAGTACTCATGGTGAGTTAACCCACATAAGTGATGCCCCTGATAGAGCTTATGTGCTTTGAAAATGTGAGTTAAAGTTGGTCTGTAAAAGTTACGCACAAACTTTACCTTGCCCGCGGAATGAAAAAATTACAGGTAAATTTTAAAAGAAGTGTGAGCGCAGCCATGTGAGCGCTGTTCCTATCGTGCGCAAATGGACATGCTGACTTTATAACATGCGCGCGCCAATGCGTGCATGTTATAAAATCTGATATCCGCGCGCACATGCGCCCGCCCGATTTTATATTGGTGCATGCAAGTGCACACGGGTGATGCGTAAGGGGGGGATTTTCTTAAAAAGCGCACGGTGACGCAATCGGGACATCCCCAGTTCCCTATCCCCCTACCTACTCTTTCTCCTTTTTCCCCTCTCCTCTCCTCTCCTCCCCAACCCCCCTTAACTATTAGAAATTGTTTTGTTTTACAACTTATTTCATCTTCCGAGGTGAAGTAAGTTGTGCATGTTGGCTGGCTGCTGGCACGCGAGTCACCGGGACAGCACAAATGGTTGGCCCCACTCCGCCCCCAGCCCACCCAGACCCTGCCTCGGCCGGCCCCTTTTTGCTCTACCGGCACTTCTGCGCGTACCGGCAGAATCACGCATGGCTGGGCCGTTTTGAAAATGCACTTGGCCCAGCCACGCGCGTATCTTCCGGGATTTCCATACGCCAGCATTTTAAAATCGACCTTTTACAGTCTAAAGGCACGGCTGTTTGAACAGGCCCTTTAGAAGCTGGACCATGGGCTAATACTTGCTGGTTGTTTTCCGGACTTTTATGTTTCAAAAGTGGGTTTTCAGGATTTTTTTGTTCCATGTGACTCGCCAGAATGATGGCTACTGCCTGGAGACAATACCCTTATTAAATAAACATACACATGCTTATTGTGACTCCAACATCGCTCTAAGCTTCAACAGCAAGAGGAAATGTGATAAAAAGGATTCACACTCACAAAGAGGGGAGTAGCTGGCTTGTTACGGCGGTTACTACCCCAAATCAAATAAGCCTGATACTTCACTTTCAATGTATATACAGCGTAGTTCTCTGCTTCAATGGCAGGGGAGAAGAAAAACTGATACTTCACACATCCAGCAGAGCTCTCTGCTTCAACAGCAGGGGAGAAGAAATGAGGGTTCGCACTCACAAAGCGGGGAGTAGCTGGCTTGTTACGGCGGTTACTACCCCAAACCAAATGTGCCTGATACTTCACTTTCGATGCATATCCAGCATGGCTCTCTGCTTCAACATCATGGGAGAAGAAAAACAACCAATAAGGGCTGTATAACATAGTCTGGGTAAAACAAATAAGCATGGGTGTAGCTTGCTTATTGCGGCGGCTACTACCCCTAACTAATCAAGCTAGATATTTCACTTGGATGCAGCTCCATCACTGCTCTCTACATTAAGGGTGGGGGTGGAAGGGAAATAGAACAAAGAGCTAAGAGAAACAGATAAGTATGAGAGAAAAAATGTGTGAAGCTTGCTGGGCTAACTGGATGGGCCATTTGGTCTTCTTCTGCCGTCATTTCTATGTTTCATTTTACTACTGTTTTTGTACTGAACTATTTTTAGTTGAAGTTCCTTTTGAGGTATATAGGGAAAGGAGAGAAATCAAATCAAAATGAATGTGATTAATTTCTTTAGTTCTTTTTTTTTTTTTTTTTTCTTCTTTCTTTCTCCACCTTTTTTCCTCTCATTTCCCCTCAGAAATGTGCCTTTTCTTCTGCTCTCATCTGCCACCTTTTTTTTCTCCCTCCCATCCACTCTCGTTTCCATTTTTCCTCCCTTTTCCTCCATTCCTCCTCGTGTCTCATTCCTGTCTTTCTGAATCCTTAAAAGCTCTGACACCACCATGAGCCAATTATTTCTGGAGTACCTCCATGTGAGGAAGCAGAGGGATGCCCTTCCAGGACTGTGGTGGAAGATGCACTATGAATATCATGGTAGGAGGGAGTTCCCCTCCATAGATATGTTGCAATCGATGGCCACTTCCTCTTCCATCTCCAGTGGTTGTCTACTCTCAGACCCCCCCCCCCCCCCCCCTTAAAAATGCCTTTTGCCCTATGGAGAGGAGGCAGCTCCTGGGCAAGTGCCTACTCTGTCTAATGTGAAATCTGGCCTTACTCCCGACTCCTGTTATTATGCTAGTATCCCGTCTTTCTATGGTAAGCAGCCCAGTGCCGGCAGCAACTTCCTGACCTTAGAGTTTATGATGAGAATATGCAGTACTGCACTGCTTCCAAGGAATCACAGGGCAAGGTGGCTTGTTACAGAGGATGTGGCAGCAATTGGGACTGGCTAAGTTTATCCGGCTAACTTTAGGACCCAGTCCTGGGAAACAGCATGAGCAGATCACAGGAAGATGACTGCCAATGAGGAGGTAAAGCACAGAGTGGATGGTGACTGCCCTAATAGGAACACTTCCAGGTGACTTTATTGTTTCAGCTACCCTGTCATGAAGTCTGGCAGGGGCTTGTAAAAACAGCAGATGGGTGACTTTAAGGACATTTCCTAACCTCCCTTTGTTGATACTTGGGGACAGGATGTTGTTGTTCTGTGATTTTCTATTATTATTTTGGCATTTTATATAGCATCCCAGACCAGGGTATTTTACAATAAATGACATATGAGTAGGAGTCCCTGTGTCAGAGAGCTGACAATCTAAGTGTACACCCGAGGCAATGGGGGATAAATTGTCTGTGTGTATACGCATGGCACTACATGAATTTTATTATAATCTTGCAGATAAATAACTAGCTAGAGGGAGGATCCTGCGGACAGATACAGTGCTGTGCAGTAAAGTTTGACAGACCCCAAACAGCTGCCACTCGACTATTTATGGAGGACCATGAAGTTTTAGTGAGCACCTCCATAAAATGCTGCTATTAAAGAATATTCACACAACAGAGAGATCTAAACAGAGAGTAGACACAGTTGAGCATTAACACCTTTAGTTAATTATTTTTGTCTGTGGGAAAGCACAGAGCAGTTGAATGGGGAAGTCTCTGAGGCTGCATTATATTTGAACAACACAGCTGGGCTTCCATCTTTTTTCCCTACAGTTTTATCTAGAGGAATTTAAATCATCCTCAGGATGATAAAGTACATTTTTCCTTTGCCAAATGGAGGTCCAATCCCTATAAGGTAAGGCGAGCAACAACGGATGATTGCAATGAAATAACATCAGGGGACTTGGGCAGAGCAGTTTATGGAGGGGAGTGGAGGATGCACCCATAAAATTCTAATATTGTTCAGACATCCATACCATAATAATACTGGACCATAATATGAGGTGTACATAAAAAAAAATTATTTGCATTTTGAAAGCCATGGGGGGAAAATCATTGAAAAACAATGGTAGCTGCCAGTGATTTACAATAGATCTCATCCAATAATGTGTGAATTTTTTCTTTGCATTGAGAGTGGTGAAGGTGAGGAATATGCCGCAGAGACAATGCCAACCCCATTCACTAACATTTGTAAAATTAAATTGGATGGGGGCCCGGAAAGTAATGGTAGTGTTTGGTATCCTGGATTATTGAGATTCTGATAGCTGCTGACCCAGGGATTTGCCCTGCTCACTTTTTTGGGTTCAGGAAAGAAGTTTTACTTGTGAAATAGGTTAACTTGCGTTCTATACAGGGTTTGCCGCTTTCTGGATCACCTCAAACAATGGCCCAAATGTAGTTAATTTACAGTAGGTCAAAACTGAAGGACTGCCTTCCTTCAGTGAAAAAAACCACCTATATATATTGTAAATTAAATTTTGTGAGCACATGACAAATGCCCCTATTGCACCACCTCAGATTTCTGCACCACAAGTGCATTATTCTGCATGTTTTGCACTGAAACTTAGCTGCTAAGTACTTGACCATCTTTTGAGCTGTCTTTGATTTCTCTTCATTCTGTCTACTCCCTGAGGGATGTCCACTGTCTTACAGCTTTTAGTGTCATTTGCAAAAAGACATTTTTCTTACTAGCTTCTTCACAATATTGCTCATGAAGATAGTGAACAAAACTAGATCCAAGGTGAAAGCCTCTAGGCACGCCACAAATCACCTTTCTTTTTTTCAAATCAAACTTTTGTCTCACCAGGATTGTGGTTGTTAACATTTTAAAACCCAATTTGACCTACCCTAACATCTAGAATTTCACCTCTCAGCAGTGTTTCTCAACCTTGTCTTGGAGGCACATCTTTGAGCCATGACCACTGCATCTCTGGTTCAGTAGAAAAACACTGGCAAACAAACAGTTCTTTCCAAAACAAAACTGACCTCAGTTGGTTTCCAGCTCCATGTCCTCAGGCTCATTTGTTCTTCCAGCTCCATTTCCTCGGGAAAACTCTCCTCCCTCTTCCTCCTGCAAGAGGGATTCATTCTCCTTCCACATAGCACAGTCAACTCCTTCCTTCTTTTTCTTTTCTTCTCTAGTTTTCTCTTTTGGGGAATTGGAGTTACACCTTTCCTACTCAGGACCTCCACCTGCAGATCTCTAGTTGTCTATAGCCTCCCAATCTTTTCTGGGAGGTGTAGTCCATTTAATGCTTTTCTATGCTCTGTGATTTTGAGACTTGTAGCTTGATCTTGCTACTGGCCCTTTGTAGTTCTCTTCTTGAGAGTTTTTCTCAGACTAAAGTGAGATCCTTATTTCACCACATATCTGTAATGTGCATGAGACAGATCTAGGGTTGGTGGACGCACTAGGTGACCTCCTAGGGTGCCACCAATCGCGTGGTCTCTCCTTCTTCCTACCCTCACAGCTAGAAGAGAAAGTGCCATGGTGCTGTCCCGTGCGGGTGGGAAGAAGGAGAGACCACGCAGATGCCAATGTAGGCGGGAGGAAGAAGAGCGCATCCTCATGGCAAGAAGAAGCAGTCCTGCCCCAGGCCACGCTGCAATGAAGAGCAGGAAGTGCAGCAGCAGCCGAGCAGCGTGGCCACACCCACTCAGGAAGCCATAATGTCGAACCTGGTCCCTGCTCAACTGTAGGAAGCTGCGCAGGTGGCACAGAAGTATCAGTCCCCACAGGCCTAAAGAAAGAGGAAGAGCACTGTGGGCTGCGGGGTCTGAAGGATGAGGCTGTTGCTGTTGGCCTTGTGCTGCCAGGGGAGGAGCAGTGAGGGAGAGAGCTTGTTCACATGTGTGTGTATGAGGGAGAGAGAGAGAAAGGGTGTGTGTGCATGTATGAGAGGGCATATCCATGTATGTGCATGTATGAGCAAGAGGTCATGTCATGTGTGTGCATGTATGAGAGTGAAATCATGTCGGTGTGTGTGCATGTATGAGAGACAGGTCAAGTCTGTGTGTGTGTGTGAGAGAGAGAGAGTGAAAGGGCATGTCTGAGTGTGTGCATGTATGAGAGGATATCTCCTTGTATGTGCATATATGAGAGAGAAAGCATGTCTGTGTGTGTGTGTGTGTGCATGTATGAGAGTGAAATCATGTCGGTGTGTGTGCATGTATGAGAGACAGGTCAAGTCTGTGTGTGTGTGTGAGAGAGAAAGAGTGAAAGGGCATGTCTGAGTGTGTGCATGTATGAGAGGATATCTCCTTGTATGTGCATATATGAGAGAGAAAGCATGTCTGTGTGTGTGTGTGTGTGCATGTATGAGAGACAAGGCATATGTGTGTACATATGAAAGAGAGAGAGAGGATAAAGTTTATGAGCAACAACCCCTCTGCTCTCCCTCTGCTAATCCACAACAATCACAAGGCATCTGGAATTCAAAAGATCCCAGATATGGACAGCAGGGGTTTTTTTTTTTTTTTAAATCTTTATTAGTTTTAATTAATGGGTGCTGTCTGATGTGTCTATTTTTAAATAGTTTATTGGTATTTGGAAAATTTGTATAACTTTTAATTACTGGATGTTCCATTTGTCAGCTGTTATGAAATATTTATTCTTATTATTAATATGGTTTTACTCTATTGATAATTTATATTTCTTGATTTTATTGTTTCTTTAATGAAGAATGTTTCTGTTTCTCCATTGTTGCACCACATAAATAGTCTGACTTCTTGTGGTTTCCAGTTCAGTTTTGTCTACATGTTTCTATTATAGTTTATGGTGACCTTATTCTATATTTGATGAAGATCTGTGTGTTCTGCATGTGTAAGTGAGGTGAGGTATTCTGCTAGCTTGTAGTTTCTGTACAGAGATCTATGTTCTATTTTTCTAACAGGTGGTGTATTGGTGGTTTAGGTCCTGTTGTAATATTTGCAGTGCTGCTTTTTCATAGGCAGAGTTATTACTGTGAGTGCTGGTAATTAATACTGTTTTGGTGTGGGAGTTTCACAATAATCGTAATACTGTTTATTCATGTCTTTCTGAGGATCAAGCCCACACCCACCAAACATTACAATAGGCCTAATATCAATTCAAAGTGTCCATTTTACTTTTTCTGCAGGTTTTTATGGTTGGTACACAGCAGTGCATGCAAATATAATATTTTTACCTCTGAAGACTGTACTTTGAATGCCTTTTTATGTTAAATTATCATAAATGCATAATTTTATTTGTGTAGGGAGGGTTTGACCCTAGGCAAAACTTACACCCTAGGCTATAAATTTCACCTAGGGTGCCTAATAACCTTGCACTGGCCCTGAGGGCATCCAGTCCTTTCTGTACTACACAGGTCATTGAATACGTAGACCACTCACAGATCTCAACAAGAACGATGCTGTAAGTGCAAATACAAGCTAATTCTTTAACTGCACAATCTTCTGCATAGATCGCATTCAAATGAATGATTAGGATGATATAAAATTGCATTGTGGTATTGACATTTCTCCATTCAATAACGAGATGCATTTCTGATCAAATTGATGCATACCCAGATAGTAGATTTGATATCACTGTGCTCTGTTAAGCAGAGCTCGGCATTCTCTAGTCCATAGACTATCATGTAAGCTTTCAAAATGTCTTTTTCCTTTTAAAATGCCCAGCTCAAGATAATTTACCAGTGGTCCAAAGAAGATTTTTGGGAATCTTGGCATGATCTATATGCACCATGTGGCCAGCTCAATGCCTATTAAGGATCTGCAGCCCCAAAATATTCAGTTCAGTTCATGTTTCATTTCAGGATTATATTTTTCATTTTAATTTGATTCATTTAATGTTTTTTTTGTTTGGTACCCAACTGAAACCAAAAATACCAAAATGCTATAAAAAAAAAAGGCCTAGCCTAGGTTAAGCAGTGCACCAAGACCTAGGCCAGGCCAGATCTGGCAGCGAGGCTTAGGCCTGGGCCCAGTCCAGGCCTGATGCTGAGGTCTAGGCTTGGGCAGGTCCCTTCAGTTAGTTCTTCCAGTCCCGGCACGTGAAAACTGATATCACAAGCCTGGAGGACAGTGCCAATATGACAACACTTTGGCACCTTCCATGGTGCAGGTGGTGCCATTTTAATGTATGGCCTAACAATTCTATAACAGCTGAGTAACAAATGCCCAAAAAGTGCTGGGAAATAATAGCAGAAAGGAAAAACAAAAAAAACCCACATGCACATCTAACATACTAAAGTCCTCATAGTAGGCACTACCGGCTTGACATATCAGGCCTTCAATTGCCTTATATCAAATCATAGGGCTAATCCATCACTACATTAGTCACAACATAATTTGAGACTAATTTTTTAAGCTTTGCAAGTAAAATCACTTATCTGATGAAACATTCACAAAGGTTCACAACGGAGCGGCAACACTGTGAAGAAAACCCCCAACATGATCTATGTTTCGAATAAAGATTCCACAGTAGGGGGTGTTCATGAACAATTGCCACAATCGAAGTGTCTTTTGGGATATATTGACATTAATCTTCAAATCTTTGATATTTTAATTCTAATGATGACAGTGTCTCTGTGTTTTTCTTCACTGTGTTGCCACTCCATTGTGAACCTTTGTGAATGTTTCATCAGATAAGTGATTTTACTTGCAAAGATTAAAAAATTGGTCAAAAAAATGTTGTGAATAGTGTTAGTGATGGACTAGCCCTATGATTGGATGTAAGGCAATTGAAGGCGTGTTATGTCAAGCCAGTAGTGCCTAGTACTATGAGGGCTTTAGTATGCTCGATGTGCATGTGGATTTTTTGGTTTTTTCTTTATGTTTACAATTCTATGGCCATAAAATAAATTGTGTCTTTTCGCACTGGAGGAAGGTGGATGAATTCTTCAAGCTCTAGGACTTGGAGGAACAACTGAAAGCCCCAACCCTCAGCACTGGACCCCAGCCCAAGGCTAGGCCTTGGCACTGGGAAGGTCCAGCCAAGACTGCTAAAGGTCTGATTTTAAGAAAATGCCATGAATACAGAACGTTTAAGATATTTTCGTATGAGGCTATTTTCGGTTCATTCCATTTAGAATGAACCAAAAAGGGCTTCATTCATTGCATTTTTGGCTTTCGTTAAAAACAAATTAATATTCCTAATGCCTATGAAGTTGCATGTGTGAAGAACTTCAGTATTAGAAACTGTATTCTTCCATCTAATGTTATTAGTCCTACAGAGGCAGCTTAGATGGAACAGATCAAGCTTCTAGATATGGCACATCCACAGAGTAAAGTTGTGAGACAACTACATAATAGATTTTCAACTTTGTCATCACATCACACATCATTCTATGCTCATTCCACAGGCACTGCCTCATGCTTTAGAATTCAAAACTTGCTTTGGCCAATTTGGCACTAATGTCATAATCAATGTTGGATAATGTAGTATTATCATCAATGTTAACAGAGTTAGGCAACAAGTTGCCAAAATAGCAGAACTTGTCAATGCTGTTAACCTGATGTCTCTGGCATGCATTTCTGGTAGAGATGGATTACTAGTCAGAAAGAACTAATGCAGAACCTCTTTTTTTTTTCTAGTCAAAAAAATGTTGGGGTCAAATGCCAAGAGGATGACACAAAAGAAAGTTATTGAACTTCATGCATCAAATGTGCCATTAATGCAAAACTGTCTCTGAAAATAAGATTGTGGATTATTGTATGTACCTTTGTTTTGGCTTGGAGCTAAGGTTAAAAGAGCCCAAAATCACAGTTTTTGAAGGCAATGAAAACTATCATATGGGACATATTTACCAATAGGCAAAGGTGTCGATTTAAAAAAAATGCACGCGGGCGTCCATGTGCGTGCAGTTCCCGGAGTGCACACATGGACATGGCTATTTTATAATATGTGCGCATCGCCACGCGCACCAGATTTTAATATCCGCATATTGCAAAAAATGCAATGAAAGAGGCCATTTTCAGTTCATTCCAAATAAAACAAACCAAAAATAGCTCCTGATGAAAATACCCCAAAATCTTGGGGTAATTTTGTATTTGCTGCGTTTAAAAAACAAGCAAAGGCTGCACACGTAAAATCTGGGGGATACACGCATGTCTGCGCCAAATGCATTTGAGAAACAGCCCGGCCACGTGCGTATCTCCCAATAGGTGCAGACGTGCTGGGCCAATGAAAAGGGGCGGATCACGCACGGCGATGCAAGTAGGCCTTCCCCAGTTCCCTCCCAAACCGCTCCAATTAAGGAGTGGACTGGGAAGGAACTTTCCTATTCCCCTAACTACCCTTCCTACCTCTTCCCCGACCCCTAACCCTTACCTAGCTAGCCTAATTTTTTTTGTTTTAATACTTACTTCTCCTACAGAGCAGAAGTAATTTCCATGCGCCAGCAGCTGCCGGCACGCGCTTCCTCGGGTCTGGGCCTATTGGCCACTGTCTCAGTCGGCCCCACCTCGCCTCTCCCTGCCTAGACCCTGCCCCCTGCCCTGCTTCTTTTCATTGGCTCAGCACTTCTGCACCTACTGGGCTTGGAAGTCCTATCCCTTATCTGGGCAAACTTTGAACAAACTGGGAAAACTAGCATTGGCATCGGCGAGCGTCCCTTGTAGAATTCCCCCATTTACGTGGTAGAGGCGGCATTTGTGCACACATGCAAGTGTCCATATACAATTGTGCTCACATGTATGCGCGTTCAGTCTATTTTATACCATGCATGCATATACGAGCGTATGTTATAAAATGCACGCCGGTATCAAAGCTATCATCCTATGTCCCAAATTGTTAGCACTAATATGGTTTTGGGGCTATGAGAATGTCCAACACAGAAACAGAGCAAATTAGAGTAAAAACCCCATTATCTGCACTCGGCCAACTGGAAAGCTCAATTAACCCAGCATCTAGCAGTGTTTATTTTTATTTTTATTTTTTTTTACTGCTGCCAAGAAGGAAATGAATGCTAATCAACATTAGGAGCTCAGTAGCTTTTCTCTGCTCTGATCCGTGCTCTGCCTATTCCAGCATCTTCTCTACTCTTCCTGCCCCTTCCAGGCCGCTGCCTGGACTAAGAAGCAGAGGAATCTCAAATAACTGGCATATCTGATTAATTAGCATGGATACGTGCCTGATTAATGGGCTTTTGCTGTATATAGATAGATATTTTCCCCCATTTTAGCCACTACTGTTCCATCCTTTGAGACTGGACAACAAAGTAGCAATATAAAGATAATATGGGCTGGTAAATCTTGAGAACATAACAATAAAGAAAAATCTTAGGAAAAATAACAAGCTAAATATACTATACAATTCCAGGTATTTTCATATTAGGACCATGCATTCATTTGAAAACAAATGTTAATCCAAGCCAAAATGGCCATTTTCATTTCCGTTCATTTTACCCCCAAACAAATGCCCAATCCCTCCAGGAAACATGAAAATGTTCAGGTTTTCCTATTTGAAAATAGCAAGTGCCATTTTCAGAAAAACAAAATGCTCTTCCAGAGAAAGAAAACACAAATACCAAAATGCTACAAAACAAAATTTGGGCAAAAAACGGCCCAAATATGAATGAAACAAACCAAATGAAAAAAATGTGGCTGCCCATTCCTATTTCATATAGCTTATTAACCATCTTGTATAGTTTGTGTGGCAAGATTATGGCTACTGAATGCTTACTTCACAATTCTTCAGGTTAAGCCAATTTTCTAATAGGTGGGACACTGCGTCTGATCTGCTATGTTATTTGTTCAATTTCTTTACATGCCTTTGACTTCTAATTGATGGAGAGGTACAGGAGAAGCCATACACAAAAAGATAAATCCATATGGAGACAGTTTTCAAATATCCCATGTAATTGCATGCTGAAAGTACCCACATACCCTGTGCCTGCTACATTGTGTAAGCAGCAGAGGAGAGTAAAATAGCATGTGTACTTTTGAAAATGCCAAGTACAAGTGCTATTTTACTCAGACCTAAACATGCCAAGGGGATGCCTCTTGATCAAATTTCTAAAAGTAAACATGCTATGGAAGCCCACAATTACTGTAATTCAAATTGAAGAGAATTTCATTTAAACACACCTAAAGGTGAATTTTAATAGCCCAGCATGTGCATTAATTAGGAGATGCATGAATAAGTCTGGCTCACGCATGCCGACTGTATTTTAAAAAGTGCCCAGATATGAGCATAAATGCTGTGTCATGCACATCTCAAAACTTTTCAAAAAGGAATGGGGGATGGGTGTGCTCTGTGTGGCCAAGAGATGCATGCTTAACTACTTATGCATATTACTTACTACTTCCCTGCCACGTAACTTTACTTCTGCTATGGATAGCGTGTAAGTTATAAATATGGCACCCCTACGGGTTGAGCACTAGATGTCACCTAGTCTCTGTAGAAAAACAATTAGCTAGTGGGAATACCATTTTACAGCTCCTCCTCTATGATGTAGCTGAATGGGTGGACCCTGGATATAACTAGGGACTAGGGCTAGATTCAGGAAGAATCGAGAGGAGAGGTTGAGGAAAGTAGAAGCCCTAGTGGAGTGGATTCCTTTCCATGTGGTGAGGCTACAGCTTCACCCCAGATACTTTTTGAAAACACCTGACTATGCACTTGGGGTTGGTGAGTGAGCAATGCCTTGCTTCCCATCAGTGGTCCGGGGTTTGCATTTGGCCTGATGGGGCTGGCCCGTCCCATCCAATACCAGGGAGGACTACGAATGTCTCTGTTGGGGTGCAGTTCCATCTTAGCCATGGAATGTGCAGATTGTAGAGTGTATCAGTGGCCGCAGACGGTAACTACCAACAGCTACTTCTGGGAGGGGATTCCTTCCACAGGGGGATTCTTCAGCTTCCTCCAGTGGGGTCCAATTGCTCTCGGGTGTGAACATGATTCCTGGACTCTCGGAATTGTTTCCAGATGAGGACCTGCTAGACCAGCCCTTACCTACTGCCATAAAGAAACCAGTCTTTGGTGGTCCCCAGCCACTTAGGGGAAAGAAACACTTTATATAAGTTGTCTCATGGAGAGAGAATCATTGCAAGGAAGTGCTGGGCATTTTTTGACTCACTTATTCATACGTATTCATACTTATTCCTCCAGTGCGAAAAAAAATAAATTTAAACACAAACTAAAAACTTGCCTCTTCAAGCAAGCTTTCGATTAACATCCTACCCTGGCACTTTACTACTTGTAATTGAATTCCTTAATATTATTATTATTTTATTTTATTATTATACCCCCTAGTTTTCCTGTAAATAGCTCCTCCCTTCCTTCCCTATAATATATTTTACTGCTCCCTTTTCATTTAATGCCCTTCATAAGTTAAGTGCTGATGCTGTCTTGTTATTAATTATCTGTTCTGTTCCTTTTTACATTTGGTTCCAATTTCTATGTAAAGCTCGGTTAGCTATAATTTTGTTTTAATGTAAACCGATGAGATGTTCCCAACGTTCATCGGTATATAAATCTTCTAAATAAATAAAAAAAATAGAAATTCATGTATGTTATGAATTTTGTAAAGGAGAACATAGAGACCTGGCTCGCTAAGCATGCCGATAGGAGCATCATCAATGTTGCCTCGGAGCCTCGATATGTGAGGGAGCACCTTAATTATAAGTGGACACTCAACAGGAAAATTGCCGAACTGAAATTGGGTTGAAATGTGTATAAACATGCTATAATCTACCAAATGAGGAGTGGTGAGCAGCTAGTTCAATCCATCAACTGCCTTTGGCCCAATGAGGTGACTATAAGGAAGCCCAGTCCAGATCATGATCTAGCACCACCTGCTCCAAAAGATGAGGACTCCAAGGGGGATACCCCCTTGATTGCCCTTTAGAGGAGGGGGAAGAGTAAATGTTCATGCCTATTGAAGGACTTCCAGTTCTCTCTCTCAATATATGTTGCTGGGGTGGGACTGATGCCTCCTTAATCCTCGATGAACCCTACAGAAAATTAGTGGAAGGGGCAATGAGAACCATAGTTCTCCACCATCTGAGTGGAATAGACCTAGAGTGCCAATTCTTTTGGGGCTTATCTCAGGAGACCTTGACAGTGTAACGTCTTTAAAGAGAATTTTGAGTGTAAAATATGGAGGGTGATGGCCCTCTGGTTAATATTCTTCCCCCAGGAGAATGGTATCGGAAAAAATGTATTTAAAGGGGTTCTTCCCATTGAAGGACTATTTCAGTGAAGATGAGTAAATGTTGTGAAGGTATTGTGCTATTTGTTAAGTGTTACTGTAAACCTTTATGCCTTAAGTCTATGCTGGACGTAGGCGCCCTTAGGTTAGTGCACCCCCAAATGGTGAGGTTGGAGATTAACAGCTCTTACACTGTTTCATGTTAGCACTTTGTCAGATGTAAAATGTGTTACTCTTTGTATGTGGTACATATTGGATCCACAAATTTTAGTCTTTGGGGAGGGAAGGATGTGACACCCCTCTGGTTTGACCACTAGATGTCACCCACTCCCTGTACAAAAACAACTAGCTAGAGGGAATACCATTTTACAGCTCCTCCTCTATGAGGTAGCTGAATGGGTGGATCCTGGATATAGTTAGGGACTAAGTCTAGTTTCAGGAGGCATTGAGAGAAGAGGTTGAAGAAAGTAGGAGCCCTAGTGGAGTGGGTCCCTTTCCTTGTTTTGAGCCTACAGCTTCACCCCAGATACTTTTGGAAAACACCTGCCTGTGCACTCCTTGCCATGTTAGAAATCAAGAGAGTCAAAATTATTTGGACTGGGTTAAGGACTATTTTGCCTGGGTTACAGCATGGAGCTCTGAGGAAAGATTACCCCCCTGGATCAGAGGCCAGGTCATTAAATTTATGTTAAATGGAAACCGATGTGATGTTACTAAAAGAATGTCGGTATAAAAATAGCTGCAAATTAAATAAATAAAATAAATTAAGCTTGGTTAGTGCTCTTCACAGTTTAATGAAGGGCTGCAGGGACAGTGACCCTAAAACATATTGAATCAGTCCGTGAGATACCCTATTGAAGGTGAGGTAGGTTTTTTACCTCTTCTTTCATGTTGAGTGACTTAATGCCTTCCGTTCTGGGAGGCTCAGAAGAAGAAAAACCATAGATAAGAGGCTGAGGAGCACTAAGGAATCTCCTCTCAAGGATCTCCGAATGGGACACAAGCGCAGGTTGGGTCACTGTGTGAAGTAGGCTGGATCCAGGTAGGACTGTGAAAATTCAAAGGGAATCTGTTGCAGTCTGGGACCTTGCAGGAGTAGGGGACCACCAAGCTCTCATGTAAAAGGAGTTGGGATTTCCCCAGGAGCTTGGAGTTCAGCACTTGCACAGAGAAAGAGAAAGGACACTGATTTGTACAGACATTTACATCACCTGGACCACAAAATAAGGAAACTTTAATTTTTGAGCACCCAAGTCCTGTGTCCTGCACGTCTTGCCCTGATCAGCGTAAGAGACTTGCACTAACCAGCTGCCCACCAGAAAGGAAGTCACCTCACCAGCTGGGCCACAAGCATCTGCTTTCCCCCCATAGAAAGAACTCACCCCTGGGGTAATACAAGTGGGGGGGCCTGTGGCAAAGGAAACATAAGTTCTTTTGTATGCCCTTAGAGGAGATGCCGTTCAGAAGAAAAAGGTTACATAAAAAAAAAAAGATCGAACCATTTTGGAGGGTCTTAAAGATTCTGGGATAACTGTGGGGAGTATAGGCAATCAAACCAGGGGAGATCTGGAGGTTCTGTTAAGTGTAAGAACTGGTGGACAAATTGGTAAACTGGTAATGGCTTTGGCGTGTGCCCCTTTTAAATTTCTCGACTTATACGATGGAAGCGGGATTTGCACACTCACTTAAAATTTGGCCCCCATGTGTCTGCAGCCAGGCAATTTTATAACATGCCCATGTATACGCACGCAAGTTAGAAAAATGGTCGTGTCCCTGGGTGCGGGCTGACATTAGCTGGCCAATGTGAACCTATTTGAAAGTTCCCATCCTGGTTTGCTTTGAAAATTGCCCTCGTGATTAGAAATCAGAACTAGAGCACAGCTAGAAAAATTAAAGTTATTTTTATCCGCACTACCATTAAACAGTTTTAAACATGCTTCAGGACAGAGTAATTTAATCTATCTTTTATTATATTGGTAAGAAAAGCACTTCCAGGGCTGGGTGTACCTTGTGATTCTTCAGACCATAATAAACAGGGGAACAAAATTCTACCTGGCCTTAGCATCACATGAGCAGGAACACGATAATAAACTTGTAAAACCTTGCTGAATCCACATTGACAGATTGCACATTGTGATTGGATATTGGTCTCTTTCCTTGCATAACAGATATCTTCCTTCCTGAATTCATTATTTTGCAGCAGGTTATCATTTTCTTGTCACAATGTGTAACACTATTACCTGATAAAGCTGCAATTTCCTCTAACAAAAGTTATTTGGTTATTCATCTTCTGCCCTCTCCCCCCCTTAAAAATTATGATTGAGCAATTCCATGCTTTAATTAGGGAGGTAATGCATTTTTTTTGTTGCAAATAAGAATATGCCATGTAATACTTCTCTGCATCCTGTAGTACTCTCTTTGTGGCAGTCCTACTACTTATTATGCCAACATATTTAGTAATGTCCCAATGCTCCCGCTGAATGACCCCAAAGCACCATGGCACTTAGAGGCTACTAAGATGTGATAAACATAGAGGACTTTATGGGAGTGCAGGGAACATTTTTTCATTGTGTAATTTTTTTTGTTTTGTATTTGTTTTTACTTTTTTTCAGATTGTTTAATGATTACTGTATTTTGGTTTGGCTCTTTTATTGAATTAAAACATTAAATTAAGGAAAGACTCAGTGAGGAGAGGCACAGTTATTCATCACTGCTAGCTGGTCTCTGGGCGGGAGGTTAACTCATCGTCGGCTTCTCACCAACACCACGACTGAGTGCTGCCTAAGACCCTTCAGCCTACAGCACACATTGAGAGACTCGGTGAGGAGAAGCACAGCTATTCATCCCCGCTTGCTGGTCTCAGGTGGGCGGAAGACACATGACAGGCCTCTCGCTGACATTACCAATGCTGGGACTGAGTATTGCACAAGATCCTTCAGCCTATGGCATGCTGCCATCGGGGCACAGCCCAAGGGGAGTGAGCCTCATGGGGAGCCCAGCAGGGAGTTCAGCAGGGGTTTTTTGCTCCCTTTTGACAATCACCACTGTGCTGTGAGTACGCTTCCTCCGTATCAGATTGGCAATTCATTTGTTTTTTGCCTGGGTTATGGGGAAAAAGAGGAAGGGACAAACATGCCATCACCACTGAATATTGGAATCCTCCATTACAACCATCTTTAGTCGCTGATTGAGAATTCACAATCAGCTGCTCCTGAGAATATTGAAGAAGGAGCCATTGGTGGGATTCAAATGAAGAAGTCCTGGATTCTTTATTGGAGAACTTGGAAGATAATTTTTCTTCTTCTCCTAATTTCTCTAAGAGTTCTGGTAATAGGACGAGAAGAGGTTATTCCCCTCTCCTCGCTTAAGAACATAAGGCTTGCCATACTGGGTCAGACCAAGGGTCCATCAAGTTCAGTATACTGTTTCCAACAGTGGCCAAGACAGGCAACAAGTACCTGGCAGGATCCCAAGGGGTAGATAGATTCCAAGCTGCTTATCCCAAGAATAAGCAGTGGATTTCTGCAACTCTACCTTAATCATTGTTAATGGACTTTTCCTCTAGGAATTTGTCCAAACCTTTCTTTAAACACAGCTATACTAATAGCTTTCACCACATCCTCTGGCAATGAATTCCAGAACTTAATTATGCATTGAGTAAACAAATATTTTCTCTTATTAGTTTTAAATGTATTACCCAGTAACTTCATTGTGTGTCCCCGGTCTTTGTACTTTTTGAAAGAGTATACAATTGAATAACATTTACTCATTCCATTCCATTCATTACTTTACAGACCCCTATCATATCTCCCCTCAGCCGTCTCTTCTCCAAGCTGAAGAGTCCTAACCTCTTTAGCCTTTCTTCATAGGGGAATTGTTCCATTCACTTTATCATCTTGGTCGACCTTCTCTGTACCTTTTCTAATTCTGCTGTATCTTTCATGAGACATGGTGACCAGAACTGCACACAATACTCAAGAAGAGCTCACACCATGGAGCAATACAGAGGCATTATGATATTCTCAGTTTTGTTCTCCATTTCTTTCCTAATAATCCCTAGCATTCCATTTGCTTTCTTGGCTGCTGCTGCACACTGAGCAGAAGATTTCAATGAATTTTCAACGATGACATCGAGATTCTTTTCTTGAGTGGTGATTCCTAATGTGGAACCTGCATTTTGTAGCTATAATTTGGGTTACTCTTCAATAAGTGCATCACTTTACAATTGTCTACATTAAATTTCATTTGCTTTGTCTCATTAAACTATGCTTATCTACATGTTCAGCAATTTTGTTCTTTATGATAGCTTCTACCATTTTGCCTGGCACAGACGTCAGAGTCACTGGTTGGTAATTTTCTGGATCACCCCTTGATCCCTTTTTAAAAACTGGCATTACATTAGCAACCCTCCAGTCTTTAGGTACCTTAGAATATGTTATTGGTAGTTTACAAATTTCCAATAGCAGGTCCACAATTTCATTTCTTAGTTTTCTCAGTTCTTTCAGCACTTTGAGATGTATACCATCTTGTTCAGGTGATTTGCTACTCTTTAGTTTGTCAATTTGCCCTAGTACATCTTCCAGGTACACTGAAATTTGTTTCAGTTCCTCTGAATCACCATCTTTGAATATCATTTCTGGCATGGGTATCTCTCTGTTCAAGATTCAGAGTAATCAATTTATTTAGTGAGTAGTAAAGCAAGTTCTCAACTGAATAATAATCAAGGGGTCGATTTTAAAAACAGCGTGCGGCTGTCCATGTGTGTGCAGTTCCCAGCGAGTGTACATGGATGCACCGATTTTATAACATGTGCGCATGCATGTTATAAAATTTGATGGCCGCACATGCATGTGCGGGCAGCTTGCAAGGGGGGGGGGGGCAATTTTCCCTAAATATGCGTTGCGACGCAATCGGGCCTCCCCCAGTTCCCTCCCAGTCTGCTCCAATTAAGGAGCTGACTGGGAGGGAACTTCCCTACCCCCTCTACCTACCCTCCCTCTGTTCTCCCTGACACCTAACCCCTTTCTACCTACTTACTTTTGTTTTGTTTCATTTCCTACTGCTCCTCTGGAGCAGAAGTAATCTCTGCGCGCCAGCCAGCTGCCAGCGCGCTCTTCCCCAGGACAGTGTAGAATAGCACTGTCCCAGCCCTCCCCTCTCTGCCCAGACTCTGGCGCCTGACCCGCCCCTTTGGAGAGTCCCGGCACTTGTGTGCATACCAGGGTAGAAACTCATATCTATAAATAAACAAATTAAAATATTAGAAAAGATATGAGTTTCTTCTGTGTGTTCCTCCTGAAGCAACACCCATGCAAAACACAGGTATGCTTATATATGAAAGCCTTAATCTGAAGTAAAGCACTGGATTTTTTGCCAGTTCTAAAATATCTGTCTCTCCCTTATGTTATTCATTACTATATTTGATTATATTTTTTCTAGGTTCATTTTTTGTTCATAAGATAATTTTTTTGCACCGCAATTTATTTTGTTGTGCTTGCTAAAAATTCTATAAATAAAAAGCTAAAAAACCCCAGCCCCTTCACTTCCCCAACACCAAACGACCTGTGTCTGAGGTCTTCTCCATGAGCTCCCCCCTTAGAGGTCTTTCACCTCCTTCCTAGGATCTGTGAATGCCAACTGACCCTGAGACCCAGCGGGGCAGGAATGATCAGGGTCATGATCAGGGTCATTCCTGCCTCTTTCTATTTTGCAGACACCAGGAAGGGGAGTTAGAGACCTGCTGGGGTAGTGGAGAGGCTTATGGGGAAGGCCCGGGGTGGGGTTGATTTTGTTGGTTTATTTGTGGACTTTCTGTAATGAAAGTCAAAGAAAAAAAAAAAAAGACAAAGTTTTATAGGAATTTTTTTGTTTCTTTTTTAAAGAAAACAAAGTGCAGGATTTTTGTCACTTTTTCATTTCATTTAAAAAGAAATGCCCATCATGTGATGTAAATCTCAGTCACTATCTTTCTGAACACTGATAAGAATGAGAGCAAGGGGCTGGAGGGAAAGAAGGCAGTGGAAGGTTATCCAGCACTCTAATTCAAGCTGACACTGAATTATGCGCACAACTTTGAGAAAGTGACTTTACTGTACTGTTTTACGCCTCAGGTTACTAGTAACATTGTTCTTTCTCTTCTGTGCTTGCAGGACGTTTTTTTTTTTTTTTGAATGGTGGTTGAGAACTGAAATCGGTAGCTGAATACATATTTTGGAGAAGGTCCTGATGGCGTGTGATGAAAGACATTATTACAAATAATAATGATGTTTCGGGATGAAAGACATTATTACAAATTTAAACTAATACTCTATAAGGTATGAACCAAATATTTACATGTAGCAAATGGGACAGTCAAAGTACTGTTCCTATTTGACCACTGTTTATGTCCAAAAGAAATCTCATGTCCCTAGATCACACAGCACAATAGATTCTTTTTTATTTAAATTTTATATTCTACTTTTTGGCACTTCAAAGCAGATTATATTCAGGTAATATAGGTATTTCCCTTTCAGGCTTACAATCTAATTTTGTACCTGAGGTAACGTGACTTGCCCAAGGTCACAAGGAGCGACAGCGGGATTTGAACCCTGCTTCATAGCCCCCTGCTCTAACCACTAGGCTACTCCATTTTTGAAAGGGTGTAAATTACACATAGGATATGTAAAATTTTGAAATGGGTTTTTTTTATACATTTTTTTTTAACTATCTCTAGACTGCATATAGAGCAGTCCTGCCCAACTTCTACTGTCTAAGGCTAAGTTATCCTTTAAGTACAACTTCAACCTTTAGATGACAGTTAAGCAGATGCAGCCAGATGGTACTTGTTAATATTGCAAATGATATAACCGTAACCAAAGGCTGTCTTCTGAACAAGAACCTGGGTACTAGCCAGCACCGGGAAACAGCTTCAAAGGGATGCTCTTGCCAGGTTACTCCAGCATGTAGTATCCATAAATAATGAAACTTATAATAAATCAATCAGCAGATGCAAATACTCTAATGAACCTTCCTTATTAGGAATGAGGAGCAGATGTTCAGCCAATTGAGTTGCCTAGCAGGTTGGAGATCCTATCAGGGATCACAATTAGGTATAATCCTGGTGCTGAAGGAATTCATATCAGGTAGATACCTGGAAGTATAACTTAAATTGGAGCCTAAAGGACTTCTTGTCCTAATTTTGTCTTTGGCCTTTGTTGGGCTGACTGGATGTTGATTTGGTTTTCTATTAACTTGTATAGATTTTTAAAAGTTTGTTTTAAATTTTCTATTTATTGAATATTAAGCAAATTCCAGGAGAACATCTTGAAAGAAAAAGTGTTACTACAAACCAAAATATGAATAGGTAAATATCACAGAGAAAACTTAATACACTAATGTCCACTAATGATAGGAATAGGAGAAGACAAAGAATCACAGAATAAGTCTGCAAGCAATGCAGGAAAATAATGCAAAAACTGGTCAGCTTGAATATAAAGGAAGGATTCCCTTTTGGGGAAATTAAATCCATGCAGGGGAAAGTTAATCAGACACAGATCCTTAGACGGTAACTTTGAAACAACCGCATGGGCACACATGTACATACGTATGCTAGCTCATGCCAAAGGACACGGCCATATTATAGCATACATGCGTTTATGCACGCATGGAATAAAATAGGCTGTATATGCATATGTGTGTGCACAATTTTATATGGATGCGTGCATATACATCCTCTACTGTTTAAGTGGGGGGAATTTTAGTAGACAGGCATGTCGACTCAATTAGCAGTTTCCCCAGTTCATTCCCAGTTTGCCCAAGTAAGGAATAGGACTTCCTAACCCTCCTAGTTAAATAGCCTTCCTTTTACCCTGTTAGCCCGACCCTTAAAATCCCACTGACTAGCCTAGAATTTTTTTATAACTTACACGCCATCCATAGCAGTAGTAAAGTTACGCAACAGGGGACCTCGGCACATGCTTGCTTGTGCGCGTAACTACTTATGCAAATATTTCCATGTTAAAGTACCAGAGCACCCATGTCACGCTCACATCCCACCCCTTTTTTCAACTTCTTATTTGTGCACGTCCTGGGAGATATGTGCGTACTCGTGCGCCTTTTAAAATCCACATGGTGCGCACCAGCTGAACATACCCACATATCCCCCAGTTTTGGCGCTTGTTGGACTTAAAATTCACCTTTTAGCTTTTGAAATATTCTCTGAAATCTGCAGTTTAGGATGTATATCTAAATTATTTTTTTTATCAACACAGACTCATTTGTATGGACTTGTACCATTTCCTGCTTCAAATCATCTGTCCTCTTACTCTCCTTCAGATGCTTCTCACAAGCTAAAAGCTTTCCATCAATATCGTGATATTGTGCAGTCAGATTCTTTTTCCAGTCCCTCATAATTTCCAATGAAAACCGTGGGCTTTTTCCAACATAAAGGATATCTGCTTTGCTACTCCAGCAATTTCACCTGCCTCCAGTGAGCTGGCTTCTTCCATCTCGGGCATTCCTTCACCAGTGCCTCAGTGTCCACACCTCAAGATGAGACTGGATCATGCTCTCTCACCATGGCTGCAACAATGCCTCCATAATGATTACCTCATCATTGGGGGATTGCTCCTGTCTGAAGTCACCAAAACCTCCCAGTGCTGGCTCCTCTGGTGTCCTCTGCTCCTCCAGGCTTAAAGATACATCCAGGGCCAAGATGTTCAGCAACCAATCTTCCCCCACTTCTCCTCCAGGTGACCAAGCTCGGGAGGTTAGCTGACCATCATTATGGGAGACAAAACGATTGATGGGTCCAAAAATAGGAGTCATCGATGATTCAGGTGGAAAAAACGTGAATACTGACCTTCACCAAGCAAGACATTTTAGAAAGGTGCTAATGGGCAAGACCAGCTTTACAGCAACAATTGCTCATCCACCATCTTCCTCCTCTATCTCTTCTTGCAAGTGGTTTACAATTGTATAGATATTTGCATACATATTCAGGTGAATTTTCTAACATTGTGCGAGTAAAAATTAGCACTTGTGTGCATAAAATAGCACCTACATTAATGCATGCTATTTTCAAAGCTGCAACTTACCACATGTATATTGGGATCTGCGAGTAACTTTATGCATTTAAGAAAGGAGAGTGTGGAGACGCTCTGGGCGGGGTCAGAATTTACATGCATAAGTTGCTAATTTAAAACATGCTGACGTGACTCATGTACATCTTTTGCTTGCATATATTTACTTTTGCTCAATATCTGATTTAAAACATTGTAAAAGTGAAAAACTGACTGGGTGGAGAGTCTGGGTACAATGGGGGTACTTCAAGCTGAAAAGCCAGGAGGGTCTTCCCGAGCTGCAGATGGACTGGGCATACTGGTAGACTAATTGGTAAAACAGGTTATTTCATTGCCGCGTGCATGTTATTAAATATCCTGATTTACGTGTGAGAAAGCAGACGTAGGGGAGTAAAAGTGTCAAATTAACTCAATAAAAATCTACACGCAGCTAATTTCCAATGTATTCAGCTAAGTAGCGCATTTTCTGCTACTTAGATGAACACATTTGAAAGTATTTGGATAAGTAGCAGCACGTATCTAGCAGCACCCCTGCATATTTTCTGGGACCAATCAGGTTAACAAAGAGTTTCACAAATCTAAAACACTAGATCTGATTGGTCATAAGAACATAAGAAAATGCCATACTGGGTCAGACCAAGGGTCCATCAAGCCCAACATCCTGTTTCCAACAGTGGCCAATCCAGGCCATAAGAACCTGGCAAGTACCCAAAAATGAAATCTATTCCATGTTACTGTTGCTAGTAATAGCAGTGGCTATTTTCTAAGTCAACTTAATTAATAGCAGGTAATGGACTTCTCCTCCAAGAACTTATCCAATCCTTTTTTAAACACAGCTATACTAACTGCACTAACCACATCCTCTGGCAACAAATTCCAGAGTTTAATTGTGCGTTGAGTGAAAAAGAACTTTCTCCAATTAGTTTTAAATGTGCCCCATGCTAACTTCATGGAGTGCCCCCTAGTCTTTCTATTATCCGAAAGAGTAAATAACCGATTCACATCTACCCGTTCTAGACCTCTCATGATTTTAAACACCTCTATCATATCCCCCCTCAACCGTCTCTTCTCCAAGCTCGCCTTATCATTTTGGTCACCCTTTTTTGAGCTGCGGCGACCAGAATTGTACACAGTATTCAAGGTGGTCTCACCATGGAGCAATACAGAGGCATTATGACATTTTCCGTTTTATTCACCATTCTCTTTCTAATAATTCCCAACATTCTGTTTGCTTTTTTGACTGCCGCAGCACACTGAACCGACGATTTCAATGTGTTATCCACTATGATGCCTAGATCTCTTTCTTGGGTTGTAGCACCTAATATGGAACCCAACATTGTATAATTATAGCATGGCTTATTTTTCCCTATGTGCATCACCTTGCACTTATCCACATTAAATTTCATCTTCCATTTGGATGCCCAATTTTCCAGTCTCACAAGGTCTTCCTGCAATTTATCACAATCTGCTTGTGATTTAACTACTCTGAACAATTTTGTATCATCTGCAAATTTGATTACCTCACTCGTCGTATTTCTTTCCAGATCATTTATAAATATATTGAAAAGTAAGGGTCCCAGGACAGATCCCCGAGGCACTCCACTGCCCACTCCCTTCCACTGAGAAAATTGTCAATTTAATCCTACTCTCTGTTTCCTGTCTTTTAGCCAGTTTGTAATCCATGAAAGGACATCGGCACCTATCCCATGACTTTTTATTTTTCCTAGAAGCCTCTCATGAGGAACTTTGTCAAATGCCTTCTGAAAATCCAAGTACACTACATCTATTGGTTCACCTTTATCCACATGTTTATTAACTCCTTCAAAAAAGTGAAGCAGATTTGTGAGGCAAGACTTGCCTTGGGTAAAGCCATGCTGACTTTGTTCCATTAAACCATGTCTTTCTATATGTTCTGTGATTTTGATGTTTAGAACACTTTCCACTATTTTTCCTGGCACTGAAGTCAGGCTAACCGGTCTGTAGTTTCCCGGATCGCCCCTGGAGCCCTTTTTAAATATTGGGGTTACATTAGCTATCCTGCAGTCTTCAGGTACAATGGATGATTTTAATGACAGGTTACAAATTTTTACTAATAGGTCTGAAATTTCATTTTTTAGTTCCTTCAGAACTCTGGGATGTATACCATCCGGTCCAGGTGATTTACTACTCTTCAGTTTGTCAATCAGGTCTACCACATCTTCTAGGTTCACCGTGATTTGGTTCAGTCCATCTGAATCATTACCCATGAAAACCTTCTCCAGTACGAGTATCTCCCCAACATCCTCTTCAGTAAACACAGAAGCAAAGAAATCATTTAATTTTTCCATGATGGCTTTATCTTCTCTAAGTGCCCCTTTAACCCCTCGATCATCTAACGGTCCAACTGACTCCTTCACATGCTTTCTGCTTCAGATATATTTTTTAAAGTTTTACTGTGAGTTTTTGCCTCTACGGCCAACTTCTTTTCAAATTCTCTCTTAGCCTGTCTTATAAATGTTTACATTTAACTTGCCAATGCTTATGCATTATCTTATTTTCTTCTGTTGGAACCTTCCAATTTTTAAATGAAGATCTTTTGGCTAAAATAGCTTCTTTTACCTCCCCGGTAATTGTTTGCCTTCTTTCCACCTTTCTTAATGTGTGGAATACATCTGGACTATACTTCTAGGATGGTATTTTTTAACAATGACCACGCCTCTTGCACACTTTTTACCTTTGTAGCTGCTCCTTTCAGTTTTTTTCTAACAATTTTTCTCATTTTATCAAAGTTTCCCTTTTGAAAGTTTAGCACGAGAGCCGTGGATTTGCTTACTGTCCCCCTTCTAGTCATTAATTCAAATTTGATCATATTACGATCACTATTGCCAAGCATCCCCACCACCTTTACCTCTCTCACCAAATTCTGTGCTCCACTGAGAATTAGATCTAAAATTTCTCCCTCTCTTATCAGTTCCTGAACCAATTAGTCCATAAAGATGTCATTTATTCTATCCAGGAACTTTATATCTCTAGCATGTATCGATGGTCCTGTTAATGCGAGGGTTTAAAAAGGTGGGCTGCATGTAAAATGTGCACAGGCCAAATGCACATTTTAACTCGGGGGGGGGGGGGGGGGGCGGAGGCATCCCTGACAGGCAGATCATACAGCGGCAGCCACTAATGCTTAGCCCGATGAATACTGACTATCCGGTTATGTAGTGGCAAACTGTGCCAGATAGCCAGATAAGTTTTGACTTATCCAGTTAAGTGGGAGCAACAAACCTTGCCAGATAGCCGGATATGTCAGTACTCATCCGGCTAAATAGTGGTGGTGGCTATCAGTGTAAGACCTGCCTGTCAAGGACACCTTCCCCTTCCCTTGTTAAAATCTGTGTTCGGCCTATGCCAAACACATTTTACATACAGCCCACAATTTTTGATTTTTTAACTCTGGATGCATTAACAGGACCAATCAGATATAGGGGAGGATTTTAAATGCCCTGCGCACATAAATCCGGGCAGATTTACGCGCGCCTATTTTGCATAGGCTGCCGGCGTGCGCAGAGCCCCGGGATGCGCGTATGTCCCAGGGCTTTGTCAACGGGGTGGGGAGGGGGCGTGTCGGGGGTGTTCCTGAAATGACGCGGCATTTCGGGGGCGTGCCGTGGCATTTCGGGGGTGGGCCCGGGGGCGTGGCGCCGGCCCAGGGGCATGGTCGAGGCCTCTGAACCAGCCCCCGGGTCGGGTGACGGCGCGCCAGCAGCCCGCTGGCACGCGCAGATTTACGTCTGCTTTTATCAGGCGTAAATCTGCCAAAAAAGGTAAGGGGGGGGTTAGATAGGGCCGGGGGGGGTGGGTTAGGTAGGGGAAGGGAGGGGAAGGTGGGAGGAGGGCGAAGGAAAGTTCCCTCCGAGGCCGCTCCGAAATCGGAGCGGCCTCGAAGGGAACAGGCAGCGCGCGCTGGGCTCGGCGCGCGCAGGTTGCACAAATGTGCACCCCCTTGCGCGCGGTGACCCCGGATTTTATAAGATACGCGTGGCTACGCGCGTATCTTATAAAATCCAGCGTACTTTTGTTCGCGCCTGGTGCGCGAACAAAAGTACGCGATCGCGCAATTTTTAAAAATCTACCCCATAGTGTTTTAGGTTTGTCAAACTCTTTGTTAACATGGTTGCTCCCAGCAAAAACCTCAGTGAAGCTGATAAAATTTCAAAATCAATAATTTGCAAAAAAAAGTAGCATAGTTGCCAAGTAGTCCACTTAGATTCGTAGAAATAACAATTAACAAACAAGTTGTATGTGTCCATTATTTCAAAGGGGCTTCTGTCAAACTGGATGAAATTAAAACTTTTCTCCAGTAAAAAGGGGTCACCTACAACTTACAAAGAACCTTTTGAGAGTAGTATATTAATTGCTTTCTGCAAAGTGAGCACTATTACTCATAATATGAACATTTATAATGATGTCCAGAGTAAACTTGGAGATTTTTTTCTCAGTTTGTCAAGTAAGTCATTATGGTAATGTTGTCACTGGTGATGAAGCATGCAAGTCAACAAAAGAACTGCAAAAACAAATGAGATTATTAATGGAGGAATTTAAATTGTACTGTTCACTAAGATGAATTTAGTGACAGCTCAGCTATGGCTTTTCCATAGTGATTGTTTAATGGAAGTTGTTTAAAAGAAGCATCTATGACAGACCATTAAATACACGTTTACAGCTGAGAAGTCTACTGTAGTGCTGAAGAGTGAATGCTATGTTCATCTACCAAGTTTTGTTTTGTTTTTTTCGGTTGCATCTCTGCAAAAAAAGAAAAAAAAAAAAAGAACTTCTCTGCTTGTCTTATTCTAGCAGAAGCTCTTTTCCTGAATCACCGCAAGCTCCTGCACACCACATTCTGTTGAACATAGAACGAATCCTCTCTGTTCCCCATAGTCTCACAGCCTAAAGCAGTGCTCCCTTCTACAAGGACATGCATACCGAGGTGACTGAGCAAGTTACAGCAACCCTTACATGCAGATTTACAGCTCAACTGGCGGAACTGGAAACGGAGGTCTTAACCTAGTGGGTCTGATTCACCCCGTGTCCTTTTCTGGCCCCTGGATGGAGAACAGTGAAACAAAATTATTGTAAAAGCTGACGGGAGATATTCCGCAGGAAAAGAATAATCTTTGGATATTTGGAGCACGAAGGGGAGGTGACCTCATGGGCATTCTAACAGTGCAATGCACTCCACAAACTCTGAGTCACCCAAATATATGCAGGCCTTGTCTTTGTCTCTGGTAGTCCTCAGATCCAATTAAATTGAATCCTGTTTCAGGCTAGTGAAAGTCCAACTCGGAGCACGGCCAAAGCCGTGCAGTTCCCAGCGTTTCCCACGGGAGCGATTTTGACACATTTTAAAAAGTTTACACCTGCCAATAATGGAAATATATCTAAATACACATTCTTTTTTTACTCTATTGTATAAAGACCCCGAAACATTTTAAGATGTTCTCCTATTTATTTTATTTTATTTTTTCATACTACTTAAACATTTCCAGTACTGTGTTTTCTGTCAAGGGGGCTCCGTACTGATTGTTCATAAAAACATTATCCCTCTTTGAACAAGATGGAGGCACTCTGCTCCTGACTTCTGCAATGCATGCACAGTGTTTTCTGCGGTGTTTCATGATTTGTAACATGCACGCCTACCATCATCTCTCTACGACAGAAACAGTTATGAAGGGAGGCTTAGGCACGGGAAATGCAGGAGCCTGCAGAGGATATGGGAAGCTTCAGGTGCTACAACATCTGAAACAGATCATGATTTACACTAATTAGCAGGTACAACGCTGTGTCCAATAGAAGCAGTACCCTTAGAAAGCTGATTTGGGTGTGCAGTGGAGTGTGAGTATGTCATGTGACGGTTGAATAGTTTGCAATGTGTTTCTTAGGTGCTGAGTTGTTTGTAGGTGCTGTGATATTGAAGGCTGGGGATGGCTATGCTGTGTAAGGAAGGAATATGAGCATCTCTTTCCTCATCCCCTGAATTTAAATGTGCTAGATTGCCCTGTAGAGTGCAGTTCTGAACTGTCAGGACATTGTATCTTAGCAGGAGTGAGTATAGAGACTAAAGTTTCACAGTCTTAAAAAGCTGGAGTGCTTTCTTTGGATAGGGATTGCACTTCAAACCCAGAACCTAATGTTTCTATTGTTTGTTTAGATTTGTTTTACCTGTTTTATGCCTTTATACTTGTGATTTTATGATGTACTTCAAACAAATTTTTCTGGATACGTATAATACAGATTTCAATTAAATAGAATGATGGCAGATAAAGACCATATGGCCCATCCAGTCTATCTATCCATTCAGCCTGCTCCTCATAGATCCTCTGTGCTTGTCCCATACTCTCTTGAATTCCAATATTGTCCTTGCCTTGATCACATCCACCACCCTTTCTGTAAAGAAATATTTCTTTTGGTTAGTGCAGTTAGTATAGCTGTGTTTAAAAAAGGATTGGATAAGTTCTTGGAGGAGAAGTCCATTACCTGGAGTAAAGGAGTTAATAAACATGTGGATAAAGGTGACCCGGTGGATGTAGTATACTTGGATTTTCAGAAGGCGTTTGACAATGTTCCTCACGAGAGGCTTCTAGGAAAAGTAAGAAAAGTCATGGGATAGGTGGCTAAAAGACAGAAAACAGAGAGTAGGATTAAATGGACAATTTTCTCAGTGGAAGGGAGTGGACAGTGGAGTGCCTCAGGGATCTGTATTAGGACCCTTACTTTTCAATATATTTATAAATGATCTGGAAAGAAATACGACGAGTGAGATAATCAAATTTGCAGATGACACAAAATTGTTCAGAGTAGTTAAATCACAAGCAGATTGTGATAAATTTCAGGAAGACCTTGTGAGACTGGAAAATTGGGCATCCAAATGGCAGATGAAATTTAATGTGGATAAGTGCAAGGTGATGCATATAGGGAAAAATAACCCATGCTATAATTACACAATGTTGGGTTCCATATTAGGTGCTACAACCCAAGAAAGAGATCTAGGTGTCATAGTGGATAACACATTGAAATCGTCGGTACAGTGTGCTGCAGCAGTTAAAAAAGCAAACAGAATGTTGGGAATTATTAGAAAGGGAATGGTGAATAAAACGGAAAATGTCATAATGCCTCTGTATCGCTCCATGGTGAGACCGCACCTTGAATACTGTGTACAATTCTGGTCGCCGCATCTCAAAAAAGTTATAATTGCGATGGAGAAGGTACAGAGAAGGGCTACCAAAATGATAAGGGGAATGGAACAGCTCCCCTATGAGGAAAGACTAAAGAGGTTAGGACTTTTCAGCTTGGAGAAGAGACGGCTGAGGGGGGATATGATAGAGATGTTTAAAATTATGAGAGGTCTAGAACGGGTAGATGTGAATCGGTTATTTACTCTTTCGGATAATAGAAAGACTAGGGGGCACTCCATGAAGTTAGCATGGGGCACATTTAAAACTAATCGGAGAAAGTTCTTTTTTACTCACACACAATTAAACTCTGGAACTTGTTGCCAGAGGATGTGGTTAGTGCAGTTAGTATAGTTGTGTTTAAAAAAGGATTGGATAAGTTCTTGGAGGAGAAGTCCATTACCTGCTATTAAGTTCACTTAGAGAATAGCCACTGCCATTAGCAATGGTAACATGGAATAGACTTAGTTTTTGGGTACTTGCCAGGTTCTTGTGGCCTGGATTGGCCACTGTTGGAAACAGGATGCTGGGCTTGATGGACCCTTGGTCTGACCCAGAATGGCATTTTCTTATGTTCTTATGCTGTTAATTAAGTTGACTTAGAAAATAGACACTGCTATTACTAGCAACGGTAACATGGAATAGACTTCGTTTTTGGGTACTTGGCCAGGTTCTTATGGCCTGGATTGGCCACTGTTGGAAACTGGATGCTGGGCTTGATGGACTCTTGGTCTGACCCAGTATGGCATGTTCTTATGTTCTTACTTCTAAATCTGGCCCCTTTCACTCTCATCCCATGACCTCTCATTCTGGAGCCTCCTTTAAACCTCCAGTGCATTTATTCCTTGGATGTATTTACATGTCTTCATCATACCTCCTCTTTCCATCTGTTTTCCAGGGTATACATGTTGAAAGCTTTAAGCCTATTCCTATAATGCTTTATTATGAAGACCCATGACCATTTTAGTAGCTACCCGACTACCACTCCTACTGATCACTTCTGTAGTGCCACTCAATGTATGTAGCACTCTGGCCCAACTATTTGGTTTCTATCCTTCTGAAGGTGCGGTCTTTAGAACTGTACATAGTACTCCAAAGGAGGTCTCACAAAAGAATTACAGAGGCAATATCACCTCCCATTTCCTACTAGCTATTCCTCTTCCGATTTACCCAAGCATCCTTTTGCTGTTGCCTTATCTACTGGTTTTGCCATCTTAACACCAGATATGATCATCCTCAGATCCCGTCTTGTTTTGTGCATAGACCAACTCTATTCCTATACTGTAATACTCCCTTCAGGTTTTGAAATCTAAAACCCATGACCCTGCATTTTTTTTTAGCATTAAATCTTAGCTGCCAGAATCTAGACCATTCTTCACTAGATCCCTCCTCCTGTTTTCCACACCTTTCAGAGTGTTTACCCTGATGCAGATATTGTTGTCATCCTCAAAAAAGATCAAACTTTCCCCAATCGCCTTTCTGTGGTATTGCCTATGAAAATGTTAAACAGAACCAGACAGAGGACTGATCTCTGGAGCACACCACTGGTAAGCCCCTCCCCCTCTTTCCTCGGAGAGAACTCCATTTACCGTTAAACTTTGTGGCCTCCCACTCAATTCGTTTCTGATCCTGTAAGACACTTTAGGGCCATTGCAAGGGCACTCAGTTTGCTTATAAGTTGCCTACATGGAATCGTGTCAAAGGCCTTACTGAAATCCAAGTATACTGTATCTAGCGCTGTCCCCTGATCTAACTCTCTGGTCACCCCGTCAAAGAAATGGATTAGATACGTCTGAGAAGGCCCACCTCTGGTAAAAACCATGCTGCCTTACATCCTGTAATCCTTTGGATTCAGAAACTACACCTCATTATCCTCTGTCAGCAGCAATTCCATTAATTTTACTTACTATCAAAGTCAGATTAACCAGATTGTAGTTTTCAGTCTCCTCCTTATGTCCACTTTTGTGAAGAGGAACCAATCTGCCTGTGTGTAGGTTTGGGGACGTGATGTATTGAACTGACTGTAAGGGATCAGGAACTCTGAGCTGAGTATTACTCTACATTACTTGGTAAGCTGCACTGCTCCTAAAATATCTTATAATAAAAATTTAAGAGTTTTCTCTTACTGGCTGTTGGTATTTTATCACTAAAATATATCTTAAAGATTATAGGAACATAAAATACCTTCAGTTAATAATATGTAACTTGGAGGACTGATGATAATAGCAACATTTGTAAGTAAAAGTATGAACAAAAATTAGATAACCGAAATCAATACATATTATCAATAAGATCTTCTGATAGTTAATTTTTGTGAAATTGTGTTGGAAAGAAAAAGACGGTAAAAGCAACATTAATAAAACAAAAGAATTAATTCAAATAATGGACTAACTCAATTTAGTCAAAATTGGCTGAAGGTAAACAAAACTCAATATCTTTCTTCATTGGATTCAGTGAACAAAATCTCTGTTTTTGTTTTTTTAAATCAACTTTGTTCTGTTAATATCTGCCTTTGACATACTGTCGCTTAGAAAACCCTGTCTGGCATATTTATGCTGATTTAACAGCTCTTTCACTTAGTTTTTTTTTTTCCATTTCCTATAACTAACTTCCAGTAGTTATTTATTTATTAAACTTCTATGCTGCACTGTTATCTCAAGGGCAAAAAAATTATGCAGTTCAATTTATTTCTGCTTCATTTTTTTCTCTGCTTCTTTGCCAAAAAGAAAACCACAACTTAAACATGTTTCTATGGTTAAGGAAAATATACAAGATGAACGATGAAAATTAAAAAACAAATCATAAATTTATGGAAGCCATCATTGCAACTTTTTCTTAAATGTAAATTGCTCACAGCATCATCTGCATACTGCAGTATAATGCAAAAGATATTTGGGAATTCTTATGAGTGAAAAATAGAATTTTGATATCATATCTGTTCAGAAGCTTATAGAATAGTGTACGCAGGTTATTTTTCCTTTCCACAGTAAATATCAAAGGACTTTTAAGTGTTTTACAGACAGACGCCAGGGTGGGGGGAGTGGCGAGACCAATGAAAAGGAGAAATTCCTTAGGTGGCAGGAGTTCTTTTAAGGAGAAATTCTTTTAGAGAGAAGGCGCCATCTTGAAATAATATTAAAATATATGTCTGTACAAACACACTTTTCCTTGTTTATATCCAAGATTGAAGTTATTAATTCACTAATCTTCAAGAAACATATTTAGTAATTTAAACCTTACATTATCAGACAACTTTGTGTTTAAAAATCTCTCTTTTTTTTTTTTTACCAGTCTTCAAACAAATCTCATTATTCATTTACCTAGTCAAAATACTTCAATTTAAATCAATGATGGTGACATTATACATTTAACACAGGAGAGAAAAAAAACCTCCTTTTAAATGAAATAAAATAAACTTTTACTGTCTAAAGGCAGTACAGAGAAAAAGATAGTGTATAATTAGTGTGAGCCAAAACTGGAGCGTTAGTAAGAGATAAGGCTGGATTTTTAATGGCCCGCGCATGTAAAACAAAGGGGTTACATGTGCGCCTTTTAAAAGCGACCCGACTGTGCGCGTAACCTCTGTCACATGCACAAGAGCTGGGCCTCGGCAGAGGGGCTGTCTGGGGGAGGGGAGGGGAAAGGCAAGGCAAGAGGCGACCGGTACAGTGGCCATTTGCTGCTGTGTCAGCACGCTCAACTTGCTATAGCTCCTTTGCAGTAATTTAAAAAAATGGGGAGGGGGGGGGGGGGGGGGGGGGAACCTAGGATAGGACAAGGGGGCAGGTAGGAGAGGGGAAGGGGAAGGGAGGTTAGGGGAGGGAACTGGGGAAGCCCGAAGATGTGTCACCACGCGAATTTGCAAAAATCTCCCGCCCCTTGCGTGCGCCGACAGGGATTTTATAATATGTGTGTGCCAGCGCGCACATGTTATAAAATCGCAGGTCCGTGTGTGCGCGCCGGGTAGCACGCGCACATGGACTCGCACGTGTTCTTTTTAAAAATCTACTCCACAGCTTTTAGGAGGGTGCATAATTTTTCTGTCTCCTCAGACCACGGCAGGGCTGAGGGCTGATTTTTTTTAATTAAATCATTATGTGGTCAGGCTAAGGTAGAGAAATCAGGAATCCATAACTTGAAAAAACTCACAATGCCAAGAAATGAACATAGCATTTTTACAGTGGTAGGACGAGGAAGAATGGCAATTAACCAATCAGAGAATGCTGACTTTAGAAACAATATATCCCAAATAAATACGTTTTTAGCACACAACTGTAACGCAAACTATGAAGCTTTTAAGCTTTTCTTTTTTTTTAGCAATTGTCAGAATGGAAAGGAGAACATAGAAGAAGATCATCAACATATTGTAAAAATGTGCATTCACAAGGGAAAGAGGACTGGCAGAACTGATGGGGGAGGGAGAGCACATTGAACAGACAACTTTCAGGGAGTCAGCACAGTCTTTGAAACAGGAACCAGCTTGAAAGAAAATAAGGATTAGAATCTGGAGTGGGATCTCAGATAAATTAGAAAACTGGACTGGGAGAGGAAAGAGCATAAAAAGCGATCATACCAAATAAAAACCAATGAGGTTATTTACCACAGACGGACGGTAACATTCAAAGTGGTATGCAGGCATACGTGTGTGCACATTTGTCGGTCCGTGCCCAGAGACACGGCTATTTCATAACATACGCATATATAAGCGCATGTTATAAAGTAGCACAAGGGCATCTAATTTTAAGTGAATGCCTGCCTGTGCGCGCAAAAGCCGCTTGTACCACGTAAGTGGGGACATTTTAAAAGGGACGCTCGATGACGCCATTGCCTGTTTTACCAGTTCCTCCTCAGTTTGCCCATTGAACAGATAGGTCCTCCAACCCCCCCCCCCCGTGGTTTGATAGCCTGTCCACCCCACAGTTACTCCAGACCCTTTACACCCCTTAGATATGGCTCATTAGATTTTTGCCACCCATAGCAGAAGTAAAGTTACGCAGAAGGGGACCTCGGTGTGCATCAGATCGCATAAGTATTTATGTGCAAATTTCTGGTTCAGGTATCGAAACGCTGATTTTTTCTGCCACGCCCTGCTTTAAGAAGACTTGAGATATGCGCAGAGCGACACTTAATTTACTTATCTGGGTGGCTTTTAAAATATACTCGTCACATGCAAGCCCAACATATTCGCGCAGCCCCTAATTAATGTGCATGCTGGGCTTTTAAAATTCATCTTTAATGAAATATATTTTTTTATATGTACACACACCCACACACATGCACATACACAGTGTAATGACCTGCATCACTGACAAATAACTAGAATCAATTATTTTACTTAAGCTAAAATTCAAGTTCTCTCACATATATACACAGAGGGGTAGATTTTCAGAGGGTTACGCACATACGTTACACGTGTAACCCCCGAAAACCTACCCCAAACCCCCCCTGCGTGTGCGAGCCTATCTTGCATAGGCTTCTGGCGCGCGCAAAGCCCTAGGACGCGCATAAGTCCCGGGGCTTTCCTGGGGGGGGCATGTCGGGGGGGGGGCGTGTTGCGACCGGCGCACCATCGGGGGCATGTCGGGGGGGTGTGACGCAGCCGGTGCATCATCTGGGGGCATGGCCGCAGCCTCCGGACCAGTCCCTGGACCGGAACATGGTGCGCGGCAGCCGGCCCGGCAAGCGTAACTTGTTCAACAAAGGTGGGGGGGTGTAGATAGGGCTGGGGGGATGGGTTAGGTAGGGGAAGGGAGGGGAAGGTGGGGGGAGGCTGAAAGTTCCTTCCAAGGCCGCTCCAATTTTGGGCAACCTTGCGCGCGCCGACCCCGGATTTTAATGGATACGCGCGGCTACGCACATATCTATTGAAATCCCGCATACTCTTGTTCGCGCCTGGTGCGCGAACAAAAGTACGCGTGTGCGCAAATTTATAAAATCTACCCCAGATTACTTTAATGAACTAGTGGCAATAGAAGAAAAATAGTTTAAAAAGAAATGAACCCCAAAATTGACTTTATGCCAAAATGCTAGTGCAGGGGTGGGCAATTCCGGTCCTCGAGGGCTGCAAACCAGTCGAATTTTCAGGATACCCCTAATGAATATGCATGAAATAGATTTGCATACAACTGAGGCAGTGTGTATGCAGGTCTCCTGAAAATCCGACTGGTTTGCAGCCCTCGAGGACCGGAATTGCCCACCCCTGTGCTAGTGCATACTTGAGGTGGCAGCATATCTCAACATTTTCAAAATATTTAGATATCTTCAAAATAACATTTATATCTCATATAAATATATGCCATTACACAATGCATAACAATAAAATCTAGGCATTATGGGGTAGATCTTTAAAAAATACGCGATCGCGTACTTTTGTTCGTGCACCAGGCGCGAACAAAAGTACGCTGGATTTTATAAGATACGCGCGTAGCCGCGTAGATCTTATAAAATTCGGGGTCGACGCGCGCAAGGGGGTGCACATTTGTGCAACCTGCGCGCGCCGAGCCCAGCGCGCACTGCCTGTTCCCTCCGAGGCCACTCCGATTTCGGAGCGGCCTCGGGGAGAACTTTCCTTCGCCCTCCCCCCACCTTCCCCTCCCTTCCCCTACCTAACCCACCCCCCCGGCTCTATCTACCCCCCCCCTACCTCCGTCCTCTGGTCCCGGGGGCTGGTCCAGAGGCCTCGACCACGCCCCCGGGCTGGTGCCACGCCCCCGGGCCCGCCCCCAAAACGCTGCGTCATTTCGGGAATGCCCCGGACACGCCCCCTCCCGCCCCTTTTCGAAAGCCCCGGGGCTTTAGGCGCGCCGGCACACGAGAGCCCTGCGCGCAGAAATCCGGAAGGATTTACGCGCGCAGGGCTTTTAAAATCCGCCCCTTATTGTTTTATTAATATACAAATTTATTAGTGCTCCAAAGAAGCATGGACTAAAAGTAGCAAATTTGTTTTTCACCATTTTTCTTCTTATAGCAGACACACCTCCAATGAAAGTTATTCTACAAGCTTTTAAGCACGCGGTTTCATCTAGGACCATATCTACTATTTATTTTGAATTTGTGCCGGTCCATTCTAATATTTGTTTCTGTAACAGGATAAACTATACAATTATTTCTTTGACCTTATTTCCTATATTGTATTTTAGGTCTATCTATTTTATGCATAATAATGTTTAAATTTTTCCCTTCAAAAGAAAGAAAGAGTGGTTATAACTGGATACATGTGAGAACTAGCTTCAAAGATAAGGGGAAGAGACAAAAAGACAGAAGAAAAAATCTGGAATGGATTTTTTTTCCCTTCATGCTAAGCACAGAAAATGACAAAGCAAAGATAATTCAGACATGCTAGAACATATTGTTATTGTGCAGAAAACACATTGGGCCCGATATTCAGAACTGCCTGGATAAGTAACTTAGCCAGATATAACTTATCTGGCTAAGTTACAAGGGATATTCAGCGATATGGCTATCCATGTACAATTCGCTACTTGCCCAGATAAGTTATATCTGGCTAAGTTAGACCTACTATTTAGCCAGATAAATATCCATCTAAGTTAGACCTACTTATCTAGTTATTGAGCGTTGAATGCACTTTGAATATCAATCCCACTATGTCTAAATACACAGTTTCCTGTTGGCACAAAGCAACAGCACACACACAGCACAGTTATTAAAATTCATCATCTCATTAGCACTTACACAAATATTGTAATCATAATACTCGCTTTCTATTAAGTATTGCAGCATCCACGCTGGCACTTGCGGCTCATTTCCCCCTCTATTACATTAAGAAGAAAGGGCGGAGAGAAAGATACATAAAAGTGGCTGCCCAAGTGACCTTTAACCTCTCAAGAATGAGGTAGCATTGGACCAGGCCAACAAATATAGCAGTTCTTTATCACCACAAGCAAGATTCCATGAGGAGAACCCTGCTCATCAATTAATAAGCTTATCACAACTACTCTGGTCACCAGAGCTTATGGGAGGAACTAAGATTTCAAAATACAATTAAATAAAAATCAGCCAACTCATCCATTACCCAACATTTAAAGTTATTGTGCACGCCAACAAAACAAACATGCATTCACTCCAATAATCAATTTGAAGCATACATTCACACTGGATATCCCTAAACACTGGGCCGGATTTTAAAAGGGTTACACGCATAAGTTATGCGTGTAACTCTTAAAAGAAAACCCTGCGCGCGCCGAGCCTATTTTGCATAGGCTCGGCGGTGCACGCAAGCCCCGGGACGTGCGTAAGTCCCGGGGCTTGCAAAAAGGGGCTGTCGGGGGCATGGCCAGGGGGTGTGGTGTCGACTTGGGGGCGTGTTCGGGGGCATGGGGGCGGTCCAGGGGCTTGGCCGAGTGCCCCGACACAGCGGCCTGTGTCAGGGCCTGCCGCGGCAGCAGACAGCTGGCACACGTAAGTTTTGACTGCCCGGAGGCAGGCGTAACTTCTCGGATAAAGGTTAGTAGGGGGGTTTAGATAGGTCTGGGGGCTGGGTTAGATAAGGGAAGGGCGGGGAAGGTGGGGGGAGGTGGAGGGAATGGGCAGCGCGTGCAGGGTTCGGTGCGTGCATGTTGCACAAATGTGCACCCCCTTGTGTGTGCCGACCACATATTTTATAAGATATGCACGGCTATGCGCATATTTTATAAAATCCGGCATACTTTTGTTTGCACCTGGTGTGCGAACAAAAGTACGCACGCGTGCTGTTTTTTAAAATGTACCCCACTATGACTAATCCCTGAGGACCTCATTATCTTTCCTACACTCCAGGAGATTAATATTCAAAGTCATTTAGACAGATAATTCTCAAGTAATCCATCTAAATGCAAAGTTTTGTGATATTTAGCCATTAAGCTGTATAAATTACAGCTGAATAAGTCATTACCCGGCTATAGTCAGATAAAGAATCGTTCTAGGGCAAGCCAAAGTTATCATTTATATTTGGCTAAGTTAGCTGGAAATGTTAACCCTGCTTCAAACTGTAGGGGGAATAGTAAACACTGAATATCATACATACGCAAATGCATGCTAATGAGCTCATAAATACTCTAAATAATGGAAATCAAATAACATGGCTTGCTGAAAACAAATCGCAATCCCAAGTATAGAAAAGGGCCTTCAATTCAGGTACTAAGCAATAGTTATCCATCTAAATGGCTTACCTGGCTATATTTTGCCCTTATCTGGCTAAATTCTAGCAAAGTAACTAGTTATCCAGCTAGAATTTAGACAGATAAGAAAGGGGGCGTTCCGTGGGCAGGCAAGAGGCATTCCGAGGAGGAGCGGAGTTAGCCACTTAACTTATGCGGCTAACTTTAGTCGGGCCATAGAGCTGTTCTGAAGTTAGCCAGTTAGACATAACTTTAAGATAGTTGGGCATGTTTATCCAGCTAACTAGCCGAGCCACACAGCAGCTGAAAATGGACCTCAATATTTCTAAGTGTGAGCTCTTGTGTACATTCTTGAACAAAGAAATCATGAGAATAGGAAAAAAAAAGCCATGTTTTCAGCATTTAGTATGGTGACCAATGCTATTTTAACAACGATGGTCCTTTGGGACTCTGCTTATGTGTGAGATTTTTATAGAGGCAATAGCACAGGAATAAACTGAGTGATATCTTTGCTTGACAGATCAATTCCTTTAATAGTTCAACACCGTGTTGTTTCTTCCTGTTCTTTTTGTTGCACTTTCTAACTGTTCCTGTCTTACCTAGTGTTACTTCCAAAGGGCTTCATGCTGAGCAGTATGACTGTGTGCCATATGCTTGGGTCAGACAAATTGAAGGCCTTTTAATTGGATTAGTCCATGACCCGTCTTTGCCAAGGATGGCATGCTCCCGGCTTATTTGTCTTTCACTGCCCTTCAGGTAATTGACAAGGAGATAAAATGTTCCCTTTAAAAAACATTCGGAATGTACCGAGGCTGCACAATTCAGGCATCTCTAGAGAAGGAGATGTCGATTACTTCTTTAACAGCAATCTCCTCTCATTGCTTTCCTCCTAGCCCCCAGTTTATCCATGGTAACAATTGAAAGCTCTTAAAAAGAATGCTAGGGATTAAAAGAAGGGGGAGAGATCTCATCTCTCACAGAAAAGGGATTTTTAGTGAGAAAACCAGTCAGGATTGGGGGGGGGGGGGGGGGGGTGTTGTCCTTTTATTATTATCTTGGTTTTTAAATAGTGCCCTAAATCAGTTTACTTTGCAGCAAACTACATATAGGCTCAGTGGGTCCCTGCCCCTGAGGGAATGTGAAATAAAGTGACTTCTCCAGAGTTATGGTCTTGTTAATGGCAGGATCTCAAATCACATCTCCTGGTTCTCAGTTATTACTCTAACTATTAGGTGGTCAATTAGAGGCTGAAAGTCTGACACAAACACAACTTCATCAGTTATGGCATTTTATTATTTAATTCTTTTAGCCTTTGATTAGAGACTGAAGTCAGCAGAGCTTTCTCAGAAGGAGTTAGGAGTGCTTGCAGCTAAGTTTATTATGGTTTAATTTCTGATTAACATTCATGGCTGCTTCAGTTGATAGCTGGGTTAATGGTGGACTTACTTACTAGTTGTACGAGCTGATTTCAGAAATTGGCTGAGCAGGGGCTTATTCTCTGTGTTAGCTGCAGGAAGCCTGCCTCTATTGTATAAATTAAGGGCTGCACTTGAGGTCCCTCTGGCACTACCTCATTACCACTCACCCCAGTGGTTGTTTGCTTATATAAACTCTGAGTCCTAATTTCTTAGAGCTTTACTCAATCTGCATCTCTCTCAATTAACTGCCCCTATACCCTACTCAGTTCAGTTTTCCCAGTCATGCTTTTACTCTAAGCCTCTTATTTGTTTTTGATGAGGGGCTTGTCTGTCTCTGTGAGCTAGATTTTATGCTCTATGAGCAGGGATTGCTGTGATAATCAGATGTGCACTACAATAATTGTAATAGTAATATTTATTTATTATTTTTTTTATATACCAACATTCGATCAGAGATATCACATTCAGGTACTGTAGGTACAATCTAAGTTTTGTACCTGAGGCAATGGAAGGTAAAGTGACTTGCCCAAGGTCACAAGGAGCGACAGCAGGACTCGAACCCTGGTCTCCTGGTTCATAGCCCCCTGCTCTAACCACTAGGTTCCTCCTCCCTTTAATAATAGAATTTTATCTGATTTTCCTTTCTAAAGATCCTGTATTGGCAGCTGGGGAGGAGGAAATGATCAAGCGGTAAGAGACAAGGGACTTTAGAGCAATATATTACAACTTTTAACATCTCCTAGGCTCCTATTCTAGAAAGTGCATCAAAATGCAAGTTATTAGGCAATAGGCCCCATTGAAAATAATGGGACCTTTGGTAAATAGAGTGCTTGAGTGTGGGATGCTAGACTACCGTATATAAGGCAGGATGTGATAGCACTAACACAGTTGCAAAAGCTGGCAAATATCAATTGACCTATACTAGTTTACTTAGTAATGTAATAACCTTTTATGTCCCTTTCTTGTAAATTGATGAATTAAGGGCTTGATTCTGGAAAAGATTTATACACAGAAAACATGGCTCAGTGCACATAAATGGGCTTTTGAAAATTACCGGGGGGGGGGGGGTTGTATGTGCAGAAGTACTCACAGAAGTCATTCCGAATGCAATTTTACTAGGTAGTGGAGTTGGGGTGGAGAAACCATTTACTAGATGCATACTTTCAATTTTTAAAAGTATGTGTATAAATCTACACGTACATATGCATGCATGCCTACTAAAGAGCAGGGATAAATGGGTCTGCTTATGCCGTGATGTGTTCTGCACGCGACCGCAAATTTCCGAGGTGGATTTATGCATACTAAGCCTTCTTTGAAAATTCAGGCTAAAGTCTGCACGCACGTTGTAAATGCCAACTTGAGTTCCACCTTCCCCTACGTTAAACAGGAAGTGTTCTGAAAGCGCTTTATTTCCCTGCCATTATCTTCAAGGTCTAACATAATCAATAATTGATTGCTACATCTTTCATTAGATAAATTAAGCACAAATTCACTAATTTCAAACACGGTTATCATTGTGTTGCGGGTCACAGCATGATCTGGGCCCTGCTCTAATTTTAATGATTTTTGGGTGCAGATTGGTGAAACGGCTCTAACTATGTTACTGTGAAAGTAAGACAAGCACCCGGGGCTCACTGTGAACTATGGTCGCGTGTTTTAAAAAAACCGGGCCATGACTGAGGTACTGATTGGGTGGGAGGGCTTTGGGAACAGGGTGATGGTGTGGGGAAGCGGTGAGGAGGCAATTTTAAAAAAAATATTTACCAAGGAGGGAGGAGGGGAGGGGCTGGCAGCTATAAATTCTCTCTTTTTTTTTCAATTGTTTCCCATTAAAGTCAATAGGGGAAGCACTGCAGCCTATTTTGAGCTTCACAATTGGGGTTTTCTAACCAATTCTAATGAAACTTGTGGGTAGACAACATCAGAAGAGGGAAGAAAACTCCAAGGCACCAAGGCTGTGGCAAAGAAGCACCAAACGTGGCATAAAAGGCACCGTCAGCGGAGGAAAGCAGGAGCAAGAGTGTCAGGAACCCCGCCCCCCCCCCCCTTCCGAGGCTTCAAAAGAGGCCACTGATAACACTGGCATGAACTCCCAAAAGCTGCACAAAAGAGGCAAACTGGCACAAAGAGCGGTATTAACATCCTAAGGCACCATGAAAGGGGAACAAAGCAGCAAAGGTACGGCAAGGCAGAAATACCCTAAGGTGTAACCTAAGGGGCATAGCAACAAGGAAGAGTGGCAGCAAGATGCCCAAGGTGTAGCATCAGGGGCAGGGCAGTGAGTCAGAGTGGCAGCAAGAGCCAAAGATATGGAATCTAGGGTATGGCAGCAAGGCATGGTGGCAGAACAAGCCCCTCCCCCCTCAGGGTATAGCATAAAGGGTACAGCGACAAGGAGGCATGGAAGCAGGACCCCCCTCCCCAGGACTAGAATAAGTGTTATCATTTTCTTAGTTTGTTTTGTGTGATCCAGACTACAAGGCAAAAATACCTCATTCCAAAACCCATTACAGGGGTATAGCAGCAAGGCAGAGTGCCAGAAAGATCCCCAAGTGTAGCATCAGGGGCATGGCAATTAGACAGAGAGGCGGCAAAACCCCCCCGAGTGTAGAGTCTGGAGTACGGCAGCAAGGCTGAGTAGTAACGAGATCTCCAAGGTGTATCATCAAGGGCAGGGCAGCTTCTGCTTGATTGGTCCTCCATCCTGTCTACTTGCCCTCTTCTCCCACCTTTGCTCTGTCCTGGCTCCTACCTCACTCAGGAATTTCTTGGTTGCTATGCACACTAGTCTCGCTGCAGCACGTTTTAATGGATCATAGTCTTGAATGGGAAATATAAATGAATTAAATTAAAATTAAAAAATAAATGAATTAAACACATTCCATTCATTTTGGGTGTCCGCAAATTAAACAAAAATGGACTCATTCGTTGCATTGTGTCCATCCAGTTCAAACAAATGCATATCCCTAAAACCTAGCAGAGGGAGTTTTTCTTAATGAAGACCAAGGATTCAACTAATTCTGGTGCCAGCGGTGAACAATGTAGACTCACAATGTCTCCCACCATTGAGAATACCCATTCACCAGGCACACCAATTGATGGGTAAGAAAAGAAATGCTGGGCAATTTTGGTGAGGTCTGGTCAGACTGTGGATATGTGTTCAATATGTTAAGCGGTCTGTGGCTTTGATAGGCTCTTCAACAAGTTTGTGCAGAGATCTTCTTTGGTGGGGTGGAATACTACTTTCTGCTGCCAACTGGTGAAGCTATAGCCTGTGTCAAGAGACCCTGTCTTGTGGGTGCCATGGGAATGGGGGTGCTGAATAAAGGTGTAGGATGAAGTAGTAGCTGACAGGGTACTGATAATCCTCAAATCAAGGCTCTAATAAAATCAGGCTTTTACAAAGTTCAGTTGTTACGCCCACTTAAACCTTTGCTACACTCATGTGGCTTTCGTACTGTTGTTCAGCTGATGATTATGCCCATTCCAGATTACTGTAATGGGTTATACATAGATCTTCCCGTTTCTGTCATCAAATTGCTCCAGCTTTTACAGAATGCGGCAGCTCAACTGGTTTCTGGTCTTTCCATACGTGACCATATATCTCCTGTTCTGGCAGATCTTCATTGGCTTCCTATTGAGTGAAGGATCAATTATAAAACTGCTGGCCTAGTGCAAGACTTTCACAATTGCTTTACCATTCCCTGGATCTCTGCTACGCCGAAGCCTTATTGCCCTGTAAGAGCTTTAAGATTCTCTCAAAAGTTCTTATTGGCGGTTCCATCGTTGCATCAAGAACGACTTAACTGCATTGTGCAAACGTGCATTCTCGGTTCCAGCACCAGAGTACCAGAATCAACTACCAGAAGAGCTATGCTTAACCCAACATTTAAAAACCTCTCTCTTTATCCAGGCTTTTTCATATATACCAAGAGCTTTTCCTGGTATTAATTTTTTTGTAGCTGCTTAATTTTTTTAAATGATCTAATGAGAATTTTAAGGTTTTCTTTTAATGTGCACTGTTTTAATTGCATTTGCTTTTTATTTTCTCTTTATTATTTAACTGATTAATTTTAAGCATCTGTATTATTTATGGATTTTTTTGAGAGCCTCTTAGTGACCTTTGACATAAGCAGCATAGAAATAAATAACATAACATAATATCCTGAGAGTACCACAAGGGGGAGACAACTCTCTCCTCCATTATATTCCTACTGCCCCTCACATTCCTGCACCCTAGCCACCAGCTTCTCCTTCCAGTTAACCATAAAGGGTGAATTTTCAAAGGCCCGCGTGCGTAGAAAGTGGGGTTTTCGTGCGTGGCAGAGCCTTGTGTGCGCCACGCACATTTTAAAATGGACCTAGCCACGCACATACAAGTGCCAGGCCTAAAAAAAGGGGTGGGCCGGGAGTGGGGGCGGGGTGGGACAGAGGCCAACTGGCGCGCGGAAACTACTTCTGCTCAGGAGAAGTAGAAAAATAAAAATTTTGGGGTAGCTAGATAGGGGTAAGGGGTTGAGGTGGAGAGGGAAAGGGAAGGAAGGTTAGGCAGGGGGGGTAGGGAAGTTCCCAATTAAGGAGTGGGCTTGGAAGGAACCAGGGGAGGCCCGATTGCATTGCCGTGCATAATATTTGAAAATTCGGCCCCCCTGCGCAAGGCCATGAGATTTTATAACATGCACATGTTATAAAATTGGCACATCCATGTGCACTTCTCACATACACTTGGACATGCGTGTGCTCTTTTTAAAATCAACCCCTAAATGTAATAGAAACAAGAGGAAAAAATAAAGACAATAAATTATTTAATAAATAGTGGAATAAAATCAAATAAAATATAAAACCTAAAACAAAACATGAAAAAACAGAGCTTTAAAACTCCAACAAGGCCCTGTTTGAACAAGTTATGCCTGCATCCGGTTTATAATTTATAAACAAAAATAAAACATATATAAAAATTGTAATAGTCAATATAGAACTAGAAAGCAATGCTCTTTCACTTGGGTCGCCCAGCATGGCTAGCATAAAAATATCCTATTGGGTGAGGGGTTTGAGCTGATTTTGCAGTTCAAAGTAATCCATGAGCACCATCACTTCTGGTGTCATTCTGTGTTCCTGCCGTAAACCCTGTAACTTCTCCTCTACCTAGGGTGACTGTTGAACTTAGGGCTTTTATGGTATTCTTAAAGGTCCTCAGTATGTACACTGTGTCATGTGTAACCAATGTTGATGCCCCAGAGGGCAATCCACACCTATAACGGCTTTCACAGACAAATCATGATCTGCATTATGAGGTATGTGGACTTCTAGCTGGCACCCACATCCTGAATAAGGTGGTTCAGAGGCACCCCTACTGCTTCCTGCTTCCGCTGTAGCTGCTGCCCACCCTTTATGCCTACATAACCTCTTCTTGGGTACAATGATATACTTGAGGATGAATGGAGAGCATGCATATACTGTAGGATAGGTGACACTGTCAGCTACTGTTAAATTCCTGTGGGAGATGTGGTATCATGTTTGGTAAAATTATACTAGGCATTGATGGAGTAGCATGTGGGAAGAGTGGTTAATGGATCTCAGTGGGATATGTTCTCCTTTAAAAATAATGGGGAGAGAAATCCTGTAGAGCAAGTTTTCCTCTGGTACAAAATGCTAAGTTTAGGACTTGCTAGGAGGAAGAGTTGGAAGAAATCCATTTGGGAAGTGGGTACACGTGGGATGGCATCTCTTCTAAGAGGGCCCTGCAGAAACATTCCTCCTCAGGGGGAAAGGCCCACGGATAGGTGTTTCTCCTCAAGGGGAAGCAAGGAGGGGGTTCAACCTGAGTTCCAGAGATGTAGGATCCTATCTCAGTGGGAAGAAAATGGAATTAGGAAGTCTTAAATGGATGAGAGCCAGAGACAACCAGGATATCCCTTGCTATTGTTTAGGTGGGTGCTTGGAATAGATTCTGAACTGTTACAGTTTCCTGTAGTCACTGAAGAGAGTTATTTGTTCAGTGAGTGAGTGCTGATGCATCTAATTCGGTATACATTATGTTAAGAATTTGAAATGTAGAAACATAGAAATGATGGTAGAAAAGGACCAAATTGTCCATCCAGTCTGCCCAGCAAGCTTATGGTGGCACCAGCATTGCCAATCAGGTATCATCCACCATAAATGTATCATCAGGGGATGGCAATTGCCATGCCTTACAAGTTACCCTCATACTTAGTTTCCCAAACTGTTAAAGTAGGGCCTTGTTGGTTGCTGTCCAAGTCTAAGTCCCCATTATCTCTTGCCATTGAAGCAGAGAGCACTGCTGGAGTTGCAGCACAATTATAAGGCTTATTGGTTAAGGGTAGTAAGAGCTGCATCAGCAAGTTACCCCCATGCTTAATTGTTTTCACAGCCCATAAAATTCATGTCCTTATTGGTTGCTGTTCAAAACTAATTCCCCTTTTCCCTCTGCCATTAAAGTAGAGAGCAATAATGAGTTGCATTAACAGTATGAAGGATTGTTGGTTAAGGGTAGTAACTACCACACCAGCAAGTTACCCCCATGTGCTCTTTTCCTCATTTCCAAACTCTAGGGATCCACAGTGTTTATCCCATGCCTCTTTGAAATCCTTCACTGTTTTTGTCTTCACCGCCTCCTCTGGAAGGGCAATCGAGGATTCCACCACCCTCTCCATGAAGAAATATTTCCTGACGTTGGTTCTGAGTCGTCCTCCCTGGAGTTTCATTTTGTGACCCCTAGTTCTACTGATTTCTTTCCAATGGAGAAGATTTGTCAAATGTGCATCATTAAAACCTTTCAGCTATCTGAAGGTCTTTATCATACCTCCCCTGCACCTCCTCTCCTCCAGGGTATACATATATAGGTCCTTCAACATCTCCTCATAAGTCATTTGTTGGAGCTCCCCCCACCACCATTTCTGTCGCCCTTCTCTGGACCGCCTCCATCCTGTCTCTGTCCCCTTTGAGATACGGTACTCCAGGTGAGGCCTCACCAAGGATCTGTACAAGGGGATTATCACCTCCTTTTTCTTACTGGTTATTCCTCTCCCTGTGCAGCCCAGCATTCTTCTGGCATTAGCTTCTGGCTTTAGCTATCGTCACATTGCTTCGCCATCTTCAGATCGCTAGACACTATCGCCCCAAGGTCCCTCTCTTGCTCCATGCAGAACAGCCCTTCACCCACCATCACATACAGCTCTCTTGGATTTCCACACACCAGATGTACTTCTTGGCATTGAAATCCCGGCTGTCAAATCTTCAAGCACCGTTCAAGCTTCCTTAAATCACATCTCATTCTCTCTACTCCTTCCAGCTAAGAAAGGGGAGAATTAGTGTCTGAAGTGATAGGAAATTGTATTCTCTGTGTGTATTTTGATCTATTGGAGTAAAGGGTGGGGAGGATTTTGAGGAGGAGGTGCATTATCCTTTCCTGTACTTTGGAAACTAATGCAGCTGAGCTGTGGAAGCTGGTGTCCCTGCTATAATCAGTGACTCTCAATTCTCCATTCCACACTTTGCTGGAGGAAATGAACATTTTTGTTGGTTGAAAAATACCTTGTGAGTCTCCAATTTTCTGTTTGGTTTTTTTTAGGAGTTTTGAAGGGCAGTGAGGAAATAGCAATCAGAAGGGGGGGGGGGGGTGTGTCATAGAGGGATTCTCATTATACTAGAACGCTGTCCAGCTCAGGAGGTTGTCCAACCTCCTTGCCTCTGGACCTGGGTCCATTACACCATCTCCTTGACTCAAATTATTTGGAACCTTACCAAGACACTGGCACTCGGCTCTCCCCCATGGCTAGGTCCTCTCACATTCAGTATTTATTTGTATTTATTTATTTAAAAACTTTTCTATACCGTCGTTTAGTAATGTACCATCACAACGGTTTACATTTAGGCACGAAATATGTTTGGTTTCTAGGTTATCCACAGTGTGCCAATATTATACGGTTACATAGATCAATAATATACTCTAAATGAGAAGTGGGATGAGGTTACCATTTATATGATTGTCAGGATAATCATATATGTGTATACTGTTTTCATTTAATATTTAATTATGATTAAAATAATAAAATAATTCTACTTTTTATATATAGGTGACTTTCAGCTGGATTTATTTGTTGTTGTTATTCAACGCTCTCAATGTGAAATGCTTTTTTGAAAAGCCAAGTTTTTAGGCTTTTCTTGAATAGTTTTAATTTTTTCATTAGTCTTAGTTCAAGTGGTAATGTGTTCCATAATAATGGTCCTGCCAAAGATAGTGCTCTCTCTCTAACTTGGGTCAGCTTTGCTGTTTTGACTGAGGGTATGGTTAGCAGTGCTTTATTGGCTGACCTGAGATTCCTTTGAGGGACATGTAATCGTATGCCCCATCCAGCACACATACACAGTCACTGGTGTCAGAAATTGTAATGTACTGCTGCCTGTCATTGACTAACTCAGACTGTCTATTGCTGTGCTGTCTGACAGTGACAATGTCTGCTTTCAGCTCGATATGGTATCACTCTAAAACTAACAGCTTGCAGCTTCGAGGGCCTACTATCAAGCAGCAGCATAGCAGTATACTGAAGCAGGGATAGCCCGACAGCTCACTTTCAATTCATTTTTATACATTTTTCCTAGAACCTTGGAGAAACAAAAAGCTCCCAGCCTTTGTGTTGACTCTCTAAAATCAGTCATACAAGTGATTCAAAATGGAGAATGCTACAGCTTAGATTTCAGTTTCAATTTCAGGTGAAAAAGAAAACAAAATAATTAGGCAAGCCAGAAATACTGCTTGCAAGTAATTCTTCCTTCTTTTTGTACCATCCTCTCTTGCCACCCCCCCCCCCCCTCCGCACCCCCAATGGCTCCAGGCTGTCTGAGATAAAGTTAAAAAAAAAGCATTGTTTAATGGATCCCCTATAAACTTTAACTGCAACAAAATGATAAACAAAATTGAAACAATTTTTTGATTTGCAGTGCTATTTTGCTACCAACAAAACGAAAACAAAAAAAAGTCATTATTTCCTTTCACTCTGAAACAAATTAGTGTACCAAAGACTTCCATTTTCTGTGTTGATTTCTATGCAGATGACATATTTTCCATTTGTGATCCTTAAAGTCTCACATAGTGCAATGAGGTTGACGTTACTTATCCACGCACAATCTAAACCTGCAGCATTTCGGGAAAATGACTCTCAACCACTAGTGTCTAGCTTCAAGTTATCCGCTTGCCATTATAGCCCAAGTCCCAAAGTGATGAATGCTTTATCTCCGCTACTGATTATTGGGAACTCTTCCAGAATTGTTGAATACCGTAGTAAAATCCACTACAAATTGTCCACTTTAACCAGTGAGCCAGCAGCAGAGTGGTGAAGTAGTCAGGTTGTGGGCACAGTGGGTGGGAAACCAGGGTTCAAATCCTGCTTCTCCCACCAATGCCCCCAGGCACTTTGGGCAGTCCCATTATCTCAGATAGGGCAGGGAAATATAACTAATACTACGGGAACTGCAACTCCTGCTGGGCTCAGAGATAAAAAAGGCAAATAATCAAATCTTTAAAAAAAATTCCCTCTGGAATTATCATGGCACATCATACCAGCCCGTGGCTCTGAGATGGGCACCGTGAGCTGTTTTTTTTAGGTTCCCTGTAGGTGTATGACATTCATTGGTGCATTAAGAGGGTAATTCTCCAACAGCTCCTGTAGGAAAGTCGGCTAATTCTGAAAGGGACTTCTGTGGGCAAACTGCTGTCAGTAAAGTTACACGCAGAAATGGCATGTGCAGGAAATCTTACGTGTGGTGCGCCTCGCCCATGCATGGGCTTCACCCAGCCTGGCAGCGTTTCCGGTGGCAAGGTTGAAGAGGGATTTGCTCTCAAGCGCACCCTTTTGTAATTTTTAAAGTACGCCTGTTAAATTTCCCGAAAAAACCATCTGCACACATTACGGCAGGTGCAATTGTGTGCGGGGCAGTTTTGACGGGCTCGTTTTCAAAAAGGGAAGGTACGCACATGCATTTCCTTGGAAAACTGGTGGCACTAATGTGTGTATTTTTTCCCTAATTTACAAAACTACTCTCACAGAAGGTAATTTTCAAAGCTATTTCTAACAGTAAAACAGTGCTTTGCCCATAGCAATGGGCTTTTCTGAAACTTGCCCACCCTATATGTGGGTAAAAGTACATACGTAGTGCCACCACGCGGGCAGGGTTAACTGCAGGAAGGGGAGGCATTCTTGCGGCAAGGTTTGCACTTACACGCCTACCCTTTGAAACTTCAAAATGAAACCTGAAATTACCAACCACATGAAAGAGCAGGTGTAAATGAAACGCGGGCAACATTTCCCTTAGGCATTTTTCAAAGTGAAAGCATGCGCTTACTTTCACTTGGAAAATGAGTGCAAAGTCCGTGGGTATAAATTATAAAATACCCATGGACGTTGCAGAGACGTGGCCAGTCTGAAAGGGACCCCCCCCTCTGTGTTCTGGGTTTATCATCGGGGGAAAGCTCTGCATAATCTCAGGAGACAAAGATGAGCAGTTGCCCGCTTCTGGCATCCCTTCCTGTCCCCCAGTTATGCTGGCACGCTTGGCCTCAGCTCAAAGCCTAATTGAGCATGCCTTTTTGAATGTATCATTTAGCAGCTGAAGGGGTGTATCGGCAGCACCCTGCTGTGTGAAAACTACTTTCAATGAAAAATTAAACAGATTTCTTTCCAGCACAGCCTACCACTGATAATACAATATAATTCCTTTTATCTGAAGGCAGATTATCCTGAAAATTCCAGTCTCTCTAGGCTCTAAATGCATCTTGCCCACAGCCTGACCAGTCCCACTGCAATCTGATCAACTGTCCTGCTGCCTGGCCAGAGATACCCCCCACCCCTGAACCTGAGGGCCTGACCAGGCCCTTCTGGCAAGTGCAGCCGTGGAGCTGGTGCTTCTGAAACCCGCTCCTTCTGCGACTCTCTCCTCCTACACAGGCCAGTCTCTCTTATAAGCTGTTTGTGGTGCTTCGTAGGTGATGATATTGGAGCGCCATGCAGTACAAACAGTTGGGCCATGTGGGAGGGAGAGGTGCTTTAAGGGCGGGTTTGAGCAACGCTAGGCTACTGGCCATGTCAGCTCAGTATGGGCAGCAGTAGGATCTATGGGGGAGGAGGGTTGGTTTCACCATGGGGCAGGGGTGGGGATGATAGGGGGGGAAGGGCGGTAGGGGGAAGGTCAGGCTATGAAGGGTAAATCCTCCTATTATCCGGATTGGCCTCAGTCCTGACCATTCCAAATAAAAGTACTTCTACTGTAGGAATAAGTTACCATCATGCAATAGTACATTTCTTTAAAGTGCTTTAGCAGCTTCAGGTCTGTGATCACTGATCCCCTGAACTAAGGCCTTCTTCACCTCCCCACCTCTACAAAGACATTAGCAACAAAATAAGAAAGTCAATGACAGCCTCAGAAAAGTGGGAAAAAGGATTGGTAATCCAGGGTCTGCACCCAGGACAGAACAAGCAGGAGAGAGATCAGTCAGTCTGCCTAAAACTGCACATCTCTGATATATGCAAGTCAAACAGGCTACAGTCAGACAAAAAACCAACAACCACCATTCTTTTAAAATTCTGTTACTGCTGTTCAAGTCTTGGACGACGAGTGAAATGAATACAATTAGAGACATTATTAATAAGCTCCCCTTCCCCCTTCCCCTCCCTCTCAGCTCTCAGGCGATGTGAGACTGAGTGAAGAATGCATTGAGCAGCCCTGGGTCTTCCTTGCACGGCAGAGAGCCCAAGGCTCTGGGATGGCGCTTGCCGCTGATAATCTTCCACAAATCCAGGCAAAGCCAAGCAAGAGAGTGCGCAGGAAAGGGCACCGCGTTAGAAGCTTGCCTTTCCCCTCAGTAAGCCGAGCTTCAGGCGGCTGCACAAACACCTTCAACCACTCTTCACAAACCTCAAGAGGAAGTCCCAGGCTCCTAACGGGAGGAATTCTAATTTAGTTTACTGCACTGTGGTTTTTTTTTTTTTCTCTCTCTCTAACTGGCAGCAGTTCAAGCCAAGCATAGTGCCAGTAGGCACCCTTAGCTCTCGCTGCTATGGATTCCAATTGTACCCTATGCCGCCCTTCGTATCCCAGTGCCCCTCAGTCGTGACCCTTGGTACCTCAGGCCGACCCGATTATACAGGGCTTCTTTCGCACTGCCTTAGTTTTGTCCCCTTATCTAGGGTTGTCATGGGGGACAAATGAAGCCAGTCCTGGCTTTACTCCATTTCATCTCTGGGCACCTTAACTGCCACTGTAACGCGCATACTTTCTAGCTGCCCAAATCCAGCCGATGTTCAAACACAAATTGCTTGTATAGAATTTCTGTTTGAAAATCGGGTGCTTCTGCAGATAAAAACCATGTCCTTACTTTATGCCATGTCACTTAAAGGCGTACAGTGCATACAATAGGAAGGAGGGTATATATAATTTTTTATATTAAATGTACATGTGGAGTTTTCAACCCTGCCTCTGAAACAGCTCCTGGAATGGCAGTTTTTAAACACGGCTCTAACTTATGCAGATTCAGCCATTTGATTTGGCATAGATTTTTTGACTTGCACATATCCTGACTAAACCTTTGAAAGTGTATCCATCAGTCCCAGTTTCTCTCTGAAACCCCCCCTCCCCAAAAAAAAACACAACAAAAAACAAACAAACAGGATATTAGGACAATGTGTCCATAAAGAATATGGGGTAAAATTTGAACTCAGCCTATCCCTAACGACATATTTATATTACCATGTGTTATTCAAGTCCTTGGCCTTCATACAGTTCTCCTAGAGCCCCTCGATCATGACCTGTCACATCCTCTAATGCCAGTTCCATCTTCTTCTCAGCTTTGCCAATAAAGCCTTAGCCCTGCAGCCCCTCCTGCTACTGATGCTGTAGGATGCCTAGAGCCGTAGCATACCTATGGCCAATATGGCCACAGTTATAGGCGCCGCTACCAAAAGACACCATAGCGCTGTTGTATGACAATGACAGCAGTGCACCCAGCGGGTCCTCAACAAGAGAAAAAGCATTGTAGCCCCATTAAAATTGACAGTTTGGTCCGTTCAGCCTTAGAAAGTGGAAAAGCAGCGGGCTCCACTGGCCATGCTACTTTTCCACTTACTAAGGCCACATATACCTCAATGTCAATTTCGGCAAGGCTGCACTGCTTTGGAGGAGGAGGAGGAGGTGGAGCGCAGCCCGCCCTGCTGGAAGGAGTTCATTGTTAGAGCTGAGTCAGCCCTGTGGCTGGAAGTCATTCCCTTGGCCATGAGAGCTGAAGAAGGAGACTGCTGCTACCGGCTACTTCAAGGGGGAAGTGAGAGAAAGCATGTGTGCATATATGTGGGGGAGTGAGAGAGAGCATGTGTGAATGTGTGTGGGAGAGTGAGAGAGAGCATGTGTGTGGGAGAGTGAGAGAGAGCATGAGTGCATGTGTGTGGGGGAGTGAGAGAGAGCATGTATATGCACAATTTTGCAGTTAATTTCTGCCTGCTAATCCATGACAATTTCAGGGCATCTGGAAATCAAAAGTTCCAAGGTATGGATAACGGGGGATTTTTAAAAAATCCTTATTTTAATTGGGTGTTATTTGATGTGTCTGTTTTGAAATATTTTATTGGTGTTTGGAAAATGTTTATATGAGTTTTTAATTATTGAATGTTATCTATTCATTAGTTGTTTTGAATTATTCTTTTTATTGGCATGGTTTTACAAATTTTGTTTTATGAGGAATGGCAATGTTTCTGTTTTTTCCATTGTTGCAGTGCATACAGAATTTGGCTTGTTGCAGTTTCCAGTTCAATATTTGTCTGTAAGAACATAAGAAATTGCCATGCTGTGTCAGACTAAGGGTCCATCAAGCCCAGCATCCTGTTGCCAACAAAGGCCAAACCAGGCCACAAGAACATGGCAATTACCCAAACACTAAAAAGATCCCATGCTAGTGATACAATTAATAGTAGTGGCTATTCCCTAAGTAAACTTGATTAATAGCAGTTAATGGACTTCTCCTCCAAGAACTTATCCAACCTTTTTTGAACCCAGCTACATTAACTGCACTAACCATATCCTCTGGCAACAAATTCCAGAGCTTTATTGTGCGTTGAGTGAAAAAGAATTTTCTCAGATTAGTCTTAAATGTGCTACTTGCTAATTTCATGGAATGCCCCCTAGTCCTTCTATTATTCGAAAGTGTAAATAACCGATTCACATCTACTCGTTCAAGACCTCTTATGATCTTAAAGACCTCTATCATATCCCCCCTCAGCTGTCTCTTCTGAACAGCCCTAACCTCTTCAGCCTTTCCTCATAGGGGAACAGTTCCATCCCTTTTATTATTTTGGTTGCCCTTCTCTGTACCTTCTCCATCGCAACTATATCTTTTGTGAGATGAATTGTACACAGTATTCAAAGTGCGGTCTCACCATGGAGCAATACAGAGGCATTATGACATTTTCAGTTTTATTAACCATTCCCTTCCTAATAATTCCTAACATTCTGTTTGCTTTTTTGACTGCTGCAGCACACTGAGCTGACGATTTCAATGTATTATCCACTATGATGCCTAGATCTTTTTCTGTGTGGTAGCTCCTAATATGGAACCTAACATCGTGTAACTACAGCAAGGGTTATTTTTCCCTATATGCAACACCTTGCACTTGTCCACATTAAATTTCATCTGCCATTTGGATGCCCAATGGCAATGGCAGTAAAAGAACATTGGTTAGTAAGTACAAGATCTAGGGCCTTTTCTATCATAGGCCCAACTTTATGGAATTATTTTCCTAAAGACTGGCGTGTTGCCACCAACGTTAAGGTTTATCGTAAGCAGCTTAAAACTTGTCTTTTTTCAGAAGCTTTCGGAAGTGTTTAATGTTGCAGTTGAGATGAAGGGGATCTATGAAATTTATGGAATCATATTCATTTAAATGTAGTATTAAGATTACTGTGTTTTTATTTTGTTCAATGTAGAATTGATTTATGTATTTATGTGAACATGATAGTAGAATGTATTTGATTTATGTGGTATACAAAAAAGTTTTAAATAAAATAAATAAATCTCTAGTTGCAACAATATACTGTATATGTAATCCCTGGGTGGGCTGGGTCCCTCAGACTGCACCCAGAGGAACACAGAAAGAGAGATGGACCTGTCTGCTCTCAGTCTTTCCATGGATAGCATTTACATCTGAGTTCCAGGGCTCCCTGTGGGAGGAAGCTTAGCATCAAGGCCCTTTTCCATTAAACCCAGTACAAGCCCCTTTTCATTCTCTGTAAACAGCACTGATAACAGTCACAGTCTTTGGCATCCAAAAATCACGCGGAGAAGCAATGTGGTTTCAAGCTTCTTTGCTGATGGTTGATTAAATGACTGAGAAATATTTACAGCTTCAAATCGGTTTTCAAATGAAGTCAATAAATAAATAAGCAGGAAAAAGATTCATACATTTATGACCTCATTTTTCTAGCAAAGTCTCTGATTCTCTATGGAAGCCAATTCCTTATCACTTAAGCACCTTCTCTTTCCAGTTACTCTGATTAAAGATAGTTTAGTCCTCCATATTTTATCACGTCTTCTCCCTGCTGTAGAATGGATAGAATAAAGTCCCAGTTATTATCAGAACGTGAGTCCTGATTATCATACCTTTCCTGAAGTCTTCTTAAATAAGTTAGATCTCCTCTTCTGAGGTATCAGATAGGCACTCTCCTTTCAAGTGCAGCACACTCGAGTCAGCAAAAACACACTTCTTAAATACCTTGGACTCCTTCCCGTTAGCAAAGGACAGGACTCCACTTCTCAGAAGTAATCTTCACTCCTCAGGCTCTTCCTAGGTGAAAGATTCCTCTTCCCAATAGAATGGAGATTGATTCCCTGGTATCAAGGGCACTCTGTTCCAGGTGAAACAGAAATAGTCATTTATAAAAAGGGTAAAACACAAAAAAAGAGACAGGAAGGGTGGAAAAGCTTCCTTGCCTCAAAAATGAGGAGATAGTACAAAAGGCAGAGGGGCCGATGAAATAGATGCGCGCTGAAAACGGGCGCTCATATTGAGCGCCTCTTTTCCTAATACGCATGCAGCCACATCCCCTGGGTGCCTGATGCGGTATTTAAATGAGAGGCTGCGAAAAAAAGGGCATGCTAGGGGAGAATTGTGCATCTGTAGCACTCAAATGCATCGGGCGCTCAATACAAGCGTCCATTTTTATCCTGTTTCTTTAGGCTGATTTTTCTCTTATTTTGCTGATGTTGCTGAAGTGTCTTATATTGAACTCCCCTTGCTATGGGAGTCCAAATTGTGCGGCCATAAGAATTTGTTTTTTTTTAAATAAAACCAATAGACATTTATTTTTCAACACCACAAGCAGTAATTTAAGTATCACAATGATACTAAGTAGGAGGACCCACAAAAGACTGTATTTTTTATTTCTTATGAGCCCTTAACTTGCGAATTGACTTTACTCCACCTCCAGGACTGGAGTTAAATTTGCCGCATTAGAAAGTGTGCGTTGGATGCCCAGCACTTTTTTGCATCACGGGGTAATAACGAATAGCCTCATCTACATGAAATTTACATGAGATGGGCACTATAGGCTATGCATTTGTTTGGGCTTGGGTTTTAGACACGCCAATCTCCTTATTGCTTTAGGTGCTACTCTAGTGCATCCAAAACGCACACCCACCAAGCATAGATCCATGAACTAGGCTGAGCACACTATATTGCACTGGCCCCATATACTTTAAAGTTGAAACTCCTCTGCATTGCGTCATTAACAGGTCTGACTCCTGGAGGAGTGATAGAACTCTGCCAGAATCTTCTCTATCCCTGATTTAACCACACACAAGGATGACCCAATCCTCTGTGAACAGTTCACATAAGGGTCTCACAGGGGAATTTTCCAAAAATGAGTAAAATCAGCTTCAGATAAATCAGTCTGGCCAGCTGGCTTTAAAAGGGAAAACCACTAACTTCTCTCTTTTATTAAATTACAAAAATTAACAGACAGAAGACAGAGAGCTCCTGCCTCCAGGAAATCTAACTAAAAGTCCCACAATCTAAAATGGTGCCTAGTGGTGAAAAAGGCTAAGAATATATTATCTCACTCTACATAAGGGGGAGTAAAATCCAACTCACTGTTTAATAAATCTCTCTGAACCTCCCCACTAGTTAATATGCTCCTTCTGGTAAGGAAACCAGTGGTTCCTTACATATAACCCCTGAGTGCAATGGTACACCTCAGTAGATACCTGTGGAGACAGCCTTACTGGTTGAATCCAAGGTTTAACTGGGAATTGAGTGGAATGATCTACAGATGTTTTTCTTGGCTTTTCCTGGAGAAACCAAGACAGAAGAAAATATCACTATAGGGAATTTGCATGAAAGAAAGGAGCAAGAAATTCAACATGGAGCAGGTAGCATTTCAAACCTTCCTGGCAGAGCTGCCACATATTGCTAGGGAGGATAATAAGACCCTAAAAGAAGTGATTGTTTTCCACGGAAGACATCTCACATGTCTACAGCCAGAAAGGTGAGTAAAAAGGGATCCTTTAGAAAGCTGTTGAAGCTGAAATAGTCTATGCCTGATATGGGTCAGAGTATGATTTAAGACTCCACAGGGGTAAACAAACTGATTAAGAGGGACGTAGAAGAGCAGCCAAATGCTGAAGTAACTCCAGGACTTTACTGGAAGAAAGGTGCCAAACAGAGATTCTGGCTCTAATATTCCCTTTCACATAGTAGACTTCTCAATGTACAAAAAATAAAAACAGAGGAAGGTGTTCATATGCATTTTCGTACCTTAGTGCCTGAGCAAGTGATTCAGGATGCCCAATTGCATGAATTAGGAAAACAATAGTAGGAACAACACAGGTAGGCTGCTAAACTGTAAAGTAAACAGTCAAGAAGGAATCCATTTAGCAGTGAAAACTGCATAGTGGACACAAATAGCAGTACTAGTCAACCACCACTAGATGGCATTGAGAATGGATCATACAACCTATTTGCATGTTAGTGAATGGGAAAGTTTCCAGATGGCGTTACTATTGCGATTAGAATGGTATAAGGAAAGATGATAAAGGCTAAGACTATACCATCTCAGTCTTCACATGGAGGAACAAAATCCAACCCACTGTTTAATAAATCAGGAGTAATCTTAGGAAATATTTCTGAACAGAGAAGGAGGTGGATATGTGTAACAGCCTCCCAGTTTAAGTGGTGGAGACAAAAACAGTATCTGAATTCAAGAAAGCATGGGATAAAAACAGGAAGTGATGAGAATTATAATGCTAAATTGGACAGATGGGCAGGCTGGATGGGCCATATGGACTTTTTCTACCATCATGTCTCTAATATCTTTTAGAGGGTTAGGGAGTATGTCTGATTCAAGATTCAGTGGGAGGAGATTTGGAGGGAGTCACTAGAAGGCCAGTGAACCAAGGGACCCCTCCTCCATTGTAGAAGTCTCTGAAGGGGACAGGCCCGAGGCTAAAGTTGTGTTTCTTCCCATGCGGGATCAACCAAGGGACCCAACCTGGTCTAAGAAGAGGAGTAGGAGACGTATATGTCCCCCATAGCCTGTGGAGGACCAGAGAAGAGAGGAAATTGGGAGAGGAGGATGCTGAGGATGCCGGAGAAGTTCCTGGATACTATCTGCAGAAGAATTGTGGAATTAAGGATACAGAGCTACTGGACCTAATGAGAAGTGGTACCCTGTTGTCCATGACTGAGTGCATGATATATCTGCTGTTGATGTCGGTATTGACAGGAAGTTGTTGTGTCCATGTTGATAGTAGGAGTTGTGATAATATAATTCTGGGATTGTGAAGTACTAAAGAAATATGATCAACATATTCCTTAAGGAGTAGGAGTTGTGAGTATTTGAGTGTATTGTGGAGACATAGGAAGACATTCTCTGACTTTTTGAATTGTTTTGAAATTAATTTGATATTTTTAAAGCTGCATTTTGGCTGGGGAAACCTGTGACCTCTAATTAAATCAATAACTTTTTCTATCCTTCACTATTTTGTAAATATTTGCTAGCTGGTATCCCCAGAAATTAAAGTTTGCTTGGAATATTTAAATGGCATGGTCTTTATTTTGGGTACAGGTGAATTCCAACATAAACCATTTATGGTAGTAAAGAACAGGGGTTCATAGAGGGTTCAAGTGATTGGGTTTCCCTGTTCCCCCTCAGAAAATTCTCCGACCCTCCTGACTCCGGGCCCAAGTCCACTACACCATCTACTTTGCACATGTCAGTATTCCTGAATCCTAATCTGAGAGACTGGCACTCAGCCCACACAAGTGCCAGACCCCCTCACATTTTGTGGTCCTCCTCCGGGAGGGGGATACATATTACATTGGTAACACATGTAAAATTGTTATGTCAACAAAGTTATTTGAATCGTATTCATACCCACAGAGAAGAGTTCACTTTGTCTATCTATTGCCACCTGAGGTCCGCTACAACATCTGCAAAAGCTAACTTTGAAAGAACACCATAGCCAAAACCATGTAAGAACCCTACCGGGAACATTAAGAGATAGTCTAGCCTGGGAAACTTTGGCAGAAGTATTTAGAGGCATGCTGGCACAATGTGAAAGAAGCTTGCACCGCAGCTACTAGTGCTGGGTCTGGATAATTGCCAGACCTTTGTATATGGCGTTGTCAGTCTGCCATTTTTAACACCATAGATTTCACTGGAAAGGAATTAGAGAAAGAGTAAAGGAGAATGCAATCCCTCGCATCCTGTCACACAATTTACAGGCTCCAGAAACCTCAGAAATGTTCATTGTTATTATTCATTGCATTTTATATACCATCTGCAGTCAAGGAATCCAAGCGGCTTACACAGACTACATGCACAGTCTTGTATACACCAAAACTAGTAAAAAAAAAATAAAAAATAAAAGCAATGCAATAAGAAGCACCACAATAAACACCCAGCAACTGGAGATGTTAGGAACTGGAGTCAGAACACTATTGAGCATCTGCCAGTCAGTAGTTATAAAGTCAGGACATTAGTGCCTGAGCAAGCAATTCAAGATGCCTGGCTGCATGAATTAAGCAAACATTAGTAGGAGGAACACAGGTAGGCTGCTAAACTCTACGGCGGCGGAGACTTAGAGTAAACTGTAAGGAACGTAAACAGGCAAACAGGCAAGAAGGAATCCATTTAGCAGTAAAAGCTCCCTGGTGGACACAAATAGCTAAAGATTTGGTGTTGGTATTTGTCCCAGTGGTATTCTTGCCAAATAAATCACAACTGTGAAAAACACAGAGGATTTTCTTTTTAAATCACTGCTTGCAGGAGAGACAAAAATGAAACAGATGGGCTGCTCTGTCTTAGAGGTCTCTGGAGAGTTATATTGCGAGTTAACTCTTTGAAGCTGGGGACTTCTGATATTCCTGCCTTACGGTCTAACACAGAGGAAAATGCATGAACAGTAACAGAAATGTGGGGCTTTCCTCTCATTTACTAGCCCAGGACTGCATTAGATGAGATTGCAGAAAGCCTTCTATAAAAGCTGTGCCAAAAGCACTTTATACATTACAAGGCACACCATAGCCATTATGTACAAATTACACTGTTAAGACTGGACAGAAGAAAAGCTTAAGCAAAGCAGAGAAACAGATATTTATTATTCAGCTTTTCAAGGTAGACAGCGAGTATATGGAGAGTGATGGTTCATCTCCAGTCAGCTACTGCGTTATAACGAGCACTAGCGTTGCAAGGGGGTTTACGGTTCTTCCTGTAAACATTAGGACGTGACTTTTAGTTGTAAGGGAATACCAATAGCTAGATATGGGGAGTTTCACCATCTTTAGGCAAGTGCCTGTAGATAAGGATGCAAAAACCCTGGTAGCTTGAAGGGGATGTTATAACTCTGGTAGACCCAGGCAACTCCCAACAGAAGGCGCTACAGTGGTAGAGAGATGCAAACGTCACAAAAAAAGAGGTTGCAAACTTTGGCCTGGTCTAAGCTGAGTGAGAGAGAGAGAGAGAGAGAGAGAGAGAGAGAGAGAGAGAGAGAGAGAGAGACTAGCCATAATGTGCTCATCCTAGGTAAGTATTTATATCTCTATAGGAGGCCCACCTAGTAACTCGAGGTAAGGTTTAAGTATTAGTGTAGGGGTTAGGGGCCACTTTGACATTCAAAATGAGACGCACGAACAGAACAGTGCTCCCTTGTGAAGATTTGATGACCTTCGGAGTGAGAAAACTCACCCAAGGATGAGATTTGTGCAATGTTCTCTCAACCTAGCTTGATGGACTCTCTACCTGGGTAACATCAAGCTAGGCTGAGAGAAAATTGCACAAATCTCATCCTTGGGTGAGTTTCCTCATTCCAAAGGTCATCAAATCTTCACAAGGGAGCACTGTTCTGTTCGTGCGTCTCATTTTGAATGTCAAAGTGGCCCCTAACCCCTACACTAATACCTAAACCTCACCTTGAATTACTAGGTGGGCCTCCTACAGAGGATGAGGGCATTGCGGCTAGGCTCTCTGCAAAAAAAATCATAAAGTGTAATAAAGCCCTATCGCACAGCTTAACACTAATGAAAAAGGTGCAGTTAAAATACACATTAAAGCCATGCAAAACGGCTTCGCAAAATTGTGAACCCAGCCCACTCGGTCACAAATCACACCCTAAACTCCTCTCTTTTTTTCTTATTTGCATCGCACCATGTGTTATGGTGCTTTCGCAGGCGCTAGAGGCGTTTTCGCATGCGTTAAGCCATTTCCGCATGCGTTAAAGGGGCTTAACACATGCGAAAATGCCTTATAGCAATTTGATAAATGACCCTGTAAATTTGATGGTCCCACAAGAATCTTTATGGATTCGGTTTGCCAAACCTTTTTTTGTAAACATCTGGTGCACTTTTCTATGAATCATCAAATGTCAGCAAATTCGCTTGGATTTTCCCCAGTTTTGTCAGAAAATTTCATCAAACTTGAAACCAGGTGGAAATTTACCTGGTTAGATGTCAGCCATAGATTATTTGTACATCTGTACTGTAGAGACTGTTATAACCTCAACCTGTAGGGAAACTGGCAATTTCTACAGACTTAGGGACTTACTAAGAAAGGGCCTTTTCCTTTTCTGTTGAGATGGGAAAATACAGGGTTAACAAACAAGTTATAGGTGATACTTTTTAATTGGGCTAACTCAGTACATCTGTGAAGGGCTTTTGAGAGCTGTGATCCCATCATGAGGTCTGTGAAGGCTTGCTTGTTGATAATGCTGAAAATCATGGTAACTTATCCGGCTATTTCTTAGATAATAGTATATTCAGAGGTGCGCCCATGCTGCTGAATATCCCAGCTAAGCTAGCCAGATACATTTATCCCCTAAGAATACCCAGGAAGTGGATCCAGAGATGCTTCACTAATGCATGCTGCTCTACCACCAGCCTGGCTTGCTAGAGCTTAGTCACTCCCACAAAGGCAGGAATACATTTTCTCACAAAGGGGAGGAAATGTATTTTTCTTTTCTTTTCTTTTCTTTTCCTGCCATGGAAAATATTGGGAGCTGGTTCATGCCACCCTCTTTTCTCTTATTCATTCCTATTCCATTAGCGTGGAAGAGGAAGAAAGTATCAGGACAAGAGATCTGAAAAAGAACCATTTACGAGTCTTGGGAGGCCAATGCACTAAAATGCATTAACATCAACCATTAACGTGTTAACTAGGTGGCATTAATGGCCCATGTTAATGACATATGAGTTTTGTGCAGTGGTGTACTTAAAGTATTTGGCACCCAGGGTGGATACTTCCTTTGGCACACGGCCCCCCCCCCAGATTCACTTCTCCATCCCTCCTCCCTCCTGCCCAGTGATCTCTGGCTCCCCTCTCCCTCACACATACTCTCTCTCTCTTTGCACACTTTCACACACACCCTGCACACAGGCTCACTCCATTTCTCTCTCATACATACACAACCCTTCACACAGCTCCTTCTCACACACAAACATGCACCCTCACTCCCATACACATACACACAGACATACTCTAACACACACATAGACACAAACACACTCTCTCTCACTTCCTACCCTGCTCCCCGTCAGAAGCACAGTAGCAGTTTCCTCCTCCAGCCTTCACGACAGATGAGGACTCTTCATTTTTCTTGAGCGGCATGGGGACTGCATCTGCGGTGGGGACGGTGGGGGGCAGTGCTGTTGCTCTTCCTTCTGCTTCGGTCCGCGACTGCATGACCTTTCCTTCTTCCCGAGTGCATGGACCCACCACTTCTGTTCCGGGCCGCGGGGGCGGGAAGAAGAAAAGGTTATGCAGGTGCCGTCTCCACACCCATAGCGCTCTAGGCAGCTGCCCAGTGCTCCCACTGCTCATGGCCCGGATGCCTCTCTCTTCTTCTAGCGTGAGCGGGATGGGCTCTGCTCCGACCTTCCAGCTCTCACTCGGGGCGGACCGCATCCCCGCACCCACCCTTAGTACGCCACTAATATGTTCATTAGCCTCCTATGTGGGACTGTATCAAAAGCTTTGCCGAAATCCAGCTAAATCACATCAAGTTCTCTTCCTTGATCTAATTTTCTAGTCACCCAATCAAAAAAAGTCAGATTAGTCTGGAAGGATCGTCCTTTGGTAAAACCGTGTTGTCTCAGATCATGCAACCTACTGCTTTGCAGATAATCCACTATCTTTTCCTTCAAAATCTTCTCCATTAGTTTTCCCATCACCGTGGTAAGGCGATCTGGCCTGTAGTTCCCAGGCTCCTCCCTGCTACCATTCTTGTGAAGTAGGACCACCACTGCCCTTCTCCAATCTTGCGGCACCACTCCAGTTTCCAAGGATCTATTGAACAGGCCTTTCAGCGGACCTGCCAGCACCTCTGTGAGCTCCTTAGAAGAGGTTGTGCATTTGTCAGGGCACTGCCAGGGTATTGTTGTTACTGAAAGGGAAGGACAACTGTCATTGAAATGAGGGAGAAAGAAAAGGCTATGTCCAATGAAGACGGTATTTTATGATGTCCTGGCACATTCTGACATTACTTGAGAAGTGATCATCATATTTTCTACTTTGTAAAGCTATAGGTGGGGATTGGGGAGGGGGCCTTTAAGACTGAAAAGGCATTTTTCTATATTTGACTTGCTTCTGTTTCTTTCTCCATTATATCCTATAGAGCCAAGTTAAATGAATGTTTGTATTTAAATGAATCATTCAGGCAGCTGACTAGTAGACAAGCATTTTTGGCTTCTTGTCCTTACATGGCACTGACATCATTTGTTGAACATATGATATCGGCTTCCTCTGCCCTTTTCAACACAAGGTCAATGTCATTCAAGTGGCTGTGCATGTCCGAAATGAGATAAGGCTTTTGCATATATAAATATTTTTGTTTGAATTAGCATTAATAATGTATACATAAAAAAAGATAAACCCAGGTACTATATAAGACATATATGCAAGCAAGTTCCTTACAAGCATTAACTCTAACCCTGTGTTATGTCCGTTTTGCTAATTCATATATTTTATAGTCACTGCTGTTGATATAGGTGAGAAAGGTGGGATCATGCACAAGGTGCCAAGCTGGAGGAGGGGGAGGATGGTGGTGCCCAAGAATGGTGGCAAGAGGGCAAGCCATACAACACTTGGCCCCCTTTCATATCCTTCCCCACCCCTGGACATGCCCACATGGTCTCTGAGGTTTAGTCACTCCCACAAAGGCAGGAATATATTTTTGGGCCTCCCTTTTCCTCAGCCCTGCCTGCCCTAACATGGGGGCAGGCCATGGGATCTGTGCAGCCATCAGGTGTGGGGCATGCCACAGGCAGGTGGGGGCAGGGGAAAGAAGGGGGCATACTGACTGCAACCATTGAACACAGCGCTGAGTTCCCCAGTGACGGTTATAATGTATAGTATGCCTTCTTTGTTAAATAAATCAAACATTATGCAACAAACACACACATTCTAACAGGAAACACTATTACAACCCAATTATTGGTCACCATGTTTAAAATTCCTCTGTTACTTAGTTTGGTCAAGCAGGGCCAGCTTTTGGGGTGTGCAACCTGTGGCAATCGCACACTGCGCTATGCACTAAAGGGAGCCACCGCTCCCTTCCAATGCGGCTGAAGAGTTGCTGGTCCTGCCACCTTCTCTCACCTCCAGACCAGGCTTGCAGGGCCCAAGAGCTTCTGCTCTCCTGACTTGGCCTTCGGAGCCAAAGAGCTGCTGTTGTAGCCCTCCTCCTCCTCTCCGTAGCCCAACGCTTCCAGCCTCCTCCTGCTGTGGCCTCTGCCCTTTCTCACATGGTTAAAAACAGCCGATCTGTAAACTGCCCAGGAGAGAGAGGAGCCCACAGCAAGAGGGAGCTCTCCTGTCATCAGACTGCTGGGGAGGGGAGCGAATGGAAGATGAGGGGAAGGGGAGTGGCAGTGAGAGGTGAGGGATGAAAAAGGTTTGGTTTTAGAGATGTGCAACCTTCCCCCCCCCCCCGAGCCATAGGGGGTGGGGGGGAGGGGGAGCACTATTCCTGGAGCTTGCACAGGCAGCTCTTTGGTCAAGAACTTTGCAAAGTCCCTCTATCATGCCATTCTGTATGATTAAATGCATTCCTGCACCTGTAAAGGAAAGGGCATATTAAAATAGTCCCAAATTAGAAAAAATCTTCATTATGTTGCTATTGCAAAATTTGTACTATAAAAGCTTCTCTGTCTGCATGATCCTGTACATTTTAATAATATACAGTAAGGTGGGTCACTGTCTGTCCTTTACAGAATACGGTGCCTGGAAACTAAAAGGGCTCTGTCCGCATAATCAAAGGCCCTTATTATCCCCCAGAGGTAAAAAAAAATGCTACTTAATTAGGTTTTGTATAATAGCTGAATTATCAAAATTCTGATTATGAGATAGAACATGATGTTTTATTATGATACCTCAACATGAACTAACAGAAGAGGTAATGTAGATACCTCTCACAGGATTAAAACAGGTAGGTGAACACAGTATATCCCATGCGACAATTAAATAAATATTGCTTCTAATCCCACAGCCAATATTAAAACATTTGCATATGAAGGTGTTTTGCTCGGGAATATGTCTATAGCTTTTTACAATTTTAGTAATTATTTACACTCCTATAAGATAAAAGATGTTTGTACTGGTTGATTGTATTTATTTTAAAGATGTTTTTGAATCCCTCCAATGCTTTAGTAATTTTCAGACAGCCTCTGTTATGACCTTTTTGATATCATAAATGTTTTGCATAATAAAATCTTTTTTTTTTTTTAATAATCATATTTCCTGATTCAGGAAATACGTTTGTAGCATTTTTTGTTTCACAGCACCAATTTCAGATCTTGGCTCTGTGTGTACAGTATAAAAATATATGGGAAATCCTTTTGCTCTAGTTTGCTATATTTTAATGAGATAATAATCAGTTTTGAAATCTGGCTGTCATTTCCAAGCTATGCTCCTAGGGTTTTTGAGGGTTTAGTAATTTGCGTGTGCTTGTGGCTTGTACAGTGAACACGTTTTTCCGTGATGTTGGCATGCTAAGTATGGTGTCCAAAATCTTTAGTACCAGTGAGACAGATGTTGGTACAAGCTTATGCTTTCCGTGGTGGTAATAATTTGAGTATTCTTCACCAAAGATATTTGTTTCCTTTGTCCTTTCTGCATAATCCACATATTTTTAATCTGTTCATCCATGTTAGAATTAGTATGACATATATTATTTTGCATAATGTTTTATCTAAATAATTGCCTGCTGTGATATGTGCTGACTAGAAAAAGGAGCAGAGCGGAAGAAATGACATCACCGCTGAGGGCAGCAGCAGCTTGAAATTGAGCTCCTCTGTCAAGTGGGCCAATCTCGCAGGTATCAAAGGCATCCATTCTTAAAATTTTGCTCTGCCTATTGGAATTGTGTTCTCCCATTCGATAATGTTGAGTCGACTAAGAAGAAGTCTGTGGACTTTTGTAAGTTCTCCTATACAAAACTTGACGAGAACCATGAGGTCAACTCTGAAAACATGGTGGCAAGTGATAGCACTGAGTTGGAAGCAGGCCGTGATGGCATGTCTTTTTATTGCTGGTTCAGAATTACCTTCCCGCGAAGAGGTTCACAATTGGTTTTATGACCTTCGTCAAGACTTAAAATCATATAAACAAGAAATAATGACTCTAATGTCCAAAATGAGAGGTGAAATTTCAGACCTGGTAAGGAGGATTGAAGAAACTGATCTGCGGGTTGATTCACAGGCAGAAGATTGGAAACAACTACAAAAAGAACAAATAGCTATGCAATCTGAGTGTGTGTTTCTGTCTGAAAAACTGGAGGATCTTGAAAACAGGTTGCAACGGAGTGACTTGTAGTTTCGCGCTATACCCAAGTCCTTCGACTACTCTGGCTGTATCGATGTAGTCATGCGGATTTGCCAGAGAGTTTGCTTTTCTCGGGGGATAGCTCCCTGAATGACCAACAAACTCACATCAAATTAGAGAGAGCACACCAATCTTTAGGTCCCAAAATGGGCAAGCCCTGGAATATAATAGCATGTTCTCATTCATATGCTATAAAAGAAATAAATCTATGATATTGCAAGGAAGCAAATGTCCTGCAAATGGGAGGGGCAAGAGGTCCATATTTTTGCAGATATTTCCTGCCTCACCTTAAAGAAAAGACAGGAATTTTGAGAAATCACTGGCATACTGTGCTCAGAAAATATTTGGTATCATTGGCTTCACCCTTTTGGACTCTGGTTTACACATTGGGAAACTTCTCATCGGATCAAGACATTAGATGAAGCTTCTGAGATTCTTTAGGATGCGGGATTTACGGTTCCAACTCTTGGATCTAAACTGAAAGCACCACTTCAACCTAGGGAAGAGTTTCCCCACTTGAATGAGTTGCAAAGGGAGGCATGAGACTGTGACAAAATTCTGAGGGTTCAACATCGTCCTCTGCTGCAACTTGAACCTTGGGAGAAACTCACATGATTCTTCACTTGGATAGTAGCCTGGCTTTGAGTGATTTGCTAGAAGTCTGATGCCGACATAATCTTGCTTTCAATTCTTAAAAATAAGCTTCTGTTGGCAGAATTGTTTTCTATGGGTATTGGGCATTTTCCTTACTTATGGAGATGGTTAATGCCTGACTAAGGGGCCGATTGAATACAGTGTGCTCAGCTGAGCACACTGTTTAACCTGCAGTCGGACATGGGATAAATTGGCGCTAATCCACCCTCTAGTGCAATAGGGGGATTAGTGCCTATTTAACGTGCGTCCGACACGGAGTGAATAAGATAGCGCTCATCACATGCCAGTAATATAAATGGCTGCCAACTTGGCGGCCATTTTTATTACTGGCAGAGAGGCTGGTTATGAAAACCGAGGCCGAGTTTACCGGTGTCGGTCTTCATAACCGGCAGCCGCAGCAGATCACGTTAGGAAGGAGGCGCTAAGGTTGCGCAAGCGACCATAGCGCCTCCTTCCTAGAATGACCCCCTAATTTCCATATTGCATGGCGCCCTTCCTTGCGGGCACCATGCATGTATTCCCATAGCTTACTTATCTTTTTCAGACACTTCCTATGGGTGTTCCCACAGTAATATTGAAAGCTTGGTAAGGTAGATTAATGAGATTTATTTGGCAGGGTAAACACCCAGAGTGGCTAGGAGGGTTTTATTCCAATCTAAATCGAAGGGAGGGGGGGGGGGGGGGACGACTGTGGGTATCAAATTTAATCTGGTATCATGCAGCTACCCATTTCAGGGCCATAGTAGATTGGCATTGACTCTATGCTTCAAAATCATGGGTTGTCTTGGAACAAGAAGCATTGGGTAACCTTCTCATATCATTATTGATTTGGCAACCAAAACATTCTTGGAAGTTTACTAAAGTATTACCCCCTTCCTTGTCCCTCTCTTTAATGGTATGGACTAAGTGGTGTTCTTCTTTAGCTGAGTCAATGGATTATCATTATAGTACCTTTCTTTATCATAATCATCTTTTTCTGCCTGGTATAATGAATCCTGCTTTCCAAATGTGGTGTTCTCAAGTGATTTTAAGTTGGGAGAATTTATGTGATCGAGCTGGTCTTTCCAGTTTCTCGTCTTTACAATCAAAATATGAGCTTCCTATTAGTGCTATATTTCCCTATTCGCAAATTCGGCATTTTGTACTACAATCTAAGGTGGGGTCCATTTGCATCAAGGGGTCTCATATTTTGAATTGATATATAAAAATGCAGAAGGATCAGAGGAATATTTTCCAAATTTATATGATTTTGAATTATGACTTATCAGCCAAACTGACCCATATTATTTATTTATTTAGGTGTTTTATATACTGTGGTTCCATGATAAGATCTCAGTGGTTTACAATGTCAGAATTCAGCATCTGGGTCAACATTCTCTTTCTGGGTCAACATTCATATTCTTGGTCAAGACAACAGTGAATACATATTCTAGGTCATAGTCATACATAATCTAGTTTCTTATAATAGTAAATACCTATTGTAGATCAACACATCAGCATTATTCTTACAACAGTAAATACCTATTCTAGGTCAACACAGCAGCATTAAGAATAAGTTAACTAAGGAGGATTGTGACCTATAATTTTCATTTCATTATCCTATATGCCATACTCAGATTACTGTCTTGTTACACTTTACATCGCTCAATACTTTTTGCTCAATTTACTAATATTATCTAAAGTTTTGACAGTGACTTTATCAGCATATTGGTATTTTATATTAGGTTATATGCATTTCTAAAAAGCCATGCTTTCAGTTCCTGTTTGAAACTCTTTCTTTCTGTTATCAGACGAATTGACTCTGGAAGAGAGTTCCATAACTTGGGGCCTGCTATGGAAAACATTCGGCCTCTTATTTGCATTAGGTGTGTGCTCCATGTTGTAGGCATCTTTAGAAGTCCTTTGTTTGGCAATCTTAGGGCTCTCTGCAGTGTGTATGGTTGAAGGGTCACTACTATTAAGCATGGGCTAATGTTGATGATATTAAAAATTAGAGTCAATTCTTTATAATGAATTCTGGATTGTACAGGAAACCAGTGCAGTGCTATCAATGAGGGGGTAATGTGGTCAAATTTCAAATTTTAGAGCTTAAGAGTTGGACTTGGGAGTGGAATTTTCTTCTGAAGAGTGGCTGACAATCTTTCAAGTTATGGGAAAAGGCTTTATTTTGGCTGATATCATGGAGAATGGATATAAAGTTTAATATTGATGGTATATGACTCCCGTTAGACTCCACAAAATAACTCCATCATTTTCAGATGTATGCTGGAAGGGATGCTCTGAATCCGGTACATTTTTCCATTTGTGGCAGGCTTGTAATTCTATTCATGTTTATTGGAGAGATGTCATCTTCTAGATTTAGGATATCCTTCAAGTTGATATCACAGTGCTTTTTCAGCATGTTCTACTTGATGTTCCCATTCCTCAAGGAAATAAATTTGAAAGATTGTTGGCTCACCATATCCTGGTTGCAGCCAGGTGTGAGATAGCCAGGTTATGGCGTGATACCAAGATGCCACAAATATATGATGTTAAATGAAGACTTGAGATAGAATATAATTTAAATAGGATTTTTGCTACTAAAAATAAGCATACGCATAAGTTCGAGTTGGTCTGGTCTCCATATGAGTGTTGGAAACAGTCCGCATTAGACATTCACTAAACACGTCTTGTCCACCTTCCATTGATAGGATGACTTTATGTTATTTTATATTCCTAATATTCCTTCCATAATGGTGATTATAGCTCTATTATGGGCAGCTAAATCGATGCTATTTCTTAAAATCTGTTTGAGGTTTCTTGTATGTTTGTAGGGCGTATATTGCCATTTTATTTTTTGTTTACATGACTTGTTATAGAGATGATGTATAGCTACTACTGTTAATGCTTGACAATCATTGTATTCTGATATGTGGCTTTACTTATGGCTGAACCTCAATGAAAAATTAAATTACAAAAAAAAAGAAAAAGGAGTAGAGACTTTTTGGGTGCAGCACCCTAGCTATGGAATGCTCCCCTTCTCCCTAGGGAAGCACATTAGGAGACAGTCAACATCTGATGCTCAGTTAAAACTTGGGGGCTTTTTAGACTCGCTTTTGAAGCTTAAGCAATTTACTTTTGGATCTGACTCTAAACTGTCTTTTGAGATCTTAAACAGTTTTTGGATGATTAGGTCTGCTCCAGCTGGCTTTTAGGTAGTGGTTTTATGGCAAGATTCTAGATATGGTTTAGTGATAAAATTTTAGGTAGTTTTCACAGCAGACACTTCTTATTTTATACTGTTCTTTGCTGTGTTTTATCCTGTCTGCTTGTTCTGTATTGCTTTTTTATGTATGGATTTTTTTTTTTATTTATTTTGCTGATTTGCTTTTATGCTCTGTGTGGCCCTGTAAACTTCTAGGGAAGAAACTCTGGTGTATTATCTTAAATTCACCCCCTAAATCTCTGTCAGGTTTCTATCTGGTACTATGTTGTAATATGGGGAACTCTCCACTGATGATTTGTCCAGGAGGATATAGTTAAGATAGTGAATGAAAGAATTCTTTTCCCAAAGGGGATGGGGTTTGGAGGTGGTATACAAGATGTCTCCATTAAGTCATGGGGAAGAGTCTAGTCTTGGAGTTTGTTAAAAGGAGTTTTGCAAAGGAGTTCTGCAGATCTCAGGGTTTTTTTTGTATAGTGTGAACTGATCTGCTGGAGGGCGCTTTGGAAACTCACTCCAGTAAGGGCTAAGGGCAAGCTGGGAAGATAAGGACCACTTGTCCAACTGGGACAGAGTGGTGTGTGAAGGTGAAGAGAGTTTAATTTTGTTTTTCATTGAAATTTGAGGAGGCACAGTGTTGTTTTTCTTAAAGGAACTTGAGAGGGAGAATCCTTATGTGCAAAGTCTTAACCAACATAAGAAATAAATTACTTCTTTGAACCTTCTCCTGAATTGTCTATAAAGCTGATATCTCATGTGTGACATTTTGGATTGTGTGCTGATTTTTCCTCAACTTTTTGTTGGATTTAAACTTTTGAATTCTTTAATAAATCTTTTCTTTGGACCACCACAATTTTGTGAGGACTAAGTTTTTGCGATCCCTTGGGCTCTGTAGGTATTCCTGCTCCCCACAGCTCAAATCTGTGCCTGGTTTTCCTGAGGGTGAGCCAAGTGGGTCAGTGCTCTCACAGGGTCTGAAGTGTGACCCCTTTGCCAAAGGGGATGGGTCCCAAAATATAGTATTATGTATCTGTATTGTATAGTGATGTTTTATGTTTGAGCTCTGTGGAAAGGTGGTTTGTAAATCTTAGAATTAAATAAAATAAAGGGTTTGCTGCATTTTATATGTTAATATGGATTGGTGGTAGCAGAATATTTGATTTTCTTCTAAATGTATTCAGATTTGAGTAAATCCATGTCTGCTAAACTACCTAATATTAACACTTTATTTAAAAATAGAAAAGATAAATGGCTAAGTGTTTGGAAATGCAGCCAGAGAGAGACACAGAATGTGATTATTAAAGGGCATGGGTGAATAATTTCCTTCATTTTGACATTTAACACGCAAGAGTGTAACTTAACACTTTGCAAATTAAACTTCTGTTTTAGACATTTAGGGGGAAATTTTCAAGCTGTCCTCATTGGGAAAGAGACCATGTGTACTTTGGGATATGCATACATTTTCAACGTGAAAGTGTGTGCATACTTTTGCTTAGATGTTTTTAGTGGCTACAAAGCATGTCCACTCACTTTCACTTTTTCTGGGGGTAGATATTTTGCTGCAAAAGTACAAACGTGAAGATTTGAAAATACCATCTAATGTGTGTGCTTTTCCTCCCCAACCTCAACTTCCCCCCTTCCCCTGGAATGCCTCCTCTCAATACAGTTAAAAGTGTGCCCATTGTGTAACGAGTGAGCTTTTAGCTGCAGTCAAGGAGGGAAGTTTAGAGCAGGGTTATGCAATCTCTAGTCAAGCCCGGTGTCACCGGATGTGCAAACCGTATAATTGCACAGGGCAGCACATCCAATGGGGTGGCATCGGGAGCAGGGAGAAGCCCGTGCTGCTACCATTGGACTTGATCCCACCGGCAGCAGAAGAGGAGGCCTGTGGTGTCACTGGTGGCCCAATCCCATTGGCAGCGGAAGAAGAAAGTCCGGGGTGCCACCGGTGGACCTTGTCCTACTGGCAGCAGAAGAAGAGGAGGCCTGTGTTGCCGCCGGTGGACCCAATCCCACTGGTGGCAGAAGCAGAGGATGCCCATCTGGCAGTTCCTCCTCCAGTGCTGGCCCCACGGTATTGAACACTCGTGGTGATAGAACTTCCTATATACAAGTTGAGAATACAGGAAGTGACAGCACTGCGAATGTTGCATTACCACAGTGCCAGCACTGGAAGAGGGGATGCAGAATGGCTGCTTTCCACACAGAAGGAACAGGCTGGCAGCAGCAGCAGCAGCAGAGGAGGAATGATCCATGGACCCTGAATTCCTGATCTGCATCATGTATGTGTGAGTGAATGGGAGGCTGCCTGGAATGAGTGGGTGTGTGAATGGGAGATTGCCTGTGATAAGAGGGTGTGGGAATGTGTGTGATTGGGAGGCTGCCTGGAATGAGTGGGTGTGTGAATGGGAGGCTGCCTGTGATGGGGGTGTATGCGTGAGTGAATGGGAGGCTGCCTGGAATGAATGGGTGTGTGAATGGGAGATTGCCTGTGATAAGAGGGTGTGGGAATGTGTGTGATTGGGAGGTTGCCTGGAATGAGTGTGTGTGTGAATGGGAGGCTGCCTGTGATGGGGGTGTATGCGTGAGTGAATGGGAGGCTGCCTGGAATGAATGGGTGTGTGAATGGGAGATTGCCTCTGATAAGAGGGTGTGGGAATGTGTGTGTGAATTGGAGCCTGCCTGGGTTGCATATGTGTATCTGTGTGTGTGAATGGGAACCTGCCTGGGATGGGTGTGTGTGTGAATGGAAGACTGCCTGTGATGGGTGTGTGTGAGTGTTCTGGAGACCGTATCTACAAAAAGACAAAGACAAGATGGAAGCGGTACAGAGAAGGGCGACCAGGAAGGTGGAGGATCTTCATCGGATGACGTACGAGGAGAGATTGAAGAATCTAAATATGTACACCCTGGAGGAAAGGAGGAGCAGAGGCGATATGATACAGACTTTCAGATACTTGAAAGGTTTTAATGATCCAAAGACAACGACAAACCTTTTCCGTAGGAAAAAAAAATCAGCAGAACCAGGGGTCACGATTTGAAGCTCCAGGGAGGAAGATTCAGAACCAATGTTAGGAAGTATTTCTTCACGGAGAGGGTGGTGGATGCCTGGAATGCCCTTCCGGAGGATGTGGTGAAGACCAGAACTGTGAAGGACTTCAAAGGGGCGTGGGATAAACACTGTGGATCCATAAAGTCAAGAGGCCGCCAATGAAGAGTGGGTGACTCGCCAGAATGATGGCTAATGCCTGGAGACAATACCCTTATTCAATAAACGTACACATGCTTACTGTGACTCCAACATCATTCTAGCTTCAACAGCAAGAGGAAATGTGGAATAAAGGATCTGCACTCACAAAGGGGGGAGTAGCTGGCTTGTTACGGCGGTTACTACCCCAAACCAAATAAGCCTGTTACTTCAATTTCTATGCAAATACAGCATAGTTCTCTGCATCAACGGCAGGGGAGAAGAAAAAACTGATACTACACACATCCAGCAGAGCTCTCTGCTTCAACGGCAGGGGAGAAGAAAAAAGGGTTCGCACTCACAAAGCGGGGAGTAGCTGGCTTGTTACGGCGGTTACTACCCCAAACCAAATGTGCCTGATACTTCACTTTCGATGCATATCCAGCATGGCTCTCTGCTTCAACAGCATGGGAGAAGAATAAACTGATACTTCAAGCATATCCAGCATAGCTCCCTGCTTCAACGGCAGGGGAGAAGAAAAACAACCAATAAGGGCTGTATAACATAGTCTGGGTAAAACAAATAAGCATGGGTGTAGCTTGCTTATTGCGGCGGTTACTACCCCTACTACCCCTAACTTATCAGCTAGATATTCACTTGGATGCAGCTCCATCACTGCTTTCTACATTAATGGTGGGGGTGGAAGGGAAATAGAACCAAGAGCTAAGAGAAACAGATAAGTATGAGAGAAAAAAGTGTGTGAAGCTTGCTGGGCAGACTGGATGGGCCATTTGGTCTTCTTCTGCCGTCATTTCTATGTAACCTGCCTGGGATGGGTGTGTGTGTGAATGGAAGCCTGCCTGATGTGTGTGTGTGTGCACGGAAGCCTGCCTGATGTGTGTGTGTGTGCACATGCATGCATGGGAACCTTCCTGGGATGAGCAAGGGATGTGTGTGAGAATGGGAGCCTGCCTGGGATTTGGGTGGTTGTGAACAGGAGCCTGCCTGGGGAGTGTGGATATAAATGGGAGCTTGTCTGGACTGTATGTGTGTATGTATGTGTGTGTGAGAGAGAGAGAGAGAGAGAGAGAAAGAATGGACTGCAGGTGGATCCCAACCTGCCAGCAGCTGAAATGAAGATGAAGGCTTGGGGCTGATGGTAGATCCCAACCAAAGAAGAGCTGGAGTCACCTGGGGGTTTGTCTGAGAGAGAATATATGTGTGTATGAGCATGTGTGTGTATAAGAAAAAGAAGAGAACGTTTGTGCATCAAACTCCCACTACTCCACAACAATCCCAGGGTAATTAGAAATCAAACGTTCCCTGGTATGGAGAGTGTGCATTTCTAAAATCCTTTTTAGTTTTATTTTTCAGGTGTTATTTGCTGTGGTGCTATTTTGAAATATTTTATTGGTGTTTGGGACATTTAAAAAAACTTGTATATGAGTTTTTAATTATTTGTTTTTCTATTTATCAGCTTTTTGAAAATAATATTATTAGTATATTTTAGCATTATGATTATTTATTTATTTTATTTATTTATTTTATTGTTTGATGTTTGAGGAATGGTGATGGTTCTGTTTTTTCATTGTTGCATTGAGTGCTTTTATTTCTACTTTATGGTTGCTCTGTTCTGTATTTGGTGAGGGTCTGTTTATGTTCTGCATGTGTGACTAATAGGAAGTATAGTAGTGTATTTGGGCTTTCAGAGGGTCAAGCCCACACCCAACACAAATAGGCCTAATATCATATGGGTTCCAAGTGCCTTTTTTGCAGAGATTTCTGGTTGGCATCACAGCAGTGCATGTAAATACAATGTAAGTGATATTTTTACCTCAGAATACTGTACTTTGATATTTTTCATGTAAAATATAAAGACATAATTCTTAACTATGTGTGTGGAATGGGACGGGGGAGGAGGCGTGTTATGCAAGGCTATAAGGTTCACCCTTGTACCATTTTTTAAGTTTGTATCACTGAAGGGAGCTGGGCTTTTTCTTTGGTGGGCCTGGGACAGAGAATGAATCAATGGGGGGGGGGGGGGGCAGCACAGTAGTTGTTTTTTGCCCAGGACATCAAAAAACCTAGCACGGGCCCCGTCTCCAATGCTCATGGACACCACTCTACTCAGGTTTCTCAGGACATCCCTAATCCCTAATGAGATAGAGAAAACCTGAGCAGAGTAGTTGCCTACCCCTGATGTTCAGACAGTCGATTAATGCTTTGTACCCATGCAAATTGCTTTGAAGATTGTCCTCCCCGAGTCTTATGCTTTTTAATGGGGAGGGGAATTTCAGTGCCTAGACTGGACCTCTAATGATCTTTAAAAATCCTCTCCACTTAGATTTAGACACATTACTTACTGCATGCCTTTTGAAACTGAAGCCCATATCATCTGAGAAACAAATCTAATTACTTGGCATACTTCTCAATCAAAAACAAGACAGCCATGCTCCACACTTAGTCATTCCCCTCCCAAATACCTCTTCCCTACAACTACCAAAAGTGACCAAAATCTGACTCATCAGCAGTTCAACAAGTGAAGAGGTGTAGTTTATTTTATTCTGCTTTTTATTTGCTAGGAAATACAATGAAGGCAGCACTTGGTTCCTTCTTCCTGACCCCCCTCTCATTTCTGTGAATGCTACTTTAGTGGAAGCCTCAATCCTTGCTGCCCAATCAACAGGAGCCCTAACCCTAATCTAAATCTCCTATTTAGGAGTAAAGCAGGAAGTGAAAAGCAGTGGATTTTGGTTCATCCTTATTTTTGCAATTTTCCAATAATACCTTGCAACATTTTGCCAACACCTCATTTATTTGCCATGCACTGCTTCTGTATGTAGGATGTTCCAGCCTTGCGGTTTGTGGATATAGTAGAAACACCCTTACATTTGGCTATTGCCTCTAGCCTGGTAACTCTAGTGATGCTAAAGTCCATTGTTAGGGATAGCACTGTCTTTTCTATGACAATGAATTATATTACTGTAGACAGTGAGCTGTGACGTTACTAGCTGGATCTGTAAGTGTATTACAAATAAAATGAGTGAATAATTGACAGTAGGAAAGGAAAAGCCAGAAAAGTACAAAAATGTGAGGTTTTGGTAAGATGCATATAGCTTTGTATTTACTGGTGCATGGAAGGAGCATTTAAATTGGTACTAAACTGACTGCCTCTAAAAGTTAAAAAAATATATATCAAATTTTCAAGCAGTTTCCTCCTGCTTGAAGGACTGGGCTAATTTTCTTAATGGAGGGTACCATTATCTCAACCCTAAAGCAATCCGGTAATTTATCAAGATCCCAGCAGGTTAGTAAAGTGACAGCATGCAAGACAAACGCATTGTGCAGTGAGCCAGGCACCACTGAAATGGGGGGGCTTGTTAGATGGCATATGTAATTACAATTAGTTAAACATTCTGTATCTAAATCATTTAATTACAGAGGCTTTCCAATAAGCTGATTTAATCAAGAAAACTATCAAAAAAAATGTGAAATCCACTTATGTCCAGAGCTGCTATCGCACTTCAAATGTAAATGAACTATTTCTGCATAAAATGCCTAAAAAAATAAATAAAGCAACATTTGATTGCTCCCCTCCTGCACAAAGCAATTTCTAAAGAAATCACAGACACTTTGGAAAGACGTCAGCCTGCAAATATAACACATGAATGGCTAAATGCCACGATGTAGTGAGTCAGAAGCCAATAAGTCAGCTCATTGAGGCTCTATTTTAAGCAGCACTAGGTTTTTTTTGCAAACTAATTTGTAAGTTAATCGAGCCTGACTTGATGATGCTTTGCACTGTAACTCCCAGATGTTGTAGCTTGCACTGGTGCAAAAATAATTTAGAGTCAAATCACTTCTTGAAAAGGAACTCCCCTTTCTCTCCTTCCCAAGAAATGGCTGAGCCACTGGCAAGGAAAAGCTCCTTCCTGGAGAGAAAGTTGAAGCTGCCAAGGAGGAGGTACGATCAAACCATTACAGCATTCAACTAGAAGTGAAGAGAAATCCTGGCACTGGAGCTCAACAGTCCTCTGCCACTTTATCTTCCCTATACCTCTGCTCATCCAATGTAATTGGAAAGTAATAATAATTGATTTGTTCCCTCTTCTCTTTTGAGACTTTCACTCTTGCACTAGTGCAAATATGAACGTATCCTGGGAACAAAGGTATACTTAATAGCAATCTATAAATCAGGCATACTATTACATGCTACTTAAATATTTTAGTGTGCAGTAAAAAAAACCCACATCAAACGGAGTTGTAAAACCCAATTATCTTAGTGAGACCATCATATATTTAAAAGGCTTAGAATATATAACTTAATGGTACAAACACTTTGCACCAAAACTATTTAAATGTAGTATAGCCCATTATTTATAATCAACGGTCTCCTAAGCAAAGCATTTTTTGAACAATTTTTTTTGTTGCATTTAAAAATTGGGAAAAACAACATCCAATGACACTTATCTTGGAGAAGTCCATTAAATCGCTGTATAATGCCAAGGGCTTGATGTGGTTTTCTTTTTGCATGATCTATTACCACAGAATACAATACTGTTAATCTGGAAGATCACAACACCCCCGGTATCAGGGATAGGGCACTGCGTGCAGGAAGATCACAACACTCCCGGTATCAGGGTTAGGGCACTGTGTGCAGGAAGATCACAACACTTCCGGTATCAGAGATAGGGCACTGAATGCAGGAAGATCACAACACTCCCGGTATCAGGGATAGGGCACTGAGTGCAGGAAGATCACAACACTCCCAGTATCAGGGATATGGCACTGAGTGCAGGAAGATCAGGGTTAGGGCACTGTGTGCAGGAAGATCACAACACCCCTGGTATCAGGGATAGGGCACTGAGTGCAGGAAGATCACAATACCCCTGGTATCAGGGATAGGGCACTGAGTGCAGGAAGATCACAACACCCCTGGTATCAGGGATAGGGCACTGAGTGCAGGAAGATCACAACACCCTGGTATCAGGGATAGGGCACTGCGTGCAGGAAGATCACAACACTCCCGGTATCAGGGTTAGGGCACTGTGTGCAGGAAGATCACAACACTCCCGGTATCAGGGATAGGGCACTGAATGCAGGAAGATCACAACACTCCCGGTATCAGGGATATGGCACTGAGTGCAGGAAGATCAGGGTTAGGGCACTGTGTGCAGGAAGATCACAACACCCCTGGTATCAGGGATAGGGCACTGAGTGCAGGAAGATCACAACACCCCTGGTATCAGGGATAGGGCACTGAGTGCAGGAAGATCACAACACCCCTGGTATCAGGGATAGGGCACTGCGTGCAGGAAGATCACAACACCCCTGGTATCAGGGATAGGGCACTGCGTGCAGGAAGATCACAACACTCCCGGTATCAGGGATATGGCACTGCATGCAGGAAGATCACAACACTCCTGGTATCAGGGATAGGGCACTGAATGCAGGAAGATCACAACACTCCCGGTATCAGGGATAGGGCACTGAGTGCAGGAAGATCACAACACTCCCAGTATCAGGGATATGGCACTGAGTGCAGGAAGATCAGGGTTAGGGCACTGTGTGCAGGAAGATCACAACACCCCTGGTATCAGGGATAGGGCACTGAGTGCAGGAAGATCAGGGTTAGGGCACTGAGTGCAGGAAGATCACAACACCCCTGGTATCAGGGATAGGGCACTGAGTGCAGGAAGATCACAACACCCCTGGTATCAGGGATAGGGCACTGCGTGCAGGAAGATCACAACACCCCTGGTATCAGGGATAGGGCACTGCGTGCAGGAAGATCACAACACTCCCGGTATCAGGGATATGGCACTGCATGCAGGAAGATCACAACACTCCTGGTATCAGGGATAGGGCACTGCGTGCAGGAAGATCACAACACTCCCGGTATCAGAGATACGGCACTGCATGCAGGAAGATCACAACACTCCCAGTATCAGGGTTAGGGCACTGTGTGCAGGAAGATCACAACACTCCCGGTATCAGGGATAGGGCACTGCGTGCAGGAAGATCACAACACTCCCGGTATCAGGGATAGGGCACAAGTTCTAGTCACAATGACTGATCACATTACTTTTTTTGTCTACCAACCGTTTCCATTTCCCATTCCCCCAACCATCACCTCAGTGGGAACCTTGGTAACATCAATAAATAAGAGGGCAGCCAGCCAATAGGAATACATATTCATTCCTAACTGACCTGAAAAGTGTCAATTTGTATCATTTTCTGTTAGTGCGCACTAACAATGGTTAGTGCGCACTAACCCGATTAACAATTTTTTAACGATAAATCGTTAGAATTCCTATTGTATCGCGTTCTTTAACGATTTTAAATTATCGGATGATAATTTTAATCTTTGAAAAACGATTCACATCCCTAATAAAAACACTCCAGAAAGGGTGGTGAGCTCCAGATTTGGCAACTGAGCTATACCCAATAAAGGGCAATATCAGGAATGGCTTTGGGAGCTGGGCCTGGAGCCCAGACACAAGTGGCTAATGGTGGAGTAGAAAGGCTTTTCTAGACTCATCTGGCTGGCAGGGAGTCCTGGACCCATTCCTGTGAGTTCGGTAGGGGCTTTTCATTCCATCTCAGTGTGGGGAACCAGCTGGATGGGGATTTCCTCTGCAGGAGCAGGACCAGTCTCTAGGGCAAGGCCAGATATGCAGGTTGTGCCCTTGGATTCTGGTGGTCAGCAGGACTTAGGCAGTAACTAGAGATAAGCTGGTATTGGAGACAATGCAGGAACAGATGATGAATCAGGAACCGGAGACAAGCTGGTATTGGAAACCATGGTTGGAACCAGAGGCACAGGCTGGTACTGAAGGCAGGCAGGAGTCAGAGACAGACAGGGGCTAGAGACTGGGCTGGAACAGGAGGCAAAACCTGGCATAAAGGCAGAGCTGGACAGGAGACATGGCTGGAACTGGTGGTACCAGTTGGAACCAGAGACAAGGGCAAGGTCTGGGACTGGAGACAGATAGGAAAGCCCACTGGAAACTGGTGCCACAGGGAGGATTGGATAGGATTAGACAAGGACAATGCAAGGAAATACAGAAGGCTCGAAGGCCGAGACAGGGCAAGGAAGTACTATCAGTATCAATTGTAATGCATCAAGTTACATTTAAAGTTTTAACATGACTTTTTAAGACATTATAATTTAAACAACCTATATCTTAAAGTGCTGTTGTCTACTTATGCCCCATGATGATCTCTGCAATCTAATGGGGAAAATTTACTTTTAGTCCCCTCAGTTAAAATTGCACACCAGGTGTCATGCATATCCTGTTTTTAGGCCTGCAAGTTGGAATGCCTTGCCCAATGCCATGAGAGAGATTGAACATAAGAACATGCCATACTGGGTCAGACCAAGGGTCCATCAAGCCCAGCATCCTGTTTCCAACAGTGGCCAATCCAGGCTAAGAGTACCTGGCAAGTACCCAAAAACTAAGTCTATCCCATGCTACTGTTGCTAGTAATAGCAGTGGCTATTTTCTAAGTCAACTTAATTAATAGCAGGTAATGGACTTCTCTTCCAAGAACTTAGTGATATTTCAAAGACAGTTTAATACACTGCTGTTTCAGGAAGCTTTTAACTAAGTTATTAAGAGGCATGCAGCCTTAAATGTTTTAAATAGGTCTACTGCATAATGTTTTTTTTATGTAGTTTTAATTAGCGTAAATGTTTTACTATTTTAATACTTAATTTTTGTACTTTGCCTAGCACATTTATGTTATAGGCAGATAATAAATACCTCAAGAATGAGGTTGATTACACTAAAAGGGGTAGATTTTAAAAGAAGCGCGATCAGCCTACTTTTGCTTGCGCATCAGACTCAAGCAAAAGTACGCTGGATTTTAGTAGATACGCGCGGAGCCGCGCGTATCCACTAAGGGGTAGATTTTAAAAGAAGCGCGATCAGCCTACTTTTGCTTGCGCATCAGACTCAAGCAAAAATCCTGGATCGGCGCGCGCAAGGCTATCGATTTTGTATAGCCTGCGCGCGCCGAGCCGCGCTGCCTCCCCCCGTTCCCTCCAAGGCCGCTCCGAAATCGGAGCGGCCTCGGAGGGAACTTTCCTTTGCCCTCCCCTCACCTTACCCTCCCTTCCCCTACCTAACCCACCCACCCGGCCCTGTCTACACCCCCCCCTTACCTTTGTCGGGGGATTTACGCCTCCCGGAGGGAGACGTAAATCCCCGCGCGCCAGCGGGCCTGCTGCGCGCCGGGCCGCGACCTGGGGGCGGGTACGGAGGGCGCGGCCACGCCCCCGGGCCGTAGCCACGCCCCCGTACCCGCCCCCAAAACGCTGCCGACACGCCCCCGGAACGCCGCGACGACCGGGCCCGCCCCCCGACACGCCCCCCTCCGAGAACCCCGGGACTTACGCGAGTCCCGGGGCTCTGCGCGCGCCGGGAGGCCTATGTAAAATAGGCTTCCCGGCGCGCAGGGCCCTGCTCGCGTAAATCCGCCCGGTTTTGGGCGGATTTACGCGAGCAGGGCTCTGAAAATCCGCCCCAAGGGTTCGTCTATCCCTGGGTGTCCTCCACCCGTCCACCGTGTAAACGGGTTACTCTGGAGATTAACTTTGTCCAGCTTCTCACTACCCTCCTGCCACACACAATTTCCACATTTATATGTTTTATTTATGTTGTATAAGTTTCACATATCTATGTTTTACAGATGCATTTGTTAACATTTGTTGTCTTTTAATTTTAAATGTATATTGTTTCGTTTTGTACAATATTCTTTGCAGATGTAAGCAGAAGCTTCTGCTATATGGTGTCTTTTTTCCTATTATTATATCAAGAGTTACACATCCTTATTTATTTATTTATTCCTTTTAGTTTTGCTGACAGTTTTTCCGGGCCTCTATCCCTCCCGATGCAGCCCATGTGGCAAAACATGGTCCGTGTCTGGGGACCGAAACCTCTCTCTAAGAATTCATGAATAAAAGGTGGAAATGCTTGCTTTGAGTCTTCACTTCTTTGATCAATTCACCACAAGGATCTGTGAATTTCTAGCGCTATACCATTTCTGTTTATGGTTAAGATAATAAATATTAACATAACGAAATAAATAAATAAATCCTGAAGGCCAAGGACCAGAAGGCTTAAGAGCCATGGGGCAAGGCAAGGAGGCCAGAAAGGCCACAAGAAAGACAGAGGGCCAAGGGGGGCAGAAAGCAAGGCCAAAGTCCACAAACAAAGCAGAAGGCCCCAGGGGCCACAGGGCAAGGCAGAAGGCTAAGAAGTCCACACAACAGGAAAACAAGGTGAGCCAAGGTGACTCAAAGAGGCAATGAGTTGTAAGAGGCAGGGCTACATAGGGCTGGCCTTGCTGAATGAGGGGAGCATCAAGGTGGAGGCTAGGATGGGAGTGAGTGTGGCTGCATGAGGACCTCTGCTGGAGAGGAGGCTTCCTAGCAGCCAGAATTGTGACACCTGCTGATAGCAATAAATGCATGGCATTGGAGCAAGAAGGAGGTAGGCATCCTCCATCTGCCTCTGAGGAGGGACTAGGGCTGAGAAGGAGAAGGGCAAGACTTAGGGGGACTAATTTAATATCAGAAGTTTTTAATGTTGGGGTTTGGGGGGTGGGGAGAGGTAGAGTGTGAAAGGGAAGAATTTTTTTTTTCCAAATTGGGAGGGGGATCATGGAAGATTGTAACAGTGAGAAAACATCAGAACTTGGGGTAAAGATGGAAGGAAACAGGGGCTGCCAGGGAGGGTGGTGAGCTCCTGATGACCAGAATTAGGCCTGCTATTACACTGCCTAGATTTAAGCAGCCTTGCTAGATAGCTTACATTGGAATTCAGCTCTAGCCACCTAACTTTCTCCACCCACCCGTAGGGCTGCACATTGTCTATCTAGTGCATTTCAGTGCTCCTACTACTTACTTGTTTGTAAAGAGCTACTGGAGCTAGGCAGTGCTGTACAGATACACATAAAAGATAGTCCCTGCTCCACAGAGCTTACGATGTAGTCAGAGACAAATACACATGACAAACATGAGTCTGTAAGAAATGTATTTATTGTAGAGAAGTACTTAAGATTTAAAAGCAGCTTCAAAAAAGTAATTTTTTTTTCTATAATCTTTAAAGTGTCAAACAGGATTTGATTTTCTTTGTAAAAAAAAAGAATGTGAAATGTTTTTTTCTATTCTTCATGAAGCTGTGAGGCTGGTGCAGCACTGACAAAAAAAGGTGCAGTACAGGCAGTATTGTACAAGCTCTCTCCATGTCTGATGTGGTTGCACAAAATTATAATTTCTTGTGATCTTGCAAAAAAAAAAAAAAAAAAAAAGTTTACTAGAATTCAAGATACTGCACTTTGTGAGGTTAGCTTTTAAAACAGTTCGAGGGGTGATCAACACACCACTTATTAAATTATTTCCCCATCCTGAGATTTATGAGCAAATATAAATGTTCTCATGTATGTGTGCCAGGTATGGTCGTGACCCAGAACTAGTCAGCTGGTCAAGAGTATAATTCTTATATGTCACAATGGTGCTGGCTCCCAGAAATGAAATCACGCAGAGTCCAGCTACATAATAATCGATCTGGCTACTATTGTAGGTTTGTTTTGTGCTACAGCTAAAAGGAATAATGTAGCTCATGTTCTCCCTCAGGTATTAGCATTCAACAGTACATCATACATGACAGACTAGAATCAACATTTACCCTCGTGTCCCCTTAAGTTTAATGCCAGGAATAGTACAAGAGTGCATTTTTTCCAAATATTAATTTTATATTTTATTGATAAATTTAAATACATCCCATGGATAAACTAGAAATAGGAATTAAAGAGCCACTTATCCAGATAAGTTCGGACTTATCTGGCTAAGTGACAGCATTTGAATATTCAGCTGTGTTCATCAGCTTGTACTTAGCTGGATAACTATTTATCTGGCTAAATGGTTATCCAACTACCTGATGGGCAGGATGGGGACATTCGAGAGAGAAGCTACTTATCTAGCTAACTTAGGCCTGGGTTTATCAAAATGCGATAAGTATCACATGCCATAGCAAAAGGGGCATGTTTTATGCTAATATACAGTTTATCACAATTTGCACTAATTACCTATGCGAAGAGCTAATTGTGCTAATCTTTTCAGCAAGTACCAGACCCCTGCATTCAACCACTGGGAGACCATTGTTAATGAGAGAGAGAGAGAGACACTAGCCGTACTGCCCTCTCCCTAGATAGGTATTTGTATCCCTATGGTAGGCCCACCTAGTTACTCGAGGTGAGAGTTAGGTATTGGTGATGTTACCCAGTTAGAGAGTCCATCAAGCTAGGGCAAGAGAACATTGTAGAAATCTCATCTTTGTGTGACTTTCCTCATTCCAAATCATGTCAAATCTTCACCAAGGTCCACTGTACTGTTCGTACATCTCACTCTGCATGTAAAACTGGCTCCAAAATCCTAGACCACCACCAAAACCTCACCTTGAATTACTAGCTGGCCATCCTATAGTGGTATAAATAGTTGACTACTATGCAAGCCTTATAAAGCAGTGTTCTCCCTCTCTCTCAAGAAATATCTGTCTGGGGACTTTGGAACTTGTGAAGTACATGTATTGCACAGCACAATAAAGTACTGATATGAAGTGCTAATATCATGTACAGTGTGGTAACTCTAGAATAATCATAGTCATGCCCCTTTTCCTTATTGTGGGCATTACCCATGTGATAATTATCACATTTTGATGAATCTAAGCCTAAGTTAGCTAGATAAATTAGATCTGCTAAGTAAAAGTTATCCGGGTATATCCTGGCTAAATTAGCCAGATATTTATATCCAGCTAACTTTTCTAGCTGGGTAACATTCGAATATCTACATTAATATGTCTTGTTCCACCAATATAATAATGGAGGGGAAAAAAAAGAAAAAGAGTAAAATAAAAATTATATCATCCTTGTTATCCAGGTCACGACAATTAGGTGGTGAAAGGGGGACACAGAAGGAGAAAGGAAGCAAACACAAAATGGCATCAGTCAAAAATATAACCATAGAACTAGAGTCAGCATGCCACCTAATTTACTTGTATTGATTGTCTGTTCTTCCAACGCACACCACTCTTTACCCAATGAATATCACCTGGCCAGCAGGTCAATCCCCAGTAGGTTTGTCTCTTAAGAAACCTTTCGAATGAACAGGGTCCAAGAAAGAACCCAATATTCAAAGCATGTTCAGTGCTATTTAGCCGGATAAGTGGGAATTATTCGGCTAAGTAGCAGCCGCTGAATATGCGCCTACATGCAGCGGATGAGGCATAGCCACATAAGTCCCTTATACAGATAAAAGTTACACGCACAAAAAGTAGGATTGTACTAGGCCAGGGATGGTGAACTCCAGTCCTTGAGTGCCACAAACAGGCCAGTTTTTCAGGATATCTACAGTGAATATGCATGAGAAAGATTTGCATTCACTGCCTCCATTGTATGCAAATCTATCTCATGCATATTTATTGTGGATATCCTGAAAACCTGGCCTGCTTGTGATACTCGAAGACTGGAGTTCGCCATCCCTGTACTAGATGGATCAGGGCAGAGCAAGTTAGCTTTATTGTTTATATGGCTAATTGCTAATATTCAGTTAGCCATGTAAGTAGTCGTGCAAGTTTAGATGCTGCTGAATATACATCGTAACTTAGCTGGATACGTTCTAACCAGCTAAATTACTTATATGGCCAGCTTTGAATATCTACCTTCAAGTGATTCCCCTGATACTTAATGATCCATTTCCATAGGAACTGCAAAATATACTCAGCTCTAGTAGCCAGGGCATGTTGACACAACTGCAGAAAAAAAAAACATCTTACACCAAGTTCCCTCAATACATCAGGAAACATTCATTCTCTTCCCATAAGTAAGGCACTTCTAGTGTGGAAAATATTTTGAGGTTAATTTTATAACAGCACTTTTAAGGGCCAACATGTGCGTGTAGACTTTAGCCCACATTTTCAAAGAGTTTCTGTACACATAAGTGCACTTTGAAAAGTAGTGGGTTCTCACAGTCCGCAGCAAAGCACAGGTGCACACATTTATATCTGCTTGTTAGGCATGGGGGAGCAGCCTGGTGGTTAGAGCAGTGGGCCGTAGACCAGGGAAACCAGCATTCATATCCTGCTGCCACGCCTTTTGATCTTGGGCAAGTCACTTCACCCTCCATTGCCTCAGGCACAAACTTACAGGCCGATGCAATAGCGTGTGTTCAGGCTAGCACACAAGTTGACGCGCTCCGATAACCCCTGTTGCAATAAGGGGATCAGCGGATCCAAAATGCACATCCAAACCAGTGCGTGCCTAATAGCACTCATCACATGTAAATGCCATGTTGATGAGGCTATTTGCTAGTATCCCCGATGTGAAAAATAACCATGCACTCGACGCGCACATTTTAACCCTCAAAAATCAACACCAGCCTCAGAGCTGGCATTAAATCTTGGTGCTCCTGCTGCTTTTTTTTGGGCTGCATGGGCCAACAATGCTCCTGATTCTTTCAGGCCATGTGATAGATGCGGATCCACCTTCTGCTCCTTTCTTCCGGTTACACAGGTTAATATGGCAGCCTGTTCCTTCTGGCTGCAGTAACTGCACCTCCGTCTTCATGCCCTTGAGCGTCCACGTGACATAACTTCCTTTTCTGGGCCTGGGCAGGTGGGAATAACAAGAATGTGCAATCACCGTGGCCCTGCCACTGCCGGGGCCGTCCCCATAACTGTGGCACTTTAGGCAGTTACCTCGTCTGTCTTGTGCTTCCACCAGCCCTGATTCTCTCATCTCCTATATCGTTCGACCGTGGGCTACACTGTCAAGAGGGTGATCAAAAATTGAACTTCTGAGAACATTAGTGGTAGCTCTAACTGTTGCCATTTTAAATCATGATAAAAATCAATTTCCACTTTAAAATGTTCTCTCTCTTCTCTGAAGTCTATTACAATGTGATATGCATAGACACATTCTCATAACAATTTGCAGGAGAAAATCAGCATGCTACATATGGAGGCAGTGACAAAAACATGCTTGTATTATTTACACTGACAGCCTTAACCCTAACCCTGCAGTTATTTTTACTGAAGGATGTTCTCTTATCTCTCCTCTTCTCTCATATCTATTATTTTTAGCAGCACTTTTTCAATAGTGAGTCAAAGTGAGTACCCAACTCATGTGGTATTATTGTAATGAACTCTGCTTTGAACAATATTTTCTATCTGAAAGGAGATATAAAAATGGTTTGCAAATAAATAATGTCATTCTTCCCCAACTATTAGCAGCATATAGGGGCTATGCAATAAAACTTAGTGTGCATGTTAAAAATAGCGAGCTCTGCAGGAAGGCCATACAGTAGATTCTGAAAAGACATTACTGCGAGTATGCAAAAATTTTGCATGTTCACACATGCAAATGAAGCAACCTCATATGCAAAGGAGGAAATCTCACATGCAAGCAAGCTAAATATCATGGTACGCTCACCCTCCTTGATATTTAATGACTGATTGCTAACTTGTTGCTATTTAATACTAGTTAGGACCTGGTGTTAAATTACTAACATAGGCACATTAATGACATGGTTAAGGCGGGATTTGATCATCTGTCTCATTCCCCCCCCCCCGCAAAACACAACCTCTGCTCACCGGCTTCTTTCTGCAGCAGCTCCCCCCCGCCCCATATTCCCCCCTTAACAACTTACAACATTAACAATTGCCAGTTTGGGCTCAGGTTTCTGCCTCCGTAAACCTCGACAATACATCCTCACCATAACAAAACGTACACATCACACATGAAAAATGGGAGGGAGAGAGGGGGAAAAAAACACTGCGCCGCTGCCTCTTCCCGCCGAACTAACGCCGCCGAGCCCATGATCCCCTCCCAAAACCACTCACGAATACCAGGAGCCAATGAAATAAATAAATAAACAAATTGCAACTGCTCCCGCAGTGCGACACCCCCACTGCACGCACACATAAATAAAAAACATGCTTGGAGCTGTTGCTTCTCCCACCACCGTGTTAATAATGGCAGCAGGGGGAGACTTAGCCCCCCCCCCCCCCCCCCCCACTGAACCTACTGAATAAGGACCTCTCAATGTAGTTCCTGTACCTTGTTGGCCTTCATTTCTATGTATAAGTATTCTTATTAACCATTTCCTGGGTCTTCAATAAAAAACGTCTAAAACAGTGAGCAAAAATCCAAAAGACACAGTATAGATCGTATATTCCCCTCTTACCAAGTTTCCATAGATAAATTAATATCAATACAAGTATTACTGTATTTTAACAAAACTAAAGTTTACTCCTCCTGCCTAGAACACTGTTAACCCAATATAATGTGGGTGATAGGATCCAAAAATTTAGTCCACATTATAAGTGAGGCCATGTTATATCGAGTTTAGATATTTTGCTGTAATAGATAAGAATGATGTGATAAGTTTATATTGTACAATTATTTGGATGCTGGAAATAAAGATTTCATGGAAATAAAGGTTTTATTGCTAAGATCAAAAACACCTGCACTCTATCATTATCAATTCATAAATAATTCATAAAACAACAAGATATGTATTTTTATCATTGAAAAATATGACTGCATTATGAAGTTAGAAGCCGAGCTTTAAACCGCGTTATATGCGATTTTGTGTTATATCGAGCTGCATTATATCAGGTCTATAGTAAATCACCCCCTTCCATGGAAACATTTGATTTAAAATATTTATAGGGCATGCCATCCAATGTTCTGGGCGGCTTGCACAATAGAGCTTACATAACATAAATCAATACTGAAACCAAAGGCAAAAAAAAGCAAAACAGTGGCACTGCTGACCCAAGGCTGCTAATAACATACTGCTATCAAAAAATAGCATATTCCGAAGTATCAGTTAAAAGCAAGCATGAAAATAAATGTTTTAAACTGTTTTTTTTTTTATGTGGTAAAATTCACCTTCTTGCTGAGCTACTCAGGTGAGGACCTCCATAATTTTTTATCTGAAACAAAGGGGGTTTTTTGGGGTTTTTTAAAATCAATTTTCTGTGAGCCACAGTGTTGTCCAGACTGACTGGACACCTAAAAAACATTGCCCAATAGATCTTAATCATACGTGCATAATCATATGTGAACTTCCAATGTCTTCTCAGCGTGTTGGAAACTTTCCCTTGTCTATTTGCCAGAGCAGACTTCAATGCCTCCTGCTACAGATACAGCTCTGGCAAATAGACAAGGGAAGGTTTCCAAAACACTGAGAAGATATTGGAAGTTCACAAATGATTATGCTGTATTTAGCAAGCTGCTAATTAACAACAGTTGAAGTCTTGAGACACTGAATTGGCAGATCGACATATAAAGAATCAACAATAAGAGACTGAGTTCTCTTCACTAAATACAGTCCATGGTATCAATGCAAGAATAATCATGAAACATAATTTCCCCTGAAGAAGCCTGTATGGCGAAACAGAGGCCTTTGTAGGGATACAGAAATAGTAGAGGAACCTATATGAAGTGATAAAGATATGCACCGGACGCTACACAACATTCCTGTGAAACAATTACAAAGCATCCTTTCTTGTGGACTGTGGTTCACCTGTATCCCCTTTTTAATGAAGGTATCTTCCATGTGACTCATTTGCAATTCACAAAGAATCTTTCTTGAAGTTCAACTCTACTGCAAGGGTTTTATTGTTTCATTACAAGCACTCTGTATATATTTTGGCAATATTTTATGTTGGTATTTATACATGCTCTAAATGCATAACACTAAAGAGAGTTTAGAAGTGGTGTGAATGAGGAGTGATTGACTAGGACAATTGATCAATTTATGTGTGTGTTTTTGTGCCAATTTTATCTTTTGAATAATTTTGATATTCTCTCTCATTGTATAATAAAACTTGCAACATTAAGCATCTCTCAAATAATTTAAAACATTAGTGGTGTTACTTACCCTATTTTAGGGTTTTCTGATGGATTTACTATTTTAGGTACCCACATATTTTTATTTAAAGCCTAGATTCAATATACAAAATAAATATATATTTTGACATTAATAATAAACATAATAAATTATAAAACCAAAATATTACAAGTCAAAATAAAATAAAAAAATAAGATAACTAAGCAGATAAAATTAACCATATGGCAGAATATCTTTACTTCCTCAGTTCTCATCACTAAATACAATTGTACACAGCCAGGTCTTGCTTCTTTAGAGTCAGGAATAGTTCTGGAGGACTGGAGACAGGTGGATGTGTTTCCTCTTCACAAAAGTGGAAGTAAGGGGGATGCTGGGAACTATAGGCCAATTATTTTGACCTGAGCAAATTAATGGAATCACTGCTAAAATAGAGGATAGTACAGGTTCTGGAATCAGATGGATTACAAGATTTGATGCAGCATGGCTTTACTAGAAGTGGATCTTGTCAGAAGAATCTGATCAATTTCTTTGACTGGGTAACCAGAGAGATGAATCAGGAGAGAGCGCTAGATGTAGTGTATTTAGATTTCAGTAAGGCTTTTGACACACAGGTGACTTATAAATAAATTGAGTGCCTATGATATGGTCCCTATAGTGACTGACTGGGTTAGAAACTGGTTCAGTGGGAGGTGACAAAAGGTAGTGGTAAATGAAGTTCATCCTGAGAAAAGAACAACATTTTCATAAGTGACATTGCAAAAGGATTGTTAGGAAACGTTTGTCTTTGTCCTGATGATACCAAAATCTGCAGCAGGGTAGATGGCCAGGAAGGTGTGTAATGCATAAAGAGGGATCTTGGCAAGTTCAAGGAATGGTCTAAAAACTGGCATGATAAGATTTAATGCTAAAAAAATGCAAACTTATGCATTTGAGCTGCAGAAACCTAAAGCAGCATTACAGTATAGACTAGGGTAAAATTCTTCTAAGCATGAAAGATGAGTAGGATCTGAGGATGATCATATCTGATGATCTCAAGGTGGCCAAACAAGTGGCTAAGGCATGGCAAAGGCCAGAAAGACATTTGGCTGCATAGGGAGAGGAATGGTCAGCAGAAAAAAAGTAGGTGATATACTGCCCCTGTATAAATCCACGATGAGACCTCATTTGGAATACAATGTACAATTCTGGAGACCATACTTTCAAAAGGATATAAACTGGTTTGGAGTTAGTCCAGAGGGTGGCTACTAAAATGGTCAGTGGACTTCATTCTATAGCATATGGCGACAGACTTAAAGATCTAAACATGTATATCTTAGATTTAAGGTGGGAAAAAGGAGATATAATAGAGACATTTAAATACCTCCAAGGTTTCCATGCACAGGAGGTAAGCCTCTTTCAGTGGAAAGGAGGCTCTAGAATGAGGGGTCATGGGATGAGGATGAAAGGGTATAGACTCAAGAGTAATCTAAGGAAATATTTCTTTATATAGAAGATGCAGATGCATGGAACAGCCTTTTTGTGGAGTTGTTGGAGACCAGGACAATATCTGAATTCAAGATAGCATGGGACAAGCACAGAGGATCTCTCAGGGAGTGGTAGGGATTGTAAAGCTGAGCAAATGATATAGATGAGCAAACTAGATAGGCCATCATGTTTCTCTTTTCCAATCTTCAATATATCAAATTATTTTAGGCAGTGCATTCCAAAGAGACAGACCCAGATATGAAAAAGCTTTCAACCTGGCATTCATCAATCACATTTCTGTAGGTGAGGGCATTTTCAATAGAAACTCTTGAGAGGGCCATAAATTCCTCGTCAGAAAATAACATGGCTTATGCTTTGTCAGATATTATAGATAGGAATCATGCAGCAATTTAAAGACCAATGTTAAATTGGATTCTGTAAATAATAGATAACCAATAAAGAGATTTCAAAGTAGAAGACACATGATCATATAACTTAAGGAGTAAATTTTCAAAAGATTATAAGGTGATTTCAAAAGCCCTACACGCGCTGAAGCTGGGAGATACACACAGAAGTCTAGCATGCGTGTGCTGCACAGATTTTAAAAAGCACGCCAAGTGTGTGTGTATCTCCTGGTACATGCACAACATTTTTTTCTTTTTTTACAAAAAGGGGTGGGGTGTGAACATGGTATGGGCAGAGCATGAACATTCCAGGAAATATGAATGAAACCAGCGTGTGCTGGGGTCCCAATAAGCATAACTTTACTTCTGCTATGGATGACGTGTAACTAACAAAACAAAAAAAAAACTAGGCTAGTTAGTGAGGTTTTAAGGGTTGGAGCTATAAGGGTAACAGTTAGGCTTATTAACTAGGGGAGTTAGGAAGTCCTATCCTTTAACTGAGTGAACTGGGAACGGACTGGGAAAACTGGTAATTGCATTGGCACGTATATCTACCAAAATCCCCCCACTTACACGGTAGAGGGGGCATTTGTGCGTACATGTGCATATCCATAGAAAATTGTGTGTACATGTGCACGCATACAGCCTATTTTATACCATGCGTGCCTATACAAAAGTAGGTTATAAAATGACTGTATTCATTAGCGTGAGGTGGCATACACATGGACATGGGCACCCACGTGCCAGTATGAAAGTTATTATTCCTGTGCATATAAATTAGCAAATATGCACGTGAGTAGCCTCTACTCGCATATTCTAAAATACGCACATATTTTCATTTTCACACGCACATGTGCGTGCATAAGATGGAGCAGTCTGGGGCATTCTTGGGCGGTGTTATTGTTGGTAGGGTTTTGGGTGGACCCTTGGACCTGTGGCAGATGACCACGCCCATGGGGGGAAGGTCTCGTGAGGGGCCACAGGTCAGGCTAGCTCAGGACACACACACACACACACACACACAATATAGTTCTTTTATTAGACTGAATTGGTGAGCCACCAGAGGTGGCGGTATTGAGCTGGAATGTAGCCCGGCTGGGCTAGTAGTCCCTCAGGCTGGAACAGTGGTCCCGCTATGGCTGTGCTGCAGTGGAAGAAACTAGGAACGTGAATACAACTATATGCAGGGTCAGGAGTAGATACAGTACTCACGCAGCGGTGTCACAGTATAGAGCACAGGAGCTGGAGTAAGGCAGGCCCTCAAGAAGCGAGTACCTGGTTCCAGGGAACAGCGCTGAGAGGGTAGATGGTAGCTCACTGATGGTATAGGCAGCGGTGTCTTTCAGGCAGAAGGGTAGTGCAGGTAGCGAATCTAGGAACGTGGGCCCTCGAGGAGCGAGTACCGGTTCCAGACAGCGACCTGAAATGAAATAGAGAGAGAGGCCCCCCGAGGAGTGGGTACCCCAATAGAGTAAGTCCAGAATGGAGGCAGAGTAGCTAGGTATGGAGAGTGAATCCCATCCGTATGGAAACCTTTGCTAACTCAACGGCTAGCAATCGCGTAGGCTTTTTGTATCCTGGATGCATGACGTCATCACAGGGGGACGCCCCTGAGGTTCGCGCCACTGAAGGTACTTGAAGCAGGGACGCGCGGTGCGCGTGTCCTAAGGCAGCTGGAGAGCATGGCGAGAGGCAGCACCCAAGCCAGGCCAGGGACGCCGGAGAGGACGGCAGGCAGACGCCGCGGCAGCCAAACATCCGTCAACCGCGGGAGGAGTCGCCAAGGAGGTAAGGAGGGTGGGGTGAAGATGTCGGGCAGCGACAGTCGTACAGGCAGGGCCAGAACTTACACATGAAGTTGCCATTTTCAAAGGCACACATGTACATTTGCCAACTTACTTGCGTAATTTTACACCTGCTTATTATTTATTTATTTATTTTATTTTATAAAATTTATAGACCACTCTCCTGAGTTAAGCAAAATCGCTCAAGGCTGAGTACAATAATAAAATAATTATCTGGCATGATATTAAAGATGTTTATTGTATAGCAGTGAATGTGTAGGAGGTCTGGGAGAACTGGGGAAGTTTAGGCTGAAGAAACAGGAGGGTCTCGATATGAAGAAGGACTGGGCAAACTGGTGGACTAATTGGTGAAACTTCTAATTTCGCTTACATGTGTATATTTAAAAATACATTGACTTACACACATAAGTCCTACTTATGTTATGCACATAAAAGTCACAAATTCACTCAATAGGGCTGAATTTTCAAAAGGGTTTATGCACATAAATGGGCTTTATGCACACAAATGGGCATTTGAAAATCGCTATGATATATTTTACTTTTACGCATGTAAATCCTTTGAAAATTCACTCCTTTAATTACACAATGCTTTCACTGCTTTATTTTGGTTATGTTGCAAGCAGCATACTGTGGTCTTTTTCAGTCCAGCTTGTATTGTATTATAATAATATGGACAGTTCATCATAAAAGCATGAATAGCTGTAGACAGTTTTGGTTTTAGTGAGATAAGTATGTCAGTATTTGACATTGAAAAAAAAAAAAAAAGATTGAATAGTCCCTAATTTTGATTTTGAAAAATAAGATCCAAATCAATTAAGATTCCAAAAATTTTAACCTCCATTTATATAGGCAACACGGTTCCCTCTACAAAAAGTTTGTGAAGCAGTTAGAGATAAAGGTTTCATAACCCACAGCATTTCTATTTTTTGTGGATTGATCTTCAACTTATTGACTATAAGCCAATCAAATATCCCATGTAAACAAGAATGAATTTGATCTATTGTCTAATCTTGCTATTTCTAACTCCGTATAAAGCTGAAGATGATTGGTATATGACAAGAACTTCAATCCAAGAAATCTAACAAGCTCTCCCAGGGAATGCATATAGATGTTAAATGAAAGAGCTGACGATACTGACCCATTGGGTACTCCCTATTCCAATGACAATGGTGTAGACAGCTCATCTCCTATTTTCACATACACAGGCTAATGTTAAAACAACTGCGCATGTACTCATAGTCACACATATCGGCGAGCGAGTGGTGATTCACTTGAATTTTAAATTATGCACACACTTGCACGTACATAATTTAAAATATGCCTACCGCATGTAAGCATGCTCTTAATTTTAAGAGGTTACTCAAGCGAACCTCTTCCATAGGCCTTTGCTGGCTTTAACGCACGTATGTAAGCAGATTTTAAAACACGCTTGCACAAGGGACATTCTCAGTTTTAAAAATTAGTCCACTAGTTTGCCCAGTCAATATCAAGGTCATCCAGACTCTCTGGTTGACCTGGACCCTTCATCCTATCGTGTAAACTTAAAAATGTGAGATCTGCAGACTCGCTCCCCATCAGGAGCAGCAGTAAAGTTACGCGGCTAACAAGCCGACACACGCTACTGCTTCCAGTTTTAAAATAGGAAGTTGCGTGCTTACCAGTTTGGCCTCGCTGTGGAACACTCATGCCACACCCCCAGCTTCGTCCCTTTTTAGTTAGTTGTGCATGCATAGATACAAACATAACTTCCGGCTTTTAAAATACGCATGGCTCACCCATGGTCCACATACTCATGTATATGGGCTTTTTAGCGCAAGCAACACTTTTTTAATTCGGTCCATAATGAACATTCAGATAAAAAAAAAAAAAAAAGAAAAACCATGATAGCATTAAACCAGAGAAACCAAGCACCTGAAGCCATCTCAGGAGAATATCATGGTTCATGGTATCGAATGGTGCTAACAAATCCAAAAGGATAACTACTAAGTCTTTTCCATAATACAAACTTCTCTGTACATCATCTCCTAAAGCAAGGGGTCTGTCTGTACTATATTATTTCCTAAACCCTGATTGAGCTACATCTAAAAATGCGTGTTCCATTAAACTGAAGAATGGAAAAGACACAGTTCATTCTGTCAGTTTCTCAGGAAAGACAGATTTGATACGGATGGATAATTATCTACAATATGAAGGTAACTTTTAAAGGGGTGCAGGGGCACAGCAATTTTAATAACACACATGCACATACGTGTATACCTTGGCGCGCATATGAGGGCGCCTAATTTTTCAAGTAGGTGTGCTCAACCGCTCAAATCGGGTTTCGGCTGCATAAGTCAGGGAATTTTATAATATCACGTGTCCACGCTAAGAACAATTTCACCAGTTTGTACACCAGTTCACTCAGTATAGAGCTAGAGCCTTCAAATCCCCCTAGTTTAATAGTCTGCACTGAACCCCAGATACGCTAGGAATGAACCCCTCAGGAATGGCTTTTTTTTCTCTTTTAAATGTACACTTTTCTCCATAGCAGAAGTAAAGTTACACGGCACTAGAACTGGGCATGTGCCCAGGTGCATCTGTATTTGCATGCATATCTCTTGGCCCCACCCCGGAGGCAGAGTGCTGCCCAAATCAGAAAGCATGCATGCAGTTTTTTCTGAGACACGATTAGCAAAAATCTCACAAATTAAACTAGATGAATCACCAGAGACAGAAGAGGAGTTTACCAGACTCTAGAGATGTGCATTTGAAACAAATGGGTTAATGGGCTGAATGAAGCTATTTTTGTTTCATTTGTGGTCTCCACAAATGAATGGAGGGCACCCATAAAAAAAAATGACAGTAATGTTTGTTTCCATTCATTTTTGTTTTCCCATTATATTCTATGGGCCAAGCAAAACTGCAGCTGTCAGCTTGTTGTTTTTTGTCTGGTCACGGTAACCTAGCAACCAACCAGTGATATAACATTCACCTAGTCTGACTGGAGCCGAGGTGGGAAGGAGAAGGGAAGCAGGACAATAGAGGTCAAGTATTTTTTAAACATCCTATCATAGCTGGCACTTGCATAGATTGAAACACCTTTTTTTTTTTTTTTGTGCAGTCCATTGAAAGAAGCTTTGAGCATGTATGGATACCATTTTAAGGTCATTTTTCTGCTGGATCACACAGAGAAAAGTTGTGTCTTCCTGAAGCTCTGTCAGAGCTAAGGAAACCTTTTTGAAAAAGATAATTTGAAAAGGAAAGAGGGAATTTTGACAAAAGATAGACAGACAAAGGCACTGCAATTCTGCCTGTTCCCTGGTGTAGTGAATGACAGTGTCTCTGTCTCACTCTCTACAGTGGAGTCTGGTAATCTGCAGCTACTATTAACTAGGGATGTGCTCTCATTTGAAACAACGTTATTTCATGTTGTTTTTAAAATGAAACAATAGAAAACAGAACACAAAATTTCGTGTTTTATTTTCTATTGTTTTTAGTGAGCACTATTTCTGACTAGCATGCATAGTAACATAGTAATGAATGATGGCAGAAAAAAACTGAATGGTCCATCCAGTCTGCCCAGCAAGCTTGCTGGGGTGGTTACTGCCACCCCATGCAGGTTACCCACATGTTTTTCTTAAGGGTAGCAACTGCGGTTACCCAGGCCTTATGTTAAGTGTAGTAACTACCGCTCCATGCAGGTTAAGCACAAGCCTTAAAGTCTTATATTATTAAGGGTAGTAATACTAACAAATCAAAACCAAGCAACTGTCAAAACCCATAACAAAATTACTGCTAGCACCATTTTTACAGGGTGAACAGCCTTCCTGATAATTCATACAATGCTGCTTCTTGAATGTGCTCTGCTTTTGGACTTGGCTGTGGAGGCAAAGTCCTGTGCTTTTTCCCTAATATCTGCGTATCAGTACCCTGGACCGGTAGGGCCCAGCGTTAGTTGTCGTCCGAATCCAATTAAGGGAGTCCCACCCTTTAGCTAAAAAGAGATTTTTAGCAGGAGAGAAAAATCAGGCGTGGCAGACGCAAGCCTTAAGAATCTAAAGTTGGGAGAGAATATGCCACCTCCACCTGCTCCTCATCCCCTCCCCTTTTGGAGCAGGAGAAAAAGGCAGCAGAGCCACTGGAGGCTGGCATGGACAGTACAGAGGCAGGAGCAGCAGAAGTACAGCACCTAAAACCCTCCCTGCCTTCCTCTCTCTGATTAATGACTCTCAGGCAATTGTGGTATTTGCTAAAACAGATTCTGATGAAGACCTGTGCACTGGATTCCCTGAGTGAGAGGATATTGAACAGTTAGCAGCTGAAGAGAAATGTGTGCCTCTAGTCAGTAGTGAGGAGGTGGAGGAGGCAGATGGTGCTGATGGGGCAGAGGACACCTCCCAGGAAGGGCAGGCAGTGAGGTTACAAAGCATGAGTGGTGTCCCTGGGCCTTTTATCTCCTGGTCTGCCCTCAACTCCAGTGCCAGCAGCAGCATCCCTCCAAGGATCCAGAGAGCCAGAAGAGATCGCGGAAGACATCCTTGGTGTGGCAGCACTTTAGAGGGAGGGAGGGAGGGAGGACTCACGTGTTACTGAGTGCATTCACTGTTATAAGGCTATCAGTTGAGGGAAGATATTCAGGCATCTTAAAACACCAGTATGCAGCATTACATAGAAAAACACCACCCACTAGCATTGATATTGGGGAGAGTGCCAGTACTAGCCTGGGGACCCCTATATGCCTCTGAAAGCAGAAGCAGCAGCAAAACAGTTAATAAGGGGAAGACCTTTTCCTAAGCTGACCCTACCAACAGTCAGGTGGCAGCTATCAGCCCCCAGTCACACATCAGCAGTGGCAAGTCACCATACAGTGGGGATTGTGGTGGGAGGAGGGAATGTTCTCTGCACTGTCCCTGGGCAAAAGGCAAGAATCATCAAAATCAGCAACAAGGTGCATCATGGAATGATGCACCTGGCCTTGGAGTTGTGCGATCACATCTCTAAGAGGTAATCTCTATGCTCAGGCATAGAGACTGCCCGCTCCGAGGGTCCTGTAGTTTTAAAAAGGTGGGAAGCTTCCAGATTCTATAAGCTGCTCTCTTAGATGTGTCAGACTGTGTCTTCTAGGGATGTGCAGCAGGGACGGATACATTCAATTCAGTATTCGTCGGGACCCAAATCCATTACATCCGTTTTCTGGGGACCCCGATTCATCCATTAGTTACGAATGGTATTTGTTTCCCATTAAAGTTAAAAAAAAAAAAAAAACACCCCATCCCAACCTTTTAAATTTAATTAACTACATCCCCCCACCCTCCTGACTCCCAAGACTTGCCAAAAGTCCCTGGTGGTCCAGTGGGGGTCCTGGAGCATTCTCCTGCACTCAGGCCGTTGGCTGCCGGTATTCAAAATGGTGCCGATAGCCTTTGCCCTTACTATGTCACAGGGGCTATCAGTGCCATTGGTCGGCCCCGTCACATGGTAGAAGCAATGGACGGCCGGTGCCATCTTGTGCTCCTACCATGTGACAGGGGCCGACCAATGGCACTGGTAGCCCCTGTGACATAGTAAGGGCAAAGGCTATCGGCGCCATTTTGAATACCGGCAGCCGACGGCCCGAGTGCAGGAGATCACTCCAGGACCCCCGCTGGACCACCAGGGACTTTTGGCAAGTCTTGGGGGGGGTCAGGAGGGTGGGGGTTTTATTTGTTAGTGATACGTTGCATTCGTGGGGGTTCGCCATACGTTTCAGAACCCCACAAATGCAACGAATAGGGACCTATACGTTGCGGATTGCGCATTCGTTCAAAACGAATGCACATCCCTAGTGTCTTCTGACCTTCTGTTTCACTGTACTAATTCACATAGACCTATAAAATCCTTCCTTGGCCTTTTTAAGCCTATCCTGTTTCCCAGGCGCAATGATCATTCAGTAACTCAGCATTTAGCCTCCATATCTTTTATTAAGTGGCTCTTAGTTATTTCTCAACAATTGCAGCGTTACAATTAGACTTTCTGCAGTCAGATTAAACTGGTTTAACAACAATTCCATTTCTGAGCTTTAGCTGCAAATTTCAGGTTCAGAGTTACAGAACCTTTGTCATAGTTTCTGAAGCACAAAACTCAATTTAACACATAGTTCAAGCACAGGATTTAAATACATGAACTTTGCAATTGTTGTGACCCACTTACATAAGTAAAACCTTACTTACTACAAATTCAAACACTGGGTTTTAAATATATAATTTAAATAATGGTAATGCCACAGTTTCCAAGTTTCTCCTGACAGAATCAACAATTAGGGATTTATTAGCAGTACTAAGGATTGCTCTTCTAGCCTTAAGGTCCTTTTCCAACAGTGCACCAAGCTTCTCTAGGCAGAGTTAACAAATTAACATTAATTGCTACCCTCCTGTTCCGAGGCTTCTCTCAATCTTCCCCACAATTATCCGAGTTCAATAGTGTACAAGGCTCCTAACACAGACAGCTATTAGCAGGGGTTTAGTTTCTATCCCTAAGGCTCCTTTCCTTAATTCAACCATTCCTTTAAATACAGTTAATGGCTGCAAGTTCATTCCTGCCTTTCTATATTCTCTGCTCCAAACTTCTCACTGACACATACTGTTTAATTTCTTTCAGGAACCCAGCTCCAGTCAATTGTATTAAGCCAGAGGACGAGTAAATGAAAACCTCTTACAAAATGCCACAAGACCTTTCCTCCTCAAAATTCTCCCAAAGCCTCTTACAGGATATTAATAAAGTTTCTTCTTAACAGCCTAGGAAAATAAACTTAGCTTTAGAGCTAGGAACCATCAGGTTCAGGCTCTTCCTCATTGGCAGTTTCTTCCTTGGCTTGGCTGGGCTATCCTGCTGTGAGTTCTGCTCTCTGGTGTGCTCCCCCTTGCTCCTCTCCTGATATCCTTTTCATAGAACCTGGCAGCCTACAGCAGAGGTAATGCTGACTCCTCTTTGCTCAGATTCTCATAGAAAGCAGCCTGTGGGAAATTGGGAAACGTAGTCCTTCTTAGGTGGCCATCCTAGGTTAGCCTTATTTTATTGCAAAAAAAAAAAGGGCCTTGCCTTATAGTTTAAACTTCTGTCCTTTGTGCAGGGACTAGTCACACTCCTAGTAAATTATCACACCTGACAGCCCTTGCAGATAGTGGAGAATCTGGGCTTTAGCCTCGAATTACAAAGTGCCCTCCAGGAGTACATTCAGTAAGCAGGTTCTCCCCATCCTGTGTAATCAGTGCCAAATTCACATGCAGGCATAGCAGCCAAGGCCAAGAAGAATAGCCTTCAATTTATCAGCGATGTCTGTACCAGTCAAAATGCTACACCTGCCTACCTTTCCCTGATCCACAAAAGAGATTAAACACCAAGTGAACACTTCAATCCCACAACAAATGCTTGGTGATAAATATTTCAATTGGATATTCACTGATAATCAATTCAATTTTTTCATATGTATTTTATAATTTGATGAAACATTTTTATAGGAGATGGGAATGGTTTCATACAATGTATATGGCAACACCCTTGGTGCGTTTGACTCTTTAATCATAAACACATCCTCCAACCTCCATTTTTATATTTTATTTTAACAAATTGTGTTTTAAAAAAAATTTTTAGAATTGAATTTCAGTGAAATCACTTTTTTTATATATATTGTATGTTATTAGTTGTTACTAATGTTTTCATTTTCTTCTCTCTGTACGACGTACTATTAAATACTTATGCTGCATACACAGGTGATAGATGTCAGCACAGATGCTGGAGGGCTAGAAACTAGACTAGGAATGTTCTTCCTGGGATTTTTTTGACAGACAGTGGTAGAAATATGACAAAGGCAGTGGAAGATGGGGGTGCCCTGGCTGGAACCCAAGGAACATGGGAGTCTAGTCCTAAAGGACTTGATAGAGATGTGTAGGAAAATAGCAGGGCATGTTTGCTGTGGTGTGAAGGGTGGGCAGCTACTCCATGAGAAGCAGGAAGAAATAGGGATGCCTAATAAGCAGCTAACTCAAGATGTTGGCACCCATTGGAATTCTACCTATTTGATACTGCTGTGGTTAATGGAGCAGCAGACACCTCTTCATGACTTGCATCTTAAAATGGAGGTAAGGGTGGATCACCCCCTGTGGTATCATGTTTGGGTAGTAATGAGCAGATCATATGAGCCCTGAAAACTTCTAAGGATGCCAAATAGAAGCACTACCCTGGGTGTGGTCATCCCATAGTTAATGTTCTGGAGGAGAAGTTAGAAGGTTTCCATGAGGAAAAGGGACATGAAAGCAAAGGTGTTGCAGTTAGTGGACTCCCTGAAGAAGGAGGTGCAAGAGAGCCTGAAACCCCTAACAGCAAAGGAAAAGAACTGAAGAACACAAGAATTGCCTTCCTGGGTTAGACCAAGGTCCATTGAGCCTATATTCTCTGTCTAAGAATGGCCAATCCAGGTCGCAAATATCTGGCAGATCCCATAAAGTAGATCAAATTCCTGTTACTCACTCCCAGGGATAGCAATAGCTTCCTTTAGAGTACCTAGATAGTGTGTGTTTCTCCAGGAATGTTCCAACCTTCTTTTAAACCCTGCTCCGCTAGTCACCTTGGCCATGTTCTCTGGCAAGAGATTCCACAGCTTGATAGTGCACTATGAAGGCAATTTTAAAAGCAGTTACATGTGTAACTATTTATGTGCATAAAGTGCACTTACATGTGAATATCCTATGGACAATTCAATGGGATATATTTTAGCAATTGTCAAAAGCATACTTACAGTAAAGTGCATTTGCATGTGTAGAACTCAATTTGAAGCAAGTAAATGCTTTTTAAATCAGGCCCTAAGTGACAAAAAATACTTTTAAAGATTTGTTTTGAATCTGCTAGCTGTTAGTTTCATGGAGTGTCGCCTTGTTTTATTATTATTTGAAAGGGTAAATAACCATCCTTTATTTCCTCATGATTTTATAAACTTCTACCATGTCCCCTCTCAGCTGTCTCTTTTCCAAGCTTAAGAGCCGTAACCTGCATAGGCCTTTTTGTAACTCTCCTCTGATTCTTTTCTAGTTCCACTATGTCGAGATGAGGTGACCAGAAGTGCACACAAAACTCAAGGTGCAGTTGCACCATGGCTCCATACAGAAGCAATATGATATTTTTTGTTTTATTCTCAATTCCATTTTGGATCATTTCTATTTGCTTTTTGACAACTGCTGCACACTGATCAAAGGATTTAAATGGATTGGGGCACCGCCAAGATCCATTTCCTCGGTAGTGATTCCCAATAAAGAAACCAGCATCTTGGACTATTTTTCCCTATGTGCATCACATTGAACTTTTCTATGTTAATCTACCATTCAAATGCCCAGTCTCCTAGTCTCACAAGGTCCAGCTTAAGTTCCTTGCAATCCACTGCTGTTTTAACAAATTGGAATAATTTTTTGTCATTTGCAAATGTGATCACTTCACTCATAATTCCCTTTTTCAGATTGTTTATGAATATGTTAAACAGCACAGGTCCCAATAGCAATCCCTGTGGTAGTCCACCGACAACTTTTTCCATTTGGTCCTACCCTCTGTTTCTGGCCTTTTAACCAGTTACCCATCCATAATAGACCACTACCTCCTATCCCATGACTTTGTCATTTCCCGAGGAGTCTCTCATGGGAGTCTTTGTCAAATGGCTTCTGAAAATTAAAATACACTATATCAGCTAGCTCACCTTTATCAACATGTTTATTTGCATCTTTTAAAAATTACAGAAGGTTGGTAAGACATGATTTCCCCTTGTTAAAACCATTTTGACTCTTCCCCATTAGGCCATGTCTATCTATATAGCCATTGCTTTTGTTTTTAAGAATGGTTTCTATCATTTTGCCTGGTACCAGTGTCAGGCTGGCCAGTCTATAATTTCCTGGATCATCCTTTATAAAAATTGGCCTCTTATTGGCTACCTTCCAGTCTTCAAGAATCGTGGCTGTTTTAAATGAAAGGTTACAGATGGCTAATAACAGGTTAGCAATTTCATGTTTTAGTTATTTTAGAACTCTGGGGTGGATTTCATCTGGTCCTGGTGATTTATTACTCTTTAGTTTGTTCTAATTTATTACATCGCAATCTCCGCCATTAAAGGATGTTTCCAGTGCAGGTATGTTCTCAAAATCCTCTTCCATAAAGACCAAGGCAAAGTATTCATTTAGTAGTTCTGCTATTTTCTTCTTCTCCCCGAGCATCCTTTTTGCCCCTCGGTCATCTAGCAGCCCAAATGACTCCATCACAGACTTTTTGCATTGAATGCACTTGATAAAAATATATATTAGGTTTTGCTTCACCGGCAAGCATTTTCTCAAAGTCTTTCTTGGCCTAACTACTTTTTATATCTAACTTGCCAATGCTTATGATTTTGCCTTGTTTTCAGGTCTGCTTTCCATTTTTTTAAACTTTTTTTCTTCAATTTAAACTCGCAAATAACAAGAAAAAATTACCTGACAGAAAATAAGGCAATACATACAGAACAATTTAACAACAAAGAAAATGACATTGTTAATATGCACAAACACAATAAAGGAGCAGGCACTGCACTCCAATTAAATTGTCCAAACATCAAGGGGAATGCAGGAATATGAAATCAGTCCCATACATTCACATTTTTTGAAAGAGAATTATGCACACCATAATACCCTCTATCAAGTCCTTAATATAGTGGAGAAGATCGATCAGAAATATTTGGGAGCTAGCAAATCACAAAAAGTATCCTCATTAAAAAAAGGCCTGGTGAGAGAGAAAAATAGCACAATATCGCTGAAGAAAGCCACCAAGCAAAATATTACTGGGCTCCATCCAGAGGCATCACAGGATGAATAACTCTTCTCTCATCCAAGAAAGACCACAGTTGACTAGGCTCGAAGAAAACATATATAACTCCAGAAGACTTTACCAGAGATTTTGCAGGTTATGTAAAAAAAAAAAAAAAAAAAGTCTCCAACCCCCTCTTCCTCCACCTAGCTGGTCACAGTCTCATGCCAGTGAAGAAACAATTTCCTTCTATTCTGAGTTTGTTTTGAGACATCCGGAAGCTTCTAGACCCCTTGTTCCATGAAAGAAATATCCTTATACCCAAAAAACAACTTCAATATAAGATGTTATCTGCCTCAAAATGAAAGATATCAACAAAGTTGAATATTGCGTCACTTCTTCTGTAGATTGTTCAAGGAAGACCGATACATCCAAGCTATCCACAGACACCTGAGAGGTGACCGCAGAGGCAGGAGTCCATTCTGCCTGCTTCTTGAAAAGCATGTAGAAAACTCTATTCAAAGGACGTTGCATCTTCCAAAATATGTAACACTTCCAGCACATACTTCCTAAATAGTTCTGTGGGGCCAATTTAAAAAGTTTGTGAAAAATTAAGAATTCCCAGATAAAGGTGTCTCCATCTATTTTGAAAAATCTCAAGCTTACGTTGAACTGCAAAACTATCTTTAATTGCTTCAATTTTAAATTCTTGCAAAGTAGCATATTGAGACTTCAATGCCTCAGACCTTTCTGCATGGCCCACCACTTTTCTTTCTAATGAAGAGACTTGCCATGTATGTAACGAGTCTTTGCCAGTCACTATCATTGGCTCCCAAGTATTTTTCTAGAAAGGAGCACTGGGAGGATTTCTTGATATCTAGGATTCCTCCCTTTGCCATAACCCTACCTTTTTTGGGGGGAAAGCAGTGCAGGATATAAATATCCCCATGAGCATGCTCAGTCTTCAGAAGGTTTGGAGATACAGAAGAGTTAGGAGAGACACTAGAGATTCCTCCAGGATCTCAAGCCAATGATTTGGGAATTTTTGAGAGGAGTAGGAGGAGCTTAACCATAGGATCCTTTTTTTTACCTCGTCCCTGAAAGTTTGGATCTACAGTTGGGGCTTTTGGATTTTATGGAACAAAGAGAATTTTTGATGCAGACTGGTTCAGCCTAGATAGAAGGTCATTCCCCCCCCCCCCCCCCCCCCAGGATCTGAATTCAGAGGATCTTTTTGCTTGAGCACAAGAAGCAAAGGTGAGACGTGAGAAGTGGTTTTTTTTTCTTAAGTCTTATACTTGAGACATCTGAGACAAGAGGGTTGGACTCTTGTACTAGAGGTAGCTGAGACTGTTTTGGATATTTTAAAGTTTGGATTACAGTTAAGATTTTGACCCACTTTGGGATTTTTCTACAATTTTGTGCTTGGGGACATTTTGCCACCTGTTTGCCAAATTTATGCTGGAATTCCATTCCAGTTATCTTACCCTCCATGGAGAGGATATGGATGAAGGGACAAGAGAACCAAAAAGGGAGATAACACCCAAGAGGAACAGAATAGCTATATTTTTGTTGCACGTATATTTTTGAGCTTTGGAATATTGGCCTGGATCATACTATTTAAGCTGCAGTAAAGACTTCATTTTGAACACCACTCAGGACTTTGTGTGGCCATTTTCCCAGGCACAAGTAAATGGGTGGCCCATGGTTTGAATCTCTATTTGTGCCTACCCTGATATATTTGGCCTCTTTAATCATCTATTGGAGTCTTATACATAGTGGGGAACATCCAGTTACAGTGTGACTCTTTTGATATATTAGTGACTGTCCGTGCCAGGGGCCCTGGAAGATAATTCTTTCTCTGGACTTTAACTCAGATCTGTAGCCCCTCTGGTTGATGCTAATTGCACAAAGGACCTGCTAAATACAGCATATAACTTATCAAACCAACTTTGGTCATGCCATAGAGTAGCCCTAAAGTTAGCTGGATGGTTGGGTATATTCAATGGTGTGACTATACTGCTGAATACACTGCCAAAGTTAGCCAGATACGTTTTTCTGGCTAACTGTGCAAGCCAACCAGTGGCTGAATATTATCCCCGATGAGTTTGTGCATCACAAAACATCTCCCTAACATCACTTGTTTAACATACGGCATCGCTGGTAGGATTCCTAGTCATGAATGATACAGAGAGACTGTTTCTTCAGCTGGTGACAGGCAAATGGAGGCTGTTGGATGATTGTAATTGATTGAATATGAATGGCAGCTAATGTGCTTGGCCAATCAGGTGAAGAGTTCCAGGACTGATTCATTACAACATGTAAAGCAATGTAACTGATTGATCAGTAATGGAGGAGAATGTTTTGATTGGAAAGTTTTAAGATACTCCCGATGCAGATATTGCTCCTTGTGCGTAATTGTTGAGACGCCAGACAGATACACTGAAGAAAGTGAAGTACCTTACATGAAAACTGAGAGTAGTACGTACATCATGAAGCACTCTAAATATGTCCTGAATCAGTAAAATGAAACACAAGGTAATGTCAGGTGATTTAAACTCTGGAAAAAGGAAAGTTTGACTTGTTAAAAAAATCTTTTATAATTTAAAAAAGATTTTTAAAAATGTGGAAACACTGAAAAAAGAACTATGACTAAAAAGCAGGATTAGAGCTACAAAAGCATTTTTATGTCCTTTCTCTTATGCAGTTCTATGAAATGTTTGTTGTTAGTAACAGGCTGAAATAAGAGATTTATAAAAATAGCTGAGCATAAATTAGGGAGTTATATTTGTGATTTATTCTCTCAAAATAGAGGGTTTGTTTGGTTATTTGATACAATGTCATTAGACTGGGTGCAATCAGAAAGAAGATGAGGTTGCTAAAATATAATTATAATAAAGCATTCTTTATTTAAAATGTAATCTAGCAGTTTCCTTCTACTTCTTTCTACTTCCAGCTCAGTTGGAACCAGGGCTGAGATCTGGCGCCAGGAGACTTCATTCGCAACTGTTGATTTTTTTTCTCCTTATTTTATATCCCATGCCTCTCCCCACCTTACCTCTCACCACCACCACCATGAACCTAGTCTGGTCATTGCAATGATGGCCCTGAATTGGAGGCCATGCACAAAGCTCTTTCTGAAACACTGCAATCATAATCTCTGAATCTGGCCACTAGGTGTCACCCTTAAACAATGATCATGTTTCCCTTCCCCAAGGACCTTCTGTATGGCACTGTATAGCTGTCACTAAGCCTCCCGGCCAGCCCTCTAAGCTAGTGGCTCTCAACCAGTGTGTCACAGCACACCAGTGTGTTGCTAAGCAACGGCAGGTTTGTTGCACACTTCCTGGTCTCCCACTGCCCTTCCCTCCCTCTCCTCCACCCCAGCAAGATGCAGACAATTCTTTGAGGAACACTGCTGCCGTTCCTGCCTGGGCTATCAACACATTCAAGCCTGGAGGGGAACATCAGCAGTGTTTGGAGAAGCTGGCAACAGCAACAAGGCCTTTTCTTCTTCCCACTCCTGTGGCCTGGAAGAGAAAGTGATGTTCAGCAAGGACACATGGGAAGAAGAAAAGGCCAAGCTTCTGCTGCTACCTCTGCAGAAATCAAGTGCTCCAAGGCTCCCTCCACCTCCCATGATCATGGAGAAACTTCTGTCTCCTTTCTGAGGCAGTCTTTCACAGTCACAGACCCAGGGCAGCTGATCACTGGATTTCCCAGAAAGCCACAAGCAGGGAAATCCCCATAGCTGCATTCCCAGCTGATTGCCCCTCTTCTCTGCATCATGATGATTATGGTACAGGAAAATAGCTGAGTGCTGCCTTCTTATCACTGTGGGGCTGAGGGGTGTCACTCCTGCTGCAGTTCCCAGTCTGTCACAACTCTGCTTAAATAGCAGCATACTGGCTCCCTTCTCAGTCACCCAGTGCAGATCCAGGAAACCTTGTGTGCTTGGGGGGGGGGGGGGGGGGAGGTGAGTGAGACAGAGAGAGTGAGCCAGCATGTGAGTGTGTGAGAGAATGTGTGTGATTGAAACCGTATGTGTAAGTCAGAGAAGGAAGGCATGTGTGAGAGAATGAGAGACTGGTCAGGGAGGTGACTGGTATGTGTGAAAGAGAAACAGAGACTGGCCAGGGAGGTGACTGATGTGTGAGAGAGACTGGCCAGGGAGGTGACTGGTGTATGTAAGAAAAAGAGAGACTGGTCAGGGAGGTGACTGGTGTATGTGAGAGAAAGAGAGACTGGTCAGGGAGGTGACTGGTATGTGAGAGACATAAATTGTGTGTGTGTGTGTGTGAGACAGACTGGTTATGAGCCCTAAGGAAGAGGATCTTGAGGAAAGAGCTTCAGCAGCCATTGCTAGTTCTAGTGTGTGCTATTGGCCTGCAAGGGAAAGGAGTAGGAGAGATACTGGAGAGGGTAAGTAAAGGTGGCTTTTTAAGTTTATTTTTCTTGATTGACTGCCTTTTTAATTATTGGGTATTATGTGATGTGTCTGCTGTTTGAAATATTTTATTGGTGTCTGGAGAATTTTTAATATTTTTATGTTTTTAGTGATTGAATGTTATTCTGTTGATCAGTTTTGAAACATTTATTCTACTTATTAGTATAGTTTTAGAATTAATATTTTTGTTTTGTTGAGGAATGTATAAATAGAAATGTGGAGACAAAAACTGAACTGGAAACAGCAAGATGCCTGACCAAGTGTATGTAATGCAATTATGGAAAAATAATAAACATTAGCTTTATGGTCACTATATTCTGTATTTGGTAAGAATCTGTCTGTGTTCTGCATGTGTGACCCAGGTAAGGGTATTCTGCAAGCTTGTCGTTTCTGTGTAGCTTGGCTCGTTCTGTTTTCCTAACAGAAGGTGTATCAGTGCTTAGAGCCTGGTTAAATATTATTTGTTGGCTTTTCATAGATAGGGTTGTTACCGTTTGAGTGTGTTCCATAATGCAGATGAAACTTTGTGTGGATTAGTTTGGGTGCATTATTGCAAATCATGGGTGTATGTTAGGTGCTATATTTCTTTTTCTATTTCTCCAGTTTTGCACTGCATGCAGAGTGGGTTTTTTTAGGTTTCCATTCAAGTTTTTGTCTCCATATTTGTTATTTGTGGATTTTCTGTATTTAGTGAAGGTCACTTTTGTATGTGTGACTGAGGTAAAGTCACTAGCATGTAGGCATTTGTATCAGTCTTATTTGTTGTGTTTTCTCATTAGGACATGCATTGGTGGTAAATTGCTGTCTTTTTATAAGTAGGGCTATTACACCTGGTAGGAGGGAGAGTTTATGTTGTAATTATTGAGGTGACACCAGAAATATCTTTTTTTTTGTATGGTGAATTGTATGGCAAATGTCCTAGTTCTGCTCTGCACCCATTGTTGGGGGGTCAGGGTGGTTCCTGTAGATATAGGGTATGAGTTTACATTTAGCCCCATGACGATCATGTGTTCAGTGAGGCAGACATGTGAGAACCATCTGTTAGCTGTGTCCCGACAGAAAAAATGTTGAGAACCTCTGTTCTAAGCATTGTCTTTTCCCATATCTTTTGTATAGTCTCATCCAGCTACTGTGCTGATGAAATACAATATATATGTATATCTAGAATTGCTTCAGATATAGAAAATTTTATGGAACAAATAACTGTAATGGGTTCAGAATATCTATTTTTATATGTATCTATAATATTGGTTGCCAATTACATACAGATTTTAAAAGCTCTTCTACATCTCATAACAGGAAACTTCATATCAATGCAAACCATTCTTTTCCAGGAATCATCTTCGGGCTCTGCATAGATGGAGAAAAACCTGTCTGCAGCCCCAGGACCAGGGTTGCTTCCACTAGGAATAGAAACAGCTATGGGGTTCTTCATACTGAAAATACAACTGTCCATACCCATAACAGAGAAAAGTAATTTATTAAAAGTCTAAAAAACAAAATCCTAGTCCAGGAAAAAACAGGAGAGTCAGTATATAGTCTGAAAGTACCAAAAGCACAGGAAGAAGAGCTTCTTAGTCAAAATCAAATATTTTCAAGCAGTTGCTCACTTCTCAAGTCACTTGGGTGTAGTCCAAAATGAATACTTTTCCCTCTTAAGTCCTCACTGAAGCTTTTCCTTCCTCACAAACCCAACGAAGATCAGGAAAAGCTGCTCCTTTATCACACTCAGGCTGTGGGCTTCCCCAGGATAGGATGGTGTTCCTTTGCTCTGAGGGGCCGTATCCCCTTAGCTGGCTCTCCCATTTGTACTGAAATGCACTCCCTTTGTTCCTCCAGCAAACCAGAAATCTAAACTCAAAAACCTGCTCTCTTCACAGGCAGACTGCAGAAACTCATCTCACAATCTCATCAGCTACCGAAGCCCAGCTTAGACTCCTCCTCAGTTCCTCTTCCTTGTCTGTGGGAAGCACTTTTCCAATCTTCCCAAGAACCCGCCCCCCTCCCCTTGGGGAAAGGCACCTACCACCACTCAGCACGAGATACTCTCCTTGAACCTCCCACTTCTATAAAGTACCTCATTTTACTAAATGGCACTTTTCTAACCAACCCAGACAGAGGTCAGTCACATCAAGAAAAGGGCACATTCCTCTAAAAACAAGTTCCTATGGAGCAGGCACAGATAGCACAAACATTTCTTATTCTAACCACTACAGTGAAAAAAAGTCTTACTTAAAGCATACTGCAGTTAAAAATGGGACAGTCAAAATGTTATGCTCCATGAATGATAATCCAGAGAGAAATAAACTAATAGATTATGAAACATTTTCTAAATCTTCATGGGCCTGGGGAAATTCTTTTGTCACTTCCTACAGCCTGCACACAGGAATGTCAATAGATCCGGAGGAAATCTTTTTTGTTTTGCTTATTTTCTGCCTTTCATGACTGGTCAGTCACTTGACAGAAAATTACATTCAGGTACTGTAGGTATTTCTCTGTCCCCAGAGGGCTTACCGTCTAAGGTGATGATTTACTCAGCTTTTTTCCCATAGACACAGAATGGGAGAAAAGTAGGGGTGTGCATTTGTTTTTCACAAATGCTTAAAATGGAACAAATGAGACCATTTTTTGTATGCTCCGAATGGAATGGATAAAAACTAGTCTCTTATGCACAATACCTGAAAATTTGGGGGTATTTTCATTTTCATGCTAAAAAGAAAAAGAGAAAAAATAAATAGGCCACCAGGAGGCGTTCTGACCGAAGCCCACTCACTCCTGCCCTCAGTCTTAGCAATTAAAAAATTGCACCTGAGGCCCTCAGGACTGAGCCAAATTGACATCAGTTTGGTATCTGTCTCAGGGACAGCCGGCACCATTTACTTGTATGGACCTGAGGACTAAGCCCTGCAGAAATGCACGTGTTTTGCAAAGTAATTCATGAAAATGTTTTCCAGACATGAAATTTAATTAAGCAAAACAGAAATCCAATAATTTCAACGTGCTGATGCCCTGCCAAAGTTGTTTCACTACTGTCTGCGCTTTGCCACAGTACAAGTACGGGAGCTGAAATTCTCGCAGCCTGGATGTGGAATGCAAATGGGCAATTGGGTATCTGCTATGCATCACTATGCTTTTGTCATTCTAACACTGCAGCAACCTGGAGCTTTTGGGACCAGAGCTGGAGCTAGAATTAATCCTATCCAGGTCTGGACAAATGAAATACAGGAACCGGACACGCTGGAAAATTCAAAAGGAAAATCCCAGTACACATGAAGGCGAAGCCAAATCTACAATTCGAGGCACTTCACAATGCACAACCCTCACTGCAGTTTCCCCCCAAGGACTTTTGCATTTGCTTAAATGCTGTAAGGAATTTGGGGTCTCAGTTTTGGCTTGGGGCTGGACTTTTATTTCCTGATTTAGAACAGTGATCTTGACATTTTGTTGTTGGGTTTTCTGACCTCTGAATCTGAGCCTTCGTTGCATTTTGGGTAATGACATGTAAATGAAAGCATGTGCGTATAGGATTAGCTCAGATATTGCCCTGAAGTTCCATTGTTCAATAATTATAAAATTAAGCATGAAAGTCAACATGTATTTTTGATTTAGACTTACTTAGGTAAAAAAAAAAGGAAAGAAAGAGCATTTTGTATAGCTCTAAGACTTTTTAGCAACTGAAATTCTTTCCTTTTTTCTTATATTCCTCCCCCCTTCTTGCTTCCTCATCTGAGAGAAGGTTTGATTATTTTAAAAGAAAGTGAAGAAACACATTACCTGTTGTGTCTGATATCAGCTAACTCCCATCCGATATTAATGCCACACATTTGTCCTGATTACAATAATTGTTTGACATAGTCAATGCTTTTTCCCCCCCTTCCTTTCCCTGAATGTGCTTTGCCTACAAATAAGGCATTAATAGCATCCAACTGCAGCTGCAGTCATGTGCATGGCCAGGCACTGTCTGTAATATTTTCCAGCTGAAGTCTGGTGCAGGGACACCTGGAAGAACAGGTTTTGATCGGATTCCATCACTATACGGCTTTGAACAACTCACTCAAAGGAGAAGAGTCACAAGAGTCACAAGCTCAGACCATGATTCCCTGGGAATAGAAAATAGAGAGGGACCAGATATTCAGAATTATGCTTCCCTTCTGATTTACAGTTGAGAAATTTTAAGTGCCTTAAATATTTTAATCACATTTAACCCTTTGCACAGCATAAGAACATAAGAAAATGCCATACTGGGTCAGACCAAGGGTCCATCAAGCCCAGCATCCTGTTTCCAACAGTGGCCAATCCAGGCCATAAGAACCTGGCAAGTACCCAAAAACTAAGTCTATTCCATGTAACCATTGCTAATGGCAGTGGCTATTCTCTAAGTGAACTTAATAGCAGGTAATGGACTTCTCCTCCAAGGACTTATCCAATACTTTTTTAAACACAGCTATACTAACTTCACTAACCACATCCTCTGGCAACAAATTCCAGAGTTTAATTGTGCGTTGAGTAAAAAATAACTTTCTCCGATTAGTTTTAAATGTGCCCCATGCTAACTTCATGGAGTGCCCCCTAGTCTTTCTACTATCCGAAAGAGTAAATAACCGATTCACATCTACCCGTTCTAGACCTCTCATGATTTTAAACACCTCTATGATATCCCCCCTCAGCCGTCTCTTCTCCAAGCTGAAAAGTCCTAACCTCTTTAGTCTTTCCTCATAGGGGAGCTGTTCCATCCCCTTTATCATTTTGGTTGCCCTTCTCTGTACCTTCTCCATCGCAATTATATCTTTTTTGAGATGCGGTGACCAGAATTGTACACAGTATTCAAGGTGCGGTCTCACCATGGAGCGATACAGAGGCATTATCCTCTCTCTTTCTTCTACCCAGCATCCCTCAATCTCTCTCTCCTCCTCCCAGCAGGCTGCACATTAGTTGTTCAAAGCTTCTTCCTTTCTCTTGCCTCTAGCTCAGCACTCCCTCCTTTGGTGGCAGTGGAAGCTCTGACATGGTATCCCCTACCCCTCCCTTCTCTCTCCCCTTTCACTGAGCAGCATCCCTCTTCCTGCCCACCATCCATTCCCCTCCCTCTTATCTCCTCCCTCCTATTGGCAGCAATTCTGGGCTCTGGGACAGGCTATGTACTTCCTCCCTCTTTTAGCGGAAGTCTTGCAGATGATGCCTCCTGCTCCCACAGCCTGCAGCTGCTTGATGGCCTTTCTGCACCTGTGCCCAGTCCAGGAACAGCCTACAGCAACATCAGGCTGCATGATGATGTGACACATCTTTTAGCAGTACCCCTGGGACAGATAACCTATTTGCCCCATTCTTGTCCCATCACAAGTAGGCAATAGGACCATAACTAGACAATCAGATTATAACTATTTTCCATTTCAAGGTTTTATGTAGGGATGTGCATTCATTTTCAACAAATGCCAAAAATGCAATGAATGAGGCCATTTTCAGTTTAATCCTAATGGAGCAAACTGAAAATGTCCTCCCAAGAAACTACCCAAAGCTTTTCAGGAATTTTTGTGTTTGTTGCCATTAAAAACAAAACAAAACAGGGGCTTTAATGTGGCCCTCCAAACACCCTCATGCCCTTTAAAATTTATCCTGGGGCATGGGCCTGCCCAGCTGAGTTGAGCCAGGCCCAGCTGGGGCCTCCATGGTCCCCTCCAACCCTCATTCCTGGTTCTAAAATTGAGCTTCAGGCATAGGTTTACTCAGCTGAGCCTCCCCAGACCCCTCCCAGCTCTGTAAACAAGGTCTGGCCTGCATCTTTAAAAATGGTCCCATTCACCTGAAGTAAGGTGAGGGGGTGAGTGAGTAAGAGGGGAGAGAAGAGGGAAGGGAGATGTGAATGAGAGGAGGAAAGGGAAAGGGGGTTGAGAGAGATGGAAGAGGGAGTAAGAGGGAAAGAGTGGGAAGGAAAGAGGGAGTGACATTGTTTGGGGGGATGGGTTGAGTGGAATAATGTGCAGGACCAGTAGAAGCACTACGCAGCTGCTTATAGCACCACAGTAGCACAGCAGTGGTAAGACTTGTTCTTCCTCCTGTATGGGCCCAGAAGAGGAAGTTGTGTCATGTTGGTCTGTGTGGGTGGGAAGATAAAGATGCAATTGCCATGGCCGGAAGGACCAGGAACTATATCCGCCCATGCCCCAAGAGGAAGGAGGAGGAGTCCAGTCAGCTCAGTGGGTTGAAGGTGGAAGCTGCTGCCGCTTGTGTGTTCTGGAGAGGGAGACGAGTGAGTGTGTGTACAGTAGACAAAGTTTGTGTGCAGACCCCTCCTTCTACTAATCTAGAACAAACTCAGGGTTACTGGAAATCAAATGTTTCCAGGTATGGAGAGTGGGAAATGTTTTAATCCTTATTAGTTTCAATTATTTATTTATTTATTTATTTATTTTATTTATTTGAGTTTTTTTCTATACCGGCATTCACGGAGTTCGTATCATGTCGGTTTACATAAAACAAGGGGTGATCAATAAATTATAAACGTACTTAACTATAACATGAGTATACATTTACAAAATATAACAAATTATAACAAGTGCGCAGAAAAAGCAGTTACAATAAAACAAGGATGGTTCTAACTGGGAGAAGAAGAAGAGGATGATAGAAGTTTAACAAGAAGTTTAACAAGAAGTAGAACGTGCAGTGGTTGGTAAGTCTGTATCAGTTTATTGGGTGATAATCAGTCTTGCTGTATTTGGCGGTCGAGCATCAGTCAGGGTCCGGAAAGGCTTTCATGAACAGCCATGTCTTAAGTCTCTTTCTGAAGGTTGGAAGACATGGTTCCTGTCGTAATTCTAAGGGCATTGAGTTCCATAGTGGGGGACCTGCTGTAGAGAAGGCCCTGTCTCTCAGTGTTGTATGTTGGGTGGTATTGGCGTGTGGTACCTGTAGATATTCTCTGTAAGCTTCTCTTATGGGTCTGTTGGAGGAGTGTTTTTTGAGAGCTATTTGTAGATTGAGAGGAGCTAGTCCATGAATATTTTTGAAGATTGTGGTGAGGGATTTATGTATTATTCTGTAGTGGATTGGCAGCCAGTGAAGGTCTTTAAGTACTGGCGTAATGTGATCTCTTCTCCTCTTGTTTGTTAGGATTCTTGCTGCCGTGTTCTGAATCATTTGGAGAGGTTTAGTATGGGATGATGGGAGGCCTAGTAGAATAGCGTTGCAGTAATCTATTTTCGCAAAGATTATTGCTTGGAGCACTGTTCTGTAATCATGGAAATGAAATAGGGGTTTTATTCTTTTTAATGTGTGAAGTTTGTGGAAGCAGTCTTTAGTTGTTTGATTAATAAATGATTTTAGGTTTAGCCGGTTGTCTATCGAAACTCCTAGATCTCTTACTTTTGAGATTTGTAAGTTAGCTGGCGGGTTCGTGGTGATTTTGCAGTTATCTGGAGAGATTAGCAGGAATTCACTTTTTGATTGGTTAAGAATTAGGTTTAAGCTGGATAGAAGGTCATTAATTTCTTGAAAACAGTTTTCCCACATTTCTAGAGTTTTGTTGATGGATTCTTTAAGGGGGATCACAATCTGGACGTCGTCGGCATAAATAAAGTGTATTAGGTTCAATTTGTTTAGAAGTTGGCAAAGCGGGAGAAGATATAAGTTGAAGAGTGTAGGTGAGAGGGAAGAACCCTGAGGAACTCCTTGTGAAGATGGGTATCTATGGGATTCTTTGTTGTGGATTTTAACTTTGAAACCTCTGTTCTCTAAGAAAGTCTTGAACCAAGACAGCGCTGATCCTGCAATACCGATGTTCGCCAGCTGGTTTAGTAATATGGCGTGGTTTACAGTGTCGAAAGCCGCCGATAGATCTAATAGGATCAATAGGAAGGCCTGTCCTTTGTCGAGGCCTAAAGTCAGGTAGTCCGTAAGTGAGATGAGTAGTGATTCGGTACTTGAGGCTTTTCTGAAGCCGAATTGAGTAGGGAATAGAATTTTGTGTTCTTCTATGTAATCCGATAATTGCGAGTTTACTAGTTTCTCCATCACCTTGGCAATGAAAGGAAGATTGGAAATTGGACGGTAGCTGTTCGGATCTTTGGGGTCCAAATTAGGTTTCTTGAGAAGCGGTTTGATGGATGCTAGTTTAAGGTCATCTGGATAGTAACCCTGGGTGAATGAGCAGTTTATGATGTCCGCTAGAGATTTGTTAATGGTGTCTGGGATTAGAAGTAGTAATTTAGATGGGATTTGGTCGAAGGGGTGAGAAGAAGGTTTCATTTTCTTCAGAAGTGTTTGGATCTCTGCGGAGGTGGTGAGTTCAAAAGATTGTAGGGATATTTCCTTGTTGTGGAATACGTAAGTGCTGTCTGGAGTGCCTGTATAGGGCTTAAGTTGTGTTAGGAGGTTTGTAATTTTATTACTGAAGAAGAGTGCCAGCTCATCAGCTTTTGATTGAGCTTGGTTGGATGGTATGTCCGGAGTATTGGCCTGTGTTAAATTGGAGACGAAAGTGAAAAGCGCTTTGGGGTCGAAGATAATGTCATGAATCTTATGTGCGTAGTAGTCTCTTTTTGTTTTTAAGGTGGAACTCTTGTATGAGTGGAGGGCGAGATTGTAAGAAGAAAGTGTAGTAGGGGAAAGGGGTTTTACGCCATTTACTTTCTTTCTGACGTAAATTGAGTTTGAGGTTTTTAAGTTCGTTTGTAAACCAAGGCTGCTTTTTTGACGCACCTTGTTTGACTTTTTTTGTTATCAGTGGACATAGTTTGTTTGCCACATTTTCTGTTATTGTTGACCAGGAGTTTATGGCTGAATTAGGTGTCGTGATGTCGATGAGTGAGAGATCCGTGATTAGATGATTGCTGAGATCGTCAGATGAGCATACTTTTCTGTGGAGAAATGAGTGTTGAGGGGGGTGGTTGTTGCTCATTTGGGTCGTCGAAAAGGTGGTGGAGATTAGTGAATGGTCTGACCAGGGAACTGGTTTGCATGTAGGGTGTGTAGAATGTCTTATACCTGAGTTCATAAAGATAAGGTCCAGTGTGTGACCTGCCTTGTGCGTAGGTTCATTGATTATTTGTTTGAATCCCATTGCGGACATAGCGGTAAGGAATGTTTCACAGCTGGTTGAGAGTGTGGGGTTGTCGACGTGTAAATTAAAATCTCCTAGGATTATTGTTGGAGAGTCTGGTTTAAGATAAGTTGCTATGATTTCTAGGATAGGTGATGCATCTGCTTCTAGGAGGCCAGGTGGGGCGTATACTAGAAGGATTTGGAGAGTGTCAGATTTGAACAAGCCTGTTTCTAGTTTTGAGTCTGTTTTAATTGGGTGGTGTGAGAATCTGAGATCTTTTTTAGCTGCTAGGAGAATACCCCCACCCCTTTTCTTCTGTCAAGGGATGGAGAAGAAGTCATAGGTCTGAGTTGGTAGCTGATTAATTAAAGCTGTATCTGTAGATTTTAGCCACGTTTCTGTTATAGCACAGAGGTCTGGGTTCGCGTCTAGGAGAAGGTCATTTAAGATCAGTGATTTCTTGGGCAGAGATTGTGCATTAAATAGAATCAGTGAAAAAAGAGTAAATCCTAGAAGTTGGGTGATTGGAGCAATCATGATAGGGATAAGGGATTTGTAGGTGCGTTGATTGTAGAGTATGGTTGATTTTCCTGTGAGTAGCGTTCGATGATGGAGAATCGGAATTGGGAGACCGTGGCACATTGTTTGCATTGTTAGGAGTATTGTTGGTGTTTGTGAGTAGAAGGTGAGTTGTTGCCTGAGTTGTTGCGTCTGGTTGCCTGAGTTGTTGCCTGAGTTGTTGCCTGAGTTGTTGCGTCTGGTTGTCTGAGTGGAAGTTGAGTTGTCTGTGTAGTAGTTGTTTAAGTTGTGGTGTCTGGAAGTCTCGTTTCGTTAGTTTGAATGTCTAGTTGTCTGTGCTGTATTGTCTGATTATCTGTTTGTATTGTCTGTTTGTCTGCAGACGTCTGAAGAAGGATAGGATGACTGGTGGTTTGTATGGTTAATGTTTGGTGAGGCTGCACTGTGTGTGCCACATAGAAGTCGAAAGGAAGGACGCTGGTGGGTGTTTGAGGATGAACTAGATTGATTTTGCTTACCGCTGTGAAGTTCCGCTCCGTTCTTAGGTTCCGCTCTTAGGGTCCGCACGAAGGGGCGCACAAAGGGGCCAGCCCCTTTGTCGTGCTCCTTCGGCGCACGGCGCCGTCAGGAGCTGGATTTTGAAGCGCCGAAGGGACAGCCTCATTGGCTGTCTGCAGCGAGGAAGAAGGTCCCTGATTGGCCGGATCGTCGGTGAGGTAAGCGCTGCAGCCGGACGGAAGAGGCCCGAAGAAGAACGGAGGGAGCCTCGTGGTCGGCCGGGTGGACCCGCTGGGGTAAAAGGATTAAAGTCAGGCCTTACCCCGGTGGGTCCCTTGCGCCGATTGCGCAGGCCTGCGAACCCCTCGGGTCGGGACGTCCGGGTGGAAGAGGAGGCGGCGCCGGCAGGAGCTGGATTTTGAAGCGCCGAAGGGACAGCCTGATTGGCTGTCTGCAGCGAGGAAGAAGGTCCCTGATTGGCCGGATCGTTGGTGAGGTAAGCGCTGCAGCCGGACGGAAGAGGCCCGAATTATTATTGGATGTTTTGAATTTTTTTATTGATTTTTGTGAATTGTTTAAAAATGTTTATGTGAGTTTAATTAGAGAATGTTATTCTGTCAGCTGTTCTGAAATATTTATTATTTTTATTAGTATGGTTTTACTATTATATTTCTTGATTGCATTGTTTGGTGTTTTATCAGGAATTGTGATATTTCTGTTTTGTGATTGTTGCACTGCAAACAGAGTCTGGCTTGATAGGGTTTCATGTATGGTTGTCTGCACATTTCTAATTGTACTTTATGGTCTTCTGAGGCAGTGGCCCCTATTTACCTGTGCAGGATCAGGCTAGACGCCTGGTGCACCTTAAAACCGTTAAGAAGAGTATGCTCTATGGGCGGGATTCTCTGGGGCAGGTGGGGCTCAGAGGCCATAACCAGAGACTGGGGAATAAAAGCTGGGATCCAAGTGGAGATAACCAGACAAGGCACAGGTCTCCAGGAGGAAAGCAGCTCCTGTAACAACACTGTCCAAACATTGAGCTGAGACGAAGCTGAACTGTGAGTACTGAGGGAAGTAATTCTGAACTGTAAGTAAAGCAAGTACACTGTTCTGAAGGGAAGACAGTCTACTATTGTGCATGTGTGAAGCTGTAATAAAGATAAGCTGTTTTAAGCAAGGCTGGAATCAAACTAGTTTCTTTCCAGGCCTGTGGGGATCACCACTCATTCCCACATATGGTGTCATGCATGAGACTTTTTCTAAAATTTTGCACAGAACCCCCCTCCCCCCCCCCAGCCTCCAAGAAAGTGTCTGTTGGGAGTACAGATAGAGTTGTGAAGGGGGATCTGTGTTTCTAAACATAGGGGGGCGGATTTTAAGAGCCCTGCTCGCGTAAATCCGCCCGGATTTACGCGAGCAGGGCCTTGCGCGCGCCGGTGCGCCTATTTTCCATAGGCCTGCCGGCGCGCGCAGAGCTCCGGGACTCGCGTAAGTCCCGGGGTTTTTCGAGGGGGGCGTGTCGGGGCATGTCGGGGGCGGGGCCGATCGCCACGGTGTTTCGAGGGCGGGCCCGGGGGCGTGGTTTCGGCCCGGCGCGGTCCGGGGACGTGGTCGCGCCCTCCGGAACCGCCCCCAGGTTGCGTCTCGGCGCGCTAGCGGCCCACTGGCGCACGGGGATTTACTTCTCCCCCGGAGGCGTAAATCCCCCGACAAAGGTAGGGGGGGGGTTTAGATAGGGCCGGGGGGGTGGGTTAGATAGAGGAAGGGAGGGGAAGGTGAGGGGAGGGCGAAAGCGAGTTCCCTCCGAGGCCGCTCCGATTTCGGAGCGGCCTCGGAGGGAACGGAGGCAGGCTGCGCGGCTCGGCGTGCGCCGGCTGCCAAAATCGGCAGCCTTGCGCGCGCCGATCCTGGATTTTAGCGACTACGCGCGTATCTACTAAAATCCAGCGTACTTTTGTTTGCGCCTGGTGCGCCAACAAAAGTACGCGAAGGCGCACTTTTTTAAAATCTACCCCAGTAAGAATATGGGGGCCTGTGGCTCTAAAACAAAGAACGGAGTGCAGGGGTGCACAAAGCATGGTAGCTTGCGAAAGTGTGGCTCAGAAGCTGCAGTTAAGAAAACAAACCAAAGTTTAAAAGTGTCAGGAATAAGCACTGGTAGTTTCCCCAGTCGGTCCATGAAGCTCCATCGGGGTGGAATTCCAACCCAGAGCCAGGAAAGGACTCAATTAAAGGACTGGGTATGTGCACTGTGGGAATGGCACACTGGGTGGTTATCCTGATGCTGTCAAGGGTAACTCTAAGGATATGGGGGTGAGTATGTCACTAGGTCCCCATTCTCAAACATAGCTATTGGGAAGGAAGAGAAAGGGGAATGAGATGTCTTGGACTCTCCTGGATAGGATCCAGGAGGGAGAAGGGACGCTTGGCCCGATGGGTCCAAGCTGAGGGGAGAGTTATATGAGGCAGTGGCCCTAGTGTTTTCCTATTTATGAGTGGTGATTCCAACATGCCTGAAGGTGGAAATTCAGTCTGACTCCAGCCTTTAATAAAACAAAATCTTTATTAACTGTTTCAGTCATATATACAACAGTAGACTGCCTTTACCTTCAGATAGGGTACTCTCTCTACTCACAGTTTTTATTGCTTCGTCTCAGCTCAATGTTTGGACAGTGTTCTGGTTATCTGCAACTGGATACCAGCTTTTATTCCCCAGTCTCTGGTTACATCTTCTGAGCCCTACCTTCTCCACAAGGTCCCGCCCATAGATAATACTTTCCTTAAGGAATTTAAGGTAGACTAGGCATCTATCCTGGTCCTGCACAGGTAAATAGGGGAACACTAGGGGCACTGCCTCACAGACTCTTTATTCTGTATTTAGTGAGGGTCTGTCTGTGCTCTGCATGAGTGACTGAAGTGAGATATTCTACTACTGTGTAGTTTCTGTGTAGCAATATAGAGCAGCCTGACTTCTTCTTTTTCATAATTGGATGTGTATTTGTATTTTAGGTCCTAGAGTAATATTTGCAGTGCTGCATTTTCATGGGTTGTCTTCTTACTCTTTGAATACTGTCAGTTAATTTTGTTTTGATATGGGAGGCTTATAATATTTTAATTGTAGTTCATTTTACTTATGGCTTTCTGAGGGCTAAGTCCAAACCCAATAAACTTTACACCCTGCCCTGATGCCAATTCTTCTCCAGATAATGCTGTATACCAGCATTTGGCAGATGCTCCACTTTCTTCCCTCAGCTGACATATTTACTGTAGGAAATCACTGAGCAAAATACAAGTCCTCCCTCACTTTAATCTGTGTCCAGGGCAGGGATGTCTTCCATGATCTCTAAATCCTTGGGGACTGATGCTACCACTGGAGTTGAGGTTGAGGGTGGACTCTGAGGAAAAATGCCAGGGAAAAATGCTTTCTGCCTGGGCTGCCTGTTCTTGCTGATGGCTGCTCTCATTATTGTCAGTATCATCATCTATTTCCCCCATCTCTGAACTGAAAGTGATTAATCCTTCCAAATTTTATTTAGCAACTAACTGTTTGATTTTCTAATTCAGAGAAACCTAGACAAGATTATTCCTCATAATCAGTTGTTGAAAATACTGCCTCCATTGCCTCCAAAGTAGTAACCAATGTAGCAGAGCATGTAACTGATTTTGGCTGTTCTACTTCTGCTTCCCCAATCCATGCTACTATCTGCCTTGGATAGCTCTCCTGCCTTTGCTCCAAAACAAGAGGGAGAGAATCAGGTGGTAGTGGCACATGTTCTCTAAATTTCAACTGTTTTTGCTTTGAGTTGCCAGTGCTTTTCACTCCTGCCATTCTACGACTAAAAATGTCTTTCTTCAATTTTGGGGCAGGAACAGTGCCTTGTTTCCTACTTTGACTCTCCTCAAGTGAAGAGAATAATCAAAAACAGCAGCAGTGCACTGCCTCTGTTTTCTGATCAAGTGAGTGAGACCATTGCAGTAGAAAGAAAATCAGAAGCAGATCTTTAACAGTGCCAAATCCAAACATTTCTAAGCTTTATTAAAACTTTGTGAGAGCTTCTACAAATTTGTCTCTCTCTGTGAACAGCTAGAGACAAAATACCGAGTGCTTCTTGCACATGCTCAGACTTCATAATGGGAGTAGGTCAGCGTCACTTGATCCAGATAGCAGCTATAGCAGGGGTGACCAACTCTAGTCCCCAAGAGCCACAAACAGGTCTGGTTTTCAGGATATTCATAATGGGGCGGATTTTCATACTCCGCGAATAGGCCTACTTTTGTTTGCGCTCCAGTCGCAAACAAAAGTATGCTGGATTTTAGTAGATATGCACCCACCCGGCCCTGTCTAAGCCCCCACCTTACCTTTGTCGGGGGATTTACGCCTCCCTCTGGGAGGCGTAAATCCCCGCGTGTCAGCGGGCCTCCTGCGAGCCGGGCCGCGACCTGGGGGCGGGTCCGGAGGGCGCAGCCACACCCCCGGGCCGCCCCGGGCCATAGCCACGCCCCCGGGCCCGCCCCGGAACGCTCCCTACATGCCCCGAAAACGCCACGCGGTTCGGGCCCGCCCCCCAACACGCCCCCTCCGAAAACCCCGGGACTTACGCGAGTCCCGGGGCTCTGCGCGCGCCGGTAGGCCTATGTAAAATAGGCTTACCGGCGCGCAGGGCCCTGCTCACCTAAATCCGCCCGGTTTTGGGCGGATTTAGGCAAGCAGGGCTCTAAAAATCCGCCCCAATGAATATGCATGAGAGAGATTTGTGTACAATGGAAGTAGTGCATGCAAGTTTTTCTCATGTATATTCATTGTAGATATCCTGAAAATAGGCTATTCCTGCAGCTAGAGGCTAGTTTCAAAGATTCTGCACTGTAATTTGTCCTCTCTGTAGTTTTCTTGCCAACTTGTCCTGCCTCACCTCTGACAAGGCTATGAGATCACAAGCAAGATTTGGCGACTATAGTTACCAGTTGTTTTTTTTGCTCAGTTGTATACAGCCATAGACTTCAGTGGGCCATAGATTTGAATAGGAAACAAACAAATGAGATGACTATTTTTTGTTTCATTTGTGGGACTACCTCCATTCATTTTGTGGGTCTACAAATGAAACAAATATGGATTCATTTGTTGTGTTTTGCCCATTCCGTTCAAACAAATGCACAACCCTAAATGTTACTGTTTGGCAGTAAAATGATTACTTGGGAATGAAAACCCTTTGTATCGGTATTGTATCACTGCTAAATTTTCATTTCTGCTTGCAGACTATCATGACAGCATAAATATATGCAAGTAATTTTGACCAAATATTTACCAGGTTAAAAAATGTGCTTTTAAATACAGTAAATATTAATCAGTGGATATTTTCCTAAACTTCTAAGGGACATAGAATTAGTGACATACAGCATTGGCAGGTAATCAATGACCTTGTTTGACATGCTTTTGTCTTTGTATTAATACTCTCATACAATCCTTTCTATGTGAGAACCGGGGACTGAATATGAGTCTTAAAAAATGGAATGACCATACACAGTCCAAATATGTTTTGTCCAGTTGAGGTCTTAACTTTTATCTTTCTGCCTTCAGCTGCTATGCTCCCCTGATCTGGGACGAGGTTTCTTTACCCATATACCAGGAACCAAACTACCTCACTTTCCAGAAAAAAAGCGAGGACATGGCTATTCAACCAGGCCTTTCCCCAGCTGACTCATTAGGAATATTAAAGTTTTTTCTACTTTTAGCCCTTATGCCTGTGGCACTCAATGCTAACTGCATTTAACCATGTTATACCTGTCTAATTTTAAATTTTTGAAGCCTGCTTTGAGACCAAACCTGGCAAAATGCAGACTATCGAATGTCATAAATAAAAAATGAAATAAATAAATAAATAGTAGCTGTCCTACTGCTTCTTAAGAAGCAAAGAATTTGAAGAGTAAGAAAAGCACTGGATTGCAGTTTAGATTACTTGGCACTAATCTTTTTGTCACCATTTATGAAATGGCTGATTCTTCATGGAAATGTGCGCAGTTATGCCATTAGACATCCCTGATTCCCCCACTTGCCATCCCATAGGTGGAAGAGCAAGCAAAAAAAGAGGTCCCCCTCTGAACTGGAGTTCTGTCCATGCCTCCCTCAGCAGCAGAATCTTCATCTTACAAGGAATTGATTTCTTGAGTAATTATATGAAGGCAGTGAGGTTGCCTCTGGAATTAGAATTGGTAGCTTAGTCTTTGACTGCTGAGAAGCTAACCTGCTGTATGACTAGATTAAATTAAAAAAAAGGGGGAGAGGGAGAATGCCCTCATCTCTGTGGCAGACAGGGTCCCTGCCGTTTAGCTTAGCTCAGCTCATTAACTTGTTCCTGCTGGAGCTCACACCGGGACATGCTTTGGGTTCACATCCCAATATCTCCTCTTTACAGCTAGTGTTAGTTTCCTTGGACCTCTATCAATCCCTCAATATTCAGTAAAATCATTCTATTAAACTTCTTTTTCTCTTTCATCTCTTTTTTTCAATTTTCATTTTTAGGCATTCTTGTATGAAGAGAAGCAAGAATATCTTATGTAGAGATTGTGGCTGTCTGTGACCTAGTGTCAGCAAACAAACCAGCCAACAGAATGAGCTGAACACCGAGAGGTTACATATAGGTACTTAAAACATGTGACTATGATGATTGAAAACTTTGTTGGCAAGGTCATTGGCTGTGTTTTGGGGTTTTTTTTCATGTTCTAGTTGCAATAGTGTGAACGAAGAGGCTTTTACGTGCACTATAACATTAGTGCGCCAGGAAAGTGAAGTAGTGCACGCTAGGTGAAAGACACAGTCTATACTTTTGGAGGCTGGAAACAAAGCTGTATGCAGCAAGACCACCACGCTCACCTGTGTAGTCTCAGTGGAAGCAGACTCCTACACTTGTTTTCCTATAGACAGATTCCCTTGTATTCGGTTTTCCACTCACCAGTGTTTAATTTATCTTTATTGATTCATTTATTTTTGGCATTTATACACCGGCTATCCAGTAACGGCTCTAGGTGTAGTACATTAACATAGAACATAAATATGCAATAGCCTCTTGAAATGTGTTTTCATTCCTTCTAACCGTGCATTTCTCCTACTTTTTCTCCTTTCCTTTAGTTCCTTTGCTCAGGCCTTTCATTTTATTTACTCTTTTCTTCTCTTAGTCATCTGCATCCTCACTTTTTCCTATATTTATTTTTAATACGAATCTCTTACCCTCTGACTTTATCCTCAGTCGGAACCGACTGCTTGTCCCACCTTATTAGATCATTGCCATTCTGTCGTTTTCCTACTTCCATTATCTCTGTGCCTTTACTCCCCAGATCTCCCTTCCTCCATTCCTCTCTCTTATTACTTGTTTTTTCTTCCCTATCCCTTCTCTCTAAATCTTCAATGCACGTTCCGTTTTAGTTTTGAGCCGTCCTCTATTTACCTTTCTCCCCCTCCCATTCTTTTTCTGTTTTAGCTCTCATACAGTTCTTTAGTTTCTCACATTCTCCTGGTTTGTCTGCATCGCCAAAACACTTGTCCAGGTCAAATATGCTTCCCTGACAAACAGGGTTTTATTGATTACTTGAAATCCAAGTCCCAACAGTCACAGCAACAGCAGAATCTGTTCAGTCTTGATCAATACTGAGTAGGCAGCACTACACTCGCTCCCCCCCCCCCCCACCCCCCTCTCCTGAAGTAGCAGCTTGGATGGACTGAGATCTCAGCAATATTTTGTTGGGGATGTCACTTCTGCTCTGCCTTTCCCCCATATGACATACAGAAGCACAGCAAAATATCAATGAGAACAGAGATGGGAGGAATAAAAAGCTTACAGCAAATCTAAAGCACAGAAAATGTAATGCACCTCTGGTCTTGTCTAATCCATTTTTCTGATGTATCACTAACACACAACAAGGAAACAAAGCCATTTTACACACAGTCAATTCATTATTCTTTTATGAACACACACCTTTCTTCTCCAAGCGTATACAAGATTAAGGGTTTTGTCAAACAAAATGCATTTTGTAAATTATCAATATGCAGGGCATTTGTAGCTTACTTCTGTTTCCAACTCTCAAAATGTTTAAGCACATATTGCATTGCACAGTAGAATTGCTCCATTATAAGGACATGTTAGCTGTTAGGGTTATTAGGTGACTTCAAAACATCAGAGATCTGCTGAGACAGTTCAGGTCTTGTCTCACTGAATGTACGCGCTCATAATTCTGATCTATACTGAAAGGCAGAAAAAGCCCACAAAAGGCAATGGGTTAGATCCAGGGTGCCAAGTTTTAGCCTTAACTATAGTTATACATGGAAGGGTGATGCATTAAATATATGGGCTGATGGATGTCAGAAAGTCAAGACCAGGTATCACTACTGAGATTACTGACTGCAATCTAGTGAAGCAAGCTAGGTTTCTTACCAGGAGTTAAACCCCTCCTAATGTCCAGGAAGAAGCTCCCTTACTGCCTATGTTTTACTTCTAAGATTGTTATGGATTTTGTTGGAAAACTTCCCATTTTTTTCTGTGCTGTCTTGCTGGCTGATATGCCAAGGTCTGGCAGATCCTAATGATGGAGGATTTGACTCATGAAATCAGACACAAGAATTTGTTATTGTATGACTTTCTGAACTATCTAGATGAGTATCTATGACTCTCCAATCCAACTTCTCCAGTGTTTAACCCTGTACAAGTTTTGTGTTCAGTGGCAGCTGAAGTGCTGTCTTTCCATTGTTTGCTCCACTTAAACTGTTTGTGGACAGTTGTGGACCTGTATTGTCATTGTTTTATAGCTTTTGGGATTTTTTTTTTTGTTCCGTTAGGCTTTCACATCAATGGTACGTGAGACTTCTATTTTTTATTTTTTTTTTTGCTTATTGACTATGCTCTTGTTGAATGACTCTTTTTGCAAACAAAAGAAATGGGGCCTTTTTCACTAGAACTATAGGAAATACGTTAGGATATGAATTAGTTGTGCCCGAGAACTTTGGCCACACTAAAAAGGTAAGGTTGATATTCCAGCGCCTCTTCCCTACTGTTTGTGCTCTCTATACATCTTCAGCATGTCACTTGCCAGTTGAGAGATTGCAGCGTCAGTGCTGTATGCATACACTGCGTGCTGGTGCAGAGGTGTTGGCAACGGATTCAACCCAATTCCCTTCATCAGGCAATTTCAGGTTGATCCCAGCTTTATAGCACTGTGGTCATTCCACTCTCAACGGGATTTACAAAATTTGGATTGGAATAGAATCTCATTGTTGAGTTGGTGGGGATGGGAATGCAGCACTATATTTGTGCGATTTCTTTAATGACAAGTTGTAGAAATCTAACAGATTTCTTGTATGTTTCACCTAATAAGGAGCCCAGCTTTCAAAACTGTCCATGGTACACCATTTGCATGCATAAGTGGGCCCACAGAGATTTATGCTAGTATTTTATAAACTGTGTGAAGGGAACCGCACAGTTTATAAAATATCTTGTATTTCTTTCCCAAAAGACCATACACATTTCAATAAATGCGTATATTTGTATTGCAGGATCATGCATACTTCCGCCATCCATTTTATCCATGTAATAATTATAACCATGCACATGTAATAGCTCAGAATTATTTATTTTATTTAATTTATTTAGAGGTTTTTATATACCGATGAATGTTGGGAACATCTCTTCGGTTCACATAAAACAAAACTCAGCAACAAGCGCTTTACAGTGTAACAAGGAACTGTTGGAGATCATTAAAGCATAATTCTCAACAAGTTACAGATAGGCAAAGAATGTAAAATATGAGGCTTAACAAAATCACTATTTACAATATGTCGCTTTTTAAAAGACAATTAGTCAAGGAGGCAGGTATTTTAATAAGTATGTGTGTATTCTGCTTCTGAAAATACTTGGAATCACTCATTTGCCAATAGCTCCACCAGTTCACCCAGATCTTCACACCTAGACTCTCCAGCATTTCCTCAGCCCCTACCAATTTACCGAGACCTCCCATCCAAAAACTAGAGACAAAAGATAAGTGCGATTTTTAATTGCCTGAGTCAATTAGGAGGTGTAAAAGTGTACAGACAAGCTGGGTAATGTATGTGCCCATTCCACTTACAATACACAGCAACTTGTGTGCGTATTTCTAAACCCTGCCCTGGAATGTCAGTAAACCTCCCTTTCTTCCTTTATACATGACATCACAACTGCGCGCACGCTCTCGAGGTTTATAAAATAACATTTACGTGCATACATACTACTTATGTGCATCTATGCTAATTTTATGTAAGCAACCCCCGTGCAACTCTTTGAAAATTACATCAATCTAAATTTCTGACAGAGTATTTGAACCTTTTTAAAATATAATTTAATTGCTGTACCCAAAGCCTGTAAATCTGCAGTGGAAACTCTTTTCCAGTGACACAACTAATGGGTGCCAGTTTGTATTCAATGCACTTCGGTCTACAGAAACTCTATTCATCTTCTTTGGTGGACCTGGCATCGGACTTTCTCAAGCTTGCCAGGTTCTGGGTTTCAGCCTAACTGGTTGTACGGTGAGCTTTGCCACAGAGTGAAAGGTTCTGCATAATGCATATGTGAATCCGTCATGCCATCTAAGGTCTCAGCGAGGACATTAAACCGCATGTCCGCAGAGGCAGTGTTTCTACTTCTTAATTAACCACATATGAGATTGCTCACATCTTGGGTATTGTTAGCATGCCCTAATTGCTTGAAGTATGCTCTCCAATTCAGCCAGTCTCATCACTCTGCTCTATGAATAACAACACAATTTGTCAGGAGGGGAGAAACTGTTGGCAGAGCATTAGCACAGAAAGCCCTCTGCTGGAGAAAGGAATGGGATTTTGAATCCATGGATTGATAGTTTTCTGAGAAATTTGCATACAAGTACAAATTGCCAGAGGCATGCTGATCCAGTCCTGGTTTTAGACCTTACAACCCGAAGCATGTTCTAGCTAGAGGTTCTGGTTTGAGGGTGTATGAAGGCCGGACTAGAGTGTCCCTACCTGCACTTCAATTTTGATATATTTTTTTACATCTAAAAATGTGTAAAATCTTCAAAACATGGAATGAGTTTAACTGATTAAAAATGGATTTGTTTGTAAATATCGATTGTTTTTTTAAATTTTTTTTATTATTCTTTTGCCTTCCAAAAATGAGAAAACTTCCAAATCTTTGGAGACTTTTATGACTTAACTATTTCTTGATCCCAGTATTGCCATCCAAACTCCACAGCATCATAAAATACTTATTCTACATGTCATAGGAACGTATTCCCCAGCAGAGCAAGGATCTGACCACATTGGGGATGAGAGGTACAAAAACAAGACTAGACAACATCTTGCAAAGAAGTCACCTGGGCCACTTACAGAGGAGAAGCTGCTGCCTTCAGCACCCCATTAGTAGAGAGTCCCAACTGCTGGGCAGCCATTGGGAGCCCTGGGGATTCTAAACAAGCACGGGTGGGAAGGAAAATGGGAGGGAGCAAAGAGTCAAGGGGGGGCATCATCAGTGTTGGCCAATAGGACATGGCAAGGAGAAGGGGGTAGGAGGGAGAAAACCAAGAGAAGACTTCCATCCACCCTCCCAGACTGGATGGAAGTCCAATCAGTAGTTGTTCTGCCCAATTAGGGCGAGCAGCAGGGAATGGCTTCATCACAGCAGCGAAAGGTGGCAGCCCACCTGCCAACAAAATAGAGGACATTTAAAATGAGGCTGCTCGGGTGCCATCAGATCACAAGCACAGGGGCGGCAGAGGAACTGCAATTGTGGCAAAAGAGTAACCGATTACTGCAACTATAGATGCGGATGGCGCGGGGAGGATTACAGAATAAAATGGCAGGGGTCGCACGGTGCGGCTGTCCCATGCCCCAGACACAGCATGGAGTGACTAGATGGGGAGCAAGGGTGAATAGTAATGAAAAGAAAATTCTCTCTTTTGGGGATGAAGGCTGCATAATTTTTGTGCTACATTGGTGTAGGTTTCAGTATAGTTCTGAAAATACTTCTGTAATCTGTGGCCTCTCTCATCCACTGTTGGCAAGTTGTCTCTGTAACCGTAAAGGCTGATGTTTAAAGAAAGTGTCTGCTGTGATTTCCTGGGGAGGAAGGGAAGTATGTGCAGAGGTTTAGGGGTGACGTTAGGCTGCTAAAACAAGAAACCTCTGGCAAGGACTCCAGGAGCTCATCAGCCGTATGACTCAACTTACCTCCTATTATAAATTTAGGTAGGTCGTAGAGCAACTCAAAATAAGCCTAAAAACCTGGGGTAAAAAAATGTCATGAGATATGCTGGGGTACATTTTCAAAGGCTTAAAGGTCAATTTTAAAAGCCCGACGTGCACATCACTTAGGGGATGTGTGAATATGTCAGGCTGGCCACGCCAAGCGGATTTTAAAAGCCACCCGGATATGCACGTAAATACTGCTGCGTGCACAAATGAAAAGTTTCCAAAAAAGGGGTAGGGCAAGGGTGTTCTGGGATTTTAACCTAAAATGTGCACATAAATACTTACACGCATTGGTGCGCGCCAGGATCCCCTACTGTGCAAGTTTGCTTCTGCTATGGATGACGTAAGAGTTATAAAACAAAAGATCTAGGCAGATCAGCGGGGTTTTCAAGGTCGTGGCTAACAGGGAGGAAGGAAGGCTATTAAACTAGGGGGGTTTGGAAGTCCTATCCCTTACCTGGGAACAAACTGGTAAAACGGGTAATGGTGTCGGCGCACGTCCCTTTTAAAATCCTCCCACTTTTGAGGTAAAAGTGGCATTTGTGTGTGTACAGGCGTGTACCCACTTAAACTTGAGCACACATGCGCGCGGCCGGGCTCTTTTATAACATGTGCGCATAAATGCCTGTGCGCCGCTCTGAACGTTCCCGTCCCTGTTGGGAACTACATGAGTAAAAATGGGTTTTTCGGGGGTAGAATGGATGAATCTGGTTACGTGGATTTTCAGTCGATTAATGGTACGAGCGTAATTTCTCAGGACATTTAGCCTCACTAAAAAGAGGCATTCCCGGGGGCATAACTTAGGGGAGAAAACCACACATATGTTAAAGTTTCAAAAATGGGTGCACAAAACTGACACACGTAGTTTAGACCAGTGCTTCTTCAATCCAATGCTTGGGGCACCCCTAGCCACTACATTGAAAGTAGTTCATGCAAATCTCTCTCATGCATATTCATTGTGGATATGCTGAAAACTTAACTGGCTACGTGAGTACAGAGGAGATGATTGAGAAGCATTGCTTTAGACCATTGGTTTAGATAATGTGTACGTACATAATTTTAGCCATATTGACGAGCTAATATTCAAATGCAAAGTAAGCATCTACTAAAGTATATGTGCAAGGAAGGTAATTTTCAAACAACTTGCATGAGGATATTGGCAAAAATGTGTGCAAGTTACACCAATTTTCCAACAGGGCACATACATATTTGAAAATTATTCCACTAAGGCACACATTTACACTTACTATCTGGTATGCACATATATTTTCCTTAAAATGTTACATGGTGTGCATATTGCCAAAGTTTATAAAGTACGTGTATGTAGCAGCTCTGGATGCCATGGTGGACCCTTGATGCTGAAGAGTGGTTGGCACAACCTAACAGGAAGTCCGCTAGGTCCATTCCGTCAGCAGGCGGAAATGCCCTTCGATGGGACGGACTGGAAACCAGCTGCCTTCCCCGCAGGTTGAGCTCTTGGGTTCTGACAACCGGCAGGTCTTAGGGAGGTGCCTAGAGAGGTAGCAAGAACAAGCGATCAAGGCCAGGTGAAAGTCAAGGCAGGCAGCAGACAAGGAGAACCAGTAGATGGGCTGAAGGTCAGCACAGGCAGCAGACAAAGCGAGGTCAGGTCTGGGTAGCAAACAAGAATAGTCAAGGTCCAGAGTCAAGGGCGAAATCCAGGCAAAGGAAAGACAGACAAGACAAGACTGGACAAAGGCAAAATTAGGACAAGGCAGGGACACAGGAACAAGTCAGGAGTCAGGAACAAGACTGTATTGCGAAGCAGGACAAAAATGTAGGAACAAGGCAACATGCAGTGACAAGCAAGGCAAGACAGGAGACCTGTTCCTGAGGTGAGGAACTGCCACAGGGCCTGGTCTTAAATAGGCCAGGAGGCTGAGGTCAGCAGGAAGCACTACTATGAGTCACCTCACCACTGTGCGCATATTATTCGCACAGATGCGTGCACATGTGCCTATGGGAGGGGCTGGGTTGTAGAGACATGGAGGCATATGCAACTGGATCCTGTGGTGTTCCAGCCTCATTGAGACTGGGCAGCCTAGCAGGTGAGTGCTATATCTCTCAGGGCTACCAGAGGGGTCACAGATTCTACAAGTGTATAAGTCTAAACCCCTCCGTAACCATGCCCCCAGGAACACCTCTGCTCAGCAAACATGACATACTTGTGTAGAGCTCCATTGGGATCCCTACTGAGGTGTGGTCTTGGATAAATGCTATGCATGCACAGAAAGAGAGGAACATACCATCTTCACCACAACATCCTCATGTAAGGCTGCCACAATGCTTTTTCTTGTGCATAAGATAGAGATCTCTTGAGGAGTTGCATTTTAGTTGAAAGTCAGAGGGAGAAGAATGTTTCTATTCAGATTATTTTGCCTGGAAAAATTCTAGGCTCCAGTCAGTGGGACTAGGAAATTTGGAGATGCGAGAGGTCTAAGGTTAGAGAAGACTTTTCCTTTTATGGAATTTAGGCTATGTAGAAAGCACATTCCATCTGTATGGGTAGAATAGAAGTAATGGGATTGTCCTGTCTTTATAAAGATCAGGGACACCATTTTGTAGTGTAGATTTTTTAGTTGACTTTTGAGGAGGCAAGATGGAATTTTTCCTGCTCAAATTTTGCTTTCCTTTGTTTGGAAAGGCGTGTTCTTGGGCCTTAAGAATATGGTCTCAGTCAGAAAGAATAAAGGGCAACTTCTTTTCTCTTCTTTTGGACTTTATTTTGGAGGATGTTTTTGCTACCCATCCTTCAACTAGGATTTTATTTTTGTCAACTGGCTAAATTCCCCAGGGCCAAGTGAATTTAGGAACCAATATATAGAACGGATTGTATGTAGGCTCAGAGAGATCCAAGGACTCTTCAAAGGTCAACAGAAGGAATGGATTCACATTCATTTCTGAGAGGAGGAGAGATGTGTGATGAAAAGAGAACTTGGCAATTATCTGGTGTTAACAACTGAAATATCAGGATATTCTGGAGGAGCTTGGATAAAGGTACGACAAATGGGAGTTTATCTTATGCCATCTAAAGTTATCTTAAATGTCCTATTCCACCAGTTCTGGGATGGAGTTCCAAAACTGCCCTTACAATTGGGAAGAGATGTGGAAAGAGAAGATACAGGATCTCAGATTTATTCGAACTAAAGTATGTAATGAACTGCATTGGCAAGGGACTTGTAATTTGTTATTCACTTCTATTTGAAATCAATTATCAGTAAAGTTAGGTTGGAATCACATTCATTGTCCAGTGTGATTATTACAGTATATTTTAATGACCATTGAAAATGCTCTGAGTCTTGGAGAATATTCCCCCCCCACCCCCCCCAACAGAAAATCCTGAAAACAGAGAGGTCCATATTCAAAAGCAGTTAGCTGGCTAAATGAATATTTGGGTACATATCCAGCTAAATTTTATCCGGCTGGAATTTAGCCGGATAAGTTAGGGATGTTCTGGGGGCATAACTGGGAGAAGTTGAATTAGCCGGCTATGTTAATTGGCTAATTCCAATATTCAGAATTAACCAGATGACTTAGCTGGCTAAGTCTGGTCTAACCAAAGAGCTGTGCTAAAGTTAGATATAAGATATAGTTAGATAAAAGATAACTGTCTATATTTAATAGCGCCGATGCACTATTGATTATGCCTCCAAAAGATAAGTTTATCTGGTTAACTTTGCTAGCTGGACTTTGTCTGAATATGGACTTCAGATGGGGCTTAAGGAATGTTTTGGAGGTTATTAACGGAATAAATCCTTGGAACTGAGGATGGCCTTTGCAGTTCTATGGGAAGACATCAGCTCAGGGTTACAGCTGAAAGGAAGGGTTTCCACCCATGCTTTCTGCTTTGTTTGGGAACTGGTTTTATTTTTCCCAGCTGGTTTTCTCAGCCTGAGGGTCAGTGCCATCATGGCAGAAATATTAGAGAAGGTGGGATTCTAATACAGTATCCAATGTGGGTGGCAAGAGAAAAAGAGATGAGAGCCTGAGGCACCCATCTGATGATACCCACCACCCGTGCCCATCCAGTACAACAGGGTCACAAACGGATAGGGAATGTGGAGAGCTGATGTCCAGCAAATGGATTCAAGGGATTTTTAAATTGGAAAGGCAAACCCAACATTTATAGTAACTCAGAGAGGCTTCATATTTCTAATTAGAATAAGAAGGGGACCCTGAGGATTGGTTTAAGGGCCACAAGAACCATAGATTCACTTATTTATCCACTTGACTTGTTTTGTGGATATCATCTATTCTAGAAGAAATTTGTACAGAGTGCTATATTTATGTTTATTCCCAATCTTCAGTAAAGATATTTTGGAACCCCAGCTCTGCTTCCAGTTTGGTTGTTGGCACCTATTAAAGAAACAACAACTTAACATCCAGGGCCTAAGAGGTTAACCTCCCCATCCCCATGGAGAATCCTGTAAGGTCTGGCGCTGAAGAGATTTAGCAACGTGGGAAGTCTACTTAGTACCGGGCATTGTGTTTTTGGCCCATGGTCTCCTGGAAAGGACCACAGTCCAGGGGTTATATATGCATGTTTAATGGCATATTGGGCAGGCAATTTTGTAGTAAGCTATTGCTGTGCATAAAACATTGCGTTATGCATAGAAATCCCTTTGAACATTATCCCCCCTAAAGTGCCAGTTAGGTGCTTTTCTAAAATGTACCTCTGTGTGTCCAAATGCCTTGCAGGGTTTAGCATGGTTTGTCAGAAAATGGTGTCTCCGGTTGGAAAATCATTCTAAGGGCGATTTTCAAAACTGTGTGGACAGGTGAAGAGTCCACACCTACATTTTGCCTGCAGACTTTACACCAGTTCTCGAAGAGAAAGTACTCGCATGCATGTCCTTCTGAAAACCTCCCAAGGAAAATGCACCCACAAAGATTTGTACCTGCTTTTTCAATGGATAACTTTTTCCAGCCGAAAACAACGTGCGTACGTTTTGAAAATCCCAAACTATACACGTTGTTGCCTCCCCCCTGACTTAACCCCACCCCAGAAATGCCTCCACAAACATATGGGCAGTGTATCATGGCACAGCATGTGTGCTTGTACAGAGTACAAGGTGGGGTGACTTTCAAAAGAAACCTTTTCCCTGGGCAAATAGCCATTGAGATAGGTGAAGGGCTTTTAGAAGTTTATTTATTTATCCGTTTTTATATACCGTTGTTTGGTACTGGCCTTCACAACGGTTTACAAGTATAACAATAAAACATAGAAAGATATATTGTCTTCCTTGTGCTGAGATGCTGGTTCAGTACTGAAGAAAGAGCCATGTTTATATGCCATCCTCCTCCTCACTGCCGTTCTCATATTCCTAAGGCTTGATAAACTCAGTTCCACTTCACTCATAGCTAGAATGGGCACATGCAAGAGACAGTGTATGCTTCAATATGTGCTACCAGCATTAGAGCTGGCAGGTTGTTTTATATAATTGCTCATTTGCGCGGTGCACTTTAGGGTATATGCTCTTATTTTACCCCTGTGCCAAAAAACCTGGGCTGCAGTTCAGATCTGTGATATGGATGCACAGCAGAGTCTGAGGAGCATTAATACAGGGCATTTACTACCACACCAAGATCGTGCCCATAGGAATTAATGTGTTCAATTTATTTTCATTTTCCCTTTTATCTCTTTCATAGAATGCAGTTTGTTATATGTCTTGTCACTGCTTTATCAGTAGGAAATTTACATAAACAATAACATTATCTCCCTTACCCAGTTAAAATGCAACTTATCCCCTGCTTCCCTCTCCCTATTATCAATTCTGTGTCAAGAATGCAAAACATCACATCAATCTGCAATTTCTTGAAGAACCTGTTCCACTGTGATGGATTTTTTAATTGAATTGTGACAAACATTTAATACCTAATAGAGCTTGCACCAGTACAGTTAATTAAGAGTATGACTAATCTATTCCTTGCTGGGAGAAGAGACACAGAGGGAAATAAGAGGAGGAAGAGGAAGGAGAGGTGGAGACAAAGAGAGAAAGGAGTGCGGAAATCCATAGAAACGCAGTTATGTTGAATTCTAATGATTTGCTTTGACTCCAGGCATGCTCATTCTGGAAGAAAGCAATTTAGCCTCTTGTGAGTACTGAAGAGTTACCTTTTCTTCTCAGTTTAGCCTCCTGAATATACTGTACATGCTGCAGCTCTATTTAAGAAGCTGTCGTACTGGCCACAGTTGAGCTAGGCTCCATCTGCATCAGCCTCATGCTGTAGGGTGGACCTTGTTGAAACCAAACAGCTACAGGTGAGCTCTGCAGCCAGTACTTGCAGGAAGGGTAGACCACATGGCTCTAGCTGCACCAGGACAAATTCTGACATTTCTTCCAGTTTTTGTACCGCTTTTGTAGTCCAATGACAATAAAGACAGGAGAAGATTTTTTTTTTTTGCTTTCTGCAACCTAGGATAGGGCTTCCCAAACCTGTCCTGGTGTCCCCACAACTCGTCAGGTTCTCAGGCTTCCGATAACAAATGGACAAGACACACATTTACATGCACTGGCTCTCTCACGTATGCAAATCCATCTCCTGCATATTCATTGTGGACATCCTGAAAACCCGACTGGCTGTGGAGGTCACCAAGACAGAGAGTCTAACAGGACAGCTTTGACAATGGGCGCTGCTAATTTATAGCTCTCAGTCACAGAACAGGGGCTATTTTTCTCAGTGTCTCCCAAAAGGCACTCAGCAAAATTGATGACAATAAAGAAGAATAAAAGTAATGGATATCACCCAAACGACCGGAGGTGTAGTATAGAGATCAAAGCACAAGACTGGAGATTCTCGTTTGATTATGCTTACTGCCACTTGCTGAATGATTGTGACCAAATCACATAGGGGGTAAATTTTTCCTCATCACATAAATCGGACCACAAATATGCACATAAGTTGTCCCCACTTTCACTTGTGTGCATTTGTTTGCTTTGAAAATGATCCTAGCAAATCTACCCGCATATAATTACACCTGCTAACATTTGCCCACGGCTTCTTAAAATACAAAAGTATGTGCAACTCCCCCCTCCCAAACTCTGCCCCACAGGAGCACCTCGGAACCCCCTGTGTATACTGAACAGACCCATAGAAGTTTACCTGCAGGTGAAGTGGTCATTTTCAGAGGCAAAGCACTGTTCTACTTGCAGATATACCACTGAAAAATTGCTCTCTTGTCTAGCCTCTTGTGGGCACTGAGATGTTACATTCCCTTCTCAATGTGATCTGGTGAACATGAATGCATGCAAAGGCATTTCCGAAGGTGGTAAGTGCATTCCTTTTAGAAAAGACCTGTATTCAAATTTGACCACATGATTTGTGGGGAAACCTACACGTGTATGACCTGTATATGTATAAGTTTCCTTGGACTCAGCAGAGGCATCCCCATGGCTGCCACTGGACATGAGTTGGGACTTGCACGCATACTTTTGGATTTTCAGAAGCAAGAGCATAATTTTCATAAACAATCTCTGCCTACAAATTAGCTGGAATAATTGTGTCCAGGCAGTTGTGGTTGGGTAATTTTCCAAGTAAAACATATGCGAGTAAATTCATGCTGAAAACTGATGTAACTTACGGGCATGTTTGCTAACTTTCTTATGTGGGGTCTTACCCCCTCAGAGACTGATGCTGAAAAAAATGCTAAGCACCTAAGTAGGCTCCTAAGTTAGGTCCCTTTGATTTAGCCGGGCATATTGAGCGGTGCAGGTGCATCCGCTGAAGTCCAGTATAAATTAGCTGGCTATGTTTATCTGGTTGGTGCAGCTGGACTGGTTGGTGCAGCTGGACTCGCTAAAGCTGAATATCGGCAAATTATCCCCTTTGCAGATAATGAATCTTCTTTTCACTTATTTCTCTAGGTGTGGAAGTTTAGTAAAATTGAGCTACAAAGCACTAACATTCAGTTGAATTTTCAAAACTTAGAAGCCAATGCATTATCCTGTTGGTTAGTGGCCTGTTTTGCAAACGTTTGCTGTCGCTACAAATGTCTGAGCAAACCTTCAAAGAAACTTTGATACTGAGTTTAGCTGAAAAAGATAACTACACCCCACTGAGATGTAGCTATCTTTTTTGCTAAAACAGACCCATGAATGCTTCTCCACGTGTCAGTTTTTGCTGATTTCTGCATTAATGAGCTCCTTTGAATGTTAGTGGATTGCAGCTCAATTTTAGTATATTTCCACATAAAGCAAAGTATGTGAAAAAAGATCATTGCCTACAAAGGAGTTAATTTACAAATTTTTCACAATTGGGCTCTATGAGGCAGATATTCAGCTGTGGGGAGCCAGGCTATGTCAGCCAGATAAACTAATCTAGGAAATTTATACTGGACTTCAGCGATGCACCTGCACTGCTGAATATACCTAGCTAAACCAAAGTTACCTGAATAAGTTTCTCTGGCTAACTTTAGACCTGCAGTCCTAAAGCTATCCAGCTAACTTAGGGCTGGATTTTCTAACACCGCAGGGATTTGTGAATTCCGCGGTAACCGGGGGGCGGGCCTGCAAAGGCCGGCAGTGATTGCACCACCGTGAAAGGTGGTGCTATTGGGCGCACTACTGGCAGCGATAAGGGGTCCTACCTTTTCGCCATCAGCGAAGTCGTCGTGGAGTCCGCCCCAACGCCGCCCCGACTCCTCCCCTTCCGGTGCTGACTCCACCCCGACTCCGCCCCGATTTAGCTACCGCATACGAAAAGTCCTTTTTTGCATGTGATTCCGCTAGAAAATGACCCCCTTAGCCAGACAACACTGAATACATTGGTGTTTAACCAGCTAAGTTATCTGGATAGCTGACTCTACCCAGGAATACCCCCACCTTGTCTCCAACTTATTCAGCTAACTTTTTAGCAAGATTAAAAGTTAGCTGGCCAAATCCTAGCCAGTGAGCACAAGAAGATATTGAAACAGCAGCTTAATCCTAATATGGACCTCTACTTGTGTTAACCCCCCCCCCGCCCAAAGGTTTAAAACACTGTGTTTTTGCAAGTTTTAACAAGCCCAGGCCCCCATGATAAGCTTTGCAGCTTAGTACATAGCCCGCAGATGAACTGAAGTTCCTAAACATAGGACTGCTAGTCATTCCCTTGCCTAACTTTAGGTGCCTAACACTGGAGACCAGCACTGTGAATCTGGCTCCGTTCCCTGACCTGAATCCTGCCCTGGCTACACCTGCTTTTTAGGCACTCAGATAGGGAGCAGTTTCAATTTGCCAGATTTAGATGCCTAACTCATGAAGTTAGGCATGTAAATCTTTTGAATATAGCCTCTTAACCTTTTTTGTGTCAAACTCTTTGAGGAATGAGCATTGTAACCGAGTGAACTACCTTATGCAGATTTTTTGTACACTGATAGATATATATCATTCATAAATGTCATTATCATTAAAAGGACTTGAGGCCACAGTGATTACCTCTCTCTTCAGGAACAGACAGGATCCTGCAATATTTTTGTAATTTCAGAAATTATGGTCCTGTCTCCTAGTCTGTTTCTTGCTGCTATTAAAAGTGGCCATGAGTCAGATACAAACTGCTACCCTTTTCTTCCTTCTCCCTACTATATCATATAGACCAATGTGAAGTTCAGCTGCTGAAGAAGAATCAATTTAATGCTCTCAATACTCCTGGATGATATCTCACAGCAGCAGCTGAAAAACATAGTGGAAAGTGAGTCATTTTTATTTATTTATTTATTTATTTACATGTATTTATTGATCACCTTACTGTTAAAAAATGCCCAAGGCGATGTACTACCAAATAAAATACAGTACACAAAAAACAATCACAAAATAATAAATTGTGAAATAATACATTTCTTTACCAATTATCAACAACCATTACTTCTGCTAGGTTTCACTAATACTATAATAGGTCACAGTATGAACTCTTACCTCATGTTCACAATTTCCAATAATTACTCATTATGAGATTAATTAAAGGTTGTAAACATCTATGTTTTTAGTTTTTTCTGAAATTGCTTTTAACTCCGTTTCTGCTCTTATATCAAATGCTGTCATTCTCCAAAAGTTTTCTGTCCACGTGTCACTATGATGCCAACTTGTAGGCCAGAATCTAGTACAATATGCAATACTTCCATGTACCTCAAGCTATGAGATGCAGCACAGTAGTACCACTGTCATCTGCTTCCTGAGTTTGGTCAAACTTAAGTCACATTTAAAGAAGGGACAAACAGTCTTGAACACTCATATACTACACTACCTTTGCATTATTCCTATGTTGTTGCAATAAAAGATATCGGAACCTACATGTGAGGGAATGTACAGAAAACTCCCTCAGATTGTCTTAAAGGATTCGGGCACAGCTGTTTCGCTCGGTCCTCCTTAAGGTTGCGACCCTCAGGGAATCCTGGATGAAGGAAGCCCTTCACCAGAGTATAAGACCTCAGGGCCTATAAGGGTTAGATGGGCCCTGGGGAAGAGAGAGAGAGAGAGTCCCACCATATAAGAAGACCTGCTTTGTTTGAGGATGAGGGGGACATTGTTAAAACCTACTAGCATAAAGTTGGGAACTTGCCTGAAGTCAAGGTGAGCTGTCTCCAAGTGTTTTGTTTTGCTGTGCACTGCACTTTTGTGTGTTTTCACTGTTAATAAACTGCACTTAAGGAATAGCTAGAGTCTACCTCTGTTTTTTCTCTGGCTATCTCTAAGCTTCTACTGCTCGAGTTACCACATATGGGAGTCAATGCAATAAAAGTGCGTTGAAAGCAGGCATTCACCATTGAGCACTCGCTTTTCTAATGCACGCCCAGTCTCCTCTCCTGAGTGTGTGATGCAATATTTAAATGCATCACACACTCAGGAGAGGAGACTGGGCACTAGGACACTAGGGCATGCAATCAACCTTAGTGCCAAGAAGGCACTAGGGTTGATTGCCTGCCCTAGTGCCTCCTTGGTAGCGGGGGCTTAGGAGAGGTCGGCTGTTCGCGGGTTAGGAAAGTGGCCACTCAATTTTACGAACGTCCATTTTCCAAACCAGTGCACAGTGACGGGTTTGGAAAATGGACGCTCATTAATTGAGCATCCGTTTCCCTAACTTGAAAGTGGCACTTTTTAAAATATTTTTTAAACTATCGCCATGATATTAAGTTGGAGAATGTACAAAAAAGCAGTATTTTCTGCTTTTCTGTACAACATCAATGAAAACACACTTACTCCAAGTTAAAAGCCTGCTTAAATAAATCAGCTTTTAAATGTTTTCTAAAAAAAAAAAAAAAAACCCCCAAAAAACCCCCCAAACATTCTATTGCACACAAATTCTCTAACAAAGAGTTTCAGAGCTTAGGACCCATCACAGAAAAACTTCTGGATCACAACATATTTAATCTTATTTCCTTTGCTGTCTGAATTGCCAATAGCTTCTTATCACTGGACTGCAAAGAATGAGCAAGGATGTAATATTTCAAAACATTTGTTAAATAGGATGGTCCATCCAATTTCAACACTTTGAAAATTAAAATAAGAATCTTGAAATCACATCAGTGTTTCACTGGTAACCAGTGCAAGTCTTGACGCTTCGGAGAAGTATGCTCCCACTGCTGGCAACCTACAAATAAGGCATGCTACGGAATTCTGAAAGACTTGAAGTTCCCTGAGAGAAGTTACTGGCAGTCCAACAAAGAACTGCAGTAATCTACAACTGATTGTACAAATGCTTGCATCACTGTTCGAAAATCTTGCTTATCGAGAACAAACTTGAGATGCTGCAGTAATCTAAGTTTGTAATAACCCAATTTACCTGTTGTAGGTTGTTCTTAAAAGAAAGTTTAGCATCAAATATGCATCCTAAATTCGGTACTGAATTTTTAAAAGGAATTGTCTCTCCTAAAATAACAAGACTATGTAGGTTATTTTTGACTAAATAATGTAGAGTCCAGAGAAAAACAGATTGCCTCTGTTTTTTTTTAATATTTAAAAGTAGATGATTTATCGGACATCCACTTATTAATCACTTGGACACTAGTATTAAGATGATTTAGTGCGATATTCAAGTTTTCTCTCAATGTAAAATATAGCTGCAAATCATCAGCATCCATTCGAAATTTGATAGCTTGTTCATCTAATATCAAACTCAGAGGCCTTAAGTAGATATTAAATAGTGCTGCTACTAATACGGGTCCTTGAGGAACACCACAAGGACTAGTAAACCAATCAGATTGTTCTTTGGCAGTACAAACTAACTGTTTCCTATCACACGGAGATGATGTGAACCAGGATAATACGGTCCCCTCCAATCCTCATTTCTTGCAATCTTTGTAATAGCATAGAATGAGAAACCGTAGCAAATGCCGAAGCCACACCTAAAAACAATGCAATGACAGCCTCCCCTTTATCAAATTCCTAGTACAAATGATCAGAAACAGAACACAAAAGGGCTTCCGTACTATGTTTCTTTCGAATCCCACATTGAGGTTGATGCAAGATTTGATTCTCAATCAGAAAATTGCAAGTGCACAATTTTCTTTAAAATTTTCCTCAGTGACATTAGATTAGCAATCAGATGATAGCTAGAAGGAGTTCAAGTGGCAAATTACTTCTCTTGCAAACAGGTTTAATAGCTACTTGCTTTAATATGGTAGGAACAATCCCTTCCTTTTAAGGAGGAAGTCACTAACGAGGTAATAACTTCCAAGAACTCCTCCTGCATAATATATAATATTGGAAACAAACAAGGACCAAGAGGACTGAAAGAATTCTTATCTTGTCCCATGATTTTTTTCAATTTCATCTGCCTAGTTTCTTCAAATGAGGTCCACTTTGTTATATTCTCAAATGACAAGGAAAAAACATTAGATGACCAGTAGTCATAGGTTTGGACAAATCAAAGTGGGTTGCTAAGTGTATCATTTTTCCTTTTAAGTAACTAGCAACGTCTTCTGAGGAAAATTTCAGTTTTTGGGTTTCCTTATACTTTAGAGGTTTAAATGTCTCTATCATATCTATACTATGCTATCTTTCCTCCAGAATATATATGTTTAGATCTTTAAGCCTGTCACCACCTGCTTTAGAATGAAGACCATGGACCATTTTAGTAGCCACCCTCTGGACTGACTCCATCCAGTTTATATCCCTTTCAAGATGCGGTCTCTGGAAATGTACACAGTATAAGAAATTAGGGATGTGAATCATTTTTTGACGATTTAAAATATCGTCCGATATATTTTAAATCGTCAAAAATCGTTAGAGCTGTGATACAATAACAATTCCCCCGATTTATCGTTAAAAAATCGTAAATCGGGGGAAGGGGGAGGGGAAGGTGGAGGGCGAGAAAACCGGCACACTAAAACAACCCTAAAACCCACCCGACCCTTTAAAATAAATCCCCCACCCTCCCGAACCCCCCCAAATGCCTTAAATTACCTGGGGTCCAGAGGAAGGGTCCCGGTGTAATCTTTTACTCTCGGTCCTCCGTGCGTTGTAGAAATGGCGCCGGCGCTACCTTTGACCTGTCATATGACAGCTAAATAATTATCAATCTAAATGATGGGCAGGACGGGGCATAGATGCTTATCCAGCCAACTTAGCTGGACAAGTGGCGATAGTCAGACTTATCTGGTTAGGAGGGTCATTTTTCAAATCGCATTAGGGCCTTATCATGGCATTAGGGCCATAATAACACCATAACTCATGCGATAAATAACGAATTGTGAGATGTGTATGCAAATTTTTAAAATTTAGGGGGGGGGGGGGGGAGAGAGAGAGAAAAAAAAACAGCCTCTGGTAAGGCACACATATTGGTCAACTTTTTATACCACTATAGGAGGGGCCATTCTGAACTTGGGGTGAGGTTTTGGTGGTGGGCTAGGTTTTGAGGGGCAGTTTTACATGCACAGTCAGAGGTACGAACAGCACAGTAGACTTCAGTGAAGATGTTATATGATTTGGAATGATGAAAGGTACACAAAGATGAGATTTGTACATTGTACTCTCAACCTAGCTTGATAGCAGCTATGTAGAGAGTACATCAAGCTAGTCGAGAGTACATTATACAAATCTTATCTTTGTGTACCTTTCATCACTCCAAATCACATAAAATCTTCACTGATGTCTACTGTGCTGATGTCTACTCTGCTGTTTGTACTTCTGACTATGCATGTAAAACCACCCCCAAAATGTAGCCCACCACCAAAACCTCACCCCGATTACTAGTTGCTCCTCTTACAGTAGTATAAATAGTTTAGTTAAATAAAAGCCTTATAAAGAGAGTCTCTCTTACTTTCACCAGCAGCCCAAAATGCAATAAAAGCCTGTCTGAGCAATTCTTGGCTTATGATGTGAAAATGCTGTGGATGCAATAAATTTAAAATTTTTTGCAGTAAAATAGCTATGCAGTATCAAGAAAATTACCCTAACCAAACCTTTTTTTTTAAAATCACAGGCACTATTTTTCACAATTTTTTAGCAAAATGATAAATCTAGGGGTTAGCTAGATAGGTTCAGGTCTAAAATTACCCAGATAAACCTATCTAGCTAACTCACCCCCTCATTTATCAAAATGCGCTAAGGTGTTTTCGAATGCGTTACGGGCTTATCGCATGCAAAAAGCGCCGTTAACGCATGCGATAAGCCCTTACTGCATGCAAAAACGCCTTTAACCTCTACCCAGGTAGAGAGTCCATCAAGCTAGGTTGAGAGAACATTGCACAAATCTCATCTTTGGGTAAGTTTCCTCACTCCGGGGGTCATCAAATGTTCAAAAGAGAGCACTGTTCTGTTTGTACATCTCACATTGAATGTCAAAGTGGCCTCTAACCCCTACACTAATACCTAAACCTCACCTTGAGTTATTAGCTGGGCCTCCCAAAGAGATATAAATACCTATCTAGCGTCATGGCATTACGGCTAGTCTGTCTGTCTGTCTCTCTCCCCCTCTCCCCCCCCCCCTGTCATTTGAGGAAGTCCCAAGTAAAGAGCATTACAATAGTCAAGAAAGGTCATAACCAGAGAATGGTCAACAGTCTTTAATCTGGTTCAGTCAAATAAGGGCATAGACTCTGCAAGATGTGAAGCTTAAAATACAAATTCTTCATAACATGACTAATGTGGGGTTTCAATGATAGGGAGGAGTCCATAATTACTCCGAGATTCTTGGTATGATTTACAACAGCAATTTTCTCTCCCTCGACAGTTATTGATTTTGGGGCATCCTGTGCACAGTAACGTGCCATATAAACAAATTTCAGTATTACTCATGCTAAGCTGAAGTTTATTCTCAGCAAGCCATCTTTTAATTGTAGATAGGCAGTTTGAAATTTTGTTAAGTGCTTCTGTTTGGATCTATTAACAGGGATGAAAACTTGGATATCATCTGCAAATAGACGATGACCAACGTCAAGCTGTGCTAAAACACGACAGATTGAGACAATGTAAATATTAAATAAAGACGCCGAGAGGACTGAGCCCTGTAGAACTCCAGTATTCAAGTTAAACAGCTCTAATTTTTGGCCTTGTAAGACTATGCATTGTTTGCTCTTGTAGAAAGGACTTAAACCACTGTAAAACCTTGCAGCCAATACCTAACTTGCTGAGACATTTTAGCATTAGCCTATGATCAATAGTGTCAAAAGCTGCAGACATATCAAGTAAAACTAGAAAACATTCAGAGCCTCCATCGAAACCACAACAGAAAACATCGAATAAAGACAGCAATAAGATTTTGGTATTGTGGATAGGCAAAAACCATATTGGTGCACGCCTAATATTGCAAATTTATCCATGAAGTCCTAAAGCTGTTTTAGAACCACTTTCTCTAGTAATTTAGCAAAGAAAGGAAGATTTGAAATTGGCCAGTAATTGCAAATCTAATTACAGTCAAGACTGGGCTTTTTTAAAACAGCCTTAACAATGGCAGATTTTAAAGCAGGAGGGACATGGCCTTCGCTCAATGAAAGGTTAATAGCAGTACATAAAAAAATAGCCAATTCAATACACAGACATTGAAATGAGGCATTAGGAATATTGTTTGGTGGACAGAAATTTGACCTCATGTTACTAATTATGTCTTTTACTTTGGCTACTGAGTCAGTTTCAAAGGATTCCCATAGAGTTAATTGATATGTTTATCCCACAGACTTTCTTAGCTTGATATATTTATCCAGCTAATGTTCTTAGTCAGATATTATTCTTTGAATATCTACCTCAGAATCCGATGGCAGATAAGGACCACTAGGTCCATCCAGTCTGCCCAATTTATTTCTCAGGAAGAGTTAGATTTTTTTTTTTGAAATGGCATGAAAAATGGCAACTAAACAACCTATTTTATAATATGTGATTTCAAAATGAAACAACATCCTCAACAATTTTTTTTTTTCTTCATAAAAGATAGGAGGCACCCACCTGAGCCACAAAAACCTTAGTGTCACTGAAATTTAAAAATTAACTCCTCCAGGCCTTTCACTATGCCCCTCCACCCCCTGGATATCTCTTTTGCCTTCCTTTGGATCTCCGAAGTTCAAATAGAATAGGATCAATGCTCAGTTGCTCTTGTCCTGCCAGGTCGTGATTTCAAAATGGTACCAAATGCCATTTTGCTGTATAGCTCAGGGGTGAGAGGGTAGTGTATAATTTTTAAATTTCACTGGTACTGAGTTTTGCTTCAGAAAGGGGAGAGGAGAGTTTTGTTTTGTTTTTTTATTCCATTTATTCCTGTTCTTTTTGATGTTTGCTTTATTTATTTGAAAGAAATAAAAAGAAATAAACATTCAAAAGATAGCCAACTAGGAAATTAGCGGGATAAATATATCTATCCAGGATATTCAGCAGTGCGGCCATGCCACTGAATATATCTGGATAACCTTGAGTTAGCTGGATAAGTTTCATCTGGCTCAATAGCAGGTCTAACTTATCCAGCTAATTTAGGGCCTGTTTCATCAAGGCATTTTTCCATAGACATAGAATAGGAGAAATGCCTTAGTGAATCAGACCCATAGCTGGATAAGTCTGAATATTGCCATTTATTTGGATAAGTTAGCTGGTTAAGTAGCTCCACCCCGGAATAACACCATCCTATCCACCATTAACTGGATAACTATTTAGCTGGATAAATAGTTATCTGGCTAAGAAGTGGCCACTGTATGTGGATGAATATTCAAACACCATTAATTAGTGAGATAACCCCAAACCTATCTGGCTAATGGCCTGACTATTGACCACCAAATGAAATGAAAAATTTCTGCCAAAAAACAAAATGAAAAAAGGAAATCAAATTTTTTTGTGTGCTCACCTCTAGTTCTCAGCTGATTTATTGCATTCCTTTACTTCTTCATAACTAAGAGAGGGAGAAATTTTAGATCTAATTCTCAGTGGAGTACAGGATTTGGTGAGAGAGGTAACAGTGGTGGGGCCGCTTGGCAATAGTGATCATAATATGATCAAATTTGAATTAATGACTGGAAGGGGGACAGTAAGTAAATCCACGGTTCTAGTGCTAAACTTTCAAAAGGGAAACTTTGATAAAATGAGAAAAATAGTTAGAAAAAAACCCAGAAAGGAGCAGCTACAAAGGTAAAAAGTGTGAAAGAGGCGAGGATATTGTTAAAAAATACCATTCTAGAAGCACAGTCCAGATGTATTCCACACATTAAGAAAGGTGGAAGGAAAGCAAAACGATTACCGGCATGGTTAAAAGGTGAGGTGAAAGAGGCTATTTTAGCCAAAAGATCTTCATTCAAAAATTGGAAGAAGGATCCAACAGAAGAAAATAAGATAAAGCAAAAGCGTGGGCAAGTTAAATGTAAGACATTGATAAGACAGGCTAAGAAAGAATTTGAAAAGAAATTGGCTGTAGAGGCAAAAACTCACAGTAAAATATTCTTAAAATATATCTGAAGCAGAAAGCCTGTGAAAGAGTCAGTTGGACCGTTAGATGATGGAGGGGTTAAAGGGGCACTTAGAGAAGATAAGGCCATCACTGAAAGATTAAACGATTTCTTTGCTTCAGTGTTTACTGAAGAGGAGGTTGGGGAGATACCCATTCCGGAGAAGGTTTTCATGGTTAATGATTCAGATGGACTGAATCTAATCACGGTGAACCTCGAAGATGTGGTAGGCCTAATTGACAAACTGAAGTGTAGTAAATCACCTGGACTGGATAGCATAAACCCCAGGGTTCTGAAGAAATTCAAAAATGAAATTTCAAATTTATTAGTAAAAATTTGTAACCTATCATTAAAATCATCCATTGAACCTGAAGACTGGAGGAGGGCTAATGTAACCCCAATATTTAAAAAGGGCTCCAGGGGTGATCCAGGAAACTACAGACCAGTTAGTCTGACTTCAGTGCCAGGAAAAATCATGAAAAGTGTTCTAAATATCAAAATCACAGAACATATAGAAAGACATGATTTACCCGAACAAAGTCAGCTTGGCTTTACCAAAGGCAAGTCTTGCATCACAAATCTTCTTCACTTTTTTGAAGGCATTAATAAACATGTGGATAAAGGTGAACCGGTAGATGTAGTATATTTGGATTTTCAGATGGCATTTAACAAAGTTCCTCATGAAAGGCATCTAGGAAAAGTAAAAAGTCATGGGATAGGTGGTGATGTCCTTTCGTGTATTACAAACTGGCTGAAAGACAGGAAACAGAGAGTAGGATTAAATGGACAATTTTCTCAGTGCAGGAGAGTAGGCAGTGGAGTGCCTCAGAGATGTGTACTGGGACCCATTCATTTCAATATATTTATAAATGATCTGGAAAATAATACAAGTGAGGTAATCAGATTTGCAGATGATACAAAATTATTCAGAGTAGTTAAATCACAAGCGGATTGTGATAAATTGCAGGAAGACCTTGTGAGACTGGGAAACTGGGCATCTAAATGGCAGATGAAATTTAATGTGGCTGTGCAAGCTGATGCATATAGGGAAAAATAACCCATGCTATAGTTACACAATGTTAGGTTCCATATTAGGAGCTACCATCCAAGAAAGAGATCTAGGCGTCATAGTGGATAACATTGAAATCGGTTCAGTGTGCTGCGGTAGTCAAAAAAGCAAACAGAATGTTGGGAATTATTAGAAAGGGAATGGTGAATAAAATGGAAAATGTCATAATGCCTCTGTATAGCTCCATGGTGATACCGTACCTTGAATACTGTGTACAATTCTGGTCGCCGCATCTCAAAAAAGATATAGTTGCAATGGAGAAGGTACAGAGAAGGGCAACCAAAATGATAAAGGGGATGGAACAGCTCCCCTATGAGGAAAGGCTGAAGAGGTTAGGACTTTTCAGCTTGGAGGGGGGATATGATAGAGGTATTTAAAATCATGAGAGGACTAGAATGGGTAAATGTGAATTGGTTATTTACTCTTTAGGATATTAGAAACATAGAAACATAGAAATGACGGCAGAAGAAGACCAAATGGCCCATCTAGTCTGCCCAGCAAGCTACGCACTTTATCCATTTTTTCCCCTTTTTTTTTTTTTCTCTCCCACCTGTTACTAATGGCTTCCAGTACCCTCCAGCCCTAATTCCCCTCCACCCCACCACCAATTTAGAGAGCAGCGCCGTATCTGCATCCAAGTGAACGTCCAGCTCAATTAGGGGTAGCAACTGCTGTAAGTAGGCCACACCCTTTCTCCATACTCTTACCCACCCCTGTTTTTATATTTTTTTTGTTTGTTTTTTGTTTTGGAGATAGCAGCCCTCCATCCTTCCGCTCCGTGAAGGTGGAACACCAACTACTGGCCACTGGCATCCCGCTCTGTCAATGCCTCTGTGGCTACTGACGCTCCGTGCAGTGTTTGAATGCCTCTGTGGCAACTGCTGCTCCGTGCAGTGTTTGAATGCCTCTGTGACTACTGCCGCTCCGTGCAGTGTTTGAATGCCTCTGTGACTACTGCCGCTCCGTGCAGTAATGCCTCTGTGGCTACTGCCGCTCCGTGCAGTGTTTTGCTGCCTCCTCTTTATTCACGCCCTCTAGACTTGATGGATCCACAGTGTTTATCCCACGCCCCTTTGAAGTCGTTCACAGTTTTAGACTTTACCACTTCCTCCGGAAGGGCATTCCAGGCATCCACCACCCTTTCCGTGAAGAAATACTTTCTGACATTGGTTCTTAGTCTTCCTCCCTGGAGCCTCAGCTCGTGACCTCTGGTTCTGCTGATTTTTTTCTGATGGAAAAGGTTTGTCGTTGTCTTTGGATCATTAAAGCTTTTCAAGTATCTGAAAGTCTGAATCATATCACCCCTGCTCCTCCTTTCCTCCAGGGAATACATATTTAGATTGTTCAATCTCTCCTCGTATGTCATCCGATGAAGACCCTCCACCTTCCTGGTCGCCCTTCTCTGTACCGCCTCCATCTTGTCCTTGTCTCTTTGTAGATACGGTCTCCAGAACTGAACACAGTACTCCAGGTGAGGCCTCACCAAGGACCTGTACAAGGGGATAATCACTTCCCTTTTCTTACTCGATATTCCTCTCTCTATGCAGCCCAGCATTCTTCTGGCTTTTGCTATCGCCATGTCGCATTGTTTCGCAGACTTCATATTGTTAGACACTATCACCCCAAGGTCTCTCTCCTGCTCCGTGCACATCAGCCCTTCTCCCCCCATCGAATACAGTTCATTCGGATTTCCACACCCCATATGCATGACTCTGCACTTCTTGGCATTGAATCTCAGCTGCCATATCTTCGACCACTCTTCCAGCTTCCTTAAATCCCTTCTCATTCTCTCCACTCTTTCCAGCGTGTCCACTCTGTTGCAGATCTTAGTGTCATCCGCAAAAAGACAAACCTTACCTTCTATCCCGTCCGCAATTAGAAGGACTAGGGGGCACTCCATGAAAATAGCATGTGGCACATTTAAAACTAATTGGAGAAAGAACGCACAATTAAACTCTGGAATTTGTTGCCAGGGGATGTGGTTAGTGCAGTTAGTGTAGCTGGGTTTAAAAAAGGATTGGATAAGTTCTTGGAGGAAAAGTTCATTACCTGCTATTAATTGACTTAGAAAATAGCCACTGCTATTACTAGCAACAGTAGCATGGGATAGACTTAGTTTTTGGTACTTGCCAGGTTCTTATGGCCTGGATTGGCCACTGTTGGAAACAGGATGCTGGGCTTGATAGACCCTTGATCTGACTCAGTATGGTTCTTAAGTATCCTCTATGTTTATCTCAGGCATTCTTAAATTCTTTTACTGTTTTGCCTCCACCACCTCCCCTTGGAGGCTGTTCCATGCATCCATCACCCTCTCAAACTATTTTTCCACTGAAAAATGGTTGCATCTTGTGCACCTTTAAAGTATTTGAATGTCTCTATCATATCCTCTCATTTTTTCCCCTCTAGGATGTAAATATTTAGGGGCGGATTTTAAAAGGCCCGCACGCGCTGGCGGCCTATTTTGTATAGGCCGCCAGCGCGCGTAAAGCCCTGGGACGCGCGTAAGTCCCGGGGCTTTCGAAAAGGGGCGGGAGGGGGCGTGTCCGGGGGCCTTCCCGAAACGACGCAGCGGGGGCGTGCCGTGGCATTTCGGGGGCGGGCCTGGGGTCGTGGTCGAAGCCTCTGGACCAGCCCCCGGGACCGGAGGACGGAGCGGGGCTGCCGGCGATGCGCGCAAAGTTACGCCTGCTGAAAGCAGGCGTAACTTTGCCGACAAAGGTAGGGGTGGTGGCGAAGGAAAGTTCCCTCCGAGGCGGCTCCGAAATCGGAGCGGCCTCGGAGGGAACAGGCAGAGCATGCTGGGCTTGGCGCGCGCAGGTTGCACAAATGTGCACCCCCTTGTGCGCGCCGACCCCGGATTTTATAAGATATGCGCGGCTACGCGCGTATCTTATAAAATCCAGTGTACTTTTGTTCGCGCCTGGTGCGCGAACAAAAGTACGCCATTGCGCAAATATTTAAAATCTGCCCCTTAGGGTCTTGAGTATCACTTCACAGGGCTTTTGGTGTAGACACAGAAAAATATTATGGTAGCTTATCTTGGGACTGCCTCCACTCTGTCTTTTGAAGGTATAGTCTCGATAATTGGACACAAATACTCGAGATGAAGTCTCACCAACAATCAATTAAGAGGTATTATATTATCTTCCCATGCATCCTGGCTTTATTCTATCTCTGGTCACTAAATAGTGCTTCCTCTAGAACAGGGCCATGTAAGCAGTTGGAAAAGCCATGTTGGTAATTATTACAAGGAAAAGGGCTTACAGAGTAAGGGTCTTCTTGCTCTTTTTACAACATCTGAGTAAGAGTAATGCCATTGCCTACTGCTTCATCCTGTATCCAGGCATCTGAATACAGGTAATACCAACCTTTTTTAATTTATACTCATTTTCCTAGTATAACAATGTAAACTATGGTTAACTTTGCATGCCAACTCTTATCTTGGGGCAATGACCACCACTTTTTTCTAAGTGCCCTAAATGCCCAGAAAAGATGCCTATTCCTTTCCACTGGCTCCAAGTCATCAGAATAGCATTAGTACAAGGGATATGCATTCATTTGAAATGAATAAGGAATCTGAACCACAAATGATATACAGCTATATAGGAAAATAGTGTTGGCTGGCCCTGAGACTGGCACCATTTTGATGTCATTTTGTTGCTGGTCTCAGGACTAGCCAGCATCTTTTTTAAAGAGACTACGTCAGGGCATTGCTCCTACCCCTTTCTTGCTGCCAGACCCCAAAGATGGGATAAGTGGGGCTGACTCTGGCTCATTTAAGGGGAATAGGAGGGGGTAAAGGATCCCAGGGAGGCCCTAGCTGGGTTTGGCTCTGCCGTGCTAGGTAGGTTTGAGTCCTGTCTTATTAGGAGTGGGTTGAGAGGGTCATAGGGTCCCTGGGAGACCCTGAGAAGCAGCAGTGGGGGCCTTATGGGATCCCAGTGGACCCCATTTTGGTTCTATTTATTTATTTATTTTAAATGTTTATTTTTGTTCAAATTAACTGAACTGAAATAAACTTTAAAACAAACCAAAAAATGAACCGCCTGTGGCAACCCTACTGGGTCTGGCCACTAGATACCACTATCCCTATCCTTAACATCTTTTTCTTAGGAGCCATCCATACCCTTCAGTCCCTCCTGATTGGATGACTCGGTTCTATTTAGCCCAGCCATTCTCTTACACCGTGGGTTTAATTTGAGGAAGCAGTCAGAGTGTAAAGATGAGTTTTTTCTACACTCTGGTAGGGCCTGCTGGCCTTGCCCTAAAGAGTTTTCGTTCAGTGGGGATACCTCATCGTGCACGCCCTGCCAGAGGGTCCGTCTTAATTTAAGTTACAGAGAGATGGATTACTGAGGGGGACCTGTGAGCCTACTCTAAACCCTAGGCAGGCAAGCATCAGTGATGGATCCTACTGCGAGAGATTGTGAAGGCTAGAAGATTCCCATTTTTGGAAGGAACTGAGTTCTCCTCTGCTTGTTTGGGGAACGTCATCCTCGCTGGCCGTACTCAAAGGACAGGGGCTGAAGACCAGTGAGCCCATTCACAACCTGAATGTGGCAAGCACCAGTAACAGCACGAACCCCAGTTTAGGAAGAAGTATCCAGTTAAGCTAAATGTATTTTTGGACTTTGAGTTAGAGGGGAGTGTTTTTGGATCCCCTTCCCTACAGGGATTGCAGTGCTGAGAAATAGCCTGATCCCTTGATTTTTCAATAAGAAAAATCACCTGAAGAAACAGCTAAGGATAAAGGAACAGCTGAACCACAGGATAAAAGGAGGAGTCCCCATCCTGATCTCTGTACATCAAGGGACCAGGACAGGCTGGGTGTCCAAGGAAAAGAAGATGTCTAAAGGTAGGATTTTTGCATTAAATGGGAACCCTCTTACTAGGATTCTACGGGACAGCCGCTGGGAGAGTATGCATAGTTGAAATCACCATAGGCTCTACCCAAATGTCTGTAATTAGGACACCTACCTACCAATCAGAAAATTCTGTATCAACAGTCAGATGTACACTCACTTTTTAGACAAATGAACTTTATTTAACTTTATGAATCAGTAAACTATTATTCTACACCCAGTCCTGGTCCTGCCTAATTCTTACAGCCTCTCACCACAGTATACACACACTGGCAACCTCTTTTCATTGTCTGGGTCATAACCAAGAGCATCCCTCCCCCATAAAAAGAATCCCCCCTAGGGAATGAGAGTTAAGCTGGGAACAAGTCAGCTAGCCAGAGCAGCCCATAAGAAATAAATTAGATTGTGAGCCCTTGGGACTTAACACACCCCAACTAAGGGTTACACTCCCCAAACCATCCCTATTTAGTACTCTGTATGCCAGTGCTTTCATTCTGGTGATCTCCTGGAATGTAAGTGATGTTCATCCATTCAGACCTGGTCCACTTATGCATTTAAGCAGGATACGTACTCAATTCTTTATTTTGAGAATTATAATCATATCTTTTTTTTATTTAAAAATAGAACTACAAAACTGAAGCCTCATGTCATATGGGGGATACAAAACAGAAGCAGACTGTGAGATACATGTATGGTTTTCACCACTCCAAAGCCAATTATTCAAACATATTCTAGCCAATTCTGAGCCCAGAGTATTGTGCATCTGCCCAAACTGCGTGATCCATTTCCAGACAGCTTCCAATTTAAAGAGGCATAGAAGCATTTGAAACTTCGGACAGACTGGGCTTCAAATCTTACAGCTTTGCATTGAGAAGCAGCTTTGCCCGCAGACATAGCCTGCAGTGTCAAGCAGCATCTGCATTCTATTCAGTCGCCGTTCTATTGAGTTTTTAAATTAAACAAAGCCAGTTATTTTGGTCTTTAAGACAGGGATGTCTCTCAAAACACACAGTAATGCTCTCTCTCTCTCTCTCTCTTTGCAGTTTCCTCCCAGGTTCATTCTTATTCTTTGGCAGAGATCAGGGCTTGGATTGAGCTAGATTCCCATCTGCACAGCTGAGAGAAACACAAACACACACATTAGGCACAAAGAGACACACTCTCCCGATACTGATGTAATTGTAATGTAATAGAAAAGAAACTAACTTGACCAATTACAGAAAAAGTCTGAGACCGAGGGAAGACATTTGAACGAGGAAAGGTAATTGAAGTGTGAACAGAAAGAAAAGGAAATGAAGGTACAAAGGGAATGAAATAACAACAACAATGGGCAAAGACAAATAGAAGGAGATGCAGGAGAAACAGAATAAAAAGAGGAAGAACAGAAAGAGAAACAGGAAAGGTGGAGTGGAGAAATAGCCTAGTGGTTAGAGCAGTAGGTGGGAAACCAGGGTTCAAATCCCACTGCTGCTCCTTGTGACCTTGGGTAAGTCCCCTTACCTCAGATACAAACTTACAGGTCGATTTTAAAAAAGTGTTGCTTGTACAAAAATGTCCACATACGTGCCTATCGGGCCGATTCAGTATGGTGCACTCGGCCGAGCGCACCATTAGCCCCCGTTTGGATGGGCGTTTTCGACGTGCTATTTTTACCCCTTATACAGTAAGGGGTAATAGCGCGTCGAAAACGCACGGCCAACCCCCCCCCCCCCCCCCCCCGAAACTAATAGCGCCCGCAACATGCAAATGCATGTTGATGAGCCTATTAGTTAGTCCCGCGTGATACAGAAAGTAAAATGTGCAACCAAGCCGCACATTTAACTCTCAGAAATTAACGCCTACCCAAAGGTAGGAATTAATTTCGGCCGGCACAGGGAAAGTGTACAGAAAAACAGAAAAAACTGCTTTTCTGTACACCCTCCGACTTAATATCATAGCGATATTAAGTCGGAGGGTGTAAAAAAATAAAAAATCTGCCCACGGCCCATGGGTTGGAAAACGGACGCTCAATTTTGCCGGTGTCCGTTTTACGAACCGGTGACTGTCAGCGGGTTCGACAACTGATGCTGGTAAAATTAAGTGTCGGCTGTCAAACCCGCTGACAGCCACCGCTTCTGTCAAAAAGGAGGTGCTAGGGACAGGCTAGTGTCCCTAGTGCCTCCTTTTTACTGCGGGCCCTAATTTGCATACCTTTCCTTAGTGAATCGCGTGCCAAGGAGAGTGGCCTGGGCGCGCGTCGGGAGAGCAGGCGCTCGCCGGCTCTCCCACGCGGTTTAATGTATCGGCCGTATGTGGGCTGTGTGCGAGCAACGTAGATTTTAAAACAGCCACAAAATATGCACATATTTACCCATGCGTGAATAAGAAATAAAGGGGCAGAAAAGGGGCGGGGCCTGGGCATTCCAGGGCGGGGACAAGACTTATACATGTAACTCCCAATTTAAAAATGGAATCCCGCAGCGTACGTAAGCTAGATATCCACTTAACTTTACTGCTGCTCCTGATGAGGAGCAGGTCTGCAGATCTCCAGTTTTAGGGCTTTTAGAATAGGGTCAGGAGTCCGGGTCAACTGGGCAGCATGCTGGATGAAGAACCAGAGAGCTCTGAACGACCTTACTATTAACTGGACAAACTGGTGGATTAAGTGGAAAACTGGGAATGTGCCTTGCACCAGCACGTTTTAAAATTCACTGATAGATGAGCGTAAAATTGGGCATCCAAATGGCAGATGAAATTTAATGTGGATAAGTTCAAGGTGATGCATATAAGGAAAAATAACCCATGCTATAATTACACAATGTTGGGTTCCATATTAGGTGCTACAACCCAAGAAAGAGATCTAGGCGTCATAGTGGATAACACATTGAAATCGTCAGTTCAGTGTGCTGCGGCAGTCAAAAAAGCAAACAGAATGTTGGGAATTATTAGAAAGGGAATGGTGAATAAAACAGAAAATGTCATAATACCTCTGTATCGCTCCATGGTGAGACCACACCTTGAATACTGTGTACAATTCTGGTCGCCGCATCTCAAAAAAGATATAATTGCGATGGAGAAGGTACAGAAAAGGGCTACCAAAATAAGGGGAATGGAACAGCTCCCCTATGAGGAAAGACTAAAGAGGTTAGGACTTTTCAGCTTGGAGAAGAGACGGCTGAGGGGGGATATGATAGAGATGTTTAAAATTATGAGAGGTCTAGAACGGGTAGATGTGAATTGGTTATTTACTCTTTCAGATAGTAGAAAGAGTAGGGGACACTACATGAAGTTAGCATGGGGCACATTTAAAACTAATCGGAAAAAATTATTTTTTACTCAATGCACAATTAAATTCTGGAATTTGTTGCCAGAGGATGTGGTTAGTGCAGTTAGTATAGCTGTGTTTAAAAAAGGATTGGATAAGTTCTTGGAGGAGAAGTCCATTACCTGCTATTAAGTTCACTTAGGGGCGGATTTTAAAACCCCTGCACGCGCCGGCGCGCCTATTTTGCATAGGCCGCTGGCGCGCGTAAAGCCCCGTGACGCGCGTAAGTCCCGGGGCTTTCGAAACGGGGAGGGAGGGGGCGTGTCTGGGGGCGTTCCCAAAACGACGCCGCGTTTCGGGGGTGGGCCTGGGGGCGTGGCACCGGCCCGGGGGCGTGGTCGAGGCCTCCGGACCACGCCCCCGGGACCGGAGGACTGAGCGGGGCTGCCGGCGACGCGCGCAAAGTTATGCCTGCTGAAAACAGGCGTAACTTTGCCGACAAAGGTAAGGGGGGGGGAGGGCAAAGAAAAGTTCCTTCCGAGGCCGCTCCGAAATCGGAGCGGCCTCGGAGGGAACAGGCAGGCCGCGCTGGGCTCGGCGTGTGCAGGTTGCACAAATGTGCACCCCCTTGCGCGCACAGACCCCGGATTTTATAAGATACGCGCGTATCTTATAAAATCTGGTGTACTTTTGTTCGCGCCGGTGGTGCGAACAAAAGTACCGGTGCGCGTATTGTTTTAAAATCCGCCCCTTAGAGAATAGACACTGCCATTAGCAATGGTAACATGGAATAGACTTAGTTTTTGGGTACTTGCCAGGTTCTTATGGCCTGGATTGGCCACTGTTGGAAACAGGATGCTGGGCTTGATGGACCCTTGGTCTGACCCAGTATGGCATTTTCTTATGCTCTTAAGTCGACATGGTCCTATTGAAAACACACCCACACTGGCCGTGCTCGAGCAACCTCTTAAAATTAGGACCGTATTTACAAGCACGGTTGGTGAATTTTAAAGCTCGTGCACCCATATGTGCATGTACGGGCGCACGCACGCTTGTTTTAAAAATCTGCCTCTTCGCTTGTAAGCCCTCTGGGGATAGGGAAATACCTGCAGTACCTACTTGTAATCCGCTTTCAAAAGTGGAATACAGGTTTAAAAAAATATAAGGTTACGGATGAAAGACAAATGCAGAGAAAGTACACAGAGGCCTAGCTTTGGGAATGCTTTCTAAGATATATTTGTAGAAGAGATATGTAGAGGGGAGATGTCTGTGTGTGCACCTGGATAGGTGGGTGGAGATGTGGGGGATCTGGGGCTGTGTAAACTGTGTGTAAGGGGCTTATTTGAGCGTGGGTGGGTAGGGCCTTCTATGAGTGACAGGACTTTGGAGGGGTTTATTTTAAAAAAAACAAAACCTTGTATACTGTATAACCTGTCAATATAATAAAAGTGGTGGACAGTAAGACACATACATAATTAAAACAAAATTAGAAATACTAATTCCATTTCTTCCCACGCGCCACGCATTATTCAGAAAAAGGGAACAAAGGAGTCTTGACCAATTTTTGAAATTTCAAGTAATTACACTCGCTTCTTATCACAGGCAAACTATTTCATATCTGAGGAGCAACAGCAGTGAAAGCCTGTTTGGAGCCTTGCCTAGTTCTAAATTTAAACCCATTACAACAGCTGTAACCGTGCAGGAGCACGAATAGGCTGCTGCCTAGAGTTATGCCAATACATGTGTAGATGGGGGTTGTGGGGTTTGTGTTTTAGGGGGTTATGGCTGTGAGTTTGTAGGTAGTAGATGTGGATGTGAAGGAGTGGGTTGGGGGTTGTATGTACTGTATTTCGATAATTTTGGAGAAATAATCTGCACGGGGTGTACGAGTGTGTACGTATATGTGGGACAGTGCACGTGGGAGTGCGTAAGTGTTGAAAGATTGATGTGTGTGTTTGAGTGGGTTTGTGTGCGGGGGAGTTTTCTATGTGTTTTTGTATTCAGCTAATATGTGGCAGGATTGTGTGTGTAAGGAGAACTGTGCACTGTGGATGTTTTGAGGATATGTAGGTGGGGGTATGGTTGAAGCAAGTGTATGTTGAGTTGTGTGTGTGTGCAAGGGTTGTGTGTGTAGAGTGAATTGAGAAGCTTTGCTATTTATTTTCCCTGTCTTTGCGTGCGTGAATGTGTAGGGGGGTAAGTGCAGGTGTATGTGATGTATGTGTATGGGGGTGCATGTATGTGTGGGGAAGTGTAGAAATGTGTGGGATGTGGGTGGATGTGGGTATATGTATATGGGAGTGTGTGTGAGCAGGGGTGTGTGTATGTTTGTGTGATGTGAGATATGAGGGTGAATGTCAGGGTGTGCAGGCAGGCCTGAATTTGTCAATAGGCACACTAGGCCTGTGCCTAGGGCAGCAAAAATCAGGGGGGGGGGGGGGGGGGGAAATAGCTGAAGATTTGATGCCGTCCAATAAAAATAATATAAATTATACTAAAATATAGTTTTATAACGTAAAAAAAAAAAGATCGAAAATTTGCCAGTTTGCTTCAGAATTTTTTATTTTTTGCCATACGATTTACCCCTAAGCTGCCAGAGGAAACTAAGGGGGACTATGCCTTTTACCTTCTGAACCCTGCTATCCAACCTTGGTAGGGGGGGAAAAGGAAAGAGGGATGACAGGGGGCGACATCACCAACAGTGCCTAGGGGCTCCAAAATCCCAAATCCACCACTGTGTGCAGGTATGTAGTGGTTGTGTGAGGTGTAATGTGTTTTCACTTTGGAAATGTCTTTTTGTGCCATCCTTTGCACATCACTTCAGTTATTTTCCCTGTCTGTCTCACTCTGCTTGTGTTGATCTGTGGCAAAGTGCTGGAAGGGTGAGGGGGGTGTTTGGAATGGAATCCTGGTCAACATTCCAGTAGTTTGAAGAGCCTCTAACAGTTTCTCACTGAAAGCAATGAGGAATTTTTTTTTTTAGAGGCTCTGAAAATAATGATCTGATGTTTCTGGTTCTCAGATTCATCCAAAATATTTTCTTCCTTCATGCCAAATTTGGTGAATTTACATCCCTTTTTTGGAGAGTTAATGTGCTGCAGACGGATGGACAGATGGATAGATGGACATCGATCCCGTTTACGTAATTCTTTCCATCATTTTTTTCTAAATTATTTATTTATAGAAATGTCTGCATTTACAGATCACAAGAAACACCTTGTTGATACAAGAATTATAGAAAGCTTACCAGTCTAACCATACAAAAGAAGAATCACAGAAGCAAAACCAATAATCTATTGACAAAAACCAAAACATATATCTTCACTAGACCTCAAAAATTGGTAGGTGGGGGACCAACAGTCAAAGAGAACACAAGGAGAAAAAAAAAGTAGAAAAAGCTTAGCTTGTATGAGCCTGAATAACACAATACTAATTGCTTAGCCTTCACTAACAACTCCCCCCATAACTGGATACATTCAGTAATCCTTTTGATATCAAGAAAAGATCTTAACTGGGCAGAGACAAAGAATGCATAATTCAACTAGCAATAATAAAAAATACATTTACATGGATACCAAATGAAAAATGTAGTAGCAAAAGCATAGCAAGAAACAACTTCCTTCCTTCTTGTGATGTATTTGCATTATATATTATAAATTCAGTGAGATAACAATTTGCTTTGTACCACTATATTATTTTTCCCTTTCATTGTTCCACTGTTCTCTCCCCTCCCCCCCCAGTTAACAAGTTTATTGTAAAGCACTATTGCATATGTTCGTTAACAAGTTTATTGTTTATTGTAAATGTTTATTGTAAAGCACTGTTGCACATGTTCGTTCTATTTGGTACAGCTGCAATGTTTCTGTTAATTGTGAACCGATGTGAGGTTACTAAACAAATGTCGGTATATAAAAACTGCAAATAAATAAATAATCAGAAGCTGAAACAGTTTACAAAATAGCACACATCGCCACCACAAAAGCCCACACGTATGTTTCAGTGCACGCACAGTTTTTAATGCAGGGATTCACGAAGTTTATGTACCTGTTTTATAAAACTAGGTGCATATGTTTTGCGTGTTAAATGATTGTAACACATGCATGCAATAACTCTTAGTTTATCACGGAGGCAGATATTTTATAATGCTGGCCGAGGAATGCACGTATCTCACTAACGAAAGTATTTACTTGTACACGTGCTTCCAGCACCAGCTTACCCACATCCTCCACTTGCTCCAGACCCTCCACCCAAAAACCACAGGCGAAAAAGAAGTCAGATTTAATTTCCATAACCGGATTTGGAGGTGTAAAAGCATGTGTGCATGCTAGATGATGTATGCATAACAGTACTTCGTTTGTACAATACAAAAATGTGTGGTTATTGCCAAACCTCCCCCCAGAATGCTTCCTTTCTATGCGCATACTTTTCTGAGCAATACAGGTGTGTTCCTGCCCTTCTAAAAATTCACTTACCACGCAAAGAGGCTACTTATACCCTTAAGTATATATACCAACTTTACATGCACATCCCCCATGTACGTGTTAAAAAATTCACCCCAAAAACCCAACAAGGCAAGGTGAGGGATAGTAGAAACACCAGATTAAATTTATTTTAATGTAAGACTCAGTAGGTATTCACCACAGGCAATAATGTGATCATTTTCAGTTCTGGGAGTGGTCAGGAGAGTATTTGTGCTTATGGCCCATCCCCATAAATAGGGTCTTTCTATAAAAACTATAATTGCTCGCTGAGACTTAGGGGGAGTAGATGTTGGGGAGAGTAGCAAGGGTGAAGCAACATCTGTCTGTGGCTCTCCTTATTTCAGTTCAGGAAGAGGCAGCTTACCTTTACTTTCTATTGTTGGGTGGACATTGGTTATTTCTCCTGTGAGTGGGAAATCAAGGTTGGCTGAAAGCTCAAAAGGGTTACTTTCCCTGATCTAAGGAAGGAGGAGACTTGTCTGGGAGGCTAGGTGCACCAGCCAGGCTTTGTGATAGCACTTACGAGTGGGGAAAGAGGGTTTCTGTGTTCTGACCATGGATCTTAGAGGAACAAGAGGTCTATTGGCACCTGTGGAAGGCCCAGTTTTTCTGAAACTTTAGTCAGGCAACATGAACTGTTAAATCTGTCCTGAAAATATTCAGAAAATCTCTTCTCCTCTGTTTTGTAACTCTGTATTGATTCTCTGCTGGATTTTAAGATTTCAGTAAAGTCTATTTTTGCTTTGGAACAACTATTCTTTGTGTGAGACTTTTACATTATGGTCTTCACAAATCTTGTATGTTATATATTTGCCCAGAGCTCTTGTCGGAGGGGCAGCTTTATATATGAGATTTATAAATAAATATTTGAGTGGCCGTATTTGACTCCCTTGGGTCTAGGAGCACGTGCTCGCCTCATTGGAGAACCTTGCCCTAGGGCTGCAGCAAGTTTTGTTCGGACTCTGCAGCACCTCAAGTTGGCCTCTCATCTATACAGGGAGTGCCCCGTGAACGAGGATTACGTTAACTTCTAAAACCATGGCACGAAGAATACTTTCCAAGTGCTAGGTATATGGTAGCTTTTTTTTTTTTTTTCTTCCGGCACTTAAAATCTTAACTAAATCCATAGCCTGAGAGGAGAAAGATATTCTTAGTTAAAGGAGGAGCGCATATGAAAAAAAAAAGTAAAGGAAAAGAAGAGTATGTGATAGAAATAGAGCGAGGGAGGCAAATAATAGTTGTGGAGAGGTGCTGACAATGAAAGTGTGAGAAAGAGAGGGGTGAGATATCTTACCATTTAAATATAACCTGAGGAAATGTGTGGGAATAGGGACTGGAATATCATCTGATGACAGCATTGCGCTTCTGTAGTATGTAGGAGTGCAAAAAAGAAACAAAGAATTTGTTTGAGAGCAATGATATTCTAATATTTATCTAAGAAAGAGAAACCGGAATAACAACTTTTTATTACATTCGCCAGCCATCTGGCAGCATGACACATGTATATACTGTGTCAGCCTGTCTGATAAGGCACACGGTCACTGCTCTCTTTTGGTGATAGGGTCCCCCAGCTAGATTTAAGATGTTTCTCAAATAATCTGTACCTCAAGCCTACTCTTCTTCAACAGAGCTGGTGTCCCGGTTTCTTGCTGTTAAGCTATTTTATTTTGGGCATGTAGGACTATTTGTCCTCAGGGAGAAGCACAGGGATGCCACCAACTTCTGGTACGTGCATGTTGGCCTCTCATTAGATATTGACTTGGGGATGAAGTGATGGCTGCTGTTCTGGGCCTCTCTTAGCTGGATAGTGGGAGAAAGTCAGCTTTTCCTGTCTGCAGTGCTGCTACATGCGTAGTTTTATGTGCTGAAAGAGGAGGCATTCCTGGGGGTAATGTCAGGGAGGGTTCAAAGGGGAAAGGCTCCTGCTGAAAACTGAATTGGGGAAAAGTACCCGCACAGATTTGCACCGGCTATTCATGCGGGGGGTGCTTTTTCCAGCAGAATTTACATGCATACATTTTGCTACTTAAAAGGAGGCGCACAAATTCCGATCTCAGCCCCAAATCTGCCCTCATACCGCCCCGCTCTCTCTGCATGCGTGCAAATGTACACATCTATTCGCTGCACACATGCGTAAGGGAGGCGTTTTTCAAAAGCGCCAGCTAGGCAGGCAATGCACTGGTTTAACTGCGTCAATAACTTTATGGGATTCCTATTCCACCTTTCAGCAAATGACATTCAGGTACTGAGAATTGCCCCTCCCAGGAACTGAGAGAGTGTGAAAGAAAAAGAGAGAGAGAAGAAAGCTCAGGGGGACGGATTTCTGGGAATGATTCATTTAGGGAGAGAAAACAGATTTGCAATGCTGGTTTAAAGCGCCTGCATGATCAGCTTTAGATTCTCTGGGAGAAGACGTTCTGTAAACAGTAGTTTTAAATCGGTACCCAGACAGAGAATTGTGTTTACTCATCCAGCTCCGGATCCCTGGGGACAGGTGGTTCAACACTATTTATGTATTTTATTTACTTAAATTTAGCTCAAGCCTTTTCATTGGTAGCTCAAGGTGAGTTTCATTCCAGGACAGCTGATATTTCCCTGATACCCAGAGAGGCTGTTTCCGAAAGGTTTTTTTTTTTCCCCATTTTGTGTCTGAGGGAACAATGCTTAGTAATGACTTTAATTTCCATCCCAATGAACCATTTGCAGTGCAGGTCCTGCTGTCAAACACATTTCTACCTAAATAACTATCAGGGATTGTCTGGCTCCCAGCAAGGTCTGATACAGAAGCGAGCAAGGAGACCTTGCATCTTTCACATGACTGCACTGCTGCCTCTAACTAACGAGCTAGGAGTCGGCCCAGAAAATGATAGTTGTAATGGTGCCTTAAGTCCAATAATTTGCCATATGTTTAGAACGTGAGAAGATCTTTGGCTTTTTATGTCACTGGAGATTCCATTTCTGTTATTTCGTTAGTACATTTCGTAACCAATTTTCTTCACACAATTAACTTGAGAAGTATTTGAAACCAGTGGAAAATGACAATCTGAACCAATTTTTACTCTTCTTACAATATGCTATTGAGAAACTTTAATGTCAAATGTTACTGTATCATGTCATTAGACTTCACCTACAGGCCGATACAGTACAGTGCGCTCCTGTTAACCTGCCCTTGGACGCGCGTTTCCCTTACCCCTTATTCAGTAAGGGGCAGAAAACGCGCGTCCAACCCGCGGCACCTAATGGCGCCCTCAACATGCAAATGCATGTTGATGGCCCTATTAGGTATGCCCGCGCGATACAGAAAGTAAAATGTGCAGCCAAGCCGCACATTTTACTTTAAGAAATTAGCGCCTACCCAAAGGTAGGCGCTAGTTTCTGGCGGCACCGGGAAAGTGCACAGAAAAGCAGTTAAAAACTGCTTTTCTGTGCACCCTCCAACTTAATATCATGGCGATATTAAGTAGGAGGTCCCGAAGAGTAAAAAAAAGTAAAAAAAAAATTTAAAATGGGCCAGCAGCTGTCGGGCCGAAAACCGGACGCTCAATTTTGCCGGCGTCCGGTTTCCAAGCCTGTGGCTGTCAGCGGGCAAAATTAAGCGTCGGCTGTCAAACCCGCTGACAGCCGCCGTTCCGGGTCAAAAGGAGGCGCTCGGGATGCGCTAGTGTCCCTAGCGCCTCCTTTTGCCTGTTTCTACCGCACCACCTAATTTAAATACAGAATCACACGCTCAGGCGAGTGGCCTGTTAGTCCGCTCTCCCGCGGACTTTACTGAATCGGCCTGTTAGTGATTCAACAGGGCACAGAACAGACTAGGAAATAAATATCAACTTCTGCGACAAACTAGATAACTATGGAAGAATTAACATTAGCACTGTGGTCAAAATACATAACTGTAAAATAAAACATTGATGCAGTAGCAGCTAAACTACAAGACTACCCCAATTACATTTTCTCCATAATTCATTTGAAAATTACCTAAACACAGTTAAAACAGATTGTGAGAAACAGCTTGTTTCATAGCTATGAAATTGCTTTATAAAACCATAGGGAGAGGAGGAATCAGCAGGAAAGAAGGAGATGATATTGCCCCTGTATAAGACCTCATTTGAAATACTGTGTACAGTTCTGGAGACCGCACCTTCAAAAAGATATAAACAGGATGGAGTTAGACCAGACAGCAGCTACTAAAATGATCAGTGGTCTTTGTTCTAAGGCAAATGGGGAAAGACTTAAAGATCTAAACCTGTACACCCTAAAGGAAAAGTGAGCTAGGAAATTATGATACAGCCATTTAAATACCTCCAAGGTATCAATTTCCAAGTGATTGTCCATTTCAGTGAAGAATTCTTTCAGCTCTTCAGTGCAAAGTGTTCTCCATAATTCCTTTAAATCCATATTATCAGTTGGTGCGCTCTTTCAGCTTAAATATTCCTTGTGTAGCCATCTTCTGTTAATGTCCATGAAGACAGAGGATACACTCAGTCCTGGGGCTAAGTCCCTGCATAGATTCGCAAACACTATACAGCCCCAGGGCAGGGATTCTCTCTGAAATAGGGGTAACGATAGGCCTCCAGGATCCATAACACAAGGAGAACCTCTTCTCTGGGTGTACTTGTTGTTAATTATGTGAAGGTGCAGAATAAACAAGATGGACATCTAACTGGGTGTTCCAAACTCAAAATTTACTGTCGATCTTCCAAGGTAATTAATTGGCACCAAACATACTTGATTCTGGCTATATCCATGTCCAAAAAAACTGCTCCTCTGTCTGAATGTGTATCTCAACACTGGGTCCTGGGATGCTCTTAACATCCAGGGCTTGAAATGAGAAGTATCCCAGGTGGGTGGGGGAGTTTCCCAGTTGTCATGGAATCTCTTACCCAACAGTATCTGAGGTACAGGTGCACGTCCATAAGAAGTGTCGTGCTGGGTCAGACCAAAGTCCATCAAGTCCAACATTCTACCTTGACATCGGTCAGTCCAGGTCACAGGTACCTGCCATAGTCCCAATAGTTGATCTATTTCTTGCATCTTACTCGCAGGGACAAACGCTGGCTTTCCCAAGTCTAACCTGGCTAACAACTGTTTATGGACTTTTCCTTCAGGAACTTGTCCAGTCCTCTTTTGAACCCCACTATTTTAGCACTTTGACCACATCCTCCGGCAACAGATTCCTTAACTTGATTGTGCACTGAGTGGAAAAAAATACTTCTTACAATTTCTTTTAAATCTGCCAGTTGCTGCTGCTTTCATACAGTGCCCCCTAGTCTTAGTGTTTTGAAAGAGTAAATAACAGTTCCCTATTTACCTGTTCCACCCTTCTCATTATTTTATAAATTTAAATCATATCCCCTTTCTGTTATCTCTTTTCCAAGCTGAAGAGCCCTAATCTGTTTAGCCTTTCTCTATAAGGCAGCTTTTTTTCATCCCAGCTATCATTTTTGTCACTTTTTCTATGACTGCTATGTCTTTTTTGATCTAGGAGAACTGGAACTGCACACAATACTCAATGTGCTGTCGCAAAATGGATGTATGCAAAGGCATTATGATGTTCTCAGTTTTGTTTGCTATTCCTTTCCAAATAATTCCCAACATTTTATTTGCCTTTTTTTAACTGCTGGCACAAACTGAAGATTTCAAGGTATTGTCCACAAAGACTCTGAGGTCCTTTTCCTGGGTGGTGACTCCTAACACGGAATACAGCATCTTGTTCTTGCACTGTAGTTGATATTATTTTTTCCTACATGCATTACTTTGTATTGTCTACATTAAATTGCATCTGCCATTTAGAAAATCCAGTCTCCAAGTCTCCCAAAGTCCTTACTCAGTTCTTCACAATCTGCTGCCATTGTAATGACTCGAAACAATTTTGTGTCATCTGCAAATCTGGTCACCTCACTCATAATTCCTTTCTCCAGATCGTTTATGAATGTACTAACTAGCACATATCTCAATACAGACCACTGAGGCACACTCTACTAACAACCTTTCTCCATTCAGAAAACTGACCATTTAGTCCTACCCTCAGTTTCCTTTCTTTCAGTTACCAATCCAAAATAGGACACTGCCTCTGATTTCATGACCTCCCAAGTTTCTTGAGGAGTCTCTCATGAGGGACTGACAAATGCCTTCTGAAAATCCAAATACGCTACATCAACCAGCTCACCTTTTTCCACGTTTTATTTACACCCTCAAAAATATCTAGTAAATTGGTAAGGCAAGACTTCCCTTTGCAAAAACCATGTTGACTCTCTACCTTTAAACTATGTCTAATTATGTGGACAATAGAAGCTAATCTTAAAATTAAAATCTGTTCTGGCACCAATATCAGACTCACTGGTCTATAATTTATTGTATCACCCTTGGAGCCCTTTTTAAATTTGGCTTCATATTGGCTACCTCGCAATCTTCTGGTACCATGGCTGTTTTAAATAAATAATAGGTTACAAATCACTACAAACAGGTTTGCAATTTCAATTTTGAGTTCCTTCAGAACTTTGGGGTGAATATTATCCAGACACAGTGATTTGCTGTTCTTTATAGTTTGTCAATATGAGTTATGAGTTATGTCCTCCAGTTTCATAGTGATTCCATCTAGTCGCTCAATCATTACCATCAAAAAATGTTTCTGGTCTGGGTATGACCTCAACATCCTTCTCAGTAAAGACAGAGGCTAAGAAATCATTTAGAGGTCTATATTCAGACACAGTCCGAATAGCAAATTTAATGAGATAAACATATCCGGTTAACTTTGTAGGTACATTCTATAATGCATCCAAATTTGAGGAACATCTTGAGAAAATCTGGATTCAGATTTGGTCCAAGTAGCAGACAGTCATTCAGTGAAACATGAGCTTCCTAATATGAGAATGCATCAGAGACTACCCTCAACTTGGTGGTAATCATGTCATTTTTTTAAAATACTAGATGGTGAGGCAGGTAGTACACTATGGGGTAGATTTTATAAAGTTGTGCGCGCGCTACCTGGCGTGCACGCATGGACGCGCACATGTTATAAAATTGGGGGTCAGCGCGCGTAAGAGGGTGCACAATTGTGCAACTTGCGCATGCCAATGCCCACGGCCTTCCCCTGTTCCCTACCCTGACCTTCCTACCCTTTCCCCTAGCCTTTCTGCCCCCTAACCCTAACCCCCCCCCAAATTTGTATTTTACCTGTTGCGCCTGCCAGGAGGCAGGCGCAAGTAATGCACACCAGCACCCTGCCAGCATGCGATCCCCTGGCACAGCGGCAAATGGCTGCTGTGCCGAGGGCCTCTAGCCCCGCCCACTCCCCGTCCCCAGGACATACGCACGTCCCGGGGATTTACACGCGTTCTATCAAGATTTAAAATAGGCCCAGTGCGCGAAACCTTTTAAAAATCTGGGCCTATACCTGTATCATCTCCATTGAAGTCTCTTGCTACATCACACCCTTTACCATTCCCTTTTGAATGTATTTCTGGGTGACATTTTTGTATCTGTACAGAAATATATGTGGATAATTTTATCATTAAATTACACTGGGGAACAATTTTTAACAATTCCTGTTGCGTTCGATTTTCAGCTGTTTTAGACTTAAATAGGCATGCCGATTTGAGAACTGCAGTTTTCTTCTATCACGTCAAGTTTTTTCTCTACAGCCTATCTTAGGCCTGGATTTATCAAAATGCACTAAATATCACATGCGATAGGAAAAGGGGCGTGTTTTATGGTAATAGGCTGTTTATCGCAAAGTGTGCTATCTTAGCACTTCGCATAGGTATTACCGCAAACTGCAATAACTCATTAAAGATGAACATTTCATTGGGACAATGTCAGAACTCCAAAAGAATGCTTGGTTGTCATTCAAAAACCTTGTCAAGGACTTTCTTGGAGATACACGAGCACAGAATTACACCAAAATTGTCCAGACACTCTTGGAGAGCTTCAAAATGCTTCGTTGCAACATGAGCATCAAGGTGCATTTTCTGCATAGCCATCTTGCTGACTTCCCCAAAAACCTTGGTGCAGTCAGTGACGAGCAAGGTGAACGATTCTACCAAGATTTGAAGGTCATGGAGGCACGGTATCAGGGTAGATGGGATGTACATATGATGGCTGACTATTGTTGGAGCATCAGGCGAGATTGTCCACAGATTGAACACTGCTGGAAAAGCTATAAGCGTAAATGTTTACCTTAAAATGTATGTTTGGTAGCAGAACTTTACTACTTGTACCCAATTTGGCTTACAGTAACAATATATAGCTTTTGCATGAAAACAATAACTCTAAATAAACAGTATATTCAGGTAATTTCTTTTATTTCCTTTGTATGTACATTTTGTATGATTTTTGGGACAAACGGAGGGTATCCTGTACCTTAAAATGTTGACATGATAGAGAAAAACTGGGGTCATTTTTGGATTCAGATATCAAAAGTTAGTCAAAAACAAGTGTTAGATCTAACTCAACGAAAATTGTGTCCCCCAGTGTTATCAAATCTTCATTTGGCAATTGTACAATTGTAATATAAGTTTGGCTGAATGGATCACCAAGATAATTCCACTTCATGCAAAAAAAATGTAATGAGTGAGGCTATTTTAATTTAATTTGGAATGGAACAAATCAAAAATAGCCTCCTACAAATATACCTGAAAATTTTCAGGTATTTTCAAATTTGTGGCATTTAAAAAGAAAAAACGGGCTTCCTGCAATCCTGGAAAAATCCAGGGCCCAGGCCTGCCCAGCTGGAGCCTCTCTGGGCCCCTCTGACCCCCACATCTGGCACCCAAAATGAAATCTAACCTGCCCTATTCAATGCTGGGTCAAGGCCTGGTCAGGGCCTGATAGGGATCTGGTTATAGCATGGTTGGGGCTCTCCCCACCCATTTCAGTGTGCCGGGGGACAAGGAGCTCCCATCCTGGCCCACACTTATCCCCTTCCAGAATCCTATGTAAAAAAAAAAAATGGCAGGAGGGATGCCCACTTTCTTTATCTTTAGTAAAATTTCTTAACTGCTAATGCTCTATAGCTCTAAGCAATGTATAAGGAGAACACACATAACTGGAATAATCGGAACAAACATAAAACAACTAACACGTGTGTCCAACAATAAATAACAGGTCATCACTCTATCAGAAGACTTCGTGAATCGGCCTGCTGGAAAAGGAGAGTCGTGCCAGCCACCCGCATCTCGGCCATTTACATGGCACCAGCTATTCCAATGGAAGATGCCAAAGTAATGTCACTTCCGTGCCATTTTCCAGGTTGATGCCCCCTTTTTTTTTTAATATAGGAACTGGGAAGGGGCTAAGTGGGGACTGGGATAGGAGTTCCCTGGCTCCCGCACACTGAAACAGAGGGAAGAGCCCTGTCTAGGCTCTGGATCAGTCCTCGGCAGGCTCTGTGCTGGCTCCAACCAGGTCCTGGGCAGGCTTCGGGCAGGTCCTGAGCTGGCTTTGCTTGGGCCAGATATGGGTGTCAGAGGGGCCTGGGGAGACAGGGTCATGGGAGGCCCTTTTTTTTTTTTTTTTTTTTTTTTTTTAATAGATTTTTTTTGTTTTGTTTTGGGGGTTTTTCAAATGTAATGTTTTTTTGTTTATTTGTTTAACAAATGAACTGAATCAAACCAAAAGAAACATTAAATGAACCAAAAAACAAACTCTCTCCCCAACCCCCCAAAAATGAAAAACAAACATCAAAGGAAAAATTGTGACTGCACATCCCTATGAACTATTATAATGCCTTCTTATCAGAGTCTGTTCTTAGCTCACTGTCTTTAGTAAGGCCCAGAATGCATAGGGGTACATATTCAAAAGCCATTTAGATGGATAACAGGAAAGTTATCGATCTAATTGGCTTAGCTGCATTTTTAAAAAAGCTTATCCAGCTAAATTCTACGCAGATAACAAATTATGTGGCTAGAATTTAGCTGGGTAAGTCGGGGACATTCCTGGGGCGCAAGGTAGGAATTCTGGGGAGGAGCTAACTTAACCGGCTAACTCTAGACGGGCCTAGTTTGCCTAATGGAAGCACCAGCCCTGGCTTCCAGTTTGGTTAAATGTAGTGCTCTCTCCTTGCTTTCTATTTCATTCTGTAGGAATTTTATAAAGGCTGATATTATCCACTCCTTCTTTTCATACTGTTGTGGACTAAATTCAAGCATGATGTCATTAGGCATCAGTAGCAACAGAGGACACAAAAGGCCTCTATAACTGTCAGAGGCAATGCCCTTTGATTCCAAACTGCACACCTGAATTTCACACTCATCGTACAGTCCACATAAGGTAGGCACATCCATGGACCTCTCCACATGGTTGAGGTTCAAAAGCTTATTTAGATACACTTTCATCAGCAGATCTTCGCCCCCAAACCTGCCACCTTGTAGTTTTCTTCAGAAAGGGTTAGTCCAGCTCTAGCATTTGCTACTCTATAACTCAAATAAGATTTCAGGTAGTTAAATTTGTCTGCTGCTAATAAATCATCATGTTGCTGAATGGCTATTTTGCATTGGCTCCAGAACCCCAACCAGTGGCTTTTTATTCTCTGGCAATTATCTCTACGCTAAGTTTGGGAAGTTTCACAGCTTTTCAGTAAGGGGAGTGCCCTGGCAGCACTGCTCGCATCCTCCATCCTGTCTTTGAATTATCGAGTTGGCATGCGTCTTCCACGTGCTGATATATGATCCTGATAACTTTCAGCAGTCTCTCTATCCTGATCTATCTAACTCTAGGGTGGTTATTGTAGCTTCTGTTTCTTTATCAAGCTCATTTAAACCGGATTCTCTCAGTGACAGCTGGTTCTCGATTTCCTCTAGTGAGTCCACATCAGATTCTTAACCTGTCAGCGCTTTCTCAGTTCATTGTGACAGTTTCATGTTAGAGATTCTGACTGAGCCATGTTTATCTCTGAGCAGTTCCAGCCTTTTTAGCCACGGTCCTGGGTCTGAATACTGCTTGAACCTTTCTTTAACATATGGGGGAATCGGATGGTGGGAGGCCAAGAGGAAGGGGGAGGAGGGAGTGTTCCTGTTAACTGCTCATTTTCAAATCGAGCCTGAAAATTCATCTCTTCACGGCTGCTTTTTTTCCCCCTCTTATTATCTTAACTCATCCTGCCCATGATAAAGATTTTGTCAATCTGAGCTGAAGAGTGCATTTCTCAATTAATCAGGACAGTACTGGTGCTACTATTCTCTGCTTGTTTGCATTAAGAAAATGTGGTCAGTAACATCATCTAATACCCAGGCTCTTTAAATTCTTACTGGGCTCTTCATCATATTTGATATAATCTTTACCTAAAACGACATACTTTATTCTTGTCAGTAATGCCTTTGCTGTGCTAACTCAAAGCTTCTTATTTGTTCTCTGCTGTGCACCTTGTCTGATTTGACTAGATGGTAAGCTCCAAGGAGTAGGGACTGTTCACTGTGCGTCTCTGTTCAGCAGAGTGTACGTTTGGTATGTGCTATGCAAATGCTTAACAACAACAACAATAATAATAATTAGCACAAAGAGGAGGCCATACCATGTTATTTCCCATGCACCAGCTAAAGCCTAATTTGCAAGTATTTTCCATTATATGCAAATGTATGCTTATTTTGGCACATTCTTCCTAATATCCTTGGTGACTCTGTTAGCATGCATGCAAGAGCCTTCCTCATAATTTGCTAATCTGATTGCCCACTGAAGGGCCTTAGCATGCACACAAGGCTTTGATGCTTAGGCCTCTGCATGATTAGTAATTGCAGCATGTGTTACATAATTTGTTAAATCATAGCCAGCATGCACCAATCAAATCCAGTGAATGTGAGGGACTATGTGAATTGTTAGCATAGCTGTTCCTGGGAATTAAAAGGAACAACTGGAAAACTTTCAGTACTAATGGCTTCACAGTAAAGAGTGAGTATTACTTCTCACTGTGCAGGCTAGTCAGAGGATGTTTTATCTTTTATTGGACTAATCCAAAGAAATGATACCAAGATGCGAATGTGCGTTAGCTTTTGGGGCCTCAGCGGTCCTTTTTTTCAGATACCTATGACCCATATAGCACTGAAACTGATGCACAATTGCATCTACTGTAGGTATGATTTATTTTCCTTGGGCCAATAAAAGATATCATATTTTCCAAAGTAGCAGAATTTTCCTGGGACCAATAAGGCAGCAAACATCGTAATCCTTGCTTGCAGTATGTATTTTTGAAACACTGCATAGTACACAAAGAATATACCTTTCTTTTAGGCCTGGCAATTAATGGCACTGTATCTGATCATTTCAAAAGAGTATACAGTGAGCTTTTCACTTTGTGAGTATTGAGTAAAATTAGCAAATTTGCTGAGGGTTTGATTCACCTGACTGAGTTTTGTCCTCCTGAAGGTAAACAGAACCAAAATCAAAATAGCAACTGTGAAAAAAATTCAGGTACTCAGCTGACTACACTCATATCTCTTGTTCTAATCCATACCTTTATTAAACATTGTAAATCTCCAATTATATTTTTCACAAACATTGCTAGTTGTGCCCTAATTCACTATTTTCTTAGTTATATGCAAAAGAGAAGTGTCTCAATTTTTGTCACTTTTCATAATTTTTGTTATGTTCTGCCTCCTCTTGAAATGTCCATAATGCTATCTGTCTGATGCTTTCAATCTAGTGGAATAGCACATAATGATTAAATTTACTCCATCTTATGTCAAAGCAGTATATCAAGCAGCTGTAGAAAGCATCCCGCTCACTTCATGTACCATAAACAATCAAAATCATATTTCCAGGAAACTCTTAAATGGAGCTTAAATTGAATACAATTAGAGCTGTTCTTGATCGCTACGCATTCTTAGAACTTTTCTTGGCCTCCATGTCTACCATTCACATTCATAATGAATTCTCAAGGCACAACATCACAGCCAAGAAACAGCAAACAAAGTGTACTGAAGTTATCTAGACACAAGACCAACTCATATTGATGCAAAATCAAAACCTTTTCGGCATCAAAACTGCATAGGCCTTTATTACACTCATAGGTCTTCTCAGGTGATGCACAATTAATTTCAAAGGATGCAGAACAAATTAATCTCAGAACAGAGTAAGGATGATGAGAAATTCCACTGTAAAAGCAGAAAAGAGGAGAATAGGAGAAAGATGAATTGGAGACCCGTGGGACAAAGAGTAGTAGGAGGATGTGATTGGCGTATGGATGAAGAGGTCTACTCTTCCTTTTAAGCACAAGTCTTGAACCTCTGCCCAAACACATGGCTCTTAGAGTTGACTGGATAGGATTATGTAATCTAGAAGGCAAATGTGGATTCAGGACAAAAGAGGCAGAGTAGGAATCCAAACCTCTCCTTGGTGCTGGGGAGGTTGCTGTACAGCTGCATATCTTTCCCAAATGCCTCGGTGGTCAGCTTCAGAAGTCACTACCATCTATCTCAAGCTAGAGTTGCTGCCACCAGGCTCTCTTTGAATAGTCGGCCAGGTACTGGAGAGGAAGCAGTAATTCAGCATGTGTCTTCCCATTGCCTTTGGGGAGTCCAGAGGACACCACAACCTTCTTGGGCCTCCACTAGCTAATCAGCAGGCATGCGCCATAGCATTACTTCAGGTCACTAGGTTTTTCCCTCTGTTTCATCTACTCTTCCTGATGTTAACAAGCAATGGATAAAATTCATAAATAATTCTTGGACCTCTGATTACATATGATCGTTCTTGCAGAGAAAAAGTATTTTACCAAATATCTCTCCGGTGTTATGATGGTTCTCATCAATTAAATTTGTATGTTGTATTTAGCCTTTGTGCCTCTATGTTTTTAAACATTTATTTGGATTTAGAACATGCCTTACTATTGGTAGCCCCAGGCAAGTTATATTCAGGTATTGTATGTATTTCCTGTCCCAGGAGGGCTCACAATCCAAGTTTGTACTTGAAGTAATGGAGGGTGAAGTGCATTGCCCAAGGTCACAAAGAATGGCAGTGGGATTTGAACCCTGGCTTCTCTGTTCTGTAGCCTGCTGGTCTATGCACTAGGGCTACTCATCTATCCCTCAAATATATTTTTTATGTTTTTATATTTTATATTTTAATGTTTATATGTTTTTATATTTTAATGTAAAACTCCCTGGCCAGACAAGCCCCGGGCGAGTTCCCGTTCTCTATAAACCGGATTGATTTGTATCTCATACAGGAATTTCAGTATAAAAAAAATTAAAAATAAATATATAAATAAATATATAAAATAACATGCACAGACTCACCCACACAACCTCTTTTACACGTACATCTAAACTCTGCCCCCCCAACTCCATCCCCTGTAATCCCTTTTTTATGTTTGCCTAAAAAGTATTTGCAAAATCGAATTATGTGCATACATTTAGGGTACACAAACCCGGGGCAATTTTATAACAAACCCATTTTTTATGCATGTCAATGGTTTTTAAATAATTCCCTTAAAGTTTTAAATAAATCCCTTAAAGTACTAGGTTGGTCACTGATAAAAAGTTGTACTAATTTCTATATAATTACTTTTCTTTTATACACAGATTGCTGGGGCATTCCCTGAATTGTCCTAACCAGATTTCTTGGTTTCTTTCAATACCATAAACTCCCAGGAATAAGTGAAAGACTTCATTGCAAGCATAAACTGACCAGGAGACTTTCCACGAGGTCTCACAATGGGAGAGCAGTGCTTGGATGGAAAATTGGAGAGTTATGGAAAAGTATACATACATTTTTATTTTGTACTGGTAGGAAGGCATTCTGAATAAACAAACACTCCCCCAAGGGAGGTGGATAATCAATCAACTTAATGCAAACTCCTGAGGACTTTTTCAATCAATCGCTCTTGGATTTGTTCCTATGCTGTCCTCCAGCTGGTATCAATAACCCTCCCTAACATCACTGTTATCTTTGGCCTGGCTGGTTTCATTACTCCCCAGCAATATTTATGCCCACAGAAACAGCAAAATCAACAGCATTGCCAAGAGAGATTTCCTAGGCCTGACAACTATGCTGTTTAATCCTCTTATTGGGAGCAATAATCAAAGTTTTTTTTTATTGTGGGTAAATACATGTTTACCTATTGTAATATTCTATTACTATATTTTTGTACAAAAGTGTTTTTGACTATTGTTCCCTTCTCCCCCCCTCCAGTACAGGTAGAAATATGACTATTGTTCCCTTCTCCCCCCCTCCAGTACAGGTAGAAATATTCAAGTTGTGAACACATATGCACAAAAAAGGGGCAGGTCAAGAGACAAAGTATATGTGCAGATTGTATTTCGAAATCTCTGGCAACTGCTACCACAAATTCACTTAAGCTTCCATGTGGCTAGGTTTGTCTGACAGGTTGCGTTGGTAGAAGTGGCTAGCAGCTGGCTCTGTCTGGCAGGCTGAAAGTTCTGCAGTAATTGGAATTCCTATTGAAAATGCAGCCACTTTGTAGTCAGATCTGTGTGATGCAAGGGACCTAGAAGGCTCACTAATAATGGTTAGGGATGTGCAAAAGCAAAAATTTCATTTTGTTTGGTTTATTTGTTTCTTAAATTGCAATCATTCATTTGGTTCATTTCAAATAAAAATCATTTTTCATTTATTCATTGTATTTGTTCATTTGTTTCTCATTAATGTCAATGGGGCTCCCATATTGGAGTTTTCTAATCATTTCTAATGAAACTTGTGGGTGGATATCATAAGAAGTGTGAAGGCACCCCAACAAATCAAGACTATGTTAACTTGTCACCAAGAGTGGCATGAAGAGCCCTTAAGGATCTACAATGGGGCAAAACATTATCAGCAGTGGCAGGGGTTCTCCAAGGTACCATTAGCAGAGCAAAGCAGAAGCAAGCATGGCCAGAACACCCCAAGGCTCCAAAGGTGGGACCAAGGGCACCAACAACAATGTAATGAATCCTCCAAAGTTGCATGATAGCGAAAAGAGGCACCAAATGTGGCATGAAGAGCCGAAGGCATCATGAAGGTGGAACAAAACACCCCAAGGCAGAAATAGAGGATCAAAGCAGCATAAAAAGTAGCTGAAGACCCCAAAGCATCATGAGAGGTGTAAAGCAACCATCAGCATTGGCAGGAACACCCCGAGGCTCCAAATGAGGAACAAAAAGCACTAATCAAATTGTTACAAAAGCTCTAGGCAGGGAGAAGCTAAAAGAAATTCCAGGAGGAGGCCTCATGGTTTTCCATATTAAGGGTTTACAGAAGTAAAAATTTTGTTTCATTTTTCTTTGGGGTGGGGGTCCCCATGAATTTTGTTTCATGCAATGTTTATTTCATTTAAAAAAATGAAATAAACATTAAAAAAAATGGAAAAAAAAAAGTAACTGGGCCTCCTGAAGCCTCCTGTCCCCACTACCTAGCCCTTTCTCCCAAAATAATGCCAGGATCCTCCCCAGCCCCCACTTACCCAATCCGAGGGAAATCCAACGATGAGGCCTAAACTCAGGCTTCAACCTCAGCCTTGCATAGACCTAGGTCACCACAAACTCAGCCTAGGCCCTTTGCAAGGCTCAGGCTTTGAGGGATGGTCCTGACACCAGGGCTCAGGCCCAAAACCCAGGCCTGACCTCGGAGCCCAACAAAGAGACCGGGTCCTATTTCCGGGGCTTTGGCCCAAGATCAGGTCCAGGCTTCGTAGGCCCTCTTGGTCTTCTTTCTTCTTATGATGCCATCCGCTGGGGATGCATTGGAGTAAACTCCAGTGCATCCCTGACTTATGTGGTAGAAACCCAATTTATGCAGCTAGGTATGCGCACACTTAAAATTGCAGGCATAAGTGTGTGTGGCCAGGCTATCATCATCATCATCATCCATGCATATGTGTGCACAAATTATAAAGTAGCTGCATCTCTGGAAATACATTGACATAGGTGTGCATATGTGCGCCCACTGCCAGTTTGAAAGTTACTGTTCCTATGTGGGTGCTCTGCTGACTGACTCCTTTTGCATGCACAAAAAAAAGAACCAAGATGGCTGGCAAGGCTATCCTTCTCTTTACCTTCAATCCATCTGCAGATAGATAACCTAAGTGCAGTGCACTGTACTCAGTGTGCTGCATCAGACAGACAGACAGACACAAAAATGTCTGTACTGCTTTAATCTCCAGTCCTACTCGTTGCAGTGAATAGATAGAAACTAGTTCTTCTGTTTCTCTGTCACAGTAAGTGAGAGCACTGTGATACTGACTGCAGCAATAAAGATCAGAAAAAGCCCTTGGCTAATGCCTTCTTTATAAAAGCTTTTATTTCTCTCTAAGGAACCAATGTAATAAGCCATGTTCAACCTGCCGTGGATTTTTGTTTGGATAATTGCATCGGTTTTCCCATCTGACCTTATGTGTATATGTAATAACGAGTTCAGTGTGGGAAAAATGCATGCTTAAATTTGTACTAAAAACTTGTGGCAGGTTTTGCACGAGTGCATGCAAATGGCATGTAAAGGAGAAAATTATCTATTCATGGGCTATGCAGGAAGCTGCGCAGCAGGGAGAACTGTTAATGCGGGGTTTTTTTTTAAGTGGGTTTTTTAGCGCCTGGGTCAGGGCAGGATACATTAAATCACCTGTCAAACCATTTTTCTCATTGCTGGAACTGGTGTGGGTGTGTATCCATGCAACTCTAGTGTAATCATGGATTACGTTCACTTTTTTCTGATGCTACATTATATTTTGTGGCAGAAGCCTTACAGTGTGGCAGAAGGTCAGAGAGAGAACAAGCTGAGGGAAGGTAGTTTTGATGAGGGCTCAAGAGGAGTCCATCTTTAGTCCCACTCCCAGACCACTAACTTTCTTGAAAGGAAATGGCTTTCACCCCAATAATCATCAATGAATCTCCACATACCGTCATGTTTTCTGTGAAGATGTCTGCGCAGATTGCTACATAGGGCCTTGAGCACTTGGTTTTATGTGCATAATGGCACATGCAATTGTTTCTACATAGATTTTCTGGGTGAATCTCATTAGCATATGCCTCCATTATTACAACCCACGCAGCTGCCTGTTTTTGCCACGTGCACTGAAAGAAATGTGCACAGAAAAGACCCGTGCTGAATTGGTCCTATTACATCAGCCCCTAAGAGAGATTCTGAATATACAGCCTTTCTCTGTAAAATCCAACAGAGTAAATGGAATTTCTTTGCACAAGATAAGATCCTTCAATGGAAGGATGTCAGCATCACTTGATCCAGATGGCAGCTATAAGCTACTTTAAAAAATGTTTCACTTTGATTGGTCCTCCATCTCATCTATTTCCTAGGTCTCCTACCTCAGCAATGACCCATCTTCTATGTCAAACAGATAAGGATTGGTTGTTATAGGTACCAGTTAGTGCCTGCAGCTTTCTGACTTGAGTACTTTTAAATGGTAAATAAACAAACAAATGAGACAAACATTTTTGTTTAAATTCATGGGCACTATCCATTTGTTTTGGGGGTCCATAAATGAAACAAAAATGGTCTAATTCATTGCATTTTATTCATTTTAAACAAATGCATACCCCTAGGAATAGCAGCAATTTAGATGAGTTTTTTTGATGAGAGAACCAAACTAGCAGCTGTATCTGCCTGGAAGGCTGCGAGTTCTGTAATGATTCATAAGTTCTAGTGGAAACACAAGTGCTCATTTAGCCAGGTCTTTATGGCAGGCTGTGCAGGTAACCTAGGCAGCTGGATGTTTAAGCACTACTACTAGTATTGCTGGATGTATCCAGCAATACTAGTATTGCTGGATATTGAGATTATTACAGACATTTGCGATTAGACCATGGGAAGGGTGGGTGCTAGAGGGAACTAAGTGGGGATTTTGTATGCTCTTGAATCCAAGATGGTGGAGGACAAAGGAGGAAAACTTAAAAACACTGTCCTGGAAATGGAGAAATCTTATAAGTGATCAAACTCTGTGGCTGAGAGCTAGAATGATCCTTAGTAATATAGACAGAGTAACTTGGTAGACTGGATAGGCCAGATGGTCTTTTACAGTCATTTACTAAGTTACTATGTAAATGACTTGCCCATTGAGCATCATGCTTAAATGTGGTACTGTACCAATGTGTTCCTGGTGTGAATGACCCAGTCCAAAGTCACTATGATTTTCACTAGATCCTTAAAACTTGAGTTTTGCTACAATTACATTTGTATTTGGTTTGGCTTTCTATTAACAAAAACCAAAGGAAATGTATATGAACTACACTCCTAACATTCCAAAACACCTTAACCTGGCCTTTCACATTCTTTTAGTCTTTATGCAAACAGAAAGGAACATGGGAGCAAATACGATAACATTCTTTTGTGTGAAAAAATTGCACCAATCTTCTTACCCACTACCAACTGTCTCACTCCCTGCATTCCTCACAGCAAGACTATTAAGGTATCTCTCTCGAAAGGAGATTATATTGGAGGGAACTGGGGAGATCAGTTTCTCTTCCTCTGCTCCTCTTTTGTGGAACTTCTTACCTGTAACCACACCTTTGAAAAAGGTTATTTTAAATTCAGGAATCAGATTAAAATATGGATTATACACACAGGTCTTTAAAGATTAAGTGACTTATTTAGCTGTTTCTAGTTCAACAATCATTTTATTTCTAGTTTCTTTTATGATTGTATTTTGAGATTTTATGGTTTTTAAAATACTTTTGTGTCTATTTCTTTATTTTTGACATTGTTTTCTGTTTTTTATCTGTTAAATTGTATTTTGTTGTACATCACCTTGATTTTCAGATGACCAGAAAGGCAATTAATTAAGCAATAAGTAAACAAACATTCTTTTGATAGACTACATTGCACTTCACCTTAAAACAATTTCTAAACTGTACTGCGCAATAATAAAATAGTGTTATACTGCTTTAAACAAACTGCACTACAATGAAACCATTTTCACAAGGTTAAAATAAAGTGTTATTTAAAACAAACCAATTTTCAGAACATTAACTCAATCACAGCAAAAAAAAAGTTCTGAAACGTTATGTAAATAAATCATTTACAAGTATATGGCATAATAAAATAGTTTAAACATTTTTCTTCTCTTCAAAGTCGCTTTTGTCGTCCCCCCTCACCCCTAGGGCTGTTTAACATATTCATAAATGATCCAGGAAAGACAGCAACACATGAGATAATCAGATTTGTAGATGACACCAAATTATTCAAAGATGCCTGTTCACTCAAAACGTATCCAGGCAACGAACAAAACCAATAACATGAAACAGAAAGAAAAAAAATCCAGAAATCAAAATATAAAATCAAATTAAAATAAGAAGATAAGACTGTGGCTTACTTATCTAAAAGCCCTATACCAGCAGGCTCACTTAATTCATTCAGATTAATTAAAAGCTGCAGTAAAAAAACAAAACCAAAAAACAACAACAAGTTTTACTGCATTTCTTGAAGGATAGATAATTATTATTAGTCCATATGTGCTTCAGTAAAGAAAGGAGCAGTACAGGAAAATACTTTTTTCCTTGTTCCCACGTGCATTCTCTCTCTCACTTAAGAAATGCACAGAAATATTTTAAACTGAATGGAATGGCCTCTTCAGAACATTAGGAATCAAACAGCTCCTTAGGAGAGTAGGCTTCTCTAAAAATAGATATTTAAAAATTAAAACAGCTATTTTGAATTTTATTCAGAACCTGACAGGAAGTCAATGAAGGCTATCCAAGATGGGAGTAATATGATCACTCAATTTTAGGCCCAACAATACTCAAGCAGCCATAGTCGGAACATGTTGAAGACATAATGATTTTTCTTGTAATCCAATCCAGTATATAAGGCATTACAGTAATATGGCTCATTACCATGACATGAATGATTGTTGTCAAATTTTCTTTAGACAGATAAGGACAAAGTTTCCAAATAAGTTGAAATTTAGGGTGCGGCAAAGGTCCAAAAAGAAAATAAGCTATTCAGAATTTTTCTAAAAAGGAATGGACGATAAAATGGAGCATATCATAATACTTCTGTATTGATCCATGGTGCAACTGCACCTTGAGTATTGTATGTAGTTCTGGTCAACCCAGCTCAAATAAAGATACAGCAGAACAAGAAAAGTTTCAAAGAAGGGCAATAAAAATAAAAGGGATAGGATGGCTCCCTTGTGAAGAAAGGCTGAGCAGGTTAGCGCTCTTCAGCTTGGAAAAGGAGAAAAAGGAATATTAAAGATATTCATAAAATCACGAGTGGTGTTGAATAGGTTTATAGAGGATGGTTATTGATCCTTTCAAATAATACTCATACTAAAGGGCACTTCAAGAAACTAATAATTATTTTTATTTATTAAGCTCTTATATACCATCGTTCAGACTGGCCATCACAACAATTAATATTTAAAACAAACTGGAAAAAATATTTTTCTCCTCAGCGCTGTGGAATTTTTTTGGCAGAGGATGTGGTGAAGGCATCTAGCACAACTGGGTTTAAAAGGGGTTTGAACAACTTACCTGGAGGAAGGAGTCCATAAACAATTATTAGCCAGGCAGAATTGAGAAAACAACTGCTTTTTCCTGGGAGTAAGCAACAAGGAATAGATCCACTGTTTGGGATCTGCTGGATACTTTGTGACCTGGCCACTGTCAGAGGTAGGATGCTGGACTCGATGGACCTTTAGCGTGACTCAGCATAGCTTAGCTTATATTCTGATGTTCATTTTCAAAGAGCTGCTGAATGGTAATGATATCAGGCTAATTTTAGCTGGTAATCTTCAAACAAATTTCAGCCGAACCTAACTGGATGGATTTTCAGTTGTAAATTTACCTAAATCTAACTAGTCAAAATTTGACTGGCCAAATTTAAGACAACTATTTGTGTGACATGAGCTGCCTGTGTAAAGTTAGCCGTTTAGCACCAGGAAATGTTCTTTTTTTGCCGAGTTAAATTTTAGGGACTGATTTTTTAAGCCTCATTAAACATTGGCCTTTAAGGTGTGGCTATCATTATAGCAAATGGACCCTAGTTACTAGGGATGTGCAGCAGGGACGGATTCATCCCATTCAGTATTCGTCGGGACCCAAATCTGTTGCATCCGATCTCGGGGGACCCCGATTCGTTCATTAGTTACATATGTATTCGTTTCCCCCCAAAAACCCCATCCCTACCCTCCTGACCCCCCCCCCCCCCCAAGACTTGCCAAGTCCCTGGTGGTCCAGCGGGGGTCCTGGAGCGATCTATTGCACTCGGGCCGTCGGCTGCCGGTATTCAAAATGGCATCGATAACTTTTGCCCTTACTATGTCACAGGGGCTACCAGTGCCATTGGTCGGCCCCTGTCACATGGTAGGAGCACAAGATGGCACCGGCCATCCATTGCCATCCATATATAATATGGCATATACGATGCGGATTGCCAATACATTGCAAACGAATGCACACCCCTACTAGTTACTAATAAGAACATGCCATGCTGAGTCAGACCAAGGGTCCATCAAGCCCAGCATCCTGTTTCCAACAGTGGCCAATCCAGGCCATAAGAACCTGGCAAGTACCCAAAAAGTAAGGGGGTCATTTTTTAAAGCTAGTGCAAGCAAAAAGGGACTTTTCACGTGCGATAGCTAAAAAGGTGCGGAGTCAGGGCAGCGTCTACCCTGGAAGAGGTGGAGTGGGGGCGGACGCTGCGAAAAGCATGGAGGCGAAAAGGTAAGGAGCCTTTTCGTTGCCCATTTCGCGCCCAATAGCACCACTTTTTATGATGGTGCTTTCGCAGGACCGCCCCCCGCACCACGCGATTCACGCTGCCGCGGTGTTTTAGAAAATATAGACCTAAGTCTATTCCACGTTACTGTTGCTAGTAATAGCAGTGGCTATTTTCTAAGTCAACTTAATTAATAGCAGGTAATGGACTTCTCCTCCAAGAACTTATCCAATCCTTTTTTAAACAGAGCTATATTAACTGCACTAACCACATCCTCTGGCAACAATTCCAGAGTTTAATTGTGCGTTGAGTGAAAAAGAACTTTCTCCGATTAGTTTTAAATGTGCCCCATGCTAACTTCATGGAGTGCCCCTAGTCTTTCTATTATCTGAAAGAGTAAATAACCGATTCACATGTGTGTTAATTAGCATGTGGTAATGCATTTTAGTAAATTCATCCCTTAGACAGTTCCATTTAGTTACTCAGTGGGTGGAGATATTTTAAATCAGAGGTACCCCCAGTTACCTGGTTATACCTTTTGAAAACTGATTGCTAGATATAAAGGGGTAGATTTTAAGAGGCGCGCGAACAGCCTACTTTTGCTTGCGCATCAGACTCAAGCAAAAGTACGCTGGATTTTAGTAGATACGCGCGGAGTCGCGCGTATCCACTAAAATCCAAGGCTATCGATTTTGTATAGCCTGCGCGCGCCGAGCCGCGCTGCCTCCCCCCGTTCCCTCCAAGGCCGCTCCGAAATCGGAGCGGCCTCGGAGGGAACTTTCCTTTGCCCTCCCCTCACCTTACCCTCCCTTCCCCTACCTAACCCACCCACCCGGCCCTGTCTACACCCCCCCCTTACCGTTGTCGGGGGATTTACGCCTCCCGGAGGGAGACGTAAATCCCCGCGCGCCAGCGGGCCTGCTGCGCGCCGGGCCGCGACCTGGGGGCGGGTACGGAGGGCGCGGCCACGCCCCCGGGCCATAGCCACGCCCCATACCCGCCCCCAAAACGCGGCCGACACGCCCCCGAAACGCCGCGTCGACCGGGCCCGCTCCCCGACACGCCCCCGACACGCCCCCCTCCGAAAACCCCGGGACGTACGCGAGTCCCGGGGTCTGCGCGCGCCGGTAGGCCTATGTAAAATAGGCTTACCGGCGCGCAGGGCCCTGCTCGCCTAAATCCGCCCGGTTTTGGGCGGATTTAGGCGAGCAGGGCGCTGAAAATCCGCCCCAAAGAGTAGTACAATAATATATCAGAAATAAAATCTCTCTTCTGAGCTATATGTAGGGATGCAGTTAATTTTTTTTCTTCCGGCTCCCTCTTTTCATCTCTCTTCCTTTGAATTATGTTGTAATTTCGTTTTCTTTTTATTACTTTACTTTCCAAAGGCAAAGCAGGTTTGTGAGATCAGAGTGCATGTGTGTGTCCTCCTAATAACTTTTCTGTTTGCTGTCCTATTGACACAAAATTTGGAGCATATATCAGTGCATTTCCACACGTATGCACAGACCACAGACACACACATGGGTCCCAGAAAATAGCCTGGGTTAGTTCTAGGAAGAACTACTTGTTTCTCTCTCATTAATTCAATATAATGTTTCTTTAACTCTTTTCTTTCTTTTTAATTCAGTTTCTCCTTCTTTATTCATGCACACAGAGATGGTAACTTTGAAGCCAGCGGGAGGGCGCACATTTGCTTGCATGCATCGGCGCACACCCAGGGACACGGCCATTTTTATTTTTTTTTTTAACTTCTGCGTGTATGTGTATGCACCTGTGTGCCAAATTTTAAGTGGACGCACGCATGGGTGTGCAAATCCCGCTTCTACCACATAAGTCGGGGGATTTTAAAAGGGGCGCGTGCCCTTGCCATTCCCAGTTTATCAGTTCAGCCACAATGTTAGGTCCTCCAAAACCCCCCCCCCCCCTCGCTTGGATAGCCTACACTCCCTCCAGGTATCTCAGCCCCTTTAAACCCCTCAGACATGACCCCATCCTTTAATTTTATGAGTTACACGTCATCCGTAGCAGAAGTAAAGTTATGTGGCAGAGTACCACGGGGCGAGCTGGGGCACGTGCATCTCTTGGCCAGGCCATGAAATGCCCACGCCCTGCCCAGATCACACCCTGCTCCTTGTTTGGAAATTTTTAGATCCATACTCCATGATATTAATATGTGTTTAATTGGCATTTTTTAAAAATACGGTCGGCGCATGTAAACCAGAATTCTTCGCACATTCCCTAATTGATGCGCATGCCAGTCTTTTAAATTTCACCTTATAGTCTTTTTTCTTGGGGTGTCTTTATTACCTGTCTCTGGTAAGAACATAAGAAATTGCCATGCTGGGTCAGACCAAGGGTCCATCAAGCCCAGCATCCTGTTTCCAACAGAGGCCAAACCAGGCCACAAGAACCTGGCAAGTACCCAAACACTAAGAAGATCCCATGCTACTGATGCAATTAATAGCAGTGGCTATTCCTTAAGTAAACTTGATTAATAGCAGTTAATGGACTTCTCCTCCAAGGACTTATCCAAACCTTTTTTAAACCCAGCTACACTAAATGCACTAACCACATCCTCTGGCAATAAATTCCAGAGCTTAATTGTGCGTTGAGTGAAAAAGAATTTTCTCCGATTAGTCTTAAATGTGCTACTTGCTAACTTCATGGAATGCCCCCTAGTCCCATTATTTGAAAGTGTAAATAACCAATTCACATCTACTCGTTCAAGACCTCTCATGATCTTAAAGACCTCTATCATATCCCCCCTTAGCTGTCTCTTCTCCAAGCTGAACAACCCTAACCTCTTCAGCCTTTCCTCATAGGGGAGCTGTTCCATCCCCTTTATCATTTTGGTTGCCCTTCTCTATACCTTTTCCATTGCAAATATATCTTTTTTGAGATATGGCAACCATAATTGTACACAGAATTCAAGGTGCAGACTCACTATGGAACGATACAGAGGCATTATGACATTTTCCTTTTTATTAACCATTCCCTTCCTAATAATTCCTAACATTCTGTTTGCTTTTTTGACTGCTGCAGCACACTGAGCCAACGATTTTAAAGTATTATCCACTATCAGGCCGATACAGTACAGTGTGCTCCGGTGGAGCGCACTGTTAACCCGCGTTTGGACACGCTAGCTTTAACCCTTATTCAGTAAGGGGTAATAGCGTGTCGAAAACACGCGACCAACCCCCCCCCCCCCCCCCCGAAACTAATAGCACCCGCAACATGCAAATGCATGTTAATGGCCCTATTAGTTATTCCCTTCGAATCAGTAAGTAAAATGTGCAGCCAAGCCGCACATTTTACTTTCAGAAATTAGTGCTTACCCAAAGGTAGGCGTTAATTTCTCTCGGCACCGGGAAAGTGCACAGAAAAGCAGTAAAAACTGCTTTTCTGTACACTCTCCGACTTAATATCATGGCGATATTAAGTCAGAGGTCCCAAAAGTTAAAAATAATTTTAAAAAAAAAATGTTAAATCGGCCCGCGGCTTGAAAACAGAACGCTCAATTTTGCCGGCGTCCGGTTTCTGAACCCGTAGCTGTCAGCGGGTTTGAGAACCGACGCCGGCAAAATTGAGTGTCGGCTGTCAAACTCGCTGTCAGCCACCGCTCCTGTCAAAAAAAGAGGCGCTAGGGCCGCACTAGTGTCCCTAGAGCCTCTTTTTACCACGGGCCCTCATTTGCATGCGGGTCGATACTAAATCGCACGCACAAGAGAGTGGCCTGTGCGCTTGCCCGCGACTATCAGGCCGATACAGTATCGGCCTGGTGATAGCTAATAGAGATGTGAATCGGAACCTGAATCGGTTCTGATTCCGGTTCCAATTCACATTGTGGTTTTTTTTTGTCCAGCCCGATCGGTTTTTTGTTTTTGGTTTTTTTTTTTTTTTTTTTTTTTTAAATCGGCTGCGCCCGAGCCGATAAACAAAAAACCCACCCCGACTCTTTAAAACTAATCCCTTAGCTTCCCCCACCCTTCCGACCTCCCCAAAAACTTTTTACAGGTACCTGGTGGTCCAGTGGGGGTCCCGGGAGCGATCTCCCGCTCTCGGGCCGTCGGCTGCCACTAATAAAAATGGCGCCGATGGCCTTTGCCCTTACTATGTGACAGGGTATCCGTGCCATTGGCAGGCCCCTGTCACATGGTAGGAGCGCTGGATGGCCCACACCATTTTTAAAGATGCAAATATTTCATTTATTTGATATGATTTCTGCTTTTAGCAAAAAATCTCAAAGTGGTTATAATAAAGCAATAGTAATATAAAGCAATTACAATAAAACAACAACATCTAATGTATAACATTGTCAATATCCTGACATCCTAACTGGCTGGGTGCCCCTGAGATTAGGTTTGGGAATTATCACATAGGTAGACCAAGTTTCAGATCTATCCGCGGTGCAGAATTTGTGCTTGTAAGTGGATGCATGGAGATTAATATTGGTATTTTATAAACTATGTGGTGGGAGCACACAGATTATAATTTGCTGCATATTTCTTCTCATAAAGTATGCACGTATGTTTCAGTATGTGTGATCATTTCAATGGAAGAAAACACACATTTTACCCATTTTATAAACATACGTGCGTATATTTTACATGTAAAATAACTGACACTGTAAGCCTAACTTTTAAACCTATCTGTGGTACAGCGTGTCCATGTGTAAGTGGATGCGTGGAGATTAATGCTAGCATTTTATAAACTGAGTGGTGGGCGCAGCACAGTTTATAAAATATCACATACTTCGACAAAAGTACATGCATACATTTCAGTACACAGGATTATTTCCAATGCAAGAAAATGCAGACTGTCTCTACCTATTTTATAAACATAGGCAGATATATTTTAGGTGCTAAAAAAAAAGAAAAATAAAAAACAGGTATGCATAATAACCCCAATTTATATGCAGAGGCAGGCATTTTATAAAGTATGCACTAGCACTCCAATCACCAGTGCGCCAATACCTCCACCAGTTCACCCTAAACCCCCACCAGTTTATCTCAGACCTCCCACCCCCAAAACTGCAGGCAACAGACAAGTCCGACTTCACGTGCCAGCCAATGTATCCATGTATATCTCTTACAAACTCACCACGCATTCTTCTGAACCCCACCCAGGAGCAAACCCTTTCTGCCCCTGGAAAAATGAATGCAGGAATATGTGCATACTCTGGAGGATTATAAAATAGCAGATATGTGCACATGCTACTTTTATGGGTGAAACCCCTTTGAGAATTCCCTCCTAAGCTTTTCTCCCATTCTCTCTGTGTGGGAAAAGATCTTGAGTCAAGCTGTAAGAGTATTTTGTGAGAACCTGTTAAAAGTTAATACTTCCACAAAAGAATATATGGTGCCTATTCTGCAAAAGGAAAAGAAAAATATTGGAAGAAATCTCCTAGGGATGAAGCCAAATATCTCCCAAGGTGGCCTGAATATATATATATATATATATATATATATATATTTTTTTTTTTTTTTTTGCAGGATGATAGAAATGATGCGGATCAAATGTCTCCGCTGTGTGTGATCGTGAATCCTGCAGACCAGAGGACATTCACTGTCGTACCCATTTCAGGCAGCCACAGTACTAATGTCAGTCACAGCAGAGGCAATCTGGCTCCTACTCCTGCCATTCTGATTTACCTCCTGCTGTCTGCTCAAATAAAGAAGGATCATTAAATATCAGAATGCAACAGATCTCTTAGAAATAGTACGCTAACCTCTGCTTTATAAGTTTATAGTCCTATATTATGGATGAAACCCACATCAATCATTTTATATTATTTTATGGAAAGTGTCAAGAAAATAGCCTCCTTCTGGCTGAAACTGTGCTCCCTTTCTTGCCCATTTTGAACCAGGAATCAGTCGCAGTCAGGGGGGGGGGGGTCTCCCACCCAGCTCTCAACTCTCCCTCTCAATTTAAAAGGACGCTTGCGCTGGGAAGGCTTCTTGCTCCCATGGAGAGCTTGCAGGGCGAGATCCAAGTCTACAAGAGGGAAAATTCAGCCAAGAAAATTAAGCCAGACGGCAGCTTCTAAATCCCTGTCAGTGAATTTAGAAAATGTCAGACATGAATTTTAGTTAGTCAGCAAGATAAAGTTGGAAATGAGATAGATATATGTGCTTTAGAAGACTCCCTAGTCACAAATCCCGTCCCTCTATTTCAATTTATATAGCATCAGAAAAGACAGACAAAGGGGAAAACATAGCTTCACTTTTTTAATCAAAGAGAAAGAGTAAGAGATAAAAGATCTTCCATTCAAAGCCACAAGTGGAGAGGAATAAATATGTTCTTTCTCCATTTTATGAAGCTTCTGACAGACAGAAAGGTGAAGCAGATTTCACTGCAATACCTGTTCTGCAATTCTGTCTTGTTCCTTCTTGGATTGATGTCAGTATTCAGACAATTACAACCTCTCCCTCTCCACCCCCTAAAAAAAAAAAAAATCCTGTCTCTGTTAACTCACCAGATAATATCACTGTATATTACTCTGCATTAGAAATGTCCTCTTCCATCTATAGTAACCCTCTTAGCTCTGTCTGGGGGCATATGTAGTGGGGTAATCAAATGGCTCTTTATTGAATAAACAGAGACAGAAGGGACAACTATTAAAGCCTCACCACTAGAACTATCCCATACAGAACAACAAAAGATAAAGGCTGAATACAATCACAGGCCAAAATTCCCCTGAAAACCATGTTCCTTACATATCTCCAGAACAACGTGTATCCAAGCATAGTCAAAGTCATAGCAAGGTGGCTTCAGTTTTCACTAAACTGGGCAATCATTTTCCCATTTTTCTTATTTGGCAATAAAACTTAGTTAATATGAATTAGCTGTACATAAGAGACCCAACTTTATTGAGTTTCCACCTTCTAAGTCTATGTCAAGGGCTACCAGGGCACTCACTTATTACTTGTATATATTTTGGCTGAAAAGCTTCCGGTTTGTGCAGTACTTTTCATCTCAAAGTATGTGCAAAGAGTGCACAAATGCTTCCTGCTTGCCTGTGAACAGATCACCATAGTTATAAGAACATAAGAAATTGCCATGCTGTGTCAGACCAAGTAACAGCAAACATCCCTAGCTAATGCATGGAACACTGGAATATTATTAAAGTTTTTCACATGTCTAATGATGCCAAAACTAAAAGCATATTGTTCTTACATTCACTGCGCTATCAAATATTAAAGTAGTCCACAACGTTGTGAAGTACATGGGTGCTTTCCGCTTATATATTTTATGTCAATTTCCAAAGATGAACTATCTGGATGGTATCTATTTGAAAATTAGTGTAAACTATGCTCACTAAAAACCTCCATGTACATTATAGCTGCAATTTTGTACAAACAGCCAAGGTGGTAAAATAGCACTTGCATTTCTGCAAATGTCATGTATGCATGCTAATTTCCTCCCCTGACCTTGGGAATATCTCCTTACAATCTGGCTAACGTTAGATGTACTGTGGAAGCCTATGTGTACTTTTAGTTGGCCATAGGAGAGCAATTTTCAGAGAGGACAATCTAGGAGAGTATTCACAAATAGATTGCATTGAACACTGTCCTTTGTATGTCACTGTTAATCAGTATCCTATGTTATAATAGAAAGGACCACTGGACATAGCTTCAAAGGCTCCCAGTTACCTGAGGCCACACCATTCACAAAGTAGATCGCCAAAATGTGTAACTGATAATCAGCAGTCATATGACTCCTGTAAGAAATCCCAGAGTACCTACGATTTATTAGACACCAAAACTCAGCAGTATATCAGTTGCAGTACTGTCACATAGAGAGCAATCTCCATCATAGTCGGAGCTAGAAAACTGGGCCTCATGTTCCTTCCATGGACAGGTCTCCACTCATCTACTTAAAACAGCTGAGCTACTTATTAAGCATTACATGACCCTCCAAAGGCGAATAACATGCCTCCATTTTCACAGACATCCAGGGTCCATAAAGGCCCAGATCTACTGTTATTCTCAAATTAGTTCACATGAATCATAACACAATTTAGTGAAGTTTGAAACCATTGACTTATGATTTTCAAGTTCTCACTTTGCTACTCTGCATTGATATATTTGGTTCTTTATACATTCAGATTTTTTTTTAATTAGGCCTATTTGGGGGGGGGGGGGTGTTCCTACTACCATCTAAAAGCAATTTGGCCTTGAAGAAAGAAAATCAGAGACTAGAAATGATAAAACTGTATTTGAGCTAAAACGTTCCAGTGACCTAAGAGTCATGTGGCATTGAGGGGATATACGGGACTCTGCTGAAGCCTTGAGGGAACTACTGCATTTCAAATTTGATATTGACTTTTTCTGACCTTGCTTCTTTCCATTCCCTCAAATACACATATTCATACACAACACCATTTAGTGAACTGGAAAATCCCATAGCCTTAGGGTAACATTTATTGAATCTACACCATAGACTCTCTCTACAAACAGTTCTGATCCTGGGATTGCACACAGTTCAATTTGGTATAAGCCATATTGCTAGCAGAAATATAGTGAAGACACAGAATTAACCTTCAACTTTTGGTTACAGGGGATGGTTTCCTACTCCCCCTGGGCAGCTGGTTCTTTCTGGGTGTCCATTATTTTCCATGGCCTTAGAGTAATTACTACCAAATATGGGCCCTATTTACTAAGCATTTTTTCCATAGGGCTGTCATGCATAAAAAGCCGTCTGACACAAGAGTAGCCTGATGATTTAATGGCGGGTTGAGCTTCATTGTCTTCTGGAAAAATAGCGACTGTCATCTCTGATAAAAAATCTAAGTTCAGAGCCCCTGAAGCAGTTCTATTACAAAACATGATGTCATGTCGGGCAAGTTTCAGTTGATTTATTTTGGAGGAGCTATAGAATCAGGCGTCTTTCACGTTGGATTGTCTCAAGGAAGCATGGAGTATTCACTTCATCGGATCACCCAGTACAGGCACAAATTTTCTGCGTTCTAAATTAAGTATGAACTGTGATATAAAATTTTGAAATACTTTGATGATATCTTCACTTTATTTTTGGACACTTGGGACTGATGATTAAAAGAGACCTTAAGTCGGTATAATTATCAAACTCTTTTGTTCGTATACTGTAGGGTGGTATGATGGCCCTTTATATTAAACTTATATAAGTAGTTTACGCTAAAAAAATAAATTATCTGTAATTTAAGCATTAAAAATCCTTTTTGCATTTGTTTTGTTCAATATTAGATTTGGTTCATATGTTTCAGGTAGTGGGACTTTCTTTTGTGATTTGACTTTATAACTTATCTTCAAAGATCTGATCTTTTGTGGGATCCTCCAACACACACACACACACACACACACACACACACACACACATCTTATTCTTGCAATCAAACTAAACATTTCTATGCCCTGGACACAAAGTTGAGTAAACAGATACCACCTTTCCTGTCAGCTATTTTTTCTGAATAGCCAAATGTGTTGTTTTTTTTAAATATTTCTTTAGAGGGTTGCATGGTTGAAGATATGAGAGCTGTACATTTAAAATTTCATTGTAGAGAGCTCTACCAAGTGTTTATTATAGGAGCATACCAATTAATAGGAATGCGTGCAAAGTTTTTACTGTATTTTATGTTTGGCCTCTCAACCTGAGAAACCCATCAACCTTTAGAGGTCACTTGAGGGAATGAAGCCTCATTCAGTCCTGAGAGGAGAAGTTGGACTTCAGAGAAGACCAGTAGCACCCATCCAATGTTATCACCTGGATAGAGAAGAGAGGAGATTGAACTGGGAAGGACAAAGGATTGCAATATTGGGAGGGAATTTCTAAATTACCTTTACAAATGGCAAGGATCAGGAATGGACTAAAAGATGCATTAAGCATTTCAAAGTCATACATTTATTGAATTAATATAGGTACATGCAAAGTTGTTATTGTATATGCGCAGATTATAAAATACGAGTACATATGTGCAAGTTTGGACGTATCTGGATAAGTAGTGGCACTTATCCAATTTATGCGGCTAAGGATTAGCAAATCTGGATAAGTCTAAAAAGCGCTACATATCCGCTAAATCAGAAAGCAGGATAAGTAGCACTTTTAGATTTATCCGGCTATCTGACTTATTTGGCTAAGTAGCACCTGCTGCCACTTAGCTGGATAAATCAGAACTTAGCCAAATAAGTAGCAGCAGTTATTTGGCTAAGTTCAAAGTTGTTTATCTATGCAGAGCAAAGGCGAGAATAAGTCAAAATTTAGCCAGATAAGTGTGTATAAATTATATACCTATGTATTTTTACTTCAAATTTTAAAGGGATACATGACAAATAAATAAATAAATAAATAAATAAATACATGGACAAATAAATAAATAAATAAATAAAAATGAGTAGATTTTACACACATTTAGATGCATTTATTCTCTTGTAAGTTGGCTTTTACACACATAAGTCGGGGATTTTTAAATTTATTTTTTTTTTAACAAGAGTGCAGCAATGAACTAACCAGTTTTATCAATTAGTCTACCAGTTCACCCAGTTCATCTGCCAGCTCATGAAGACCCACCTGGATCTTCAGCCTGAAGTCCCTCCATTTCATCCAGACCCCTCACCCTGTCCTTTCTTCACTTTTAAGATGTTAATTAATCACTCACTCCAGATATTGAGCAGGAGTAAATATACATAAGTATGGTGGCAAATTTCCATACATGAACTCACCTTTCAGTGAGTAAAAAACACAGGTTTAGTTTTAGTTCTTCCATGCAGGAGAATTGGATAGTAGAGTCCTTGCCTATATAAACTCAAGGCACCATTTGTAGGTATGGATTTGGCTTGCTCCTTTCCAGAGGCAGCGTGGTTTCATGCTTGCTCCTTGCTTTTGTTTTGTTTTGGGAAACGAATATTTGAGTTTCTTGCAAAAAAAAAAAAACAAAAACAACTGTGGGAAATGGACTAGAAAAAGAGATACATTTCTGTCACTTTAAAAAATCTAGCTTTTGACCCTTTTGTTTGGAGGAAGAAGTTCCATCCACCCTTCTTTCCTGATTTTGGGTTACCTTTTGGAAACTGGTTTACTTTCACCCTCTGGCTGAGTTCCCAAGTGTCCAGGGACTACTATCTAAAAGGAGAGTGGGAGCATCTAACCCTGAGAGACCCATTGACCTTTAGAGGTCACTGAAGGAATGATTCCTCATTCTTTCCTGGGAGAAGGAGAAGTTAGACTTCAGAGAAGACCAGTGACACCCATCCAATGTTAATCACTGTACTATCACCTGGATGGAGGAAAAGGAGATTGAAATGGGAAGTAAGATGTACATTCTATTCGTCTGGACAAAGGTAAGCAATATGAGACTTCAAGGTGTATCCTTTTAACTGAGCTAAATCTGCCTGCATCCCGAAATTTGGGAGGGAACTTCTAAATTACCTTTACAATTGACAAATAAATATCAAGAGTGGACTAAAAGATGCATTAAGCATTACAAAGTCGTAGATTTACTGAACAGCTAAATATGTAAATGAATTAGATTTCTTGAGGAGTTATAATGGGTTTTAAACTAATGTTTGAGAAAAGTTAAGAGAGATGCAAGTCAAGCTAGAGTTGAATCTAAAATGCAGAGATTTCCCTTATAAAGAAATTGCTTAGAAAACAAAAATCCTGTAAAATAAATAAATAAAACTGTGAAGGATTTCAAAGGGGCATGGGATAAACACTGTGGATCCCTAAAAGGCTAGAGGATGGGAATAAATAAAAAAGCTTAACCAGCACAGAGCGGCAGTTACTACCCTTAAGAGAAACAGGGGGGTAACCTGCATGGAGCAGCAGTGACTGCCTTGGGAAGCAAACTAAATACTGTCCGGCCAGCAAAGTTAACCAGAGAAACCTATCTGGCTATGTTTGATGGAATATTCAGCGATTTATGCAGCTAACATAGCTGGATAACCGGCATTGCCTAGGAACATCCCTGTCCCCAAGCTAGCCAGATAACGTTTTAGCTGGATAATGTATTATCTGACTATCTTGAAGCTGGTCAGCGTGGTGCGATTTTCAAACCCCGCTATTTGTCTGACTGAGTTCGAACATGGCTGGACAAACGGCGCAGGATATCGGCCTCATAATTTATTTATTTTTTCTGCTTACCTTCTCTTACACAGTCTTTCTACTTAACCATTTCCCATCTAATTCTCTTATGCTTTTGTAGCAAGATCTGTAAATTGGGTCCTTCTTGTTCCAAAAGCTAAAAAAATATAACAATAGAATACCTACTTATATAGTAATGATGGCAGAAAAAGACCGAATTGTACATTTAGTCTGCCCAGCAAACTTCCCTAGGTAGCAACTGCCATTCCATGCAAGCTACCCTCATGTTGCTCTTAAAGAGTAGTAACTACTGCAGTTATCCCAAGCTTTATGATAACCCATAAAAATTGCAGCTAGCAACATATTTCCTGGAAGATGAGCTTTCTTGAAAATTCCCCGTGCTGCTTGACGTGCGTTGCTTATGCACTTTATCGCAGAAACAGTCCTGTGCTTTTCCCCCTCATGCCTGAGTATCAGTACTCCAGACCACAGAAATCAGGGCCCTCTTGGTTATTATCTGAATCCAATTCCTCTTTTCCCCCTGCAGTCAAAGTGGGGAGCAATGTTGCAATTGCTTTAAATGCATCAAAGCTCATTGGTTAAGGGTAGTAATCTCCATGCCTTCTGCTAAGGGTAGCAAGTTAACCCCCTGCACACTTTCTTCATTTCCTTTAGGACTAGGCCATAGAAGCAGTCCTATGCTTTTTCTCTCATGTCTGCGAATTAGTATCCAAGACCATAGAAGTTGGGGCCCTCAGTTGTTTACGGAATCCAATTCCCCTTTTACTTATGTGAAGAATTTAGTGGAGTCCTTTATGTGGGAGGATCTAAGGGGGATTTTGTGGTTATTGTTATATTTTTCCAGCATTAGAAAAGGGCTACATTGTAAACCACTCCTCTAAAATTGTGAGGATGTATCCTACCACTGTGGGGGGGGGGGGGGTATAGAATGGGGGAATAGAGAGACCCCTATAACTTGTGGGCATGACATGAGTGAGGGCCATCGATTCTACAAGTCAAAAAGTGTGGAAGGCCTATTGTCATGTCCAGGGCTTCAGAACCTCATTAATTCACCTTGGGGATGGAATTGGCCCACCTCCCGCATCAACCCACCACAGAAGAGGCAAGTGACAAAGCTTTAGGTAGGCTAGTGTGCTCCTAATGAGAATATAGTGTGCTCATTTGCATGTGGGAAAGAGGCAATGACCAGGACACTAGTGTTTTCCAACAGTGGTAAGGGGAAGCCATGCTAACAGAAATCACTCAGCAGGCAAGATGGAGGTTGTTATGAAGAGAAGGTGCAATCTTCTTTTTGCAATCCAATCACAGATGCAGAGAGATAGATATAGTGGTTCTTTGGTTTTTATTGTATTATTGAAACTTATTGAGTCAGAGTGGAAAGACTGTATTGATTATTGCAATCTCATCTATTTCACTGCAAACACCCCTTTCGGCTATTGTTTTTGTAAGCAGCACATCTGCTATTATTGTTTGATTCAATCTGCTACCTTAGAAAAATAAAGCAAAATATCTTTTGGAAACAGGACTTACAAGTGGGCATTGAATTGTTTTCTAGAATCCAAGTGCATGCAATTTCTCCCAGAAGTCCATTTGTTATAGTCTCTGAGATAGAACAAAAATGTACGTCAGCATGTTAGGCTTTCAATCCAGCCTACGAGAAATATGGCTATACTTGACTTCTAGTAATTTTACATTTTTCTATCATATCCTCTCCCATACAAAGTCCAAGTACTGTAAGATAATAATCTGCTCAAGACAGCTAGATGCAACTCCTTCAGAAATTCCTTCCAATTCTGTTCTTTACCAAGACATTAACTATTGCAACATGATTAGTTCTTCACTCAAGCTCCCCCAGGACCTATAAGCCCACGTACAAGTCAGTGCAAGCAGTAGGATCCTGAGTTAGAAATATACCAAAAATCTCACATCTGGTAGCATAGGCCAACCAGTAGGTTATTAAGCTGCTCCCAATACATCATTTTTCAAGGTACCCTATTCTCTAATGCTGCAGTATGAGGAGACTCTGGCCTTCTGTAGTGCAAGGATGCCATTAAACCAAAGAACCATCTGGGACACTTTTTAAAATTCAAAACTGTTATAGTTATGATCCAAACATCAAAGGATGTGAGTGTAAATTGTTGTACTAATAAATTAGATATGCATCAATCCTTGGATAGGGTGCTTTCCAAATAGTGATTTTAATGTACATCAATCTTTAAGCAGAATAATTCAAGATAAATCAATATAATCCAGGCAAGTGCCATCTGACATTCTATAGTTCAAAATGTCAAAGTTCACCACTGTACTCAATATAGTGTGACTATTTCAAACATAACAAAATTTTAAACTGGCTTGCTCCCCTGACACGGCCATGTTTCACCTGCTGTCTTCTTCGAGAGGGACACAGCTATTAAATCGGAACAGTAAATATCAGAATTGCCCAGCAGAGAGACCGCACAGACAACATATTACAGCAAACAGACAAATAAACACATATCTAAAAATACCCAGTCAACATCTTTTAAACTAATCAACAAATAAATATATAAGTATATCAATAAACAAACACACACATACCTAGAAATATTTCCACAGCTTACATACAATTAGGGTAATTTAAAAAAGAATGCATATGTGCCCATAAACGTGCATCTCAGCGCACAAGCGGAGAGATGCTGCAATTTGAAATTATGTTCACAAGTACACACATATTATTTAAGGTACCTCTAGAATGGGTATTTTGGCTAGGGCTTTAGCAGCTTTTACATCCACATGCAGATGGATTTTAAAACATGCTCGTGCAAGAGAAAAGGTTTGCCCAGTTCATTTCGAGGTCTTCAAGACCCCTTTGGTTCTTCGTCCTGCACGCTCCCCGCTTGACCCCTAAGCCTTTCACACTGTGCTAAACGCCCTAAAGATCTCCAGACTTGCTCCTCACCAGTACCAGAAGTAAAGCTTACGCAGATAACAAGTCAATGCTTTTTTTTCAAATGTGCAGCTTTTTTTTCAAATGTGGACTTGCGTGCAGAAGTCCGGGGCTTGCCCCGGAATGCACATTCCCTGCCCCTTTTCCACCCCCTTCTTCTTGACGCGTGCAAGGGTATATACGCACGTACTCCGTGGCTTCTGAAAATACGCATTGCTCGCGCGAGGCCCGCATGTACACGATTGTGTCTGTTTTTGCACGAGCAATGCTTTTAAAATTGGCCCATTAATGAGCAGTGCTTCACAGGGATGAACAGACAAGAACTGCATTACTGTATAAAGCTATCAAAAATAATACAAAGGAATCACCGGGGATGTGCTTTCGTTTCCTGGTGGAGCCTGGATGCCGGGTCCTGATGCCAGGGCCTCAGCCCAGGGTCAGGCCAAACGCTGGCGCCCAAGCCTCAGACATCCTTGGTGATTCTTTCATGCCCTTTTTTATAACTCTTTACCTATCTGGTAGTGCGGTTCTTATCTGTACATCACTGTGAAGCCCCTCTCATTTTGTATGTAAGCTGTGGAAGTATTTCTAGGTACATGTTAGTTTGATTATCGATATATTTATATATTTACTGGTTGATTAGTTCAAAAGGTGCTGCCTGTGTATTTTTAGATATGTGTTTATTTGCCTGTTTTGTCTGCTGTAAAATGTTGTCTGTGCAGTCTTTCTGCTGTATGGTTCTGATATTTACTTTTCTGGTTTAACAGCTGTGTCCCTCCCGAAGAAGCCGGCTAGCGAAACATGGCCGTGTTGGGGGATCAAACCAGTTTAAAACTCCCTTATGTTTGAAATAATCACAGTATCGAACACAGTGATGAACTTCGAATTTAGAACTATAGAATGTCAGATGGTACTGGTCTGGATTATATTGATTTATCTTGAATTATCCTGCTTGAAGATTGATGTACTTTAAAGTCACTGTTTGGAATGCATCCTGTTCAACGATTGATGCACATCAAATTTATTATTAGGACAATTTGCACTCACACCCCATTAATGTTTGAATCAACTTACTAGTGTGAGTTTCCTTATATCCACTCTTGGATTTTGCAATATTTATTATTGCATCAGGACAATGTAAATATGACTTGTTTTATATGATATTATCAAGCACAGCAAAAATACTGCTTCATGTATAGTGCACCTAAGATTCCTCACATCATACAACATTTACATTCTGATGTGTATTTCTTATGTTCCTTGCAAACACCAAATTGGAATGGGAGTTATAACACCAGGATCAGGTACAAATCCCCAGTGGAGATGGGGGAAGAAGGTACAAAAGCAAAATTAGGATATTGAGGACAATTGTCAAAGTCATTTATGCAGGTATACAGTGATTTACCTGGGTAAGCTGGCTGCCTGAAATGTTCCTTCCCTCAATTTGGCTAAAAGTACATGCGGGGTTCAATAGTGCACATACATTTATTTGGACTGGGGGGGGAGGGATGGGTAGGAGAGACATTCCCAGGATCATGTTTTGAGTGAGTGTTGAAAATAATGTGCATCAGTTATGTATGCATGTATATATTTATTTATGTTAAGACAAAAGTAATCACTCACCTATTTCAAGCAATGTAAATATATATTATGGTGGTTGATTGTAAATTAATAAAGACCATCAGAACTATGCCGCAGACATGACGGTCTTTATATTATGGTGGATGATTGCAAATTAATAAAGACCGTCATGTCTGCGGCATAGTTCTGATGGTCTTTATTAATTTACAATCATCCACCATAATATATATTTACATTGCTTGAAATAGGTGAGTGATTACTTTTGTCTTAATGTGTTCTTCATACCTCACTCAGTATTTGCCTCTTTTCCAGCACTATTTTATATTTATAAACATTCGTTATTCCACTTTTCGCCGAAGTTAGTTTCAAGGCAGATTGCAATAAATGTAAATGAACAGTCAATATAAAACAGCTTACATTCAAATCAGAATCTGCAATGAATGTAGCATTGGGATCCAGTATGTTAAATCTCATTTGTGAATAGTTTCAAGACCCAGTTGTGTCCCTGTTAGGAATAACACAGTCCCTCATCGGGGGTTCAGGAAGTTAGGCTGAAGATGTGAGTCTTAGGGGAAGGCCTGGCTGAAAAGCTGTGCTTTAGCTTTTTTTCCCCTAACTTCAGGTAGCACAGCACCAGGCGCAGGGTCAATGGTACTCTGCTCCAAATTTTTGGTGCATTAAGAGTTGAAAACACGGAGTCTCATGCAGGATTGAAATTTTGCGACTAGGTGCATTATTCTCCAACAAATGTTTGCTACATTAAGAGCAGATGTAAAAGTCCACAGTTAACTCTTACCCACGGTAGTTTTCAAAGCGAAAGTTACGTGCCTACTTTCCATTTGAAATTTGGTACAAAGTCCAAAAGTAAAAATTACATGCAGACTTTGCACCAGTACAGGCAGTTTGCTCATCTTTTTATCCCTAACAATGAGGGCAGTTTTCAAAGGGAAACAATTTTGCAAAAATTCTGATTGCATTTAAGCTTTGCAATAAACATGGAACCATTAAGCCAACATTTGTTATACCCAGATGGGATACAATTGTTTCATGTATTTAGCATTTTATTTATCCATTAAATAAAAATTAAGATGTTTATGTCTTTTAGTAATTTATAAAGCTGCCAATCAATTCTTTTTAGTGAGACCATGCACCTTCTGGACTAATGAGCCTGAAAGCACCAGTACTGACCCCCAGGAAAACTCACAGTAATATAGATGAATGGTTAGGAATTCAGTGAACCTTACACATAAGTAATAAGTATAGCAACATGGACAGATGGAGGGCATGGATCAGCTTCAGAGAAACATCCAAGTTATCCATGTAATCTTAACTGTGTGCAGATGTGTCATGCACAGTTTATATTCTGCCCTTCTAGAGTAGAAAATCTCCTTAGTATAGCCAACATTTACTGATTCAAAACTGTAGAGAGAAGAGCTGTTTTCTAGTATCTAGCAAATTCTGTAGAGAACAGCACTACTTAAGAGCCAAGATAGCAGTGAGGAATAACTTTTCTCTGTTTAAGTGCATTATCAGCCCGATGCAATAGAGTGCGCTCAGCCGAGTGCATTGGTCATCCCGTGGTTGGATGCGTGTCCACAACCCCTTATTCAATAAGGAGATTAGCACATCCAAAATGCGCACATTTTTACTTTCAGAAATTAAAGCCTGCCCCGCAGTAGCCATTAAATTCCGAGAATCCCCTAAAGTTGACAGAAAAGCAGAAATTACCGTAGTTCCTCCAACTTAATATCGTGGCGATACTAAGTCAGAGGAACTGAAAACAGAAGTTATGCAAATAAATAAGTAAATAAATAAAAAGGGTGCAGGCAGTCAGGTTAGGAAAAGGAATGATCAATTAACGAGCATCCATTTTCCTAACCTGTGGCTGTGTTAGGAGAGCAGGTGCTCAATCACGAGCACCCGTTTTCCGCGCGTCGATATTGCATCGGCCTGTTTGTACTTAAATCTAGCAGTATTCTAATTGTAGGTATGCTTTATCCTTTTAACTTATGAGTTTTAACCATTGCTACATGGTGGTAATGGTTAATTCAATTCAACCAAACTCAGTTAGACATGGGAATTGATAATTTTTATTTGTCAAACTTGGTTATCATCTTTGAGCAGTAAACATTTTCTAAGGTATATAGCTCAGAGGTCCTCCAGATCTCCAGAAACTTGCATAAACCCTCAATAATTGAGGTTTTAAGTCAGTCCTATCTCAAAATTTCATAATACGGTATCAACTTAATTATAGTATACAGAATTTTCGTGATCGCTTTTCAGACATTTGTTATGCTTCTGTTGAAGTCGCCAACATCTGAAATTAGGCAGAAGAATCACACTGAGTATACTCATGCAGTGATGTTCACTGGAACTAGGAACAAGAAGCTAAAAAACTCTTGCTCATACTTCCATCACCTGATCACTTCATTGTCAGGAACCTTAAGGTCCCAAACTGATGACCCCAGAGGAAAGAGACTATGAACTTTCACAAGAATCACAAAGATCCATATATTCTAAGGACAGCTCTGGAAACCAATCCCTGCAGTCTTAACAGCCTTCTGAGATGATTCCTCCAAAACCTGGGTGCTCCAGCCTGGTTTCTCAGTGTCCTGCCTTGTTCCTGCCTTCATGGATAGTTGCCTGGTTCCTAGCTTTCAACCTCAGCATGATCTGGGCTTATGCTATCTTCTATTTTCTCTCAAGACGTCCTTACTCAATACTCTGTTCAGGTACCCCTTTCTTTACTTGCCCTGTTGCTGGTTGCCCATGGCCCAGACTGAACCTGACATTCATTTAAATACACTCAAAGCAATGCATATGACCATACTCAATGGGAAAAATGGAACAAAAAGGAAATTTAAATCATGAGAATATGGTTGAAAAAACAGATTTATAACAATCACAAAGGCTATTCTACAGAAGCTAGAGAAAGCTCAAATTATTGTGTGTGTGTGTGTGTGTGTGTGTGTATGTATAATGTGGAACTATCTATTCACAAATAAATCTTCAGATCTTTGCAGCTTCAGTCTCCACTTTTCCACTTCTAGCACATTGGGCTCTATCATCTGTAAACTCAACAATACAGAACAAGCTATACAAATTAAGAGGGATAGTTACAGGTTTGGGGATAGAGAGGTTAGGGCACTGCAATCATCCTCAGCTCAATTCTTCGGGGTAACATGAGCCTATCTTGTAGAAACCTTACTGATAACTATTGTCTCTTATGTACAGTAAAGGGATAATTGAAGTGCTAGGGCAGGGGTAGGCAAAGTGCAGTTTTCACGATACCCATAATGAATATGTCTGAAATAGATTTGCATGCACTACCTCCATTGTATGAAAATATAGCTCATGAATATTAATTGTGGATATCTTGAAAATCAGACCTGTTTCTGGCACTCTAGGACTGGTGTTGCTTAAATCTGTACTAGAGGAATGTAGGCAGCCATGACATTCAAAAAGGAATGGACCCATTTGGATACAGAGCACTGACTGATGCCACTTGTCTCACCATTTTGAAAACATCACTAACCAAGTGCAAGTGTTGTGTATGTGGCATGAGATATGAGAGTTATATGCACAGTAGGTTGCATGTTAGAGATATGGCTCTATGTAGTAGTGCTATATAGCAGATGTGCTCAAACCAGTCCTTGCCCCCCCCCCAGCCAGTCAGGTTTTCAGGATCTCTAATGAATATGCATGAGAAATATTTGCATACATAGGGGGTAGTTAATGCAAATAAATCTCTCTCCTGGTATAAGCAATCCCATATAGGAAGTGTTTTGTAAGTCTCTTTAGTATTTAAAGTAGGACCCCTAGAGATTATAGAAAGTGAAACAAAGACTCAAGTACAGAGGCGTGGAAAAGAGATGTAGCTGCAGTCTGATCTGCTACATAGGAGGAGTGACAGAGGAAGCAGTGTAAGCCTCCTGCTCCCTAGGAGAAGGACAAAGGGTCAACTAGTCCACCAACGCAGAGCCCATATAATTGAAGTCTTAACCTAACCAATATGTGAAGAGAATTTAATCCAAGTAGTTAACTCTTTCTAATTCAAGAAGAGGATGGTTAATCAACCATTCATATTCTGGGTGGTCCCAGGGGTGTGGTTGGATCAGGTAGGGGGAGCAACCTAGCCAGCTAATGTTAAATCTTTACTGCTAGCCAGCTAACCCCTAGATTTATCAAAATGCTAAAAATATAGCAGAAATAGCACCCGCGATAAAAAGGGGGTGTGGTTAGGTTAATTTCCCTGCTCCCACATCACATAAGTAATTTCCTCAAGGTGCGATACATTTATCACATCTGCACTATTTTTCGCTTTGTGCACTGATTAATACACCACAGGCATGTTACTAGGAAACGGTTTTTATCATGTATTGCTGTTTGAAGAGAGAGAGAGAGAGAGAGAGACTGACTTTACATAGGCATCAATATGTCAATCTCTATTAATCCCACTGTAAGAGGGGGTACTTTTAACTCGGAGTGGGGGTTGGGGGAGTTACATACATAGTAGGAGGTATGAACAGGAAAGTACCCATCATTGAAGATTTTTTGGCATTTCAATGATCAAAGGTACAAAAGGAGTTGATTTGTACAATGCACTCTCTACTAGCCCCTATTCTAAAATTCTTGCCAGCCTTTGCAACAAATATAAACTCTACGCTGATGGCATTTAATTCTTTGTAAGAATCCATTCGTCCTAGTCAGACACAGTTGAGCTTGTAATTTTTTGCTTATCAACTATTCAGAAATGGCTCTTCTACAATAAATTGTCTCTGACCCTTGCTAAAACTCAGTCTACACTTATTCAGAGACCACATTCGAAAATCCAACACGTAACTATCACCACATTTTCTTTATGCTGTAATATAAAAAAAAATTAGCATACTACTAGTCTGTTCCCTAACTTTTCACCCTCAAGTCAAGGTAGTCATAAAATGTGGATTTTAAGTTACAAGTCCTATGCGGCTTAAAACACCTAGTGGATAAGTCTGACTTTCAGACGGTTGTGCAGGCATATATTTTGCCCCAGTTGACTATTGCAATTCCATCTACACAGGTCTCCCGGAGGTTACAGTGAAGCCATTACAGTTACTACTGAACGCAGCCTCCCACTTGATTTCTGGAAATAAACATAGGGACCATATTACATCAGTCTTAATTGACCTTCATTGGTTGCCAATTACCCAACGGATTCTTTATAAGATTGACTTCACCGTTGTCAGACTGGTCTCATTTATTTATTTATAACTTTTTCTATACCGAAATTCAGGTAACAGAGTTACTTATCACTCCGGTTTACATTGCAACAGATATAAATATTAAACAATGACAGCAAGTGTCTTACAGAGAACAGGGAGAGAACAACTTGGATAACATAACTGGGAACAAGAACATTACAAACTATTAATGCGAAACAAGTCCATGGAGAGGGAGATTAGCTATTGGTGTCTACAGTCTGTGGGAGCTAAGGAGTACTTAGTAAGATATGGGAATGCTTGACCGAATAGCCATGTCTTGAGTCTTATTTTGAATGTGCTGTGGCAGTGTATAGCAAGTTTGAGGGGGTCCGGGACTAGGCCCTGTGATAGCGAGGCGTTGATGATCTGGGAGATAGGCTTAGCAACATCTTTAGCGCAAGCTATGAGCAGGTTAGCTGGAATTGCGTCGAGAGGGTGGGATGATGGCTTGATTTTCTTTAGCAGGTTTTCTATCTCTAAGGAAGAAGTAAGCTCAAAATCTTCTAAGCGGGCCGTTTGTTGCGAGGAGGCTGAGGATGGTTGAGCCTGGTTTGGGCTGAGTAGCAGGTCAGGAGGGCATGTATGATGCTGGGTTGGAGCATTGCTGCCTGTACGGAAGGCGAGTAGATTTGTTATTTTATTTTTGAAGTATGTGGCAAGGTCGGTAGCTTTAGAAGCCGCTTCGTTGTCTGGAATAGTTGAGGTAGGTGGTTTTGCGAGCGATGAGACCAGGGAAAATAGAGTTTTTGGGTCGTGGATGAAGTGATTGATTTTCTGAGTATAGAAGTCTCTTTTTGTCTGAAGAATGTTGATCCTGTATCTGTGCATGAGTGATTTAAAGACTGCTAAATTGGATGAAGAGGGGTTCCTTCGCCAGATCTGTTCCTTTGTTCTTAGATCACGTTTCAAAGATGTTAATTGTGGGGTGAACCATGGTTTTTTTTGTCATTGTTGGCACTGATGATTTTGGTTGTAAGAGGGCAGGTTGCATTTGCCACTTTGTTTGTGATTTTTATCCAAGAGGTTAGGGCAGTATCAGCATCTGAAAGGTCTATTTGGGTTAGCTCGGAGGATAAATGAGAGATGAGGGTTTCCTGGTTGCATAGCTTTCTGAATTGGATTGTGGATTTCTGTTTTACCGAGGGAGTTGAGTGTAGGTATTGGAAGGAAGTCAAAATAAGCTTGTGGTCTGACCAAGGAATTGGCCGACAGTCGATGTGTGATGCTAGAGTGAAGCTTTGGTTGCTGAAGATAAGATCTAATGTGTGTCCTGCTTTATGGGTGGGTTCGTTGATGAGCTGTTTGAATCCCATACAGCTGAGGGAGCTGAGGAAGGATTCATAGTTAGATGAGCGAGGAGTGGAGTCCACATGGAGATTGAAGTCTCCTAACAGAATGGTGGGAGAGTCAGTGTTAATGTGCTTCACGATGTATTCTATTAATGGAGAAGGGTCTGCCTCGAGACGTCCAGGGGGGGGCGTAAATAAGGCCTATTTGTAACTGTGAGGATTTGAAAATTGAGAATTCTAAGGAAGGTGAGGAGATAAATTAGTGTAATGATAGACCTAGCTCTTTTTTGGCAGCGAGTAAAAGGCCGCCTCCTTTTCTTTTTAATCTGGGGACGGAGAAAATGTCGAAGGTTTGTGTGGGGAGTTGGTTGATGAGGACCGTGTCTTCTGCCTCTCCCTGGTGCAATGCATTGTTACATGTCCACTGCCCTTCGCACCAACTAAGGTCCTCCCACCTCTGTGGGAGGACCTTAGTTGGTGCTCAACTTGCTAAAACAAGGAATTGTGCCTTCCCAGTTGTGGCTCCTATTTTCTGGACCTCCCTGTCTGAAGTACTAGCCTTGGCTGATAGCCTGAAAACATTTAAGACCCGCCTAAAAGCATTTTTGTTTAAATAAGATTATTAATTTTTGCCAGGTAGTTTTCTTTCTAAGATCTAAGCAGTACCTATGATATGATGTCTGTATTCATGTTTTAATGTTTTATTGTAGTGTAAGATTTTTCTTTTTTATATTTGTTCTCTTGTACATCACTTATTCTATATATTAAGCGATTCATCAATTTTTAAGAAAGATAAAAAGACTTAAGAGTATAAAAGTTGGAAATATTGTTGTGAATATAGAAAATGAGGCATGTAACTTGGAGGTGATAATGGATTCTCAACTTTCATTTAAAACACAAATTGGAAAAAGTAGCAAAAATAGCTTTTTTAAATTACAGTTACTTCATCCTCTTAATTATTTTACCTATGGAAGAGTTTTAGTTGGTAGTACAGCCATTGTTTTAAGCCATCTAGATAACTAATTTCATTTATTTTGGCCTCCATATATATTTATTACAAGTTTTACATGTCCCGGGGGCTTTACGCGCGTCACTGGGCCTTTATAAAATATGCCCGGTGCGCGTAAGGCGATTTACGCGCATAGAGCTTTTAAAATCTGGCACGTAATGTTTTATTATATATGTATTCCATGTTGAATGATTTTGGAATTGCGGAATATAAGCCGTAAAAATAAACAAATAAATAAATAATATATAACAAAAGGACATCTACTAGAGAATAGAACATAAAAACTATAGTCTACTAGGCCATAGGCCAAAAGGACACTTAAAGGAGAGGGCCTGGGTTGAAGAAACACTGTCAGTTGAGAGATGGAAGTAGTAAAACATGTCACTTACAGGCTAGGGAGAAAATCAGACAGCGAACAGACATGGGTTGGTAGGATGGCCTGCTGCTACTACTACGTAACATCCCATAGAGCTATATAACAAATACCTGCATTATGCATGCTTCGGTTTTGTAAGAAATAGTTCTATGTCCTGTTTAAGCAAACATAGGATGCACAAGTGTCCCAATTTTTTTTAATTTGGCAGAAGGCAGAAAAAAATGACTGAATATCAAACATGGCACACATGGGCAGATGTAGGATTTTAAAGAGGGTGTGGGGGGAGGGGGGAGGAAGGGTACAGGTAGTTCAGGACCCCTCCCTCATCTTCCTTTCTGCTTTTTCTTCTCCTCTCATCCTTCCAGGATATTCTCTACCCACGCTCTCCCATTTTTATCTACTCTTGCCTCCAAGATCTCCTCAATCTCCCATCTCCCTTAAATTAATCTCCAACTCCCCCCTTAATTTCTTTTCCCCTTGTGGAAAATTTCAGGACTTCCAGCTGTGAATTCCTGGGTTAGTTCTGCAGACAGCTGCTATAAGGTTTGGAGTGCGCTGTTTAAGCTAGGCAAAATAGTAGAAGCTGCTTGGGTCTGGACATGTGACAAAGGGGGCTAAGCAGCAAACCAACATAGGCCAGTAATTCAGAGGGAATCCCACCTGTATCAATGCATTGTGGCTGACACGCAGTTAGAAAAAGAAACTCTCTCATTTACTCTTATAATGCAAGAAGGCAGTGAGAGCTAAGGCTACAGATCCAAAGACGACGTATGGCTATTGCACGCTAGGATGATTGAATATATATTTATTAGGAGCTAAAGTATTACCTTATATACAGGCCGATGCAATACAGTGCGTTCAGCTGAGTGCACTGGTTTACCTCCGGTTGGATGCGCATTTTGGACGTGCGTCCACGGGGCCTTACGTTATTAGTGGATTAGTGCGTCCACAACGCGCGTCCAACACGCAGCAAAACTAATAGCGCTCATCACATCAAATGCATGTTGATGAAGCTATTAGCTATTCTCCCCAGACGCAAAACAAACAAACAAACAAATAAATAAATAAAATAAATAGTGCGCCGGACTCACACATTTTTACGTTCAGAGCAGGCTTTAATTTCTCAGCAGCCCAAAAAGTTGAACAGAAAAGCAGAAAATACTGCTTTTCTGTACATCCTCCAACTTAATATCGAGGTGAGCGTCTATTCTCCGAACCTGAGGCTGTGCACCAGTTAGGAAAACAGACGGCGATAAATTCAGCTTCCATTTTCTCAACCCACTGACAGCCGACCTCTTCTGCCAAAGACCCTAGCACCTCCTCCGGGCACTGAACACTGAGCGCCTGCTTTCGACGCACTTTTATTGCATCGGCCCCTTTGTCTTAAGCGTGATTACAATTTTTTTCTTTACGTTTTTAAATTTAAAGCAGAGAAATGCAAAGCCAGACTAGGGGGGCCTTCCGGGAAAAATCCCACCAAGTTTCCCCTTAAGGGATTTTCCATACCCTTAAGATTCCTCTCCATCTTCTCCTACCGACCAGGGTCTTCGTCATCTCCTTCACTTTTAAATTCCTCTGCCTCTCTCTCTTCCATTTCCTGAGGGTTTTTCTTCCTCTCTCCCTAAGGGTGTGCAGCAAAACATTTTCTTGTTTTCTTTTTTTTCCCCCCATGAGGATAGTTTCGTTTTAAGGGAACTGGCTTAAATAATGCTAAGGGGAAGACTAGAGAGAGACTGTGGGGCCCATGGGATGTGGAAGGCCATCTTGTGGGGGTGCAGCGGGGAAGGCCTTAAGAGAGAACTTTATTTTAAATGGCAGCTGGCCTTTTTTTTTTTTTTATGGAAGTGGCAATATACAAAATGAAAGAAAAATCAACATTTTGTTCATTTTTCTTTCGCTTGGAAAGCAGAAACAAGCACAATAGGAACTGTTGTTTCAAATGACAGCTCATCCCTATCTCCCCCTACAATCTCCCAAATTCTTCTTCATCTGCCCCTCCTCTTCTTCAGGGTCCCTTTCATTTTGGGGAGCCTCGTACAATGGAGTGGCAGGCCAGCATGGTGGAGACGCGATGAGCATGTGCACCCTGTCCCCTCTGCTGCTCTTCCCCCCGTGTAAACAGAAATCAGAGAAGGGAGAAGGGGAGCAGTCGCACACCCGGAGTGCAGCTTACTGTGCCCCCCATGCTACCAGGCTGCTGTCACTGCCAGTGATCACATTCCCGGGAAGGAGGGGAGTCAGAGGAAGGACGACCTTTCAGACATGCTAACGCCCGCTATTGCTTTTACCAAGGCTGTGTCTCGTATTTGGGGGGATGTATCGGAGGCTAGAGGCAAGTGTAGGAAACAGGGGGCTCACATGTCAGAGAGGAAGGCAAAGGGAAATCTTTGTAAGAGTAAGGAGGATAAATTATTGATGCGAACATTTAAAATCCCAGGTCTTGCATAAAAGTGTTCGTTATAGTATGGAGTCAATTGGCATCTAGGACTTTCCTCCATTCTTTGCCTATCAAAAAACAATCTTCATTGAATAAGGCTCTCAATCTTTATTTTAGAAAGGAACCAAATTCCCACTTTCAGATTTTAATTATATATATAATCCAAGCCCAATTCTTCACAATATTAATGTCAAACGAAACCTCAAAATACAATACCAGCCAAAGAAAGCAGCAGAAACTGCATGTGTAAAAGATACAATGAGCTTTTTGTGCTTGCCTTTCAATCCCTCCATTAACGGGATTGATTCCTCTTTCCTGATAAAGTGTTAACATTCTCTTGCAAAGTCATGCAAAATTACGAAGTGAATGCATCATTCCTACTAGCCAGCTCACTGCTACAGCTGACCAAGTACCATTGCTTATGAAACCAATCTGTTTGGCTGAAAGATTGCATCTGTCCCGCTTACCAAACTTAAAAGTAGTTTAAACACTTACAGATAATTAAGAAGTGATTCTAAATCATACCGGCACTTACCTGGACAAATCCTAGGATTTCAAAAATCCCACTGGTTTCACCAGCCCTGAGTTATCCAGATAAGTAGCTAGCCAGCCAGCTAACTACTTAGAGGCTGATGCAATAAAAAGCTAGGAAATAGGGCGCCGAAAAGTCAGCGCCCGCTTTCCTAACGCGCACATGGCGCCCACAAGGGGGGGGAGGGCGCCATGCTATAACCAAATTAGGGGGTTGCGCTAGCAAGGAGGCACTAGGATCGCTTGCGCGACCATAGTGCCTCCTTGCTAACGCGACCCCACTGCGGCTGCCAGTTATGAAGACCGACGCCGGTAAACTTGGCGTTGGTCTTCATAACTTGGCCATCTGCAGAGGTTTTTTTTTTTTTTTTTGCTTAAGAAAATAAGTACAGAAAAGCAGTTTTTACTGCTTTTCTGTACTTCTTTTACCTGCGCTCAGCTATTAACGCCTGCTCCAGGCAGGCGTTAATAGCTGAGCGCAAACTTTTTTTTTTGCATGTGGAGTGAAAAAGCAATAGGCTCATTCACATGCATTTGAATGTGATGAGTGCTATTGCATTCACTTTGCATCCTATGCATGTTAAATAGGCGCTAATCCCCCTGTTGCACTAGGGGGTGGATTAGTGCCTATTTAACCCGCATCAGAGTGCGGGTTATACAGTGCACCCAAGTGAGCGCACTGTATTGCATTGGCCCCTTAGAGTGATAACTCAGGGGTGTTCAGAGGGGGTTTGGGGGTAAATATATCTGGCTAAGGGGGTCATTTACTAAACTGTGGTAAAACGCATTACTGCACTAATGTATGGAATTTGTAATTCCACACGTTATCTGTAACTTAAAAACCTGGCATCTCGCAACTATTTAGACAAGTTGATTTGCATTCAAGTGCAAGCAAATCAGTTCATTAATAGGGCTTTAGTATGCTAATCAAATAATATGGCTTGCCTTAAAATTCACAAGTTGCATTATTTGATGCAAGTTAACACCTCAAAGGAGTGTAGGTAGCTTTCTCCTGGAAGTCATGGGATGCTCCCTGGACTCTTCCTTAAACCTGGCAAGAGAAGGCACATGGTATACGTGTTCAGGAAGGCTTTTCCAGGTGCTTGGTGCAGCAAGCTGGAAGGCACAGAGTCGAGATTTAGCAATTGAGAAAAAGGGCATACAGATGAGCAGCTTCCGTTTACCCACTGAGCGAAGTTTGGGAAGAGGGGCACACGGGGAAATCAGAGAGAGAGGGGTAATGTGATGCTGCAAGTGAAGGCAAGAAGCAGCAGTTTAATTATGCAGAAGTGGATAGGCAGGTTACAAAATCATGGTAGCACCGGAAGACGATAAAGCATGCTGCTGAGTTTTGAACAGATCGTTCAGCAGCAGACCCATGAAGAGCAAGGCGCAGTAGTGAGAGATGATGAGAAAGCAGGTAAGGATTCTGGAGGTATTTTCATACAGACAGGGATGGATTTTGGAGAGGCTGTACTTTTTGGCCATGTTGTGGATGTGCGAGGGGAGGAACGAGAGGAGTCAGAGGACACCAAAGTTGTGGGCCAAGGGAAAGGCAGAAGATTGCCTTGTTATTTACAGAGATTGAGAAAGGGGGAATGGGGAAGTGGCTTTGGAGGGGAACGGTAAACTAAGAAGTTCTTTTTTGGCTATGCTGAGTTGTAGGTGATGATGGAAACATCCAGGCAGTAATGGTGGACAAGCAGGCTGAGACTTGCACAGAAGTAGATCTGAAAGTCATTCACATGCACATAATATTGGAAGCCAGGGGAGGAGATCAGCTTACCCCGAGTGCAGAGAGAGAAGAGGACCCAGGGCTGAGCTTTGAGATATGCCAACCAATAAAAGGATAGTAGTGGAAGAAGATCCATCAGAAGATACCTCTCCTAATGCACTTTGTGTAACAGGAGAACCAAGATAGAATTGAATCTCAAAGTCCATGTGAAATCTGGGTGGTAAGGAGCAGATGATAGTTAATAGTGTCAAAAGCAGCAATAGGTCTAGGTCATTGAGGATAAATACAGAGTAAAGGCCCTCAGCCTTGGCCATGAGGAGTCACCAGATACCTTGGTAAGGGCTATCTCTGTGGCATGGAAGGTGGAATCCAGACTGGAAAACGTTTACGATATCTTGATGTGATCACACTTCTAGTATTAGCTAGGAAAGCAGGGGGTCACAATCAGTCCTGGGGCTAAGTCTCTGTACAGTCCAAACAGCCGCAGGGTGTGGATTCTCCATTAGAGTGCGATGGATAGACCTCCAGGGTCCAAAGTGTGTGTGAGGGGAGGGCTCTTCCCAGCACAATACCCAAGGTACATCAGATTCTTCAAACTCCTAAATTTCCTCCTAGCACAGAGACTCTAATGGGGATCTCCAGATGAAGAAAAAACTGCTTATTCTCACTTTCTCTCTCCAGGTAGCAGATCTTTTGGATGAAATGTCTAAGGCAATAGGGCAAAAACTATTTTCCTTTCCCTACTCTTGGGCAGGAGAAACAGCTGCAAATTTATTCGCAAAGCCAAAGGAAAAAAATCTTCATAAAAATCCTCAATCACCCAGAATAGAGTCATTCCATTTATTCACTGAGTGTGAGATGGAACAAGAAAAGCTCCTCTCATCCTAATCCTTCCCAAAGGCAGGGGGATTTTCCTTTCTTGAGACAAGACCAGGAGATCCAGGGAAAAGTATCAAAAAATTAAATCCAATAATCCTCAACAAACTGCAAAAACTCTGAGGCAATCAACTAGCCAGGGTGTGGACCGAGATTGAAACTGCCTCCTTCCTATTCTGGAAACAAAAAGGTCTTGATGTCCGGTTCACCAGAGATTGGGAAGCAAAGAAAGATACAATCTTATCCTTTCTAATTCCTATAAAAAATGCCTGGCTGAACCCCCACTCTGCCCGTCTTTGAGCGGACAGGAGCTCGCCGCTCCATCAGACCTCACAGGAGGTGCTGTAAGGAACGCTAAACGCTTCTCTCCTAACTAGGAGGGGTGGCGCCATTTTTAAAAGTGTCGGAGTCCAGGGTAGGAGCGACTGGGCATTGCTCCCACCCTTTCTGGAGGATCGGGAAAGGGTAAGTGGGTGCTGGGGTGGGATTTTAAAAGGCGGGGGAAGAAGAGAAAGCAAGCCCCAAGCCCCAGGCCTGCTCCAGGCTGGTACGGGGCAGGCAGCAGCAGGTTGGCATCAGCACCGGGCCGGCTCAGGACAGGTAGGCCTCAGCCCCTGCCAGGGCCCCCAGAAGCCAGGTTTTCTAACGAATGTAAAAAAAAAAAAAAAAAAAGAGAAATCCCCCCCACCAAAATGAAAAAAAACAACAAATATAAAAAAAATGGGGGCTGCACATCCCTAACTCCTAACCTCATGTCTTAGGGTAGGGCCATCTAATGGAGATCCCAAAGGCGTCTCTAACACTGAGATGCAAGAAAGCTGAAACAGCAGAAGTAAATTGTTTGCTCTGTCTCTGGCTGCTTCGTTCTCCTCCTCTCCTCTTCCCCTATCTCCTTCCCTCTCTTTTACCTGTAGCAGTTTGTACTCAAATTCTGCTGGCTGTGTGGATTTTCAGACTGAGGTGCTTGGGGCTAAATTTCATGCATTAACAACCAATGAACAGGGAATAAAAACTAGTCAATTACATGCTATAATTAACTTACGGGGAAGAAAACATGCAAAAGCAGCCAAGTTGTGCGCCGAAGACAGATTTTTTTTTTTTTTTTTGCCATTGTCCTTGTACGGCACGCAGCAATCCTCCAGGGTGAACCTCCCCCCTCTCCCCGTCCCTGCTGTGACTGTGCTGGAGCCTGCTGCATTCACTGACTGAGCAATTTTCAAACTGTACAATGCCAGACCAATGAATAATGTTCATGCCGTCATCGCCGCTAGTGTAACCTGCAAAAAAAAAAAAAATCTTCTACTTCTAACCTCTTTTCCATCTGAATCTTTGCTCCTTTAAGCCTCTGCCGTCCCCATCTGTTGTCAGTAGCTGGAGGGCACTCCTAAGTAGAAAATCTATAGCAGCTTTAATTACTGTCCCAAAAGTTGTCAGTTGCTCTGCTGTAATCACCCTGCAAGTGCCAGGAACCTTAAGAAATGATGAAATCGCCACAGCACTGAAAAAGCGATACAGCTTGGATCCGTCTGAGGACGCGGGGAGTTGAAATATTAGATGTCATTTTGTGAAATGGAACCTACGGATTGCACCTGTGTCTATTCTATGACTTCCAGGACATATTTCTTTTAAGCATCGAGTTACTGTGCACAGAAAATAAAACGCGATGCTCTGGAAGGTCAATATTCAGTAACCTGGAGAGTAGAGAAATTATCTGGATGAAGTTACCCAGCTAGCCAAATATTCAGTGGCACTCATACTTGGCTAAAATTACCCAGGATAAGTTATTCAGGCAACACTGCCATTCACTGGGCTTTTGAATATAGGAAGAAAAAAAAAAAAAAAAGTAAAAGACAGCAGCACCCCAGTCTGCCCTTTCTCCTGGCTCCCCCCCCCCCCCCCCCAGGCTAAAAAAAAATGTAGCACATGTTATGTTGAGTGGCCCTCCTCTTGGCTCCCAGGATAAAAATATATCACAGGCCAAGTGGCCCCCCATACCCCCCCCCCCCCCAAGATATTTCAACAAAGGTAATACAGGCCAAGTGGTAACAATCCCCTCCCCCATCCCCCCAAAATTGCACTGGAAGCTCAATGGGGCTTCACTGTCAGAGAAGGGCCCAATCCAGTTCAGAGCTCAGTGACAGGGAAGGAGCCAGTGCCCTAAGAGTGGGTCCTGGCTGATTCACTGACCCTGAAGTGAATACATGAATGCTAGTGCTGGCACCTGTTAGCCGTACTGGCACTTAATATTCATCCTAGCAGGAGCCACGATTGGTGCCCACATGGGAGACTGTGTTTACCTTTTTCTGTCCGAAACTGTGGCATGGTTTGCCCTCAGAGTTGACAATTGTCAAGATTACTTGAAGTTTCGTAAAGATGTGAAAGCAAGGCTTTTTAGGAGGGTTTTCCTCAGAAATGTATTTTATCTTGCGTTCTGTTTTATTTAGTGTAACTGATGTGTATTGTGTACATGTGAATGTTCTTTGCTCAGGAATTTTTTTTAAATACTGCGTGTGCAAGAAGTGTGAATAATTGAGTGTCCCTTTTCCTAACCGGCTGACAGCCACCTCTCCCAGGCACCTGCTGCTGAGGAGGCGCTAGGGGTGTGCAAGTTCCCCTAGTGCCTCCTTTTTATCGCGGCACCCAATTTAAATATTAAATTGGGATTCCGGGACAGGTAGAACAGCATGTGTTAATGGAACAGGCGCTCAATCATGAGCACCCGTTTAACGCGCGCCAATATTGCATCGGCCTGACAGAGTGTGTATCTGTGTCAGAGAGAAAGATACAATCTTTGTGTGTGTCTCTCACTCTCTCTGACACAGACACTCTTTCTGACATGCTACTGTTGTACTGCTGCTTATGTGCTCACACAGTGAGTGCCCCCAGTCCAGCACTGCTGCATCCTGGTGTAAAGTTCCTGTTTGCTGCTAAACCTTCCCCATTCTGCAGCAGCCCCCTCCCTTTCCCAATCCCATTCTCTAGGAGACTCACTGGTTCCACAGTCAGTTGCTTCTCTCAGAGCTCAGAACAGTCACCTCAGATAGAAGCCTCCTCAACCCTGCATAGGCACTTCCTTCTGGCTTAGCCCCTTCCTTCCTATGCCTGTAAGTAAATAAATAAGACAGTAGCTAGACAGAGTGGCAGTAAGACTTCTATGGTGCTTTCAGTCATCGTGTCACTCACAGAAATTTTGGAAAGCCCCATAAAGGCAGATTAATTTTCAAAAGGAAAAGCTTTTCTATCAATTCTGGCACCAGCCTTGAACAATGAGGACTCACAATGTCTAATGCCTTTGAGAAAACATGTTCGCAAGGCTTGTTGCTTGTTGGCTGGTGGGCAGAAAAGATAATGCTAAGCCACCTTGGTCATCAGGCCATGTGCCCAATATGTCCTCAATGGATTCTTATTAGATAGTGTCCCAGAAATTTCTGCTGGGGTTTCCTTTGCTGTGGAGGGCAAGGATCTTTCTTGACAGCTGCTTTAGCTGTTTCCTGTGTCAGAAGAGATGGTTCTTCGGGAGCAACATGGCTTTGGCCTATGGAGATGAGGTGGTCACTACTCTGGGGCCACTTTTTCCAGCTTCCCCACTATGCCTCTGCTCTTATGCTCCTGTTCATGCATCCTAGCTGCCAGGATCTCCTTCATGTATGTGAGATGCAGGGACTGGAGGGCAAGACTTTCTTTCATCCATGGATCACAAAGTGTAGTAAATATGCAAGTATTGTTTTGTGTCAGATTTCAGTTTCACTTGCAACTGCTGCAGCAAAGATTCCACAAACTGCAATACTTCTATTATTCCCTTTTTAACTTTTCCTCCAGAATATTTACGATAGGGATGACCCAACCGAGAGTAGCACTTCCACAACTCAGTTCCTCCATGTCACCCCTTCTAACAAACTAGTTCAGAACAAATCGAAAATAGACGTTTTCATTATGAAAAACACTTGTTACAAATGATTGCATATCCCTATTTGTACCTATTATGTGTGTCCGAGTATCCATTTCCCCAATATGAACCATAATCAAAGGAAATTTTAACAAATCCTAATTTATTAGGCTCCTGGGATTGTGTTCTTGATACACAAGATTCTGAAAGCTGGATTGCCCCATCTGTAAAGAAGGCAGCAGTTACTAATGGATCCCATCTGCGATGGAATCCATCCCACCAGGCAATGAACATTTGTATGGTAAAGAGGGCAATAGCAAAGCCCATTCTGTGTCCAATAGACATTCGAGGAAAGGATTTTGGTAACTGAGCTCATCTCACTGCTATCAAAGTTGGATGGCTCAACTTTCAGATCCTATTTTCAAAGATATTTTAGAGCATGATATTAAAAATGAATGCGTAAAGTCCAAATGAAATCCATTAGATTGAATGGATTTTATTGGCAGAACAGAACAAATATATTCATTCTTTTTAACCAAACTGAAGGACAATTTTCTTAATATAAGCTAACTGATTACCCTACAAGCATGAGGAGTAACAGTGATTGGTAGATCCCATCCTACAAGTTGTAAGGATTTTCATTGGAAGAAGTGTGGTGAGTAGATGGGGTGATACGGGGAGAGACGAGGATGGGACAGAGACTCACAGGAAGGAAAGGGAAGGGATTTATTGTATACCAGGAGTGTATACTCTAATTAGGAGAAGGCTAAACAGGCCAACTTTGGAGCAAGTATTGCTTCTAGTCCTCATCCAACAAGATGAGCTCAGTCATCATAGGAAGGTAGGTGGGAGTAAGAAAAAGAAAAAAAAGAAGAAAACAGATGTGCAGAGCCTCTGATACATAGAAATGAAATAGCGGCTGTGGAGGACCTGTCTGTGAAAGTGAGTTTCCCATCGATCAACAGCTGTAGTTCCTTTAAGGAGAGGCTGCTGCTTCTACAATAAAAGGCAATTGCTTTAATTGATTGATTATTTTGCTGAGCTCCCTATGTGTGGCTTACGGGAATCCTTTATCTTTCAATGCTTTTGAAATGATGGAGTAAATTGCAAGCAGGAGCCTTTTAATCAGCGTTTCCATTGGAAATGGATAGAGAAATGCTATCATTAAACTTCTTGATTACACTTAGGGGTGTGCTGGAAGGACAGAGACATGGCGGGCATGCAGCACACACTGCCAGCTGGTGAAAGCTGGCAGAAAGTGGTGGGAGAGTGGTCCTTTGAATGCTAGACAGAGTTTGGCTTGTTTTGACCAATACTGCTAATTAGAAATATGCATGGAAAAAAAAATCTTCAGGTTGGTTTGTTATTTTGGTTCATTTGCTATTTTAAATTTGTTTTATTCCTTTTGGTTCCCAAGATAATTAATTTATTTTGTTAAGTCATTTAATTCATTTCCATTAAAAATCAATGAGAGCAGCAAATCATCCTGTTTTGGACTATAACACTGGGGTTATCTCCCCAAGATTAATGAAACTTGCAGGGAAGCATCAGACGCAGAGGGAAGAGCACTCCAAAGCACAGACAATGGCGTGAATTGTCCAAGGCACCGAAAGAGGGGAAAAGGGCAACAACAGTGACAGGAACACCACAAGGGGCAAAACAGTCCATATAGGGGCAGGAACACCACAAGACCCCAGGAGAAGGGCAAAACCAGCACCAACAGTGGCAGAAACATCCCAAGGCACCATGAGAGGGGCAAAGCAGCACCAACAGTGACAAGAACACCTCAACGTACCAAAATAGGGACAAAGGGCACAATAATAGTGGCACGAAAAGCCCCAGGCACCAATGCCAAGAGCAAAGCATAGGCAACACCCAAAGACACTGATTTCACGGCAAGGCGGCAAGAGGGAGTGGCATCAAAAACCCCCACAGCAAAGACAGTAGAATGACACAGCAAGTACCGTGATATGAAGACCTCAATGGACCGTGAGAGATGCAGAAGGTATGGAAAGGATCAGCTTATTACTGGTATCAGCATGATTGTCATTATTATTCTTATGTTGCCTGCTCAAGCGAAATTGCACTTTAGGTATTCAGAGGCTTGATTCTAAATGACGTTTTGGGCAAACTCATATACCAGAAGATACCAATAAACATAGGTACTGTAAGGGAATTTGAAAATAACTTTGAAGAACGAGTCCTAGTGGGCATGAAAGCATAACAGATAAAAAGGGTAAGGTCTGTGCAATATGCTCGGAGGATTCAGACAGACGGCACAGTTAATTAGATCAGGAATGCTAGATCACTTGTGTCATGTGTAATTAATCCTTACACCCAAAGTATTGAGTAAAAGCCAAAGCAGTAGGAATGGAGGCAAAAATATTGCAAGGTACCAACAGAGGAACAAAGCCGCATGAGCCCCGGTGTTAAAAACCCCAAAGCACAGGCGCAGAGGAAGGCAGCAAGCAAAGAGCCACCAACATCCCAAGTGACATTTTATTTACTACCCTTTAACCAAAAGATATCAAGGTAAGATACAGAAAATACATATACAATAATAAACACAAATAGCCAAAGAAAAAAAAAAATTCCCCCCTTCCATACAGAACAGCATATACTTGCTGCATTAAAAGCTTAAGGCCATTATCCAGACACTTGAGAAAATGAAAAGAAATAGCCAACTTTTGACCTGCTTCCTAAACCTCTCTCTCAAGTCTTCTGGAATAGCATTCCATGAGGCCGGGGCAGCCTTAAATGGCTGATCTTATAGATGCCAGGCACACAGTTGATAAAGGCGGCAGCACCAGCAGATTTTATTGAGAAAATCTAGACTGCCTAGTAGGAATGTAAAGGTCAGACTAGCAGCTAAATATTTGGGCTCCCCTCTGCGGAGACATTTAAAAGTCAAACAAAGGATTTTAAATTTAAGACGGCTCTCAACAGGGAGCCAGTGTAACTGCTGCAGTGTTAGATTAATATGATCACTCCTAAACCCACCAGCTAGGGATGTACAATCAACATTTCCTATTTCATTATAAAAATGGAACAAAATAAAAAAAAACAAAAAACAAACTACATTTTGTTTTTCTTTTGTAAGGAACACTGCCAAAATTAAAAAAAATAAAAAAAACTCTGTTGCTGGATCAGTGCTCTCTGAGGTCTCTCCAAATCTTCCCCCCCAAAAAAAAGCTGCCAGGGTCTTTCCCTGCCCCCGCTAACCTCCTTCTGTGGGGGCCCTGAACATTGCTTCCTGCTTCTCCTGGAGCTGCTGCTCATCCTTCGTACTCTGGTTAAAATGCTCCGCTCCTTTCCTGCACATCTCTAACAGTTCCTATTAGACAAAAAAAAACTGTCACCCTTCTTGGCCCCCTAGCCCCCACTCATCCTTTACTGCGTCATGCTGTCGATGAGGAAAGCATCGGACCCCCCTGTTGTTCCCTGATCATGATCCTGCCACCATCTATAACCCTGAAATTGGGAAAGGTCATGTGTTTCCAGCCTAGCCGCCAGATCTCCATCATCGCCCTTGCTGCTGCTACAGTATGGGCTGAAGTGTGGCTCTGCATCACCAGCAGTGGTGGTCTGACGGGCCTGACCCTGCCTCACCCAGCTGCCACCAGCGTACTGGCAGGGAGCGGTGGACACGCGCACCATTCGGGCTGGTCCACATGGCACTACTAGTGAAACGGATGCTACTCCCTTGTGTCTTGGCCTGCTGCACCTGCATCCAGGTATGGCGCTGCGTGTACAGGCTGGAGCTTGCTCACCTAACAAATACTGTCCTGTCAGACACTCTTTGTAACTGGGGGGGGGGCTAAAAAGTGCAGCAGCTGCTTAAGTCCCACCTGGTCCATCCAGGGAAATCATTTCCCCACTGTACCATGTCACTGCTTTTAATGCTGTCTGCCTTTCCCCCTTGGGACAATGATGTGGAACACCGCCCCATATGCTCTATAATGGCTTGTCACTGGCATGTGAGGGAGAGCTGCTGGTCTGCCAACTCGCTGGGGGCAAGGGGGCGCGGGTATTAGTTTGGAGGACGATCTTCCCCTTTGCTGCCTCTGCTAGGAGTAGAGGATGGACTCCCCAGACCAGTACTAGCCTCCCCTTAAACCAAAATTAAATTTGTTTCTTTTTTTCCTGCAAATGATACACATAACCGTATCCTGTATTGATCCTACACTGCCACACTTACTCACAGACAGAAAATTATGGAAGAACTAGGTGCAGTTTTTATCCATTACACTAGAGGGCAGGAGTGCAAGGGACAGAAATATGCGTTTCTGGAAAGGGCTATGAGGGAATGAGTGAGAATCTAGTGTAGCAATTGGGCACTTCTAGATATAACTGCCTGAAATATATGTACCCCAGGCTTTTAAAAATTATTTATTTGAACACAAAGCAGCAATGTACTCATGGAACATACTTTTAAAAGATGCACCTGCTATGAGCCATGGAATATGTAAATTGGCTGGCTGGTTTTAGGCAGAGAGAGACATATTAGTTACTAGAACCGAGTCACAGACCATGGAAAACTTTTCCGGTTAAAAAATGGTCATTAAATAAAGAGAACCCACATAACTTGGGAAGAATTACAGCATTTTCTAAGCAATTAAATCTCTCCGTCTCATTTCTGCACTTCTGAACTCACTCCTGACCCCCCTTCCCCTGCTCCCATAGCAGCAGAAATATGAGCAAAGCATTATAACCAAAGAAAAACATATTGGACTTTATTTGTGGTTTGGGAAATCCAGTTTGACCACTGCACTTCGCTTAGTCAGTACAGAAGAAACATACATCATCAAGCATGGGAATACAATTTACTGCCTTGCCAATAACACTTCGTCTTAGGACCTGCTTTGGCGTTTACAGAAAAATAACACAAAATACTAAGCATAGTAATGCTTTGCCAGAGCTAATAAACCATTTCCCTACCGTGGCTAATAAACCATTTCCCTACCGTATGTCCAAGTAGTGTATATTGTCTCTTATTAAATCACAAGGCAAGCACGTGGCAAAATGGATGCTATCACCACACACCCTGTAAGCTGAACACATGACATTTTCTCAACTATCAGGTACATCTCTCTTTACTAATCGTATTAAGAGGGTAATTTTCAAAGGCCTGTGTAGAGCTATACAAGTACCACCTGCAGACCTTAGCCTGAACTGTTAAAGCGGTCTTGTGAGCATAAGTCCGCTTTGAAAATTCCAGGGTGTGCGCAGAACCACCAGTGCCCACGTACATGCAAAGATTGGCGGCCGATCTTGAGCAGGTGTAAGCGCGTGCAGGTAGATTTACGCGCGTGTTTTTGAAAAGTGAAAGTACGAGCTTAGTTTCTCTGCCCCCCCACCTCCAGCATTCCTCTTTTTGGTGCGCCCAGAGCGCTTCTGCGCATATAGTTTTACCTGCACAACCGTCTGGGCCGTTTTCAATAATCCATTTATGTACAGGGTTTTATGCACTTAAATAGCTTTGAAAATTCACCTCTAAATATTTAGAAACAAACAAAAAAAAGGAGCTTTTCCTGTTGTGTGTAGATGGGTGGCTTATTCTACTTGCTCTAGTCAGCTTCCATGTTTGAGAAAATACTCTACTAGTACAGAGAGAAGGCACCTGAATGGCCTTGTACATGATATAACTATGTCTTCAGTAGCCATTAGAATCAAGCACAGGTACTTTTATTATTCAGATTTATTACCCACCTTTTTGAATTCTCACCTACCAACCCCACTTCTGAGAATCATGCACTCACTAATATTTACTAATCCAGGTGTCGGCAATGTCCCCCATAACCCACTATCTCCTACGGAGATGTTAGCATGTCACGCCTACATGTGAGGGAGGGGAAATAAAAGTCACAGGAAAGTCATCATAAGATTAGCACAGCCAGACTGCGGACGTTGAAAATGATTAAAGTACCAGCATTCAAGGAGCAGCAGAGTGCCAAGGGTTATTACCCCCCTGCTCTAACCAGACCCCCTTCCACTATCCCCACCTCTAAAATAAAACCACACACCAATCAATACTCCACCTTGTATTGCATTTTAGATTTAATTACTTACCTGTTCCAGGTCCAAGCTCAAGTTACAATTCAGGTAATGCAGTTATTTTCCTGCCCATGAGAGCTTACAATCCATGCTGTACCTGAGGTAATGGGGGATAAAGTGAGAAAAGGAGCCTCACTGGGGTTCTTGAACACTGCTGTCTCTTGTTCTCAGCCTGCTGCTCTCCTCTGCTCTTCTACCAGACCAAATGCTGAAACTTACACAATAATATTCTCTAACCTGACCCCCCCCCCCCCCTTTAATTAAAGATGAACAATAATTGCTAGCTTTAACCACTTCACTTCAAGTGCTAAGGTTACTCATTAACCATGTTGGACACAGATGTGAGGATGGGCAGATTAGATTGGCCTTATGGTCTTTAGTTCACATCAAAATCTATATTTCTGTTTCCACTTCTGATATTCACACATCAATATTTTCTAACCTACCCCTACTATCACTTTCACATCTGAGGACCATGCATCTTGATAGCCTCTAACTCGGGGTTGCAGCCCTGTATATACTGGATTGTGGCCTATCAGTGACTAAGATGCAACCCTTTTCCCATCCCTGCACTTTTCTTACTAGAAAGCTGTTCTATAGGAAGAGAGAGGAAGTGCTGCATCCCCATTCAGCTGCCATCTCATGGCTCCACACGGCTCCCCTTCCAGCCCCTGCTATTCATATGATGATCATTGATATCTTTGGGCACGGAGAATCATGCACAGGTGCGAGTTGGCAGTGCACGGTGAGAGGCACATTGGAAAAGAGAGTGAGCAATTGGTGAAGGGGCTAGTGAGTGAACAAGGATGGGAGTGTGATCAAAGGGGAATGGGAAGAGAGACAGCAAGGGAAGGTTGAGAGAGAGAGAGATCAAACAAGGGAATTGGAAAAAGAGAGAGTGAGCAAAGGGGAATGGAAAGCAAGTAGGGATGTGCATTTATTTTCAACAAATGCTAAGCCAAACCAAAAGTGGGACAATTTTGTTTTAGTTTGTTTTACCTTCAATGGAATGAACAATCACCCCCCACAATCCCAGTGTTTTGGGGATTCGTTCATTTTGAAAAATAGTACACACTATTTTCTGAAATGAATAAAAATGTAAGAAGCCAACAACAAAAGTAAATAAATAAAAAATGGAAAAAAAAATTTCCCTGTAGAGAAAAAAAATTGTTTAGTTTCAAAATTGATTTCATGGGGACCGCAATTAGTTTCTTTATTTTCAAAACATAAAGCAAAATAAGATTAATGTTTTAGTTTGATCGTTTTTCATTTGCCATTGAAGTCAATGGGGGAAATATTACATCCTATATTGGGCTCCAAAACTGGGGTTGCTAATCAACTGTTTGTCTTGCTCTTGTCCGCTCCCAAACCATTTTCTCAGTCCCTGCTCTTAAACTTACAGTCAGCACGGATAACCAGTTACAACTGCAGTTCCTCCTAATTTCCTGCAGTCCCCGTGGTAGAAATGGAAGTTGTCGGACCAAGGGGGAGCTCTTGTAACTACGGAATCCTGCAAGGTTCAAACATCAGCTGCTTGAACTGCACAGAGCTACTAGAGCCCCACAGTTCAAACAGCTTTTATATTCCACTGCAGGGGTTGCAGGAAGAGGCTTAGAGGATCTAGGAGGTACTGCAGCTCCTAGTACCTCCAAGATCCTCTAAGCCTCTTTGTGCAGTACATGGTGAGTCAGAGGAGAAAACTGGCATTTTTTTTTATAGTGGCTGCTGAGTCAGGGGAACTAACTAGGAGACTCAGGGCATGGGCCCATGTGCCCAGAGAAACTGATGCCCCTGTTTCAACGTATTATCAACGATGACATTTAGATCCTTTTCCTGAATGGTGACTCCTAATGTGGAACCTTACATTGTGTAGTTATAATTTGGGTTACTCTTCCCTAAGAGCATTACTTTGCATTTGTTCACATTAAATTTCATTTGTCATTTGCATGCCCAGTCTCCTAATTTTGCAAAGTTCTTTTGCAATTTCTCACAATCCTCTTGTGATTTAACAACTTTGAATAATTGTGTGTCATCAGCAAATTTGACCACCTCATTTGTTCTTTTCATTTCCAGGTCGTTTATAAATATATTAAAAAGCAGTGGTCACAGAACAGATCCCTAGGGTACTCCACTATTCACTTTTCTTAATTTGGAAAATTTACCATTTAGATCTGCTCTCTTCTATCTTTTAATCAGTTCCCAGTCCACAATAGGAAACTGTCTCCTATCCCATGACTTTTTAATTTCCTAAGAAGTCGCTCATGAGGGACTTAGATATAGTTTATCTGGATTTCCAGAAAGCATTTGACAGTTAGCTCACCTTTACAGACATGTTTATTTATGCCCTGAAAAAATGAGGCAGAGTGGTGAGGTAAGACTTACCTTGGCTAAATCCATGTTGGTTTTGTCCAATTAAACTATGCTTAGGGCTCTTTTTATTTTGTGTGTACTTAGCAGGGGTTAAAGTTAGTTTTTCTGAAATCCAGAGCACTCACCTTTGAATGAACCAAATTTGCTTACGCTCTAACACTGAATCTAAGAGCATAAGAGATGCCATACTGGGTCAGACCAAGGGTCCATCAAGCCCAGTATTCTGTTTCCAACAGTAGCCAATCCAAATCACAAGTACCTGGCAAGTATCCAAACATTAAATAAATCTCAAGTTACTATTGCTTATTAATTAATAGCAGTTTATGGATTTTTCCTCTAGGAACTTATCCAAACCTTTTTTAAACCTAGCTGCACTAACTGCTGTATCCACATCCTCTGGCAATGAATTCCAGAGCTTAACTATGCGCTGAGTGAAAAAGAATTTTCTTCAATTTGTTTAAATGAGCTACTTGCTAACTTCATGGAGTGTCCCCTAGTCCTTCTATTATCTTAAAGTAAATAACCGATTTATATTAACTTGTTCAAATCCTTTCATGATTGTGTAGTCCTCTATCATATCCCCCTCAGTCATCTCTTCTCCAAACTGAACAGCCCTAACCTTCCTTAGTCTTTCCTCATAGGGGAGCCATTCCATGCCACTTATTTTGGTCACTCTTCTCTGCACTTTCTCCAGTGCAACTATATCTTTTTTGAGATGTGGCGACCAGAATTGTACACAGTATTCAAGGTGCGGTCTCACCATGGAGCAATACAGAGGCATTATGACATTTTCCATTTTATTCACCATTCCCTTTCTAATAATTCCCAACATTCTGTTTGCTTTTTTGACTGCCACAGCACATTGAACCAATGATTTCAATGTGTTATCCACTATGACGCCTAGATCTTTCTTGGGAGGTAGCTCCTAATATGTAACCTACCACTCATCACTGGATCCAAGATGATCCCTTATTAAAACATCAGAAGCACTCTCCCCATTTGTAAGATCAGATCCATGTCAGTTTTATAGGGGTGTGCATTCGTATTGAACATAAATGTAAAACACTACTTTTTTTTTTTTTTTTTAACTTAAAGTGATGAGACATAAACGATCGGATTTCCAACTTATTCAACATAGCTATGTTGAATAAGTTGGAAATCGCGATTGTTGATCCAAAATAAAAATTTAAACCCCTCACCTTCCTTAATCCCCCCCCCAAAGACTTACCACAACTCCCTGGTGATCCAGCGAGGAGTGAGGACGCCATTTCTGAAATTCTTTGCGAGGAGCACGTGACGTCGGCGCCACGTCGGAGTGACGCGGCATCACGTGATTCCCCGCGGGTTCGCGCCGGAACGCTCGTTCGGCCCAAAAGGAACTTTTGGCCAGCTTGGGGGGGTCAGGAGGCCCCCCCAAGCTGGCCAAAAGTTCCTTTTGGGCCGAACGAGGATCCCGGAAGCGACCCCGCGGGGAATCACGTGACGCCGCGTTACTCCGACGTGACGCCGACGTCACGTGCTCCTTGCAAAGTTGGTCAGAAATGGTGTCCTGACCCCGCTGGACCACCAGGGAGTTGTGGTAAGTCTTGGGGGGGGGGGGATTAAGGAGGGTGAGGGTTTAAATTTTTATTTGCACATATGGACATATACTCAACTCATTGAATTCTGTTTATGTCCATATTGACCGCAAATGGGACCCCCTTTGGACATATGGACTTAAACTTTTGCTCTGCACATCCCTACAGTTTTATCACCATTTCCTGGAACAGTTCTTGCTACAGACAGGCCAGACCTCCCTGCTTCTAGATGACACTGCAGCCGGGATGACCCAATCAATAGCGCATCTCTTTTCATGGCAATTTTGTGAATATCTTCAATTAGATCTCTCTGCCTGCAAAGGAGGTATATATATCATACTCTCTTTCCAGACTGGCCCACAGTGCCTCCTCATTACCTTATAAACCTTGTAGTTCTGTTGCTTTAATATATTTTGTATATAGCACCATTCCTCCTCCCTTTCTTCCTACCCGGTCCTTCCTGAATGGAACATAGCATGGTATAGCTATATCACAGTCATGGTTCTCTGCGTACTGCATCTCTTCAAAAACCACTATAACCAAGTCAGCCTCTTCTATTATTGTCTGTACATCTGGGATTATTTCCCATACTATGAGCATTAATGTAGAGAGCTTTCCAGATTTTGCCCATTTTTTCCTCCCTTTCGTTGAACTATCCAGTGTCTCTCACCCATCTCCCACAGAGGTTTCAGAAACCCATAGTTGCGATGGAGAAGGTACAGAGAAAGGTGACCAAAATGATAAAGGGAATGGAACAGCTCCCCTATGAGGAAAGGCTAAAGAGGTTAGGACTTTTCAGCTTGGAGAAGAGACAGCTGAGGGGGATATGATAGAGGTGTTTAAAATCATGAGAGGTCTAGAATGGGTAGATGTGAATCGGTTATTTACTCTTTCAGATAATAGAAAGACTAGGGGGCACTCCATGAAGTTAGCATGTGGCACATTTAAAACTAACCGGAGAAAGTTCTTTTTCACTCAACGCATAATTAAACTCTGGAATTTGTTGCCAGAGGATGTGGTTAGTGCAGTTAGTGTAGCTGTGTTTAAAAAAGGATTGGATAAGTTCTTGGAGGAGAAGTCCATTACCTGCTATTATTTAAGTTGACTTAGAAAATAGCCACTGCTATTACTAGCAACAGTAGCATGGAATAGACTTAGTTCTTGGGTACTTGCCAGGTTCTTATGGCCTGGATTGGCCACTGTTGGAAACAGGATGCTGGGCTTGATGGAGCCTTGGTCTGACCCAGTATGGCATGTTATGTTCTTAAAAGGCTATATGGTAAGGATGGCCTACATTTGTCTGTAGCAGGAAGGAGGATGCTAAGTGAGAAATTCAAATCATATGTTATCAGACATTTAAACTAAAGAATGGGGGTGGCAGGAGATGGCCAATGAAATTGACATGTCACCCCCAAGCAATACAGAAAGTGGGAGTAGAAAATAACAACCAATCAGCTCAAAAAAGCTGAAAAGGTGTATACGAAGTACAACAAATCAAGGGGAAAAAACTGGAAAGCTATGACTACAAATGCTTGTAGTTTGGGCAATAAAATCCCAGACCTGCAAGCCCTAATGGTGGAGGCGGACTTGGACATTGTTGCTGTTACAGGAAACATGGTTCATGGATTCTCATGATTGGGATATGGCAATACCGGGCTATAACTTGTTAAGGAAGGGCAGAGAGGACAGAAAATGGGGAGGAGTAGCTCTTTATGTCAAAAACAATATCCAAGCAACCGAACTGCAAGGATTGTGGGGTAGAGAAGAAGCATTATGAGCCATCCTAAAAAAAGATGATGGTGCATCCATTTTTACTGGAGTAGATTACAGACCCCTGCCTCAAATGGAAGAACTAGTCAGAGATCTGGTCAAAGACATCCAAAAGGTGGGAAAGAAAGGAGAGGTGCTGATTGTTGGACTTTAATGTGCCAGACATAGACTGTAGAATCCCTTCTGTGGAATCTATCAGAAGTAGAGAGATAGGGGATGCTCTGCAAGAGGCTTTGTTCAAACAAATGGTAATGGAATCCACGAGGGATGGAGTTATACTCGGCTTAGTGCTCACTAATGGGAATGATGTCTCTAATGTCCAGATGGGTGCCCACCTCAGCACTAGTGATCAAACAGTATGGTTTGATATTGCAAATAGGATACAGAGAGGTCACACGAAGACTCAAGTTTTGAATTTCAAAAATGGGGACGTATCTGGAGGTGGAAAAACAGTGGGCCAAACTAAAAGGAGCAATTACAACGGCAACAAATCTATATGTTAGAAGAGTAAACAAAAGTAAGAAAAATAAGAAACCGATCTGGTTCTCAAAAGAGGTGGCTGATAAAATAAAAGCAAAGAGAACAGCATTCAAAAAATATAAAAGGATCCCAAAAAGAGGAACACAAGGAAGAATATCTGGTGAAACTGAGGGAGACAAAGAAACAAATCAAGAAAGCAAAAATTCAGGCAGAAGAAGGATTGCCAATGAGGTAAAGTAAGGTGACAAACCATTTTCAGAAATATCAGAGAAAGGAGAAAGGTCTGTAGTAGTAGTGAAATTGAAAGGTTAGAAACACATTAATGTGTGGAGAGAGACGAAGAAATGGCCAAAATATTAAACAAATACTTCAGTTCGGTATTCACTAATGAAGACCCTGGAAAAGGACCATCGCTAGTTGACAAGACCGTAGATGGGGGTGAACAGACAAAACTGTTTACAGAAGAGAATGTATGGGAAAAGCTAGGAAAACTGAAAGTGGACAAGGACATGGGGCCAGATGAGGTACATCCCAGAATACTGAGGGAGCTCGGAGATATGCTGGTGGGTTCACTGAAGGACCTGTTGAATAGATCCCTGGACACAGGAGTGGTACCGAATGACTGGAGAAGAGCGGTGGTGGTCCCGCTTCACAAGAGTGGGAGCTGAGAGAAGACTGGAAACTACAGGCCAGTTAGACTCACCTCAGGGTGGGAAAATTAATAGAGACTCTGCTGAAGGAAAGGTTAGTGAACTATCTACAATCCAGTGGGTTGCTCGACCTGAGGCAGCATGGATTCACCAGGGGAAGGTCCTGTCAGACAAATCTGATTGATATTTTTAATTGGGTGATTAGAGAACTGGAACAGGGAAGAGTGCTCATTGTAATTTACCTTGGATTTTAGTAAAGATTTTGATACAGTACCATATAGGAGACTCGTGAACAAAATGAGAAGCTTGGGAGTTGGTGCCAAGGTAGTAGCGTGGACTTCAAACTGGTTGACTCACAGGAGACAGTGTGTAATGGTAAATGGAGAAAGAACAGTGTTAAGTAGAGTGCCGCAGGGATTGGTTTTGGGACAGATTCTGTTCAATATCTTTGTGAGCTACCTAGTGGAAGGAATAGAAGGTAAAGTTTGTCTATTTACAGATGATACTAAGATCTGCAACAGAGTGGACACATTTGAAGGAGCAGAGAGAATGAAAAGTGATATAAGTAAGCTTGAAGAGTGCTCAAAGTTTTGGCAGCTGGGATTCAATGCCAAGAAGTGCAGAGTCATGCATCTGGGGTACGGCAGTCCAAAATAGCTTTATATGATAGGTGGTGAAAGACTAATGAGTACGGACTGAGAGAGGGACCTTGGTTTGATAGTGTCTGTTGATCTGAAGATTGGTGAAGCAATGTGACAAGGTTGCACAGAGAGAGAAATAACCAGTAAGAAAAAAAAAAAGAGGTGATAATGCCCTTGTACAGGTCCTTGGTTAAGCTTAACCTGGAGTAATGCATGCAATACTGGTGCCTGTATCTCAAAAAAGGATAAAGACAGGATAGAGGCGGTCCAAAGAAGAGTGACCAAAATGATGAGGGATCAGCACTGGAAGACTTATGAGGTGAGGCTGAAGAATCTGAATATGTATATCCTGGAAGAAAGGAGGTGCATGGGAGATATGATACAGACCTTCAGATATCTGAAAGGCTTTAATGATGCACGATTGTCAAACCTTTTCCATTGGAAAGAAATCAATAGTACTAGGGGTCATGAAATGAAACTCCAGGGAGGATGATTCAGAGCCAATGTCACAAAATATTTCTTCATGGAGAGGGTGGTGACTGCCTGGAATGCCCTTCCAAAAGAGGTGGTGAAGACGAAAACAGTGAAGGAATTCAAAGGGGCATGGGATATACACTGTGGGCCGGATTTTAAAAGGGTTACGCGCATGGGGTAGATTTTAAAAAAATGCGCGTTTGCGTACTTTTGTTGGCGCACCAGGCGCAAACAAAAGTATGCTGGATTTTATAAGATACGCGCGTAGCCGCGCGTATCTTATAAAATCCTGGATCGGCGCGCGCCGGCTGCCCAAAATCGGCAGCCTTGCGCGCGCCGAGCCGCACAGCCTGCCTCCATTCCCTCCGAGGCCGCTCCGAGCTCCGAAATCGGAGCGGCCTTGGAGGGAACTCTCTTTCGCCCTCCCCTCACCTTCCCTTCCTCTACCTAACCCACCCCCCCGGCCCTATCTAAACCCCCCCCCACCTTTGTCCACGGATTTACGCCTCCCGGAGGGAGAAGTAAATCCACGCGTGCCAGCGGGCCGCTGGCGTGCCGAGACGCGGCCTGGGGGTGGTTCCGGAGGGCGTGGCCACGCCCCCAGACCGACCCGGGCCGAAACCACGCCCCCGAAACGCCCCCGAAACGCCGCGTCCCGCCCCCAAAACACCGCGTTGATCGGCCCCGCCCCGACACGCCCCCGACAAAAAACCCCGGGACTTACGCGAGTCCCGGGCCTCTGCGCGCGCCGGCAGGCCTATGGAAAATAGGCGCGCCAGCGCGCAAGGCCCTGCTCGTGTAAATCTGGGCGGATTTACGTGAGCAGGGCTTTTAAAATCCGCCCCATAAGGTGTGCGCGTAACCCTTCTAAAACAGCCCTGTGCGTGCCGAGCCTATATTGCATAGGCTTCCAGCACGCGCGTAAGTCCCAGGGCTTTCTTGGGGTGGGTGTGTCAGGAGGCGTGGCACGATTGGCGCGTCATCCGGGGGCAGTGCCGCAGGCGTGCTTTCGGCCCGGGGGCGTTCCGGGGGTGTGGCTGCGGCCTCCGGACCAGCCCCCAGACCGGAACATGGCACGGGCAGCCGGCCTGGCGCACGCAAAGTTACGCCTGCCTCTAGCGGGCGTAACTTGTGCGACAGAGGTAGGGGGGTGGCGGAAGGAAAGTTCCCTCCAAGGCCGTGCCGATTTTGGAGCGGCCTCGGAGGGAACGGGCAGCGCATGCAGGGCTCGGCGCGTGCAAGTTGCACAAATGTGCACCCCATTGCACGCGCCGACCCCGGATTTTATAAGATACGCATGGCTACGCGCGTATCTTATAAAATCCGGCATACTTTTGTTCGCGCCTGGTGTGCGAACAAACGTACGCACACGCGCTTTGTTTTAAAATGTACCCCCGTGGATCCCTAAAGGCTAGAGGTTGGAAATAAAGAAAAGAGTGCTTGGGGGTAACTGAGGGTAACTTGCTGGTGTGGCAGTTGCTACCCTTAACAAATAAGCCTTGATACTGTTAATTCAACGCCATCATTGCTTTCCGCTTCAACGGCAGTGAGAAAAGGGGAATTGGATTCAGACAGCAACCAAAGAGAGCCCCGACACTTACAGTTTGGGGAACAAATGAACATGGGGGTAACTTGCTGATGCTGCACTTACTACCCTTAATCACTAAGCCTGATAACTGTTGATGCAACACCAACATTGTTCTCTGCTTTCACGGCAACGGTTAAGGGAAATTGGATTCAAATAGCATCCGGGTGCCCTGACTTTTATGGTCTGGTAAACTGATAAGCATGGGGGTAACCTGCACAGTGTAGCGGATACTGGCATAAGCTTGCTGGGCAGACTGGGTGGATCATTTGGTCCTTTTCTGCCATCATTTCTATGTTTCTACGTTTTCCTCCCATTTCTCTATAGATTTACTCACATGAATACTTTTACATATCATAGGGCTTTGTCCACCCATTCCTGATGATTCTAGTTTATCTTGTCAATGCTTTAGGTTTTTGGCCGCAGGGGGAAGGGGAACCCAGCCCTTCCTTTCTTTATGTTTCTAACTTTACTGTTTCAGTTCGACTAAATGAAACAAACCAAAACAAACATCACTCAATGAAAATGAATTTAAAAAATGAAGCTATAAGCATTTTTGGTGCACACCCCTAGCTCTGTGCATGCCCATGACCAAGCTCGCTCCCCATCTTGCTTTTTCCTCTTTCCACCCTACATTTGTATCTGTATTTTCTTTTCTTTCATTCCTTCTGCAATTATAGAGATGTCTACAGCAAGCTCCCCGGGAATATATATTTAACCTCAATCACAGACTGCCCGCCTGCTATTACAGCTGTAAGTGATTTTAGATGTATGAATGTGGAGGCAGCTTCTCTGCTGCATGATTGCAGAGTCAGCTGCCACTTCTCACACCAGGTGCTCCCGCAGTAACCTGTCCAAATGACAAGTTGAATCTCTTTCTCTTTCTGCTCTCCATTTTTGCCCCATACCACTCACTCACTGCACTTTCTGTTATGATCTTCAGGCTTCTGGCATGCCCAGTAATTCTACCAGAGCGCTGTGATCTTGAATAATACATGAATTCATATGCCCTTATCAAAGTATTTTCTTCAGCAGATGAAGTCTTTGAGTATTCCACTTTATTCAATTCTGACTTTCAATTTATACCATACATATTTTTAGTCTTTCCCTATAAAAACTTCTTGCCTACCTGTCACATCAGACTTTTAGTATGGAGCCACGGGATTGGTTTCCAGTATTTTCTTTGCTTTCTCCTACTTTCCCTATCAACATACAGTAAAGGGGGAAATTTTCAAAACTATGCATTTTGGTGCAAAGTTTGTGGCCACTTTTCCCCAGGGGCGTTCCACCAGTTCTCAAAGTGTGTGGTACTCTCTCTTTGAAAATTGCCTAGAAAAAAATGCAACCACAGAGATTTGTGGATACTTTCCCCCCTCAAAAACAATGCACTTAAATTTGCAAAACTAAAAGGTGTCTCATTTCTCACCTTATTCCTGCCTCCAGAAATGTCTCCCCTCAATGCAGGGGAAAGCATGCACATTGTTGAACTACATGCATGCTTTTACCCACATAAGGGTGGGCAATTTTTATAGGCTCCTTTACCCAGGTAAATGGCCATTTACAGTGGTAATTGACTTTTGAAAATTGCACTTTATAGCAGTAGTGTCAAAACCAGTTCTTTGGATACACCCAGCCAGTCTAGTTTTCAGGATATCCTCCATGAATAAATTTGCATAGATTGGAGGCAGTCCATGCAAATCAATTTCATGTATATTCGTTGTCGATATCTTGAAAACCAGACTGGCACACTGCATCTCCAAGAACGGGCTAAGAACAATTGATCTACAGGTCACATCCAGGAGCAAGCTGTAACCTGGAGAAAACCACTTTCAGAAACGCCTTGCAACGCTGCTCTTTCACCACCACCAGGGGGATCATTTTAGGAGGAATAATGGTCAATTCCTCCTCAGTGGCTGTGGGTGCTGCTTGGTCAATGCTCTCTCAGCCCCAGCTCCTGGAACATGATTCTTCTTGACACTGTTGATCATTGCCCAGCTCTACCAATTTACCTTAATCATGACCTGCAACTTATGGGTCTGGAAAGTCTTCCGTCAGGTGTCAGATTTCAAAAACAACCTGCCCAAGTACAAAGTCCCTGAGTGCTTTCTTTCTGTGGATTTTGCCCACCTTTTCAAAGGTGAACTACCCATGAGTACAACTGGCCTGTGGGCTCTGCACCAGCCTTCCGAGAGGGCTAAATCTGGCTGGTGCACGGTCCCAGAAACACCTCCCCTTAACTTGGCTAAGCGCGCATGCATTGCAGAACTGGTGCCGATCTTCTGCCAGGTCACACCAAAATGCCCTCGGAACATTTTTAAATTTTCTTCCTTTTCACCATTGGGAAAAAAAGTGGAAAGCGGTAACCCGGTACCTTTTTTTTGTAATTTATAGATTTATCTCATTACATGGAGATATAATAAACAATAGATATATGTTAGGCAAGAACAAAAAATGAGACAAATGAAATAAGGAACTATATCACATGTCCACATAAGTGAGGGAAAGAGGAAAATACACAAGGAAAAATTAACACCCCCCCCCCCCCCTGCAAATTGCCTGAGTTTTATCTAACAAAAAAAGTCTCTAAATGCAGAGGGTCAAAGAAAACAAAATTTGTTCTTCTGAAATATTACAAGGATATCTGAGGAGGAAGGAAGCACCTACAGAGAACACACGTTTTAAAGAAAGACATTGCTTCCTTTTCTCCTGAGTCTCTCTGCAGATGTCTGGAAAAATCATTACCTTCTGGCCACAAAATTAGGCAGACTTATTATTTATTTATTTTAAAATGTTTGTATACCGCCTTTACAAATAAAAATATTTTGTCAAAACGGTTTACAGATTTAAAACATACATAATCTAAAATAAAAAACTCATCAAAAAAACAAAAATGTAGACAAAAATCTAAAACAAAATTCAGTAAACAAACAGAGAGCGCCTCTCAGGATTAAGGTGCCATATCTTGCTAGGCTATATTTGAAAGTATTGGAGGAAATTGGGGGGGGGGGGGGGGGGGGGGTTGGGACAGAGGAAAAGAGAAGGTGAGGGGAAGGGACGGGAAAGGAGGATGGAATGGACTGAGGGTGTGTCCTGGTGCAGGATCATGACGATATGATGAAAAATGAATGTTAAATGATCTATTTGAAGAGGAGATATTAAAAGCTTTTTGAAACAGATAGGTTTTTAAGGATTTCTTAAATTGCTGCACAGATGATATGAGTCACAGGGTGTCTGGTAGGGAGCTCCACAAGTAGGGTCCTGCCACAGAAAAAACTCTCATATGGGTAAATTCAAGCCTTGCTAATTTGATTGTAGGCACATCTAAAAAAATTTTTGATAGGGATCGCAATTGTCTGGCTGGTTTGTAAATACACAGAGTTGTACAAAGTTGAAGAAATGTTATAAATGAGAGTGTGAATGATTGTTAAAACTTTATGCATAATTCTAAATTTTATAGAAAGCCAGTGAAGAAAGCAAAGTATTGGTGAGATGTGATTTCTGCGAGTTGAACCAATAAGTATTCTAGCTGCTGTGTTTTGCACTAATTGTAATGGGTGTAATGAAGAATCAGACAGGCCAATGTAAAGGGCATTGCGGTAATCTAATCCGTAAAATATTAACGATTGCAATACTGTACGAAAATCTTGTAGAAATAACAGGGGATGTAAGCGTTTCAATAAATGAAGCTTAAAGAAGGATTTTTTAATGACCATAGAAATGTGTTTTGTCATAGATAAATCAGACTTGGTCTTAAAATACCAATGGAATACTAAATCACGGTCAGAATCAAGAACAAAAAGATACAGAAAATGAGGCCCGAGATGAAATATTATCCTGAGGTGGTTGAAGAAACTGGGATACATCAGAGCTATCAAATGGCACAAGTACATCTAAGGACCCCTCCTGAGCAGATATCTTTCTATCATTAGGGATGTAATATGAATTAGCAATCAGGAAAGTTTTTTTTCAGGTGAGAATACTTCAATCATATACTTTTTAAGAAACTCAATTTCAGGCAGGTAACGTGACTGAGGAAAATGTAAAACTTGAAGATTTTTAAATCTCATCCTATTTTCAATCAATTCCTGATGAAGACGTAAACTCTAACTATCCTTAATGGCAGCAGTAGCATTTGATTGTAAAGAATTCATAAGAGTTGAATGAGACACAGGTGAAGACTCCATATTACTTACTCTCAATTCTAAATCTGAAAATTTAGCAGTGGCCTCAGCAATATAAGCACACAAACGGGCAACAGGGTGAGACAAAGCTGATTCAAGTCTTGATACCACTCTCCATATGTCCTGCAGGGAAATATCTAACAGCTCAGAAAAACTCTCAGCATGATCTTTTAAAGGCAGATTCTTTTAAAGGAGTAACTGGTGCAGGTATAGAAGCTGATTTAGCTCTTTAGTCCTCTGAATTAGGCAAAACTGGCAAGGCAAATTTCTCCCTATTAGTAGTTAAGCCAGGAGAGGGCACTCCCAGAAGGGTGCTGTCGTAAATGGTTCCGGATGTTAGAAGTCCTGGTCATCTTCGGAACCTAAGTTTCCAACCACTAATGAAGATCAATGGGATAGAGTAGGTAGAGGGCAAGAGTCTGGATTCAAAGAGGTCTCGGATAACTCTCATCTCCTCACTCGAAGCAATGGGCTTTAACCAAACCATACACGCCCCCACACACAAAGCCGGACATACCCTTGACCTTATCTTTACAAACTCTCCCATCAAAACCATCCATTCTACAACATGTCTTCCTGTACCCTGATCTGACCACTCCATCATTTGTACCACCCTTGCACTTCCCACACCCTCTCCTGCCACCCCTACCAAGCCCCTATCCCTCAATTACCGTAAATCATGCTCCCTAGATTCCCTCTCACAGGCTTGCTCTTCTATCACCAACCAACTCGAACTCTCTTCACCAGACAATGCCTTTTCCTCATGGAACAACCTTACCCTAAACATTGCTAACACTCTCTGCCCATTTATGACAAAAACAATCAAAACAGCCCATCCGAATAGAAAACGTTGGTTTTCACCCGAATTAAAAAATCTCAAATCCCGCCTTAGAAAGGCCGAACGATGCTGGCGCAAACTCCCCTCCCCAGCACACAAGACTACCTACTACCAACTTATGCACGAATACAGGAACACCATCCTCGCCACTAAACGAGAATACTATTCCAAAAAGATACATGGTTTCCATAATAATCCCAGAGCCCTCTTTTCATTGATCACAGACCTTACCAACTCCTCCTCTATGCAATCCCAAATCCCCACCTCCAAGAACCGCTGCAAAGAACTTGCACACTTCTTCAAAAACAAAGTCTCCTCCCTCACTGCACATTTCTCCCCTAATACCTATCATGTGAACCTACCTCCCCTCAACTCATTTTCAGCAACCTTGTCTACCTTTGACGCACCCTCCTCACTGGAAATAGAAAACATCCTAAAAAAAATGAAACCATCCTCCCATCCTGCTGAAACTATCCCATCTAAACTTCTCCTCTCCATTCCCAAAGCTATCTCCAAACCCCTGTCACTCATACTGCACTGCTCACTAGAACAGGGCATGGGCCCCAATTCACTCAAACATGCAGTCGTTAAACCTATCCTTAAAAAACCTACTCTTGACCCCTCCACCCTCTCCAACTTCAGACCCATTTCCAACCTTCCCCTCCTCGCTAAAATTCTAGAAAAGCTTGTTAATTCTCGACTTTCTGACTACATTGAACAACACAACATTCTTCCCCCCATGCAACAAGGCTTTCGTAAGCATCTGAGCACCGAGACCTTACTCCTCTCCCTTTCTGACACCATTCTCAAGGGAACTGACACAGGTACCTCTTACCTCCTCGCCATGTTAGACATCTCTGCAGTGTTAGATACTGTTTACCACACCATCCTCCTTAACATTCTCAACAGTATCGGTATCACTGGAATTGCGCTCTCCTGGCTGAAATCATACCTTCAAAATCGCCAATTCACAGTTATCCTAGATAACAACGAATCTGATGCCATTAAACTGAATCAGGGCATTCCCCAGGGCTCCTCACTTTCCTCTACCTTATTTAACATCTACATGCTTCCTCTTACCACCCTCCTCACTAATCTTGGCATCAAACACTTCATCTACGCTGATGATGTACAAATCTTCTTCCCTTTCTCTGACTCTCTTAACTCAGCTCTCCAAAACTGGGAATCATGCCTGACCACCATTAACAAACTCCTCACTGGTATGCACCTTGCTCTCAACCCCCAAAAGACAGAACTCCTTATTATTTCCACTAAACTACCCCTTCCTTCTCCTCCTCTATCTTACCCTTCACTACCTTCCACCCACACATCCGTAACCTTGGTGTTCTCCTGGATAATCAACTCTCCTTCAAACCCTACATCAAAGCTATCTTAAGTGACTGCTATTTTAAACTACAAACCATCAAAAAACTCAGACCCCTCCTACACTTCTCTGACTTTCGCACAGTACTTCAATCTATCATCTTTTCCAAAATCGATTACTGTAATGCTCTCCTCCTTGGCCTCCCCTCCAACCATATCAAACCTTTACAACTCCTACAGAACGCTGCTGCACGTATCCTTACGAACACTAGAAAAAGAGATCACATCACTCCAACCTTATTGAACTCCACTGGCTACCAATCCAATCACGTATCCTGTTCAAAACTCTTTCCCTTATTCACAAAAGCATCACTAATGAAAACTTCAATAGGCTCTCCCCCCCCCCCTCCTTCCTCTCTCCTCCACTAGATCTACACGTCCTGCCCTCCAAGGAACCCTCCGCTCCCCTTCCATCAAACCCTACAAGCTAAAATATACAATGAACAGAGCCTTCTCCCTCGCCGCCCCTACTCTTTGGAACTCCCTCCCACCAGATATCCGCACAGAAACATCCACCCCAAAATTCAAAAAGAAACTAAAAACTCTGCTTTTTCAACAAGCCTACTTCCCCTCCACTTGATGTATAAAAACCTCTGTCCATCTGACTGATGACTCTCTTGTAAATATTTTGTACATTAGTATTATTAATTTGTTCAATTTTGTTCAATTTTCCCTCGTAATACCTGTTTAATTTTTAATTTTCAGTTTTTGTTTCCATGTAAAGGCACCGCCTATTAGTTTTGAGTTAACTGTACACCGATACGATGTGCAAACGGCTGTCAGTATATAAAAAATGTTAAATAAATAAAATAAATAACTCTGGTAGGTCAGAAATTGGAGAGGAATTCAATGGAATCAAATGCGAGTGCATGGGACCTCTTACCGGTGCAGATGTCATTGGGAAAAAAAAAAAAAACACTTTCCCCTTGCTTTTTCTTTCCATATCATGCGGGAAAAAAATGACCCTAAGGGGCACACTCCTTAGGCGCACACAGCTTCGGCATGCAGCACTGCCGCCACTTTTATAGGGATTCCCCAGGATGTGATGTCATCAATTTGCGCCAGCAAAAGTGCCTCCTGCACCTCGGGAGATGCGAGCAGACAGCAGGAAAGATGTTCCCGGCACTAGACCGCGCTGCTGCCGCTTTTATAGGGGGTCCCCGGGAGGTGACGTCATCAATTTGTGCCAGCAAAAGTACCTCCTTAGCGCCTCCTGCACCTCAGGAGATGCAGTCAGGAGGAAGGATGTCTCCTCCCCCCCCCCACCACCATTGTTTTTGTTTTGCCTCCATATGGAACCTGGCACGTATTTTGAGCCAGGTGAAGGGGTGGGTAATTTTATCCCAAGTAAATTGCTTTTGAAAATTTTTATGAAGAAAGCTGGTTGTTCTTAGGGTATTTAGCCTGCAGGAACCAATTGAGATCAATTTCACTTCAACCATGTAGGCTTACGGCCTCTGCAGCATAGTTCCCCTGTCATATGGAATGCAAAATGGGAAGCAAGGGAGACCCTACTCATGTTATTAGGTGGGGGGAAAAAAAAGAAACAGAGGACAAAGGTTTATCTGCATCTTACATGAGAGAGTCTGAGGAATGGGGAAAAAGAATAAGACTAGATGGGGGTGGAGCTGGGGAATACGCACATTCCTGACTCATGAACTGAATTTCACAGAGCAAAAGCAGATCCATGCAGTATCATTTGCAACTTAAAGCAGTTTAGGGCTTTATTTTCAACATGGCACTTTGAAGATCAGTTAGGAGATTGTGCAAGTCAAAGTATGCACGAAACCCCATTTCTCACCTACGTTTACCCCACTAGAGGCATCGCAGGGGGTGGAGTTGGGGTGGAGAAGACATTTACGTGCATACTTTCAATTTCCAAAAGTTTACACCTGCTCGAGCGATGGCCTAACGTTCTGTGTGTATGCGTATGCATGTACCGGACAACCCACTCATTTTCAAAATGGACTTGTTATACAACTACCCTAGGATAAAAAAAAATTCATTTGATTAGAAGGTCAAATTATTTTTTCCCCTGAACTGGGTCCTAAACATGTACAGTTAAATACAATAACTGTAGCTCCCTAGGAGACTAATGGGGGCTAACTGTTAGCACAAGTACCTTGAAATTATGCATCTCATCAAAAATCTAATTCTCATTCCTGTAATAGGACCAGAATTAGTCTTCTGACCTCAGCTCTGCCTCTTGATTAAAACACATTGGGATGCACAAGGTAGGTATGTAGTGAAGCATAACGTTAATTGATATTAGCAACAAAGCTTAATACATTGATTAAACTGTGTCTTTGGGATGCTGCTTTTTCTGCCCTTTTGAAAATACTCTCCCTCTAGTACTACACAGAAATAAGTTAAGTTTGCATTGCATCTTATCCAGCTCAAAGCATTGACTATGTTTAATTGGTAGTAGAGAATGAATAGATCAGAAACATATCATTAAAATACAGCAGTGTAGACCCTGAAAGGGATTCAGCGCTTTACACTTGTTAATCATGTATTATCTCTGACAGGGCTCAGAGTCCTCATAGAGGCTGGTAGGGAGGCACGTGTTCTTTTACCAAGTCCCCGTCAGGCTCCACAGTATGTTAGAGGGCACACGCTTAGAAGTAAGTCCTGCATGTACAGTTGATTTACGGTATATCTTCAGCTAGGAGTTACGTTTTCCTATTGTAGGTTTACTATGCTATATGTTTTGGTGCACAGGTACACTACCTCTCTAAAGGCAGGTACAAGGGTCTAGAAATGCATGTCTTTTTCACATCGGACAGTGGCACATTCAAATTTAACAGAAAGGGCTTGAACCCTGATGTATGTGTAGTGCCCCATTGGGATCCCTGGTAAAAAGTATGGCTTAACAGCTAGATCAGGCAGTGTAGAGTAGAAGTATGTACCACTTCTGCCACAGCATCCCACTGGAGGCTGCCACAGTGGTTCATTCCTGCTTGCATATATACAAGTGACTGATTGTCTGTGTTGATTTTTAGTTTGGATTTTGGGAGAGTAGAAGCTGTTTCTTTCTGTTCCCTTAAGTTTGTAAAATAAAAACCCAAAGCCCTACAGCTTTGACCAAGGATACTTCTGATGCAACTCTAACATTGCTCTCTGCTTCAATGGAAAGAGGAAAAGGGGTATTAGATAGAAGATGGAAATGAAGAAAGGAGTGCATGGAGGTAACTTGCTGGTGCAGTGGTTACTACCCTTAACCAATAAGCCTTCGTACTGTTCATACAACTCCATCATTCTCTCTGCTTCAGCGGCAAAAGTTGACGGGAATTGGATTCAAACAGCAACCAACAAGGCCCCTGGCTTGATGGTCTGGGAGGCTGTTAGGAATGGGGCGAATTATACGGCGTGGCACATGCTGCCATGAGCTTGCTGGGCAGACTGGATGGACCATTTGGTCTTTTTCTGCCGTCATATCTATGTTTCTATGAATCTTTAAAAAGTTAAGCAATGTGTTTTCTTTCCCTTCCAATGGTTGTTAAATGATCTCTCTGTATTTTTTTGAGCTGAGTACCGAGTGTATGAGAGAGGAGTGAAGAAAAGAAGATTTTCTTGGTCATCTTTGTTTCCTATATATTTAATTATACATCATTTTTATCCCACAAAATCCACTAAAAGTGATTCAAGGTAGTTAACAATTGAACACTCAGAGTCATAAAATTCCATAAAACATAATAATAAAAACACACACAATAAAATATATATATTCAAAAACGTTGCAAAATCTTCAATAAAATAGCATGCCTTAACTTTTTTCCTAAATACCTTAACATCTGTCTCTCTGCATATCTCCAGGGGTAAAGTATTCCACAATAATGGCCCAGTATAGGAAAATACTCTCTCTCAGTGGATTGTGATCTAAAATTGTTCAAGGGTGGAATAGTGAGTAACTGAGAATCAGCTGATAGTCTATGGGATTCTGTTTGCTAGTCTGATAATTGGTTGAGACATGCATACCTGGCTGGTACCATAAACAGGAAGAAAGAGGAACTGAACCACCATACTGGTGCTCGCAAACAGCTAAGGAGTTGCCCACAGGAATCAATGGAGAAGAAAGGAGAAAATTGGAGATTTGAAGATCAAGCAATGGATTCCAGGTATTGAGAAGGGTAAATCAAATTGGAAAAGAAGACCCGATTGTTTTACCCAGAACAGCTTCACATTCCATCTAAGGAGAAAGAAGAGGCCCTGAGGGAGAGGTTAAAGGAACACAGATGCATAGAGATGGTTACTATTTGCAATTCCTTAATGCATATTTTTTGAGAGACTTGTATAAGAGTCCCAGAACAAGAGCAGAATCAGTGTCTAAACAGATGCTATACAAAGTATGTGGTGTCAGAAAAGAGTAGAAATAGTAGAGAAGGTCTGATACTGTGTAATGGGAGGTGCCCTTGTGGTTTAGGGTTTTTCTTCAGAATGTCTCCCTGGCTAAGAGAGATGCTAGAGGGTGTTCTCTCTAAAGGAAGAGGACTGCACATCCTGCCTCCTGCCTTGGGAAGGTGACTGGGACTCAGGGTCAGGGTTCCCAGGCCTTCAGGATTGGGGAGATCTTTTCTTGTGTAACCCCTGGACTGATAGTCCTGGATAAAGGCCCCAGGAACCACACCTCAAACAGAACTAAATCTTCTGATGTTATTTCACCTCAGTGCCTTGAGATTTCCTGAGTGGGGAGAAGACTAGTCTTCTAGGCCCTGTGCATGGCAATTACTCAAATCCTGATATAACATTTTTGAATGCAACACTAATGATCACTGAAGCAACAATATCGATGGAAGCACTGGAAGGTTTCCAACAACCTTTACTGATAACTTTTGTATTTGATAGTAAAATATTCTTTACAGTGTTTGTGGTCTTAAAGCAATTTGATTATTGCAACAAGCCCCGTGGGCAGAAACTACCTGTGGGGTTTTCCAGACCGTGGCTAGTTTGGTTATCTACCTTTTTATGTACAGACTGCAATTTGAATTGTATATACTGTTAGAATATCAGCTTTCCAGTTTTGTGACAGCTTTTTTGCTTCTTCTTGTGGTATAGATCAGTGGTCCCCAACCCTGTCCTGGGGGCCCACCAGCCAGTCGGGTTTTCAGGATATCCACAATGAATATGCATGAGAGAAAATTTGCATGCACTGCCTCCATAACATGCAAATTTTCTCTCATGCATATTCATTGTGGTTATCCTGAAAATCCGACTGGCTGGTGGGCCCCCAGGACAGGGTTGGGGACCACCAGTTTAGATTATTTTATTTTTCTCCTAAAAAATGTTATGGTTCATAAATATGTTATTTAAAATAAAATAAAAAGTATGCACTCGTTATTATGGTCACCAGTTGTGTTTCTGAATATTTCACGTTTCATGAATCAGTGTGAAGAATGCATGGGATGCTGAGGAAGATCAACGCAGCAATACCCCCATTTAATTATATCCAGAATGGTGGCTATGACAAAGCCAGAGATATCTTCAAAAATATAGTTATTTCTCCTTAAATTGAAATAAAAAGGTGTGTGTGTGTGTGTGTGTGTGTGTGTGTGTGTGTGTGGATGTGTGGCTTTATAGAGGACAGTTGGGTTGGGGAAAGAGGAGGTACTTAAAACCTTCATAACCATTTTGTTGAACTATGAACCGTATTTAAAAAAGGCTTTTTTTTCTACTTAATTTAGTGCCAGCGCTGAAGAGGTGCACAGAAGAGGTGCACCACAGGCAAATGGCAGCTCAAGCTTCCCCAACGTTACGTGGTCAATGCGCTTCAATCCCCTACCAGATTAGGGATGGTGGTTTTAGTGATATGGACAGCTGTTCACTGGGAACCAAAGAGCCATGAAAAGGTAAAGCCTTACAGTCGTTGCCAATCTGGACTGGATTTAAACAGCAAGTGAAAGATCCCCTTAGTCAAAAAAGTATACTTAGAGAGGGATAAAATAGCACTCTTGCACCACTATCCAGCAGATGTCTCCCACAACAGTTTCCAGTGATAAAACTGATCCTGTCTTGTCATATCACAGCAGAGGACACTTCGGGACTTGAATCCCTGCTCGCCTTAAGCCCGAGCAGGCATTATCAGATAAGGAAAAGGATTTGCTCCAAAAATCTGCCTGAGGACTCAGTGAGACAGACAGTGTTTATTACCGTTTCTGACACAAACCTAAAAGTAGCATCAGTAGCGAGCGCTAAAGTGGCGTCCAACCATAACAAATACAAGCACGGATACAAGGTGGAGCAACGGTAGCACAGGAAAGCAGCATGTGTAATAAGAGGCAGCCATGAATGCTTGGGGTAATGTAAGGCGACCTAGTCAGGAATAAAGAAGGTAGGGGAAAGAATGAAGGTGGCCATATCCCTGAAGAATATGCATGGGACAGATTTTCATACAATGGAGGCAAATCTCTCTTGTATATTCATGAGGGATATCCTTAAAACCTGAACTGTTTGTGGCCTTTAAGGGCTGGAAGTGAATACCACTGCAGAACTGGGGTAGTTAAGCACTGGAACAAGTTACATTGGAAAGTAGCGAACTCTCTGTCATTGGATGCTTTGTCTGGGATAGTTAAGGTATTGTGAATCCTGCCTTGAGATGGATGGTTCTCTTCCATAATTCATTTGTTTGATTCAGTGATCCTGATAGACAAAAGGTTTTTCATCCATTCTGTGCATACGATAAAAATAGACAGATGAAGCTTCTCACGTCAGAGGCCTATCTTTTGCTCTCCCAAATGAAAGGTGGAAACACCCATGAGACAGGGGGAAGCTTAGTCAGAAGGATGGTCAACCTGACCATGCCACAAGTAGAGTATGTGCTTCTGGTGCCAGCCATACTAGAGTGAAGTAAGCATGGTCGTCCCCATGGAACAGTATGATTACCTATGAAAAAGAAGAGTAAAACTGGAGAAGTCATAGCAAGGAAGGTAAGGAGTTTTACTGGAGAGGGCGAGAAAGAATATAGCGAGGGAATGGAAGGAAGATAGGAATGGAACAGGAGGATGAAATGGGATTGGAAAGCAAAGAGCATGTACATTTCCTGTTCTTGTATTCACCCCTGTAACCATTTTGCTCCCACACTCAACTGATCCAGTCCCCTGACTGAATTCCACTGCTCTGCCTATGTACTCCTCCCTTCGCTTACCACGATATCCAATCACAGGCTCATGCCTACTTTTTGCACCTTCAGTTCATGTCATATCTTCATTGCCCATTCTCCAGGCATGCTTGCCAACTCCTCCTCTTCATACGCCGAGAATACTCCTCAGTGATAAAAAAAAATATAAACCGAAGTACAATGCTGATTTACAGGTTCATTACAGAATTATTTTTAATCTAATCTCCCTCATTTCCAATGGATTCATATTAATAAATCATGGACCCCTTTAATGGGAGTGGTCTGGTGGTTGGAATAAAGGCCTGGAAACTGAGAGACCTGAGCTCAACATTCACTGTGACCTTGGGCAGGTCACATTATCTGCCAATGTTTTAGGTACCCTACCCACTTACTAAATGGTAAGATCTTCAGGACTGGGATTCATCGTACCTGTTTGTAATGTATTGCACAGTGTCTTGATTTAGGATCGTATATAATTGCTAAAATTGGCATATTTATATTCAGATCAGCAACGTTTTGTTGTATTGAGATAATGTTAGTATTCTGTTATAGCAGTTCTGTGATTTCAACCTCTCCCACCCTTTTCCTCCACCCCCCAATTAAGCATCTCGGTTTCATCACAGTGGCTTTTAGCAACTCTCTGCCTCTTTCATTTCCTGCAAGTAAACTACTTTTCACTCTTTTTTTTTCTTACAATAATTTAAATTTTTATTAGGTGCTCTGCATTGGTATAAATAATTTCCCCATTTGAATTGCTGACACACAAATCAATAGAAGACAGCTTTCACCGAGCAGATTCTCCATGATTCGAAAGGTGCCTCAGATGCATATTTTTTTCTCCTCACAGAGGAAAATGAATTGAACAAACAGAACAATTTTCTTCCGTAAAGCCTTTCTCCTCTGTGCTAGAACATAAAAGAAGGAGTCCCGGCCCACTCTATTCTCATTAACTGCCCTTTCTTATCTCGACTCCAGGGCCATTCTGGAACACGAAGGGAAGAAAAAAAAAAATGAAAAGACACAAAGAGCAAAATCAAATTTGCAAGGCATTAGAAAAACAATGTAAGAATGGAGAGAGCTTGATGTTACAGACTCAGTTATACAACAGAAAGCAGGTGTGACTCTGAGGTTTGTACCAGCCATGCACGGATGTGTTCGCCTGAAGTTTTTTATACCTGGCTCGCCTCGGCAGATATTGGACAGTTTCTTAGCAAAAAATGTATCTTCTGTTATTTATTTTATTTTTTTTAATACCAGAGATTTATCAATGGAAATATATATGCTGCCATTTCCAATGAGGAGAAATACTGGTGCCAAAATGGAGCAAACTGAGCCGACTGGATCCAAAACTCTCTGGCTCTGTGAGCAGTGGTCACAACTACAGGGAGAGAGTCGTGACCTCTGTGCAGATGCCACACCTCATGGCCGGCCAGAAAACACACTTTTAAGGCGCCAGTCTGTGCCTTTATCATCACGATGGCCAGGAGTGGGACAGAGAGGAGGGCAATGCAAATGGTGAAAATAAAATCCCAGCAGGTGTGAATGAAGGCTGCTCGAACTAGGAAAAGCCCAGAACTGAACAGCAAAAAGCCTTGATTTTCACTGTGAGCCTTCCTTTCCTCAAGCCAATGAGTTAGACTGGCAATACTCTCAAAACATTGTTTTTTGCTTTAGATAATACAGTTATCAGTTGAAATAAAAATAAATCAGTAAGGATGATATCCAGTTAGTGGCCAGATTGTAAACTTAGGGCCTCATTCACTAAACTGCACTAAGCCATTTACCACGTGGAAATGGTATTTTTCACACTGTAAATGGTCTAACACAGGGATAACACGAGAACATCCCCCACCCCCCGACAAAAGTAATAAAAACCCCAAGGATCTACATAGACCCCCATGCCCCACCCCCATTATCAACTTTCAAGGTGGCCCATTGTAAAAAAAATCCCCAATAACCATTTTCATATCTGTGGCAATACCCCACCTCCAACCCTAACCCCCACCCAACCCTATCCTTTACTATAAATCCCAGCCCCAAGAGGCTTGGACCCTGGGAGCCTCACACACCACTATCCAAGATCCCTTGACACACACCCCCCCTTTGAAAATAAAATGGCCTTGGTGGTCCAGTGAACCACTCCCCCTGCCCCCAGAGCTCCCCTTACACAAAAACAAATCCCTGGTTACCTAGTGGACCCCCAACTCTCACCGCCTCCAGACTCTCCCTTGTCTAAAAAAAATCATCATTGGTGGCGCAGTGGATACCCAGATTGCATTCTACACTCAGGGCCCAGACACCCATTTTCCAAAATGGCACTGCAAAGGAATGCAAGCAAATAAAATCTAAAATGAGTACACATTACATGGGCAGATGTGAAATGTATGTTTTCATGAATTTTCACGAGTCAGCACTTGATTTGATATCTCAATTGCGTGGGGAGGCTGTCACAGTGAGACTTTAAAATGATTTGATTTGGTAACAGAAAGTTGACAAGTGGTTGCTTCTTCTACAATAACCTGAAAAGAATTTGGGACGTCTTGATTTTTACATTATATGGAACTAAGAGAACCCCATTAAATTTTCTGATTCACATTACAATCGGGCCGATACAGTAAAAACGCGGGAGAGCGGGCGAACTCCTGCTCTCCTGTGCGCGCGATTCTGTATTTAAATGAGGCCCGGCGGTAAAAATAGGCAAAAAGGGCACTAGGGAAACTAGCGTGTCCCTAGCGCCTCCTTTTGTACCGGAGCGGAGGCTGTCAGTGAGTTTGACAGCCGACGCTCAATTTTGCCGGCGTCGGTTCTCGAGCCCGCTGACAGCCACGGGCTTGGAAACCGGCTGCTGGCAAAATTGAGCGTCCGGTTTTTGACCCGACAGCCGCGGACCGACTTCAAATTTTTTTTTCTTTTTGTTTTTACTTTTTTTATTCTTCGGGACCTCCGACTTAATATCACCATGATATTAAGTCGGAGGGTGCACAGAAAAGTAGTTTTTACTGCTTTTCTGTGCACTTTCCTGGTGCCCGAAGAAATTAGCGCCTGCCTTTGGGTAGGCGCTAATTTCTGAAAGCAAAATGTGCGGCTTGGCTGCACATTTTGTTTTCTGAATCGCGCGGGAATACCTAATAGGGCCATCAACATGCATTTGCATGTTGCTGGCGCTATTGGGTTCTGGGGATTGGACGCGCATTTTCGGCCCCTTACTGAATAAGGGGTAACGCTAGCGCGTCGAAAACGCACGTCCAATGGCGGGTTAACAGTGCGCTCCGTCGGAGCACACTGTACTGTATCGGTCCGAATGACAGTGTGAAGAATGGTATGTGAGTGAGCCCTTTGTGCTGCAGTGTAATTGGTGCAGCCTCAAAGACGAACCCATGAGACCAATGCCGGAAGCTGACAAATGTACCCTGTAGTGGGACAGTTGGAATTTCACCTTTACCAGCCGCCTCCCCTGCAGACTGAGCCCTTGGATTCTGGCAGCAGACAGGACTTAAGCAGGCCCCTAGGGCAGTGAAGGTAACTGAAGTTCAAAGGTACACTGGGGTCAGTGCAGACAGCAGACTAACGGAGTCAGGGACAGACCAAGGTCAGGGTAAGCAGCTAGCAAAAGTGGTCAGGTCCAGACAAGGGGTCAAGGCCAGGCGGCAGGCAACCATAGTCAGGTCCAGGCAAGAAGTCAAGATCTGTAGAGTCAAGCCAATGGTGGACAGAGACATGCTGAAGACACTGGACAAGATGAGTAGGACAAGGTGAGGCTAGACAAAATGGGCTAGAAAAGACAAGGGTGAATGAGGCAAGGCTGGAAGACAAGGGTGAATGAGGCAAGGCTAGAGGGCAAGGCTGGAAGACAAGGCATTCAGAAAGAGAAGACCTGTTGAGATGAGGATGTGCTGCGGGGCCTTAGCTTATATAGGCCAGGAGGCATTGCTCTGGGTTTTCCACCACAGCGTGCATATTATGCCCGCACATGTGTGCATGCAAACCTTGGGAAGGCAGCACCCTGGCTGGGATAGCTGTGTCAGTGATGGTCGGTGGTGTTCGGCAATGGCAGGATGCTTTTGCAACAGGCTGCCTTTGACAGCATCAGGCAGCAGCAGGGGTGAGTATAACGGCTCATGGGACCATCCTATTAACCACCAAACATAACAGTACCCCCCAAAGCCCTTCCCCTGTCTTCTGGGCTTGGGCTTCCTGGGGTACCTCCTGTGGAACTCTGATATTAGTTGGGGGCTTTTGGATTGGAGGCCGATTACCATGAGTTTCCTCGGGTCCATAGTTTTTCCAACAGATAAGATACTGTAACTTGTTTCGGACCCTTCGGGAATCCAAAATCTCTTGGAGCTCAAACTGAGCGTCTTCTTCTGTAGCAACTTCAGTGGTATAGAGGGGTGGTCTGCCCAGCCAAGAAAGCATCACTGGCTTCAACAGAGACACTTGGAACACATGAATCTGTAAGGATGCTGGCAGGGCCGGTGCAAGGGTATTAGGTGCCCTAGGCGAACCTTATAGCTTAAGCTCCCCACCCCACCCCCAGCCTTCCACACATTACAATTCAAAATGTTGCATTTATAAAAACAGATTTTACATGAAAAAAAGACATTCTAACTATAGTCTTCTGAGGTAAAAATATCATTTACAACAACTTGTATATAATATTTGCATGCATTGCTTTGGTGCCATCAAGAAAACCTTGCAAAAAAAGACATCTAAACCATATGGTATTAGGTCTATTGTAAAACACATTGGGTATGGGCTTGGCCTTCAGAAGGCCCTGAATAAACTAAAATACAATTTAGTAAACCTCCTATACACAAACAGCAGTAACTGTTATCATTCAAACAGTAACAACCTTACCTATGAAAAGGCAATACTGCAATTATAATGCCAGGCCCTAAAACACCAATACATCTCCTAATTAGGAAAACAGAGCAAGCTAGGCTGCTGTAGATCCCTACAGAAACTACATGACAGCAGAATACCTCACCTCAATCACACATGGACTGATACCAAATACAGAATGAAAGATACAATAAGGCAGTGTTTCCCAACCAGTGTGCCATGGCATAGGGGTGTGCCACTAAGCAAGTAGGCCATGGAAAAGTCATCATTGTCTAATGAAATACTCTTTTTCTGGGCACCATTGAAAGCCGGTCGTGTGGTTTGAATGACATTTTATCTGTCACATAAGGCTGTCCATGTCTTTAGACCACCACCTCCTCTTTCTCCAGGAAGCCAAAATCGTTTTGGTTGATTACAGCACAGGGCCTGGCACTAGACAAGCTGCCTTTTGCCAGAGAGGTCCAGGACACATCAGAGGATAGGAGCAGAGTTTCTAGAGGCAAGTGATCCAATGTTACCTGCCTTCCGCCTTCTCTCAGACAGAGAGAGAGTTTCTAACGAGCTCCGGCATCTCCACTTTCAGGCTTACTAAATCAATCCACTGAAATAAAGAGAGAAATAAAAGGGAGCTAAATTTATATGGATCTCACTTTGCATATTAATGACTAGAGAGCTCACGCCTCATACAATTTTAAAGACAAGATTGACTGTTGCTATCATTTTTTCATTATTATGATTCTATGTCTAGGTTTGACATGAAAAGACTGATAGGGGAATTCAGGATTTGTTACTCAAGGCAGAGTTGCCAGCTGCTTAGCTTTCAGCTGGAAAGTCTGGTCTTTAGGGGGAGCTGTATGGTTTCCGAGCAGAAGCACAGATCAGATACTAGGAGCCTGATTTCCGAAGCACCTTCTGCACATCAAACTTTGTTTTATGCACATAAATCATGCTTTGAAAATCAGCCAGGGGGGTTGTGCAGCTAAGTGTGCACGTGGCATCTAATGTTGTGTGTGCTTTGGCCCGCGCTCACAAGGGGCATTCCAGGGGGCAGAGTTGCGATGGGGAAAGCAGTGAGGCGCATGCTTTCATTTTTCAAAAGTATCCAAAGAAATTTACCCGCCCAAAGTTACACTCTCACAGGAGCAGGCGCAACTCTGTGCGTGCATGTCCCTGGCATCGTGGGAGAATTTGCGCACAAGCCCGCCTTGAAACCTTGGGTTCAAGTCTGCAAATCGAAAGTACCCACAGACTGTTTGAAAATGACTCTCTAAGCGGGTCATTATCAAAGCCATTTGCACAGATAAAATGGCATTTTACCCACATGCATCGCTTGTGTGAAAATGAGTACCCTGCTTGCAGGTAATTGTGTGCATGCAGTTCCATAGGGCAGTGGTTCTCAACCCTGTCCTGGGGACCCCCCCAGCCAGTCGGGTTTTCAGGATATCCACAATGAATATGCATGAGAGAAAATTTGCATGTTATGGAGGCAGTGTATGCAAATTTTCTCTCATGCATATTCATTGTGGATATCCTGAAAACCCGACTGGCTGGGGGGGTCCCCAGGACAGGGTTGAGAACCACTGCCATAGGGCATGTACTTTTATCTGCATGGCAGGGAAGGTGTTGCAAGGCAGGGTTAGGCTAGGCAAGAAAAGCACATGCACAGTTTTTGGATTTTTCAAAACTCTGTGTATAGTTCAGGTTGCAAAAAGGAGGTGCAAATTCTCTGCAAGTTCTTTTTCTCTTCGGCAGTTTTCCAAAAGATAGTATCTGCATACTTTTTCCTCTGCCAAAAGACTGCAGACTTTGCAGCTACTGCACAGGGGGCAATATGAAACAGCGGCGAGCACACTGCACTTGACTGGGGCAAGAAAACAGTGGCAGCAGGTTTTGCAGCAGCAGCACTTCCTATGTAGAAGGAGAGCACAGCCAGCAGCTCGTCAGAGGATGAGAGCTGTGTCGTGTCCCCAGTGGCCCTTCTCCTGCCTCCTCTCCCTGTGACGTGACTGGAAACTAGGGAAAGAGGTGTGGCTGCAGCACAGCCCATAGCTGTAGTTCCCTGCCGCTCCTCCTGCAGATCACCAGTAGCTGGTAAGGGCACTGTGCTAAACAGGAGAGCTGCTGAATTGAGCCCCGGAGAGAAAGGGGCATAAAAGCACAGAGGAAGACACAGAGGGGGTAAAGGGTATGGAGAGAGGAAGATGGAATGCAGAGGAGGAAGAGAAAACAGAGAGAGAGAGGGCCTTCAGCCTCGGACCTCCCCTCCCTCCATACTAACTAGCAGGCTTGGATCTTACACCCCCCCCCCCCCCCCCAGGCAACCTCCAGCCTTTACATGCAGTGTCTCCTTGTGTTTTAGAAGTGCTGATGCAAACCAGCATCGTGCACCTCTCTGCATTCTTGCACCGGTATTAGAAGATGTGCAGATCAGCGCAAGAATACAAACACTCATCTGAGCCCAGCACAAGAATACAGCGTCGCCCAGTGCTGCCCAGCACCTGCACTTCCGACATGGCCAGGATGAAAAGTTGGTCAAGCCAGGTCCTGAATAGCCCAGCCTGTTCCAATGCCTATGAACACTTTGTACTTGTACACGTTAAATTTTATCTACCATTTAGATGCCCAGTCTCCCAGTCTCTGCAGGTCCTCAGAATCAACTCGTGTTTTTTTTTAACAACTTGGAATAATTTAGTATCATGCTCATAGCTGATCACCTGTCTCATTGCTCCCTTTTCCAGATCATTTATGAATATGTTAAATATTACAGGTCCCATTACAGAGTCCTAGGGCATTTCACTATATTTACCGAACTTTTCTCAATTAGAAAAGCCTGTCCATTTAGTTTTGTTCCTGTATTTTAACAAGTTACCAATCTACACGTGGACATCACCTCCTATCCCATGCCTTTTTAATTTCCTGATGAGCCTCTCATTAATAACTTCGTGAAATGCATTGCTTTCTGAAAATCCTGATAATGCTATATCAACTGGCTCACCCTTTATCCACATGTTTATTAAAGCCTTCCAAAAAAATTTAGTAGATTGGTAAAGCAACAGTTCCCTGCTGGCTCTTCCCCATTAACCTACATCTATCCATATGGATGTCAAAGTTCAAATTCACCGGATTAACTTTAAGCAGGATATTCAGCAAGACTTACCCGGGTAAGTCCGCCAGTGCGTATACTTAGGAAAAGTCACCCAGGTAATTTCAGGCTGTGATTTACCCGACCAAACTAACTTCCTTAAATTTATCAGGATAGCACTGAATATTGCTGCTAATTTAGCACTCACCCCTGGAATGCACCTGCCCTCTCTCTTTTTATCCATGAAAAACCTTTCAATATCAACCTCTTTGTTCTAAAGTATACCTTCTACTATTTTGCCCAGCATCAACTTCACCAGTCTTCAGTTTCCCAGATCACCGCTAGAGCCCTTTTTTTAAAAACTGGCCGTTACATTGCCCACCCTCCAATCTTCAGGTACCATGACTGTTTTTAATTGATTGGATAGCCTGATAATCAGTTTCTGAAGAGGCCTTAATGAATGGGGAGATGCCATGGATCAGAACTGCCATGCATTGGCAAAGATGCACAGTAACCCAGGACTACTAAATGACCCAATTAACGTGATTGACACTTTTGCCTAGTTTAAGTTCTTTAACTTCCATAGCTGCACCCAGTGGTACTTGGTAATGCTGTTTCCCCCATTAATAGGAAAGATTGCTTGTACTATGGAATGAGAGTGGTAAAAAAATACAGGACTGTCTACACAGCTACGTGTTTTCTATTGTGAAGACATGCAACTAATTTAATAATGAAGAACTGTTCATGAGGAAATAAGTTATGCTTTGGAAATCTTGCATAAAATGTTTCAAAAAGAAACAAAAAAGCAGATAGACTGGACTGAGTGTTGCTTATTAAATTACATCATTTGGCAAAAGGCCGGGAAACGTGAGGGTTCTGCAACTCAAGATCAAAGTTCAGTGGTAAAGATGTCAGTCATAGGGATGTGTGAATAATGCAAGTTTAAATTTGAACCAGGCAAATTTCGGTCTGGTTTAAATTTAGCATCAAATTTAGATTCTCCAGATAGCCCTTGACAAAAGCTGCTGGATTTTTCACTGTAGATTTGGGGAAAATCTGACGGTTTTCAAAACAATAAAAGAACAAAAAACAAAGCAGATCCACTAATCTGATATTCCTAGGACCCATTTTCGATTTTGCCGCAGTTGTAGCTTTTCCTTTCAAAATGGTTCATCACAGGGCAGCCTTCATACAGAAGTTCAATGTTTGAATCAAGTTTTCCACTTCCTGGGTCAGCTAAGGCGGGTGACCAGATTTAGGGTCCATTATTGCAGAGCTCCAGAAAGAGCCCTGTTGCTTGGCCTCTAGTGCAGGAGAATCACTACAATTACCTGACTAGGTACACTGGGAGGGGAAAATATCCTTGGGTAATTCATGAAGCCTCATGGACCAAGGATCCCAGCCTGAGATGGAACCTCAACGTAGCAGAGGAAATTGCCTGGTAGGAATGCGCACCAAAAAAATGTTCAGTTTGGTTTCTTTGTTTGGAGGGGTTATTTTTCAGTTTGTTTAATGTTTATTTAGGTTTGGTTTGTTTGCCAAAATGAAATATTAAATTAAAAAAACATACAATTAAAATAGCAAAAAAATAAAATGGAGCATCTCTCAGGGCCCAGGGTCCTCCACCAGGCTCCTCTATGCCACCCCTATCCTGCCATAGCTCACAGTTGGGGCCAGGGATGGGGTTTCCCCAGGCTAGGTTGAGCCAAGTCCAACCAGGACCTCTCCGTTACCTCCCCCTCTCACCACCACCACCACTACACACACACACAACCCCTATAAAAAAAAAGAAGAATCCAGGGCCGAGGTCTCCCTAGGACCCATATATTTATTTATTCCAACTTATATTCTGCTATATCAATTATTCAAATTGGATTACATATTTTACATACATAACATGACAACACTTTTAATGAAATACAATTACATAATACAATGTAAAAGATAGATAAAATAAAACTGATAGTGATTGGGAGAATCTGATGGTGCTAGAAGATGCGACGTGCAAACATTCATGACATTTTTATTTATTTATTTATTTATTTCGAGATTCTTATATACCGTGGTACGTATAGAAATACATCACCTCGGTTTACAGACAACATTAATTTTAGCAACAGGCTTTACATTAAACCGTTTATACAAAAATTAAACAGTCACAAAAATAAATTAGTAACAGATTTTACAATTACAATTTTTATATGAATATCTGAACTTCACGTCCTCTCATGTGCTCTTCCTTCTCTGTCTAGAGCCTCATCTTGGCTCCTGTGTCTCTACAGTATTGGTCATATCATCGATAAGCTGTTCCAAGGGGGGCTTAGTTCTTGTTCCTCATTCTCCTTCAAAGTATAGCCCAGCACCCTAAAAAATGATCATCCCCAGGAGTTCAATAACCACAGGTTTCTGTGCACTGTGCAGATCCCAATTTTCCTGCTGAGGAGCTCAGATTCAGACACTGCCATCCTTCTGGATGTGGTTGATGGTGGCTTCTACCATCCTCCCCCACAAAAATAGATTTTTTTGTTTCAGAAAAACTCATTCGTTAATAAATAAATAAATATGCATATCACTATTGCCTGGACAAAAAGAGACTCAAACAGAATTCGTTCCATAGATTGTTTACAGGTTCATCAAATCAAGTAATGAACATCTTTTAACAAGATTTGAAAATCCCAGGTCTTATTTGTATCCCGTAGTTCCTCTTTTCTCCTTTTTTTCCTCCCAGCTCAATCAGAACTAGTTTTAGGATTCTGGTGCCATGAGCCTTCATTCACAACTATCCGGGCATTCGTGCCATATTTTAATAGACCCTCCTTCTCACTGGTTCCCAGTCTTGTCATTGCACCAACGGCTCTGAGGCCGAGAGCATTGCACCCAGGCTTCTTCTGGAACCCTGTATCATAGAATACATCCAGCCAGCAGGTGCTGCCTTACTGATGACTATGACTCCTGCCCCCAGGGGGCTATGAATGTTCTTTTCACATCAACCCCAGCCCCAGCTGACCTGAGATGCAGAATACCTGACCCAGGAACTGAACTGGGCCAGCCCATCCTTGGTCTTGATATGGTAGTAGAACAATAGAAAGCACTGGCAGTGAGAGGACTGAGATGCATTGGTAGAGCTGCGGAGGCAGAAGACGACAAAGGTTAGAGTAGCAGAGATAGGACAGATCAGAAATGGGTGCAGAGGAAGAGGAGTCTCCAACTATTGCTCCCCCAGATCTTGTCTATTTCATGCTGAGAAATAAAAACAGCAATCTTAATTGCTGACTCCGCTGTTAGATGCCTCTTCTGTTTTCCTTTCCTCTTTATGGAGAAATCGTACCTGAATTGTATTCTTGGTCATATTCTGACCTCGTTTGTACCTTATTATCTCTCCTAGTCCAGTATTTGGTTTGTGCTGATGGCTCCACAAGAAGTAATTGATTACTATTTAGATTACCTGGATAAAATTAGTAATTGATCACCTAATCAATTGTCTTCACTAAGGCTGGTTAAAGTAAACAACTAAATTGATGATATGCTTGATTTGTTATGCATGAGATAAACCAGATTAATTTTGTGTTTGCCACAGCAAAGTGCTTTGTAAGTTAAGAAGTCAGGACTAGAAACGTGCAAACAATTTAAGGTGGAACTTGAATGGCAAATTTCAGCCTGATTAAATTTGATGGAGTTTTCAGATTTTCCTCAGTTCTGCTAAGAAAATCTGTCAGATTTTTGTCAACAAATTTGGGGGAGTATCTGGGTGCGCACGAGTGATGCGTATTTTTGAAAGCTGGAAATGTTGCACGTATATAGACGTGGAAAAGGGGTAGAGTTGGGGGGGGGGGGGGGCGGCAAGGGTATTCCAGGGCAGGGCAAAGAGTAACACGTGGAACTCCATACTTTAAAACCAGCGGCCTCGGCGCACACCGGCTTGTTATCTGTGTAATTTTACTGCTGCTCCTGATCAGGATCAAGTCTGCAGATCTCGTGTTTTTGGGCTTACATGGCAGGGTGAGCGGTCAGGTCAAGTGGGGGGAGTGCAGGATAAAGAACAAGTGGGTCTGGATGACTTCAAAGTAGACCGGGCAAACTGGTGGATTAATCGGTAAAACTGGGAATGTCCCCTGTGCGAGCATGCTTTAAAATCCGCTTACATACGCGCGTTAAAGCTGGCAAAGTCCCGTGGAAGATACACGAAGTAGATACGCTTGAGTAAGCTCTTAAAATTAGGAGCGCACTTACGCACGCTAGGTGTATTTTTTTTTTTTCAAAATGATTTTTATTGAAAGAAGAAGGCACATTAACAAGAGAACCCCTCAGGGACCCACACAAATTCAGAAACGGTGCACAAAAACAAACAATCTGAACAATCAATCAGTTGGGATACAGGAGTAAACACAATACTACAATGCAACAAGCAAGCACAACAAACAAACAAACAAAAACCCCAGACCTCAGTGGTGCAGTTACTCAAAAAACTTACAGAAGGGAACCTCCTTCACTTTTCCAACTATCTCCCATCCCTAAGAAATTTTACGTACAACCCTCCCCAAAACAACATTCACACTTCACCCAGCCACAAGCATCCAACCCCCAAAACCAAGACCCTCTGCCCCTCCCCTCCCCTCCCAACACAGACCTCAGAAACCTAACCCAACCGCCCCCCTAGAGTCATCTCAATTCAGTCCAACAGGGGAAAGACACAAATGTGAAAAATGTGCTAATACCTCCATGACCTCGGACACTCCTTATAAAACTTAAAGCGCTTAAGAAATGGAGCAGCTAAGTACCACTAAAAACAAACTCTGATACCCTCAGGACCATAAGCGCCCACCCCCCTACTTTAGAACTGCTGGCTTGCTTTTCCAGTGAACCTCATATCCTGTGGTCAATAGGCCCCTCTGATTGTCCAAGGGCAATAGCTGAAAAAAGGACGCCCAGGCTGTGCAATATATCTCATCAGGCCCACTCCTACCCAACCTGATGTCCAGCCACTCCATTTGTATAACTAGAGCCACATAAACCTATCTGGCTAACTAGCTAGGTATATTCAGCAGTGCAGTTGTACTGCTGAATATATCCGACTATCTTAAAGTTAGCCGCATATGTTTATGTGGTTATCTTTAGGACAGGTGAATGGCATGACCAGAGTTAGTTGCATAAGTTAAGTGGTAACTCTGCTCCTCCCCAAAACACCTCCTCCACCACGCAACTAGAATTTAGCTGCATACGACTTTAAGACAGAAAAATCTTCCATTTCTGGGCTCTGTCATTTTGGAACACTAATTGTGTTTGCAAGTTCAAGCATTTCCTGTTTGCAAAGGATACCTGCACAGAGACAAAGGCAACATTACGAAGCTGAAAATGTAATTTATCAGCAGAGATCTTACGCTCAACAACTAAATTAAGTTGAATAGCAACAATTGAGTGTAACATTGAATTTAGAAATTAATTTGACAATTTTAATTAAGCAATGAGGCTCCATACGCTAGAGTAATGTTTGTTTTTAACTAAGTAGCACATGCCTGTTAATGGAGAATCACACGACTGAAGACAGGCTAATTTTCATTTACTAGCCATGAACTTTGTCATCATTTTTTTCTTTGTAAACATATTTAATTAGGTTTTCTTTCTATTATCAAGGTGTAATAACACTTTATATGGTTTCCATTAAACAATATTAAAACAAGCTTTCCCAAACCTGTCCTAGGGGCTGCACAGCCAATCAGGTTTTGAGGATATGCCCAACGAATATGTGTGAGATAAAATTAGCATGCACAATCTTCATTGTATGCTAATTTGCTAATTTATCTCAAGCATATTCGTTGGGGATAACTTGAAAATCCAGCTGACCGTGGGGTCCCCAGGGCAGGCTTCAGAAGCCCTCTCAGCAGCTGAAAATGCCTGGCCTTGTACCTCATGCATCAGAGCGGGTTCATGGCAGGCATTCCAGATCCCACGATACACACCCCAAAGCATGCTACTTACATATCCAAAGAAATACTCAGTAAAAGAGCATGGTCATTCATGATATAATCTAGGGATGCATTTTCCTTTGAAATGAAGCAGGACATGGTAAAGAAATTTCCTGTTTCATTTCATTCATTTGGAAAACAAAATGAAAGAAAAACGAATGAAATTTTGTCTGTAGGTCATTTCATTTTCTTCACTGAGAAGTCACTAACCCCAGCTAACATCCCCCCACCCCACTATTCTTTGTCCCCACTACATAAATTAAAAAATAAATCCAAGGTCCCCTGGGCCTGACCCCATACCCCCGGATGCCTCTCACTCCATTATTGGTCTCTAAAGTTCAAATGGGCAGAAGTGAAACCCATTTGCTCCTGCACCACTAGACCAGTATTTCAAAATGCCACTGGCCAACCTTGAGGCCAGCACCATTTTGCTATATGTACATAAAACAATATGTTTATATTACAGAATGAGGTCAGCTGGCACCATTTTAAAACACTAACCCAGTGGGGCAGGAGCAACAGGACCCCCCCCCCCCCCCCAATAATCCACAACAATATCAGGGCATCTGAAAATCTAAATTTCCAAGATATGAAAAGAGGAAGTTTTTAAAATCATTATTTTTTAAATTATTGCATGTGTGGTTGCTGCTTTGAAATGTTTTATTGGTGTTTCACACATTTTGGATATTCTATTCAACATTTATTTTGAAATATTTATTCTTTTTATGAGTATATTTTTACTATTATAATTGATGTTTTATATTTCTTGATTTTGTTGTCTGATGTTTTATGAGGAATGGTGATATTTCTGTTTTTCCATTGTTATACTGCATACAGAGTCAGGCTTGTTGTGGTTTCCAGTTCAGTTTGCACATTTCTGTTTATGTTTTATGGTTACCTAATTCTATTTCTGGTGAGGGTCTATCCGTGTTCTGCATGTGTGACTGAGGCGAGATATTCTGCTAGTGTATAGTTTCTGTAAGGATCTGTTGCAGTACAGCTTGTTGTGCTTTTCCCATTGGAAATGTATTTTTGTTCCAGACCCAGTATAACATCACAGTGCTGCCTTTTCCTAGACAGAGTTGTTGCTGTTTTAATTCCAGGAGTTAGTATGGCAGGGTTGCTATACAAGTTCTGAGTGTTGCAAGGTTTTGTGTTACTTAACAAAATATCTTGCAGTGGACAATGTTTGTGTTGCTGTTACTGGAGTGATACCAGAGTTTGAAAATTTTATTTTGTATGGTTAGTTGTAAGGGAAATTTCTATGGATGCGAAATGTGTTACAGAAAATATTGAAATTCTCTCCCTTCATGCATAGACTCCAGACTTCATTCTCATATTGAAGAACTGGTTGAATGAGGATATCAAATAACTTTCATCAGTTTTGTACTGGGAAGATAAAAGTGACTGGGGGTTTTTTTTTCCAATTATGCAGAAAGCCCTTCAGATTTTTTCTTATTGCGTCTTTTATAGACAATTTAAAGGCAGTGTGAAGGTCAGCAGGTATGTGAGGGAGGGAAAAGAAGGGAGTGAATGAGGGGGTGAGAAAAAGGATAGAAAGTAGGCACGTGAGGGAGGGGAGTAGTACGAGAGTGGGAGGTGAGAGAAGGAAGGGGTGAGAAAGCAAAGGAAAAGAAGGGAGTGAATGAGGGGGTGAGAAAAGGGATAGAAAGAAGGCAAGTGGGGGAGGGGAGTAGCATGAGAGTGGGAGGTGAGAGAAGGAAGGGAGTTAGGAAATTAAAAAGGGGAGTATGGGAAGGAAAGGAGGGGAAAAGGATGAGGGGAGAGTGAGGGGAGGAGAGAAATGAGAGCAGGTAGGGTGAGTGAAAGAAGGGAATGGGGTAGGAGGGAAGGGAAAAGAGAGGACTAGGCTGAGGGGAGGGTGGAGTGAATCAAGGCAAGGGTAACAAAGGGAACAGAAAATTAAGGAAGGGAATAAGAGAGAAAAGGGGGAGGAAGTAGGATGAAAGGGAAGGGAGAGGAAGAGAGTGGGATGGGAGTGATGAAAGGGGAAGGGGAAAAGAAAGGAGGGGTAAAGGTGAAGGGAGGTAGGGGTGCTTCACAACCCACACATGCACCTCAGGGGGCAGAAGCAGAGGAAGGGGAAGCCAGGGAGCTGGGTTCTCGGGGGCGTGGCAGGGTTGCAACATCCAGAAAATCTAGAACTATTGGTACTGGCATATTATCTGCCACATCTTTGGGAACCCTGTTTTCTCCAAAGGGCCAGCTATGCCCCCCACCCTCGCTGAGCAAACTCTCAGCTGGCTCACTCCTTCCTCTACCCAGGAAACTCCCAGGGGGTTCACGACCCCCCGCCCCTTGGCCCTCTTGATTTGAAGTGTCCTATGTTGGCCCTTCCCTTGAAAGGTTTGGGGCCCCCTGATTTGGGCTGAAGGAGAAGAGAACCTTAAGCATTTTTACAACTCCCCCCATGTATTCCATTCTAGAATCCGACTCAGAATGGATTACTCCAAGGAAAGAGTTTACTTTTTGGACTTCACAGTCTCAGTTAACAATGGACGCTTAAAGACATCTGTATACGTCCTCTGGGGGGAGATGGTGCTAGCATGGTTCAGATCGTTTCTCCAATTGCAGATGTTTTTCGTTCTTTGGGACTGTTGAAATACATCTGTGCTGATGGTGTACTGTTTGCTTATACCGTGCAGCCCTGATGGCTCTTTCCCAGTAACATTTTGTATGTATAAAATAATAGTCTGGTTACATAGTAAGGGGCCTGTTTTGAATCTATCAAAAACCACATTATTATGGGTTGGGAAGAAATCTCTCCCATCTTATTTTATTTGCATATTAATTGATAGCATACATTTGACCATCTGTTTAAAGGCATGAAACTTTGGCGTCATTTTAGATTTGAATTTGACGCTTGTTTCTCACTTTAAGTAATTAAGGCACCATTTTATGAATTGAAGAGGATTAGAGCATTGAAGACTTTATCGCCAGTGATCCTTTTATTTCAGTACTGCAGACCTTGTTAGATGGGCAGTTAGATTACTACAACAGTCTATATGTTGGTTTGCCGCAAACACAATTGCAGGCATTACAGCTTGTGCAAAATGCCACTGCTACTTGCTGTCAGGAGCTCGAGTGATCAACATTACCTCTGTTTTGTGCCATCTTCACTGGTTACCTATTGTATGGAGAGCAAAATTTAAAATGCTGGTAATTATATATAAACTCCCTCATAAAGACTATTCCTGCTCATTGGCAGGAAGGATGCACTTTTGCCAGCCGGTGTGTACTTTGAGAACTATGGGAACAAATTTGTTAGCAATCCAGGCTACTTCGGAATTCTGGCTTCGAGATCTTGAGCGCGGGCTTTAGCATATGCGGGTCCCAGTTTGTGGAACGCCCTCCTAGCAGAGTTACACAGGGAAAAGGACCCGAGCACTTCTAGAAAAATGGTAAAGGCTTTGGTTTTTATTGAAGCTTTCAATCGATATTGTATTCATTTTTATTTGATTGTTTATGTTTGGTTAATTGTGACTTTTCTGTATGCATTTTCTGTTAGCTATTTTGTGTATTTTAGACATTTTATGAATGTATTACCTGTAATCTGCTCTAAAAAAGAAATCAGAATAGAAGAATTTTTAAATAAATACAGAAAGCTGATGCAGATACCTTCACAGAGCCAGGCAAGATAGTGCTGCTCTCTCTGTCCCATCCCCTTACTGAGCTGTGGCTGCAATGCAACCTGCAACTTCTTAACATATGTAGGCAACCTCACACTTCGTTGATTTTGTCCTACTTAAACTTGATGTAACTTTGCTGTTTCTTCACGGACCTGATGAACACAGTGTAGCTTTTGAAAGCTTGTCACAGATGTATTGAGTTAGTCCAATAAAAAAAAAGGCATTGCCCACTTGTTTTCTGACTGTTCCTTCAATGTATTAAGTGAAAAACAAAACCACAATGGCAAAATACTTTGCTCAGCAACCACAAGCAAAACAGACCATTGTTCCATGTCAAGTCACTCGCTGCAAACATGAAATAACACCTCTCCCAAGGGCGTGCTACACGTTCTATTTACATGTGATGGAACTGATTGCGTCACACGCCATTGACTCTGCTGAATATTCCAGCTTGTGAAGCTAAATCACATGCCACCCGCTAGAGAATGAAATCCCCACAATAGCCCAGCATCTGACCAAATTCCTCTGGAGATTTTGGTGCTGGCTGCAGCGGTACGTTCACATTTGAAAGGCAAATGCTGAAAAACTGAAAGAGCCATCAAAGCAGTTTGCAATGTGGCAAGCTGACTTCTAACAGTAATGTGTGCTGTTTTCCTCATGTTTGCTTCTATCAGGATTCAGTCCATACCTCAGAGCAGTAAGAAAGTAACCACAATAGTTTGTTTATTATGGGTTGAATTTTCAAATCTGCTTCTGTGCATAAAACTGATTTAGGCACATACTTGACTTTTTAAAAGTAGCTCACACATAACCTGGTATCACATGGACTTTTCACAAACTGGGGAGAGGCATTCGGGGAAGGGGAGAAGGGGGGGGGGGGCTATGTAGAGTTGGAACTTAATATGAATTTAAGTTAACCTGCACAATGTATGCCCTCTGAAGAGCAGGTTTAAGTTTGTGCATGCACCAGCCCAATTATCTGCAAATTTTCAAAGTGAATTTCTGCACATACATTTTGCTTTGAAAATTTGGGGTAAAGTCTGCACATAAAAGGTATGTACAGACTTCACCCGATCATGCAGAGTCATAAAATTACCCTCATAAGGGTTACTGTAGTTTATTTTATTATACTGATACAGGTGAATTTTCAAAGGAGTTATGCATGTAAATGTTACATGCATAACTCTGGGGTCAGCGCGCGCAGCCTTGCGCGCGCTGACCCCAGATTTTATAAGATACGCGCATAGCCTGCGCGCGCCAAGCCGCGCAGCCTGCCTCCGTTCCCTCCAAGGCCGCTCCGATTTCGGAGTGGCCTCGGAGGGAACTTTCCTTCGCCCTCTCCGCACCTTCCCCTCCCTTCCCCTACCTAACCCACCCCCCCGGCCCTATCTAAACCCCCCCTTACCTTTGTCAGCAAAGTTACGCCTGCTGAAAGCAGGCGTAACTTTGCGCGCGTCGGCCGGGTGCCCCGCTCCATGGTCCAGTCCCGGGAGCTGTTCCGGAGGCCGCAGCCATGTCCCCGGAATGCCCCCGGGCCGAAACCACGCCCACGTCGCCGCCCCCGAAACGCCGCGCCCCGCCCCCTAAACAGCGAGTCATCTCGACACGCCCCCCGACACGCCCCCGACAGGAAGCCCCGGGACTTACGCGCGTCCCGGGGCTTTACGCGTGCTGGCGGCCTATACAAAATAGGCGTGCCGGCGCGCGCGGGCCTTTGAAAATCCGCCCCTAAGTGCACTTAAAACTCAGAACCTGATAATCTGAGTTTTAACTGCCTTTTGGTAATGGTAATATCACTGACATCTAGTGAGAATGCAGAATAGTAGAAAGGGGATTGCCCTAAAATGAGTTTATCACTATTGAGATTAGGATGATTTAGGAGATACAGATGCGCACACACATCCACCTAAGGGAATGCCTACCCTGCATTATTCATACAGGTTTGTGGCCAGCTGTTGTATTAAAGACAAAGGCACCGCAAGGCCCTTAGCACTAAATGCTCTGAACAACTACCATATTCTCCTAGGTCTAAACTATACAAATATACTATGTTAGTTTGATAAGATTTCTTTAACTTCTTAAACAGCCAGGTAGATACTGTATAACCTAAAACAAGCAACTGACAAACTAATTGAAAGCTATATGTTAGGTAAGTACAATTATATGAACATAGAATATGCACACACATACTATAAACACACACATTAATCTTTACAGCACTTCATGAGACCAAACATACTGTAAACAGCAAATTCAGATCCTTTGATTGTATGAAGACATTGACATTAAACCACCGACAATTACTCATTTCTAAAAACACCACTAGTACGAAGGGAGACTCTGTTAAAAACCTTAGTGCCATAAATCTAAATCAAATTTGTGTATCACCTGTCTTTACAGTTACTCCTATATCATGCTACTGAACTAAGGAGAATGTGGTGTAATAAATCAGTTTTGCCTGAAAGCAATCAACAGCTTGCTGTACAATTTATCAAAGATATAGCACAGGGGTGGTCAACCTTTCACAATGCAAGAGCCAAGAAACCAGAATGCACAGAGCCAAAAGGCCTCACAAGCTGAAGAGATGGTGTAGGCAGAGTAACTCCCTCATCCCCAAAGAAAGCACGAACAGCTGTGAACTCTCTCAATCTACCCAAATTAAGGCCATAAGCAAAGCACATCAAGCAGCACTGGCTGATACATGGGGTTAACTTGCATGGCATGCAGCTACTACCAAGGGAAGCTTGCTGGGCAGACTGGATGGACTATTGGTCCTTTTCTGCCGTCATCATTTCTATGTTTCTGTTTTACCCCTTGTCCCCACCAGTCAGCTTCTCTCTTTCTGTAGGTCAATGACAACTCCACTTCCTCCCTTAGGCTGGGTGAGCTGATGAAGACTCTGCCTCTGCTGTCCACATGATTCCTTCAATGCAGGTCACTGCCTTTTTGCACTGTTTTGTTACCTTGATAACATCATATATACTCACCTGAGGTCTCTTTCCTGCTTCGTGGACATCAGCATCTTACCTCCAGAATTTAACATCGGATTTCTGCATCCCAAGTGCATAACCCTGCATGTTTTCTTGTATTGGCACTTAGCTGCCAAGCAGTTAAGTCAACTACTTCTTAAGTTTTTTAGATCACTTCTCATTCTTTTTCTTCATGTGTGACTGCTCTAGTACAGTTCTTAGCATATTTTGAGAGACAAAATTTCCTCCTAAATTAGCCATAGGACCGATCCATGAGGTACTTCACTCTTCACCTTTGTTTCTTCAGCTTGAACTCCATATTCCAGCATATTCTGACATTTATCCTTCAACTAGTTTCTACACTAGTCTACCACCTAGACCATTCAGTTAATTTATCACCTTCCTATGCAGGACAATATCAAAAGCCAAATTCAAGTACACTCTGTTCTATTTTTCTAGGTCAACCATTTGAACAAGTCATACTCTTCTGGCATAATCTCCCTCTGGTGCAACTATGCTGCCTTGGATCCTGCAAGCCATTGAATTCTAGATGTTTCACTATACTTTAATTCAGAATCGTATCCAGTAATTTTGCCACCACTAAAGTCAAACTAAGCAGTCTGTAATTTCTAACCTTTTCTCTATTGCCACTTTCAAAGAAGAACAAGATTCTCTTTTATCCATCATGTGGAACTACTTCAGTCTCCAATGATCTATTGAATAATTCCTTCAGTGGAACCACTTGATCACCCTTAATATTCTAGAATAAGAACCTAAGAACATAAGCATGGCCAAGCTGGGTCATACCCATGATCCATCTAGCCCAGTATCCTGTCTCCAACAATGGCCCCAGAGTCACCAGAAAAAAACCAGAGCTCCCTGTAGATCTATTTGTATCCTTTCTTCCCTTGTCGGGCCTAGAAGGCAGGGGTCATATGGGGTCCCAGGCTAACTGCTTTGTCTCTATCCCACAGCCCCAGGTTCTTTTTCAACAGCAGGGGTGAGTGGAATACATCTCCAGTGATCTCTATCTTCTGGAGAGTCTTTCTTTGCTGTAGGTGGGAGGGATATGAATGCCAGCAAAATATTCTGGACCATCAGTTTGAGTGTCCAAACAAAACTTCACCACTGCAATTCCTCAAAAGCAAGTTCTGGCACTATACACACCAATTTGGCGCAACAATTTATCACAGATCTACAACTTTTCTTTATCTGTGCAAGTGTCTCTCAGCATACGGTCCTGGGAAAAACTCATCCTCCAGGGCATGGAAAATTAAGCCTTCTTAGATGGACAGGGGTATCCTAGTTTTGGGCAGAAATCTCCTACCAAAATACGAACAGACAAAACAGGACCTCCACAATGCAGAGCACCCAGTTGTATCTCTTCTCCTCAGGGTGAAGACTCCAGATAGGGACTTCCTAATTGTTCACAAAGGGGCTGATATCCAGAGGATTTACACGCGCAGGGGGTTACACGCACTGGGCCTATTTTCAAAAGTCTCGGCGATGCACATAAAGCCCCGGGACGCGTGTAAGTCCCGGGGCTTTACTAAAAGGGCGGGGTGTGGACGGGACATGGGGGAAGGCAGTGTGCCAACCCCCGATTTTATAACATGTGCGTGCCTGCGCACGCATGTTATAAAATTGCATGTCCATGTGTGCGCACCGGGTAGCGCGCACATGGACGCACTCGCACACCTTTTAAAATCTACCCCAAAGATTTTATTCACTTTTTCCAGATGACACACAGGATCTTTCAGATGAAAGGTACAGGCAACAGGGACATTAACTCTTCTAATTTTCCCCACTATAGGGCAGGAAGGGTGGCAGCAAAAACTCTTCTTCTAGATCCGGCTGACCACTCCAGCAGCCTCAGTGGAGGTGCTAATCTGAAAATAGGACCCTTCTCTAACTGAAACCTAACTCCTAGCTCAAAACTTGGGAATTAGGGATATCTAGTGGTGATACCAAAGGGTCACCACATATAAAAGTGTAAAACCACTTGGCCAGTCCCTAATATCTGTTTATGTCCTTGTTTTCCAAGAATACATCCAACCCCTATTGAATCTTGCTGTGACTTCATTTGGTGGCAGCTGATTCCACAGTTTAACTGCCCACTTACTAAAGAAATACTTTCTTCTGTTCATCCTGAAATTGCTAGCATACAGTGTGATTGAATGCCTCCTGGGCCTAGTTTTTTTGGTCAGTGTAAACCTCTTGCTTCTGGTTTGTTCTTTCCCATTCATGATCTTGTAGAACTCTATCATGTTCCCCCTCAAACCTTTTTTTTCCATGCTAAAAAAACCCTAAGTGTTTAAACCTCTCTTTGTACAAGAGGTTTCCCCAATCCTGTCACAATTCTGGTAGACCTTCTCTTTACCTTGACAAGCTTCGCCACATCCTTTTTGAGTTGGGGTGACCAGAATTGTATGCAGTATTCTAGGTGTGGTTGCACCTCAGATCTATAAAGAGGCATGATAATATTTTCAGATTTGCGATTGACTTCTTTACAAATTATTCCTAACACAGTACTGCATACACATAGGGAGTGCATGAGTTAAAGATAACAAGGTTTATAACATGTCAACATAGTAAATGACAACAGATAAAGACCCAAAATTCTCATCTAGTCTGCCTAGGAGTGATTTTTTTTTGCATAACTTCCCAAAGTAGATCAAATTCCTACATGGAAAGAATTGCAGATGCTGCTCTGCGCAGGTTACCACATGCCTTCCAGGAGGCACAGTACAGTCATATCACTGCTGCCTCGAGCTGCAACTGTAAAAGGTGGCAATATGACCAAGCCTGACATCTCAGCTACCATGAACAGGCAATACCTCTGAAAGTGCTACTCTCCTTGCCTGGTGCTTGAGCCCATTCCTTAAAATCTGGAAATCACTGCACTTTACTGACTTCATCTACAGTTAGGTCATTGGTTCCCAAATGGACTATAAGATCAGTGTCAGAAATCCATTCTTTGGTAATATTATACAAAATCGGACTTCTATGCCTGCAAGGACCTGGTTGGCTTCTGACATTTTTATAACCTTCCAAGTTTGTCCCCAAGTTAACATCCTTAATAATGGAGAAAGATTTTTTATTTTGAAATCTTTTAACAATGTCTCTGGATGTCCGTGAATGTGGGTGTCTTTTTTTCAACTCATCTACCGTTTGAGATCACTTTGTAAAGTATTATCTATTTTTAATGCTGTGAAGTTAATTTGTGTGATATGGGTTGAGGAGGATGTTTGTGTATCATTGGTCTTGTTCTAGCAGAGACTACTGTGACGCATCTACAGTATTTCTAATTTTTGGATCTCTGTAGGACTGAAGGAGGATTTTCTGGATATTGTCTATTAGCAGAGGGTCCTCTTTAAGGTCAGCCAACTTCTTTTTTTAATGCAGAGACCTATGGATAGATGGTGCAAGTTCTAAGTCTCCAGATGGTTGCCTTTGGAGTACAGATCCACAATTATTGCACTAAGAGTTATATGAATTTTCCTCTGAGGAACACCTGTATATTATTGAGAAACCTAATAACTTCGAGTACTAATTAATCAATGAATTTAAAAGTCCATCAGAGCTCTGTATGGCTGTTTAAGAAAGGCAGATCTGGGATGGGTAAGTGAGGGGTAGGGCAGGAGGAATTAAAGCCCAGACAACTCTAACGTGAAAAGCAGCCCTGGTTTAATTCCCTGTACTTCTCTTTCCACTCTTTTCCCAAAAAAAGAACACTCATCTACAGCCTCATACAGGGTTCTCCGGCTGCCAATTACACTAGACTGTTGAGCTCTAACCATTCACATACAAAAACAGGCCCCTTCCCCTTTCAAGACAAAAAGCTCAAAAGGCTGTAGCCTTTAGCTTACAGTAGGGGTGGCCAAGTCCAGTCTTCAAGAGTCACAAACAGGCCAGGTTTTCAGGATGTCCACAATGAATATGCACAAGATAAATTTGCATGCAATGGAGGTAGTGCATGCAAATCTATTTCATACATATTTATTGTGGATATCATGAAAACCAGGCCTGTTTGTGGCTCTAGAGGTCCGGAGTTGGCCATCCCTGGCTTATAGGGTAATGAGGATTCTAAGCTTAAAAAATACAGTTGATGATTAATGACTTTTATACCACACACTAAAGCATTGCAACTGAGTCCACCTAGTATTTGCAACAATAATATATGCATTACAAACCCTTTCTTTTATTGTTCATTCTTTGTTACAATAGCAGCAGTAAAATTAAAGAAAGTACCCGAGTCTGAATATAGTAAAGATTTTCTCATGAACACAAAGTAAGAGGAGTCATTTGGTGTATCTTGCTCGGTATAAGGCGAATTTTAAAAGCCCATTGCGCATATCAATTAGGGGATATGCAAATGTCAGGCTGGCGCACACAGAGCAGATTTAAAAAGATGCACAAATGAAAAGTTCAAAAAAAGGGGCAGGGCATGGGCATGATCTGGGTGAGGCATGGGCATTCTTGAATTTTAACTTGTAATTAGTGTGTAAATACTTGTGCACACTGGCATGCACTGGGGTCCCTTGCTGTGTAACTTCACTTCTGCTAGGGATGATGTGTAACTTATAAACAAAAGAATCTAGACAGATCAGCAGAGTTTTAAGGATCAGGTCTAATGGGAGAAAGGAAGGGTATTAAACTAGGGGGGGACTTGGAAGTTCTATCCCATAACTGGGAACGAACTGGGAAAATTGACAATGGCGCCAGAGCACATGTCTTTTAAAATCTCCCCACTTAAACGGTAGAAGTGGCATTTGCACGCACAAGCACTTAAAATTGTGCACACACTCAGGCTATGACATATAGGCAATATGTTATAAAATGACAGCGTCCCTGGGCATGGGCCGAGCGTGTGCACATGCGTGCTGCTATGAAAGTTACCATCTATAATCTTTGCTGGCCACTGCTGCTCACTACGATAATGGTTTCAGTGTGTGGTCCACAGTAATTATAAAATCCCTCTCTTGATAGCAGTTTTCCCAGAGTGGACCCCAGAAGCATGTATTGGTAGTTTAGATTTTTTTTCTCCCAATGCACATCACTTTGTATTAAATGCCATTTGCCATTTAGATGCCCTAGTTCCTAATTTTTCTAGAATGTATACCATCCAGCCCTGTGGCTTTACCCTCTTTCAGTTTTTCTAGTCCACACAAATATTCTCGTCTATACATGGCAAGGTGTTTCTATCCTTCTATCATACATATCTTTACTAATAACTGGCAGTCCATCTCTAATCCTTTCTACAGTGAATTTCTGCTTTTTCCTTGCCCTCCCCCCTCCACACATTTCTCTTTTTCACCTCTGTCTTACTATCCTACCTCTGTCTCCCTCCTCTCAATGACGTACCTGAAGTAAGTCTCGTAACCTTGCTTTACCTCCTTAACTAACTTTAACTCTTCTTCAGCTCACACTTTTGCCATCTTGACTGCTTTCCCTTCCTCTTTCAGCTTTATCAGCTAAACAAATATTCTTCCCTGTGCGCCTCTTTCTAGGATCCTTCGTACGTTTCGAATACTGATTGTTTTTATTTTACTTTTTCAGCTCCCTCCTTTAAAAATCTTCCTAGTCTTTATCTTCTTACCAATATTACTTTCTTAACTTAGAGATTTATTGCACTTTCTACAACTCATTTTATTCTCTCTCACTGTTCTACTTCAATACATCCTCCCAACAATATGACCATATTACAGCCAAAGCTTACTGTTGAATAACTGGAAGCATTATTAAAGTTTCCTTTTGATATCATAGTTTTCTGATATTTCATTAAGATTTTTGTATCTTTTTTTCTAGGATACTCCTGCCTGTAACCTGGTATGAAATGAAATGCAGGCCCTTATGTGTATGTGTGTGTGTGTTTATTAGAGATGTGAATCGGAACTGAAATCCGAACCGATTCTGGTTCCGATTCACATCTCTAGTGTTTATATACATGCACATGGCCCCGTATTTTATTCCCCCCTCCAATTTATGTGTATGTGATATGTATTACATAAAGTCACACACATACTCCTTTCCATGCCACCTCTGCCTCCTTATCCCTTTGTTATTCCATCTTTTCCATCCACTTTTCCATCTCTCTTTCCCTCTCCTCTCCTCTCACTATCCTGTGATCTGGTTCTTACAGCTGGCACCATGAACCTGACATGGGTTCTACCCCCCCACATGGACCTCCTCTCCTCCTCCTCACCATGACGCTCCAATTCATTCTCCCCATCCCCTTCATGGACATCCACCTTCTATTCCTCCGGCCCCCATCACAGGCTTCCAACTCCTTTTACTCCAAGTTTGATTCCGCTTAACATTTTTGTTAGTGATAATGTGGAAGAGCTTTCGGGAAAGGTTTGCCTTTTTGCAGATGATACCAAAATCTGCAACAGGGTAGACCCCAGGAACATGCTGAAAACATAAGATGGGATCAGATAAAGCTTGAGGAATGGTCTAGAGCAGGGGTAGGCAACTCCGGGCCTCAACTGCCACAAACAGTTGTGGTTTTCAGGATATTCACAATGAATATGTATGAGATATATTTGCATTCACTACCTTCAAAGTCTGAAAATATATATCATGCATATTCCTTGTGGATTTCCTGAAACCCAGACCTTTTTGTGGCACTTGAGAACTAGAGTTGCCTACTCTTGGCCTGGAGTATGCAGTTAATACTACAAAAATGTAGGTTCATGCATTTGGGTTGCATAAGCTCTGGGAAGCAGATCAATATATGGATGAAATTTTCTGTGCACAAAACAAGAGAATGTTCTGGGGATGATCATATCTGATGAACTAAGGTGACCAAAAAGGTAGACAAATTGATGGTAAAAGCCAGAAGGCTGCTTGGGTGCCTAGGGAGAGAAATAGCCAGCAGGAAAAGGAGATAATATTGCCTGGTATACAGTAAGTTTCTGGTGAGACCTCATTTGGACTATAGTGTACAATTCTGGTGACTGTTCCTTTAAAAGGATTTATTTATTTATTATTATTTCTATACCATATGTTCCCATGATTGCGATGGTTTACACAGAATCAACATCCATAATTAAATTTCAAATTTTACTTGGGTACAACAGACTAAATGTACACATAGTCCAATGTAACTTATCTTGTGTGCTATCTTACTGACTTGTACAAATGGTTAACTCCAGACTCAATTTGGCACTGTTTTGATGTCTTAGTAATGCTCTTGAGCAATGCTTGGCTTGCTAGGCTCCTCATATGTTTATTCCAAATTCCTGCTGAAAAAGTAGAGTCAATCCAGAGGGTAGCTACTAAAATGGGGACAGACTTAAATGTATACCCTGGAGGAAAGGAGGGAAATGGGAGACATTTCAAAACCTTTAAGGAATAAATGCACAGGAAGTAAGACTCTGTCAATAGAAAGGAGGCTTGGGAATGAGGGGTCATGGGAAAAGGGTGAAAGGGGGTAGACATTACAGAAAGTGTGGTAGATGTATGGAACACCTTCCTGTGGATGTGGTGGAGAAAAAGACAATATCAGAATGCAAAGAGCATGGGACAAGCACAGAGGATCTCTAAGGGACAAGAATGAATTATAAAGCTGAGCAGGAGATGAGGGTGGGCTTTATCTGCTATCATATTCTATGCGTTTATGGATTTCAGCCCTGAGCTGACAGATGGCCTACCTGCTGTAGTTAGTGCTACTGCTGTTAGCTCCATGGCCACCCCCAACTTCTTTCTCACTCCTATAGGAAAGAGCTGTGGAAGGATGTAGACAGACTTGTGGAGGGGCCTTTGCCTCTATCCTGTAATCTCCTGCAGTTGTGCCCTTTACATTTGTCTAAAGACAGCCATGTGGTACTAATATCCACCAGTCTTTTTTTGTTACCAGGAAATACCGTGAATAAAATCCTCTCTCTTCTTCTTGTTATGGAAAACGTTTAACTACATGTGCAATTAACAGAGAAAAGACTTATCTTAGCAATTCCTACTAAATTGTAGGTCTAAACCCCTGAAGGATAACTGATGTAGAATTTAAAAAACCCCACAAAAACCAAATCCTAAGCACCCTGTCATCAGAATTGGTTAGGGGTCAATGGTTTATGAAAAATCACAGTCCACACTCAGATCATGGGATGTTCAGAGTTTAAGCCTAGGACATTGGCTATTGCATCTGTACCCACTCAAAAACCCAACGTGGATGGCAGCATGGGGCTCAGAATGCAGTGGGGAAGGAGCAGAGGAAAATCTCTTTTGAAGAAGAGACCTTTCTGAAAGCTCTTCCCATACAATATCTTAGTAGAACTGCATGGGTGGTAGATGTGAAGTTAAACAAACTGTCTTTGTTCCTTGGTAAGTTTTCCTCTACTTTATTTCTGAAGAGATTCTCCATGGCGCAGAGCATATCACGGACATGCTCTTGTACTTCAGAATGAAGACCAGTTACCCACAACCATGTATGCCTGCATGCATCTATCTCAGTTGCTGTATCTCTGGCTCTTGAACTGTATGCATTAAAAGTTTCAAGAGTTTGGCAGAATCCCCTTCCGATCAGCTATGTGATAAGTCACATAGAGACATGATGGCAGATACAGGCCATATAGCCTATGCAGTCTCCTCATCCACACCACCATGACCCATTTGTGTTACTCGATTAAATAGGCTTATCTTTCAAGAAAATACTTTTTTTTTACATTATGTGCAAACATTGTTTGACTTTGCCTGGCTTCATGATGATATCAGCGTTTGGGGATTATCTACCCCCTTTCTAGCTATGCTTATCCTACAAGGCATAAAAAGGGGAGGAGTCATTACAAGATCATTTATTTCTAGCTCAGGAGTGTAGGTAGGGCTTTAAAGCCATGCAGCTCCCAATTACTTATAAATTCTGAGATAGGAGGCTCTCCCGCGGTCCTATTTCTCAACATGTGAATATTTTTATTTATTTACAGCAAACCATGAATATCACCACACATAAATTTTCAAACACCCACTTACTTTCACAGGCTCACACTGTAGTACTGTGGAGCAGATCGGTGATAATGGAGAGGTCTGATGAAAAACAGCACAGAGGCACTTTAATTTATGTAGCTGCATAATGAAGGGAGAAACTAATTAGGAGAAGCTTTCAGTTCCACAAACTATGTTGCCTTAGGAATGAAACTGAAAGCAGAAATAAAAAAAAGTGCTGTATTATGTTCTTCTTTTACCATGTGAATAAAATTAGTTAAAATAAATTAGGTTTTTGGGGGTTTTTTTGGTATCACAACTCTATTGTTTAAGGTCTTAGCTGTCAGATTTGGGGGAAAAAGGGTTTCTTCCCTTAGAATATATTGATTATTGTTAATTTAGCTGGGATAGAATCCACCTTCAAACAAGCTTCCTACTTTGCACACATAGCTAGTGAAAGTCTAATTAAGACACCAACTAAAACCTATTCCACTGAATAAATGTCTTCCTTGCTATAATCCTCAGATTTCACAAACCATTTTGGTAATGTCTATACAATACTTTCTGTAAAATTGCTGTAATCTTTTGGCTGACGGAGATTGCCGTGTGGTTAATTGATTTTAGATGATTGATGCTGGCCGGTTTTGCATGTAGCCTAATTGGTTAGAATTAACATTTTCTTCATACCATTGGCCATATTTCAATTAGTAGGAGCGATGTCAAAAATAGGTTACAGTTCCCAGATGCAATATTACTCTCATGAATTATGACAGACTTCATGGTAAAAAAAGAAGGATGAAATAAGAAAGGGAGGCTTGAGCCTTAGGACAATATGAAGCAGAGAGAATAGGATGGGTCAGGGGGAAAAAAAAACTGAGTTACAAGGGAACTTTTATACTGAGGAAAAATGTATCGTCCTTAATATAAAATGTCCTTTATGGTGGGGCACAATATATGACAACAATTTGTTGACTGGGAAAATCTGGTAAGGACAAACCTCTTAGTCTGAACCAACTCCCAGAGCATAGGAAGATAAAAATGGAAATTTTCAAAACTATGCAGATTGTTGCAGCATCTGCAGACTTTGCACCAATTTTCCAAGGAAGGGAGTTTTTTTTTTCCATTGAAAACTGCCCAGTAAAATAAAGTACCAGTTGTGATTGCACCCACTTTCTCTGTGGATACTTTTTCCCTAAAAAACAAAACAATATGCATAGTTATAAAAATGCAAAAAACTATGCACTCTGCTGCCTCCCCCAACCTAACCCTGCCTGTGATCCCACTTACTCTTCCTGTAGGTGAAGAATACACGCATGGTTGATCCTTATACATTTACCCGCTTACAGGGTGGGCAATTTTTAGACAATCCTTTAACCAAGGTAATTAACCATTTATTTAGGTAAATGGCTTTTGAAAGTTGCCCTCCAGGTAACTTGTCCAAGGTCACAGTGAGAGTTATTGGCAAAAAGCAACTCATATTCATATTTAGAGAGCTTTTCTTGAATTATTATCCAGTGCTTTGAATAGTAGACCACCCTTCTCTCTAGGATATACTACCAGGTCAAAGAGTAGGTTTGCCAACTGGCTCCTAATTTTCAGGACAGGTTGATCCAGTGTTGGCTTCACCCCATTGCATGCTGGGACTTTTTCTGCTTTCCGTATTTCATTCCCTAAGAAAAACAAGACTATATATACCGGCATGCAAGTGAGTAAAACCAGGACTGGATCAACCTATCCTGAAAATCTGGAGCCAGTTGGCAACCCTGTCAAAGAGACATATCCTTAGCAGTGCCTGATGAGACAAGTTCAATTAGAAAAAATACAAGTTAGGGAATTACTGTGGATATAAGCATGGCTGTGATTATACATTTTCTCTTAGAAATTAAATTATTCATGGTAGGAATTTTCTTAACCTGTTTTCACCCAGCCTGCGCCATTTTGTACAGCAAAAATGTACAATGGTGCCAACCTTTATCTGCCAGTGCCATTTACAATAGCAACAGCTATGGGGCAGGAGTGACCAGAGATTGCTTTTGCCCCATGAAGAAATTTTCACCAAGCGGGTAAGATGGTCCAAGGTGCTGGAAATGATTGCATGAGGGGCCAGGAGTGGGTTATTCTTTTTGACAATGATGGCTGTCTTTATTTTTGTTTTTAAATGAAATTAACAAAAATTATCAAAATTCTTTGTTTTTCCTGTTTCGTTTCATTTAAAAAACGAAATGAAATGAATAATTTCCAGTTTTGTTTCCAACAAATGCACATCTGTAATGCTTTAATCTAATTTTTAGAGCTGCCAACTGCTGTGTACCACTAGTCTCTTTTGGAAGAATGGTCCCTTCCTGCCTGGCCAAGGAATGAATGATTTCCCCATGGAAAAATGAGATCATTAATTGTAATGTGTTTCAGTGGATCATTGACAGCTATTTCCCCTTAACATAACTCTCAATATTTTGTAGCTTTAAAATCTTATCTGTTACACTTTGGGCTTGTTTTTTCACAGTGAATTATACACAAAAACCTCTGTTTTATGCACATAAGTGGTGCTTTGAAAACCAATTAGGGGGCAATGTGTAAAAGTACCCACAAAATACCATATTACATGTACTTTCATCCACACTAGAAAGAGGCATTCGGGGATGGAGCTGGGGCAGGGAAAGCACTTACATGCACACTTTCAATTTTTGAAGGCATGTATATAAACATACACAAAGTTCCCCCTCCTTGACAACCTGCAAATTTTCAGTGGCATTCTTATGCATATTTGTTATAAAATTGCCCTTCCTGAAGCAAGTTTAAGAAGGTATTTATCCAGGTCGTTAAGTGTTTATCCAGGTACAATTGGCTGACTGAAAAGTGTTCTCCTCAAATTAGGTCTAAAATTATGCAGGGGTCCCATAGCACACAGACTTGTCCATGGGAACGTTTGTGGGTGTGTTTAGGTCAAGGAAGGAAAAGTAGCGTGCATACATTCAATTTCTAACAGCACTTGCACTATTTTACGCACACACACACATACACACACACACACACTCACCACCACTACCATCTGCACAAATAGAGGCAAAATACATGGATGCTTTTGGGAGGGGGAGTAATCTGTGTGGATAAGACACTGTTATATGCACAGAAGAGGCTTTTTACAACACTGGCCAACCGACATGCGGGAGAAATCATGCACACAGGTTCACCCAAACTGAGCAGAGGCACTTCTGGTGGCAGGGCTGGGGCAAGGCTTGGACTTCTGCATAATTCTTTTGGATTCTAAATAATAAGCGCAGAAATGTCCTCCAAAAAACCTCCGCACACATATCAGCAGGCGTGACTTGTACGAGGTTAATTTGGTGGATAATTCTGGACTTGTGCGTGTTAAGTCCGCTTTAAAAATTGGAGTCATTTATGCCTGCTTTTGCTTCTTTTCCTATGTGGGCTGTTTTGAAAATGATTCTCCTTTTGTGTGAATACTTTGCACTTTCTAATTCTCCAAGAGAAAGCACCTGGGAAGTTTATCTCTGGGGATCTGCATATGGTGCATGCATTTTAAGGGGCCCCTCATAGCTTACAGTTATGTGTGGACTACAGGTGGATGGCCAAGGCCAGGTGGCCAGGACCCTCAGGAAACTGGAGTGACTGAGATGCTGCTACAGTCCAGCTGTGCCCTGGTTTTTCTTATTTACCAGCCTGGAAAGCCTCTCATTTCCAGCGCAGGAAGCTTGTTTTCAACATTTTCCATAGAGACTGTCTTCCTCCACTACAAAATCCAAGACAGTATATTAAAGACATTTTTTTTCACACTGAGCCAGTTATAACCCAGGGATTTCTCTTACTTTTCTGTCTATGAGAAAAGGTTTGCTATATTCAGACTCTTGAGAATTTCCTTTTATTTTGCTGCTGCCATTGTAACAAAGAATTAACAGTAAAACCAAGGGTTTGTAATGTATATTATTGATGCATCTTACAGGACCCAGTTGTGATGTTATAGGATGCAGAATAAAAGTCATTTTTCATAAACTGCATTTTCTTTAAAGCTGTCATCCTCATTATCCTGTAAGCCATACACAGCCTTCTTTGCTTTTTGGTTCATCACTGGTGACAAGTTGTTATCTTCTGAAACTCCTGCACTCTTAGGAGTGTGTGCAGTGCTTTGAACACTGATAGTAGTTTTGTATATTATTAGGGCCTGATTTTCAAAAGCATTTACATGCTTAAAAATGGGTTTTGCTTGAGTAAATGCACTTTGCTCGAATAAGTGGGATTTTGAAAATTGTTACAATATACGCCATTGAATTGTTCATAGGATTTACTCATGTAAGTGCACTTTATGCATGTAAATAGTTTTTGAAAACTGCTACAATAGTATGTAATTTTTATGTGCGTACTGCCAGTTAAGGCTGTGACAAACCCATCACCTGAATGGGAGGAGCCTGGCTTAGCAAAGTCTGAGGAGGCCAACTCTCCCCGGGCTTCCTCACAGTGCTGACATAAGTTGGAATCCAGGTCAGGCTGGGAAGCCCTTATATGACAAGCATAAGCAATGCAGAGAGTAAGGCGCTTAGGTTTCTTGGTTGCTGGCACCATTGTCAGCCATAGTTGTGCGTTCAGTCGGCTCTCGCTTAAACAAGTGCACAGATTTCAAGTGTCTAGGCAGGGCACGGCGAGGCACATGCACAGCCCGTGCTCACAGTTCACACTGTATCACGCATTTTCAAAGTTGTGCGCATGGAGAGATGCCCGATGTTACGTGCACAGTGCTTGTGCAGAGCCATCGCACTGCATGCATGGACATCCTATGGAGGGCAATACAGCATGCACAGAAACACGTGCAGGATGGTAGGGGTGTGCATTCGGATTGACCGCATTAGTAAAACGCAACTCATATTTTTTTTTTACTTAAAAAATTGATTCGACATAAACGATCGGATTTCCCACATATCGAACATAGATATGTTTGATATGTTGGAAATCGCGATTGTTGAGCCAAAATAAAAATATAAACCCCCTCACCCTCCTTAATCCCCCCCCCCCGACTTACCACAACTCCCTGGTGATGGAGCGAGGAGTGAGGACGCCATTTCTGCAATCCTTGGCGAGAAGCATGTGACGTCGGCGGCACGTCGAGTGACGCCGGCGTCACGTGATTCCCGGCTCGTTCGCGCCGGACGGCTCGTTCGGCCCAAAAAGAACTTTTGGCCAGCTTGAGGGGGTCAGGAGGCCCCCTCAAGCTGGCCAAAAGTTCTTTTTGGGCCGAACGAGCCGTCCGGCGCGAACTTGCCGGGAATCACGTGACGTCGCGTCTGAGTGACGCGGCGCCACGTGATTCCCGGCAAGTTCGCGCCGGACGGCTCGTTCGGCCCAAAAAGAACTTTTGGCCAGCTTGGGGGGGCCTCCTGACCCCCTCAAGCTGGCCAAAAGTTCTTTTTGGGCCGAACGAGCCGTCCGGCGCGAACTTGCCGGGAATCACGTGACGTCGCGTCTGAGTGACGCGGCGCCACGTGATTCCCGGCAAGTTCGCGCCGGACGGCTCGTTCGGCCCAAAAAGAACTTTTGGCCAGCTTGGGGGGGCCTCCTGACCCCCTCAAGCTGGCCAAAAGTTCTTTTTGGGCCGAACGAGCCGTCCGGCGCGAACGAGCCGGGAATCACGTGACGCCGGCGTCACTCGACGTGCCGCCGATGTCACATGCTTCTCGCCAAGGATTGCAGAAATGGCGTCCTCACTCCTCGCTCGATCACCAGGGAGTTGTGGTAAGTCTGGGGGGGGGATTAAGGAGGGTGAGGGGGTTTAAATTTTTTTTTTGCACATATGTACATATACCCAACTCATTGGATTTTTTTTATGTCCATATTGGCCGCAAGTGGGACCCCCTTTCGGACATAAAAAATATGAACATAAAATTTTGCTCTGCACATCCCTACAGGATGGCGCCACCGAGGCCTACCACGCAGTGGGCTGACCTAGCCTACAGTGGGGCCTAGTACACTGGGGGCTGCTCAACCCGCTCGGAAGTCCAATTCCCCTTATCCCAACGGGAGTGGGAACGACATCTGATGGTGCGCCAAACACAGAGACCGGGGAGGGTAGTCTTACCAAAAATCCGTCTAATTGTCAGCTGAGTCAGAAGGTAAAACTTCTTCCGTTTTTTTTAAAACTTATCTGAGCTCAGCGTTTACCGGCTGAGTATAGAGACAGTCTCCGACTGCGGGGGGAGAGGGCTTTGGCTGTTATTGCCACGCTCAGCTTTCTGCATCCGCTGCCTTTCAGCTGCCTAAGTAGCAAAGTCTACACCGGGAGCCAGCTACTGGGCCAAGGCACACCTCTGAGGGAACTCAGAAATCGCCTCAGCAATACTCAACAGGGGGAGGGACCTTTTGGTATCTCCGCAGGAGAGCAGGACTCAATTTTTTTCCAATTTAAAATGTAGTATTTCTCCTTCCAAAAGGTACAACAATCCCCTTAGGTAGAGACACATCCACCATCTGCTGGAGACGGAGAATACTGGAGGGTTGAGGTCACAGCAGGGTATATGTACTGTGACATCAGCTTTACAGCCTTACTCCGCCTCCATCTTCTGGCAGGGGAGCATAACCCATTGGTCCTAAGTCCATCTTTCTACACTAAGGAAAATGAAATTGTCAGGTAAGTAATTTCTCCATTATGCTTGGAATGCTTTGCAAAGGATTCACTTTATCTTCAGTTTCATTACTGCCATTTTTCAACAGTGACATGAAAACTATTGGCAATTCTTGTCTCAGTCCTGGACTTCAGATAGTTATGAGGATTAGGAATGTGCATTCGTTTAAATTGAATAAGGAATCCCTTTCAGATCAGGTGGATTCATTTTGATCCATGGAAAATTGCTATAAATGGCCAGTGGTCGAAAAATTAACACAAATCATTTTGCATTTGTTTTCATTTGCCATTCAGGTCTATGGGACAAGCAAAACTGCAGAGTGTTTTGTCTTCTCATAGCAACTGCCACAAAGATTTTGAGAGTGCTAACTAATAAACTCTCTCATTTACTCTCAAAAGTATTTTTCAACAGGTCAAAATTGCTTCCATAGAAAGTAATATGAGCTTGACCTGATCTTACACTGGACTCACCCCAGCCCAGTAAATATTAAACATTATTTATATATAGTATTTATTACATGTATTTATATGTGGTATCTTTGTGGTATCTATCGGTAATTGATGGGGTGTGCATGCATGCTTCAGCACACATGCTCCCCTCTTCCCCAGTCACTAACCACCAGATTTGAAAATTTAAACAAAAAAATAAAATCGGAATCCGGGGTTAGGATTTCCAACTTTTCCACAGACCAGGACTGGATAATTGAGGACTGATGGAGGGGGGGGAGGGAGTGCATCCCACTTGAGCAGAAAAGTATCCAGAGAAGATTTTAACTTGCTTTGAAGAACATAGCACAATGTATCAACTTTTCTGCTGCCTTCTGATGTGAGCAGGTCAATTGCCGGGTGATCCCAGAGGTCGAATAGTTCATCTGCACACACCCTGGTCCAGCGACTACTCATAGGGATGAAAAAGCCTGCTGAGGCAATCCGCCAGCGTATTAGAGATTCTGGGAAGGTAAGCTGCTTGGTGAAGAGCTCTGCGATTGCAAACCCACTACCAAATTTTTAGATTCCTGGCAGGACCCTGCGCCTCTGTTTACGCAAAATATTGCCACTTGGTTCTCAGTTTAGATCAGAATTCTCTTTTCCTGAAGGAGATGCCACTCAATTCCCTCCTCAAATTTTTCTCGCCTCCCTCCTTCCCTTCTCTCTCTGCCCAGACTATGGCTGACTACTTCCATGACAAGATTCACAAAATTAGTCTTGAGTTCTCAACTATTTCACTTTCATCTGCCTCTCCCCCACTTCTTTCCTGTACCCTTCCCCTAGCCTCTGCCGCTCTCTCCTCCTTTCCTGAAGTCACAGTGGAGGAAACTGCTAGTCTTCTCTCTTCTTCCAAATTCACTATTTGTTCCTCTCACCCTGTCCCCGCCCGATTCTGCAGCTCCATCTCCAGTGCAGACATCCCTTCTATCTGTCACATCCTCAGTCTATCACTCTCCACTGCTACTGTTCCTGCTGCCTTCAAACATACTGTAATCATACCAACTGTCCTGTCAACTATCATCCCATCTCCCTTCTCCCTTTTGCTTCCAAAGTCCAAACTACTTGAACGTTCTGTTCACCACCACTGTCTTGAATTTCTTACATTTCAAGCCGTTCTTGATCCATTCCAGTCCTCTACATTCATTTGAAATAGCCCTTGCCAATGTTTCCAATGACCTGTTTATGGCTAAAGCCAAAGGTCTTTACTCTGTCCTTATCCTCTTGACCTGTCTGCTGTTTTTTGACATTGTTGATCACCACCTACTCCTTGATACTCACTTCCCTCTGCCAATTACTCCCCCCACCAGTCTCTCTCCCCCCGCAACCATCTCTGACTCTCCCCATCAGCCTCGCCCCACCAGGATCTCTCCAAACACCAATCTTTCCCCAGTCTCTCCCCCAGCCCCTTTCCACAAGTATTTCCTCCCCAACTCCTGCCCGCCCCCACCTACCAGTACTTTAACCATACCCTCCTCACCACTCTCTCTCTTATCCCAGCACATCCTTATTAGTCTTTCCCCATCTCACAACCCATGAGACTTTTTTTTAGCCTTTTCTTCCCACAAACCCTCTCCACCAGGCTCTCCCATCCGCTCCTGTCAACCCCACCTCAGTCACCAAGCCTCTTCACCAGTCATCCTCACAAGCCCCTTCTCACTAGCCTTTTTTCCTCATTCTTACAAGCCCCTCTACCACTCCCTCCACCAGTGTCTCTACCTTTCAACTTCCCTCTAGAAGTCAACTTTCTACTTTGTATCCTCAGATCCAAAAGCAAATTTTCAAATGGATATTTCTTATGTAGTGTCCCTGTGAGCATTCAGGGGCTGGTGGCATCGCAAGTCATTTAGTACTGACAGACTTTACATTTGGAGATTTTAAAAAATGATTCTTGGTGGTTGTCTGTCCCTCAAACTCCCTCCTTGATCCATGGCACCATCTTTCCCCACATGCCTCGTGATCCCTGGTGTCATCTCTCCCTCCTGCCCTCCCCTCATAATCCTTTCCCCAGTGTCCCCCTTCTGCCAGCTCTCCCGTGGTCCCTTTTTCTGTCCCTCGCCATCCTGCCCTCCCCCCATGGCCCCTTCTTGAATGCTTTCCCAGGTTCCATTCCCTCTCTTCCTGCTTTAATAGCACCATTCTGTTATGGTTCTGGCTGTTGTGCAGCCTCTCCTCCACCAGAGGACCCTGGTGAGCCCTTTTCTTAACTGTACTCTCCCTCCATGTCCCTGGTTTCTTGCTTCAGTCAGTCCTACAGTCCACCAAGACCTCCTTGAGCACACTTCCCCGGCTAGCAAAGCTCCTGTCGCCTGCCTGTACCACACCCAGACTCCAGCATTTTTTAACCCAGTCTGTCCCTTGCCTCAATGCTTTGGCATCAACTTCCTTTCAGCTCCTTGCTCTAGTCACTTCTGTCTTGCAGCCTTATCAGGCCTTTCCTTGTCTCGCCTGATGGCCCCCAGACCTTCTGACCTCTGTTTTGCCTTGCCATTTCCTTTGGGCCTTCTGATGTCAGCCTTCCTTGTCTTTGCCTTGTAGCCTCTGGGCCTCCAGGCCCTTCTTTGCATGGGCCTTCCCTGACCTCTGGCCTAACCCTGAGGCCTCTCTAGGCCTCTTTCTGACTCCCTGTCCTCTGGCCTAGCCCTAAGGTCTCTAGGCCCTGACTGTTTTTTTCCTCCTTGCCCCTGGGGGCCTTTTTATATTCCATGTTCTGTGGTGTTCTTGTCCGGTTCTGTATTGTCCTGTCCTAATCTGTCCCTGCCTTTGTTCCAGTTCCACACTTACCTGTACTCTGTTCCTGTGTACCAATTCACTCTCACCTCCACTCAGCTTCAGTTAGTTCCTGTGTTCCACTTCACTTTTGCCTCCATGCATCTCCAGTCTGTTCCTGTGTTCCAGTTCCCTCTTACCTCCACACAGCTTCAGTCCGTTCCTGAGCTCTAGCCTAGCTTGCACTTAATTCCTGAGACCTAGCCCAGCCTGCACATTGTTCCTGAGCTCCAGCCTAACCTGCACAGCATGCCTTGCTCCAGCCTCACCATGCTCAAGCTCCAGCAGTCATACCATTCTGCACCACTCTGGAGGTGATGTCCACCAAGCTCCTTCAGCAACAGAGCCATAGCACAGTCTGAGAGCTTTCCCGCCTGCCTCTCCTCATGGTCATGGCTCCTTCCTGAATGATGACTTCCTCCCTCCATGTCTTCTTCATGAGTATTCTTCCTCCTGCCCCCTACTCTCTATGGCCCCTTCCCCCCTTCTTGAGTATTTAGTTTACTGTTCCCACCCCCAAGTGCTGGCTCCAAATGGCCCTTTCCCTCTCCCTATATGACCATAAAATTAGGTGAAGCTTTTGTATCAGGCCAGCAAAGCAGGCAGAGCCCATGTAGCAGTGCCAGAAACCCTCCTTAGGATTATTACCCTACTTGCTTCTGTGTCTGGTCGTGTGGAACAGCAGCTAATTTGAATACTGGAGGCAGCACACTTCAGGTGCATTATGGTTGTGATCAGCTGCATTATTCCCTGCCTCCTCTCTCTGATGATTCAGTATCCTCATGGTGGCAATCAGCCCTACTCAGTCCTAACTCCTCTATGTGCTGGTTTTAAGAGTGTGACCTTCCTTTCCTCTTGGCATGGACAGCAGAGGATTAGGCAGTGGGATCAGCCTCACAAGTGAGGTCAGCCTGATCTTTTTCTTAGCATCTGAATCTTGATTGCCTCACTTCTGGTGGACCCCAGGTGGACTAGTCTATAACACTCAGAGCCTGGTTAAAAGCAAAATGTATTTGTTTGTTTACCATGGGGATATGTTCATTTTTATTAATATGTGGGTCAGGGCTCAATTATTTTGATGTGATTAATTTAGTTTATTATGCAATCTGTCCCAGATCCCCAGTGAGAGTGGAAGAAAGATGCTACTGTAGTATGGATTGTATATCGATGTATTTATTGGTTTTGGATTATGTTGTATTGATTTATATTGTTTGTCTGATATTAGGCTGATTGTAGCAAATTGGATGTAGTTTTGACCCATATAATGGTGTGAGTAAACAAATTACATTAACTAAAAATTTTTACTTTCCCAATACCAAAGCACTCAAGTCAAAGCATAATAAAAAAAAAAAAATACATAAAAACAATATACAAAAATAAAAAAATAATAACACCTTTAAAATAGTAGTAAGTCAAAATACAGTGCATAATACAATTGCACAATTCATATAAATAAAAACACAATATGACAAATTATTACAAAAATAAAAATATAAATTACAAAATATAGAATATAAATGCCAGTCTATACTAAGAGGTTAGTACTATAGTTGGGTAACTTATCTGACTAAGGCCTAGATTTACCAACGTCGCAGGGCTCCCTGAATCCCGCGGTAATGGGGGGTGGGGCGAAAAGGGGGGGCAGTCCTGCGATAGCCAGCAGCAATCGCACCTCTGTGGTGCGATCGCTGCCGGCGTAGTGCCAAATAAAATACACCATAAAAGGTGTAGTTATTCGGCGCAAAACTAACAGCGATAAAGGTGCTCACCTTTCACTGTCGGCGCAGTCTTCGTGGCGTCAGCCCCGATGCTGCCCCGACTCCTCCTCTTCCGGGGCTGATGCCGTCCTGACTCTGCCCCCATCTTGGTATCGCACGTGATAAGGGACTTTTCGCATGTGAAACGTCCCTTATTGCGTGCGATCCACTTGGTAAATGACCCCCTAAGTCTAGTTGTGCTGAAGAGCAGTTCAAAAGTTAACCAAATAAGTTGTCTGCTTACTCTACCCCTAAATATTGACCATCTAAATTATCACAGTTTTTAATTAATGGAATTTGAGTAGTCTGAATTCAAGTTATTCTCCCAGTGCAAAGTAATAGGACCACAGATATTTCACAGGGCTATAAAACCCCATTATGATATTATTCAGATTGAAAGTTGCTGATATAACATTTCTAGTATTGATATATGAGAATTAATTTCATTAGGAACATATCTGAAGGAGCCATGCATAATCTTGAACTCTCAACAATGTGTGGAGCATGTTGGAACAGATTCCTTTCCAATTTGCATCTCAGTTTAATTCACCAATAGTCTTTAAATATCTACAAGAAAAATGGGCAAACTTTGTTTTTTTTTTGGCTGCTCAATAACTAATGCATGTTTGATGAGGGATGCATTCATTGTGCAAATAATCAGCAGGAGCACCACTGTGAGTGTCTATTTTTAAGTCCTAATTTCATACACTTAGAACACGGTTTCTGAATGACAACAGCTTCCAAGATTCAGGCTAGAGAGCATCATATTTGCTTTGTAATTGTTTAAACATGAGGGGCTGCACAGTTCCCATGAGCTCTCCAATGTATTCTACAACTAAATGTACCTAATCCGTCCATATCAAAATTCTCACATTGATTTTGAAGTGAGGATTATGTCAGATAGATGCATGAATAAAATATATGGGCTAGGGTGAAGACAAAATAAACCTGTATTTTTTGACATGCTCAGTGATGATATTTGAATATTAGGTACTCGCAGGAGTAAATGAAATTAGTACTAAGGGTTGAGATAAGGGAGAAAAACAAGGTATTAGAAAAAAACAAAATGAGAGAGGGATGATATTAGAAAAATAGTGCACAAGAGACATGAAGCAATTAACAATGGAAAAGTGAAATAGATGTAGCTGACAGAAAGATGTAGAGAGGAGGAGCAGAGGAAAGAGAGCCAGGGGAAAGTGTGAGAAAAATACATTCAAAGGAAGGCTGGCAAGCTTGGCTAAAGAGAAGAAGAAAAAAATTATGCAAACCAAACTGAGAACAGCAGGGGAGTGAGGTGGGGTGGGGGAGATAGGGAAATTTTAAAAAAAATCAGATTTATATCAAAAAATAATTAATTACAAGGAATTAATTAAAAATGCATTATCAGGCTCATTAGATTTTAACAGACAGGAACATGGGACGCTGGAGAAGATTAAAACCCACGTATCTGCCAAGTTCATCTCACCAGCTTATCACCGAGAGTCAGGAGAGCTTCCATGTTAAAATGTATTGCTGTAACTTTGAATTGCTTTGCCCTTACAGGGGTTAATTTTTAGCCTATTTTCAGCCTTTGTGACAGGGTTTGCTCCCCTCACATGCCAGCTTTAAAGGGGAAGTTAAAAGAACAGCCTTCTACCTGCCATGTGACAATGGGAAAAGCTGGCTGAAGGCTGGCTTCTTCTCAGAAGCAGAAAGATCCCTGGGGCGAGGTTCCGGGGATACAGCCCGTGAAGCAGACTTTAAGAAGCCCAGCTAAGACAGACATGAAGGAAATACCGGCGCCGAAGCTAGGGCGAGGAAGTGCCCCTGCTCTTTTACAAGCCCCCTCCTCCCTCCCAACCTCGCCCCTATCCCCTGCCATCCCAGAATGTCTCGTTTCTTTCTTTGCAATTGACCATTCAGGAGCTGCAGCAGAGACCCAGTGAAGTTACCTTAACTAAACTTTTCTGGAGGTCAGCAGCTTGGAATGATCCCCCTCTCCCCAAAACCCTATTCAAAGAATGGGGTTAAAGCTGGGACTCTAGAGAGATTGCTGGTATTTCTTGTCTGCCTCCTGTCCCTGATTATTTGCTATATTTATTTATTTATTTTTAAATTTTTTTATACCGATTTTCCTGCATAAAATGCATATCAAACCAGTTTACAATGAAACAGAATAAGCAGGAAGTAAAATTCCTTAGTCTAATACATTTAAACATTCATATGACTGTCTCCACCCAAACCTTTAAACCTAGGCCACCGTATTGGCCACTTGGTCATTGTACCACTGACTTTGCCTCCCTGTAGTTCAGATAGTGCTATCTTCTGTTCTAAAGATTGCGACCCAAGGGTGGACCAGGATCCCTGGACTACACTAAGGGGGTCATTTTTGTAGCGTATCGCACGCAATAGCTAGATCGGGGCGGAGTCAGCCCCGGAAGAGGAGGAGTCAGGGCGAATGCAGCAGAAACTTTGCTGGCGGCAAAAAGGTAAGAACCCTTTTTGCTGACAGTAGTGCACCCAATAGCACCACCTTTTATGATGGCGCAATTGGGTGTGAAAGCCGGCAGGGATAGCACCGCAGAGGTGCGATCGCTGCTGCCTTTCGCAGGCCCGCACCCTGCTTCACTCCCCGTTACTGCTGGATTCTCTAAGGTCTGTGACCTTAGAAAATCCAAGCCTAAGCCTCTTAAATATGCAGCATGTTTCCCAGCAAATCATGAATCTTGGTAAAATCTGAAGAGGTTTTTCCAGTATCTTAGCCATCTCAATGCAATTAACAACTGACCATCATTGCACACTATGGGGGTCACTTTCGTAGGGTATCGAACGCAAAAAGGGACTTTTCGCACTCGAAAAGTCCCTTTTCATGTGCGTTAGCTAGATCGGGGTGGAGTCAGCCCCCAGAAGAGGAGGAGTTGGGGGCGGAGTCGGCCCCGAAAGAGGAGGAGTCGGGGCGTCGTTGGGGCAGACGCAGCGGAAACTTTGCTGGCTGCGAAAAGGTAAGAATCCTTTCCGCTGCCAGTAGCGCGCCCAATAGCACCACCTTTTACGATGGTGGTGCGAAAGCCCCCCGCTTCGCACCCCCGCTTCACCGTCCCCCCGTTACCACCGGATTCTCTAAGGTCTGCAACCTTAGAAAATCCAGGCCTATATCACAACCTTCTTTTGGTGAATAGCAGCAGATATTCAAATGTTTTACAAAAGTCTAGTCTGAGATATTTGGGGCTAGCAAACACTTATTCATAAAAACTGCAAAAAAAAAAAAAAGAAGATATTCAGGGCAAGGAAGCTGGGCCACTATAGATATTCCATTAACACCCTCTTCTCTTCCCTTGAACAGGTCCAAGTGATTTTCCATTCACACGCTTGTAAGTTTTTTTCACTTCTCAGAGACATACATTCTGAATATATTTACACCTGCCCAGGACTAAGTCTGAGTTGCCTCCCTGTATTCTGCTCAGACCCCATTATGTTCTACGGGAGAAAGTTTTTCAAATATATATTTTTTTAAGAAAATCATGAAAGCCAGACCTTGCCATCTTCTGTCCTCTCAGTCTCTTTCCTATTTCATTTACATAGAACATGAAAGAAATCTCAAGACAGATCTTAAATGGAAGCATTTCTGCAGCCTTTCATGCTACTTTTAAAACAGCAATACTGTTCTGCCCACCAGAGGTCATGGAACTTATTATTTATTTATTTATAGAAATGTTTTAACAGATCCTACCTACTACACAACCAGTCTAACATTCAGTAACCACCTACGCTCCTTTCCTTCCTTCAATACACCTCCTCCTCCTCATGTACAGTCACAACCTGCACCCCATTATACACTTGCACCCATACTTCTGCACTTACAACTTTTACTAATGCTCACGCATCACTAAACCTATAACAAAGATATAGAAGACTAAAATTAAATAACAGAAAACTTTCATTGAAAAAAATTGTGAAAAGTAATTTCATATTTTAGGTGGTAAAATTAAAAAAACAAACAAACAAAAAAAACAAACACATAAAATGAATAATTAATCTGGCTAAAGTTAGCCAGATAAGTTATCAGGGATATTCCATGGAATAAACGTTATCCAGGTATACCTGCTTATATAACTTTGACACCTAACTGGCTATGGCATAGATCTTTCATTCCTCTTTAAATAGAGCGGAATGAAGGGCCGCGCCAGAAAAGGAGCGGGGGGGGGGGGGGGGGCGAAGATAGTGTGCACCCAGCCGCATCACGGCAGTGCATTTTCACCTGCCATAGTTGCGGCCACGGCGCACATTATCGCTCCCGTAGCGCCCCTGCAAAAGTTGTAGTTATTTCCGACACAACCTGGCCCAAAACTTTTAAAACCCCGCCCAAGCCCCTCCCTTTTCCCTCATTTAAATTTTATCATCGTGATGCAGCCCTTATCGTGTGCGTTAGGGCATTATCACATGTGATAAGGCCTTAACGCATGAGATAATGGTCCATCGCGTTTTGAAAAATGACGCTGTATATTTGAAAATCACTAGTTAGGCTTCAAAGTTACCCAGGTGTGTAACCAGATAACTTTAACCCTAACTCACTATACTCAAACGGTATAGCTGATTTAGTAGCAATTCCAAGTTAAAAAATAATCCCTCAGTGAAACAATGTTGGTCCATTGAGGCTGATCTCCCCCCCCCCCCTCCCAAGACCCCCAAATCATGAAAAAATATTGTGGGCCTATAGACCCATAAAGCCTCCCTCCTCTCTCCCTCCTGAATTAGCCAAACAAAATAATAAGGAAGAATCCTCTCCAGAAGACCACAATCCCCCTACTGCCCTCCACCCATCAACCCAACCCCTCCTGCCCCACTCAGAACCCCCCCAAACTCCCCACTTACTGCAGCTACAATTGTCCAGCTCCTAACATGTCCAGCCTTACTCTGAAGCAATGCTGGTAGCTTATGATATAAGTATTATAATATATGTGTTTGCATCTTTAAGTCTGTCCCCATATGCTTTATCAATGTCTTCATTAGAAAGCCTGCCCTAGAAGAAAGGTGGGATAGGGGAGATAAGTCAAAATATTTACATTTCTCCAAGTTATCAATGCACAGAGGACAGGCTTTTTCACTGAGGGTCATGGAATGAAAGAGGGTAGACACAGAAGTAATCTATTTCTTTATAGAAAGTGTGATGGATGCATGAAACAGCATCCAGTGAAGATGATACAAAAAAGGACAGTATCTGAATTCAAGAAAATATAGAACTGTAGATATCTGAAGGAGCTGTAAGGACTATAGAGTTGAGCAGTTGATATGGATGAGCAGATTAAATAGGGTATTATGGTCTTTTTCTGCCAATACATTTCTATGAAGGAGCGGTTACTCAGCTGGTACTATAACCAGGAGGAGACAGGAGGAAATGAGTGACACCCTGGTGCTCACGGACAGCATTACAGCAAATACATAGCTAAGGAGATGCTCCCACAGTACTTGAGAGGAGGAAAGGAGAAAATTTGTGAGTTCAAGAGCAAACTGTGGATCCCAGGTATTTCAAGAGACATCCCTAAGGAGATAGGAGGACCCTTTACAATTTGCCCAAGAAAGCTTCAAAATCCATCCAAGGAGAGAGAAGGGATCCTAAGGAATAGATTAAGATACCACAAAGTCACAGATTTACTTCTTTTAAGTTGCTTTATAGACATTATCTAAGAAGCTTGTATCAAGAGTCTTACTCGCCTTGACAATCATTTCTTCAGTAAAGTTACATTGGGACAGCACTATAGCATACAGATTTTTAATAGGCAGTGAGGGACTTGTGATATGGGGATGATAAAGTGAGAAACCCACTACAAATCACAGAAGCAAGGAAAAAGATTAGGGATGCAAGAGAATACAAATAATTAAATATGAATTATATAATCAACAAATGTAAATAAATACAAAAATCCAAATAAATAAAAACAATTTAATAAAAATACCACAATGAAGACATGGCTACCTGATGTGGTGAGCTTGGCAGGTCATGTTTTTGAGGAGCTCCGAGTGCCACCTTCCTTAAAACAACTTTTGCAGTGCACAATTTTAGTTTTTAATTGCTTGAGTGACAGACTTGTTTCCTGAAGTATGTGGACAAATTAGTTTTCAAGAAGGAAAAATATATGGCAACAAAATCTTTAAAAAAAAAAGATAAAGTGAAATTAACTGAGTGCAAAATGGCTGATGAAAGGAGGCGAAGGCTGAAGGGCTTAGCATTGACACGCTGATAATAGGTGGACTATCTCACAAGTTGTCTCTCTTTGCTTGAGTTGCTAAACAGTCAGTCAGTTAAACCTTTTACCAACTTTCAAATATTAGAGAACTTAGGCCTGGATTTATAAAAATGCACTAAATATCCCATGCGATAGGAAAAGGAGTATATTTTATGGTAATAGGCAGTTTATCACAAAGTGCACTAATACTTATGCGAAACGCTAACCTTTTCACGCTTTGAAATACATTTTTCACCTATATATATATGTTATTTAAACATCATATTATCGTCAATTATGCATTATAGTTCTTCTGTTTTTTTTAATTTTTTTATTTTCTGGATTCCTGTTAATATTACCCATATTAAGTGTTCCATGTAAAGCCTGTTGTTGCATTATTTTCTCTGTAAACCGATAAGATGTTCCCAACGATTGTCTGTATATAAAAAGCTTAAATAAATAAATTTTGGAATTGTTATATTTCCTGCATACAACCACTGGGTGGACCATTTTTAGTAGTTTTGAAGCTCCCAGAGGGCCAGCCTAGGAGGGGGAGGGGGAGGGGGAGGGGGAGGGGGAGGTCCTAGCCATAATGTCCTCACATTAGATAGGTATTTATATATCTATGGGAAGCCCGAAGCCCACCTAGTAACTCGAGGTGAGGTTTAGGTATTAGTGTAGGGGTTAGGGGCCACTTTGACATTCAAAGTGAGATGTACAAACAGCACAGTGCTCTCTTGTGAAGATTTGAGGACCTTCGGAGTTAGGAAACTGCACAAATCTCATCTTTGGCTGAGTTTCCTCACTCCGAAAGTCATCAAATCTTCACAAGAGAGCACTGTGCTGTTTGTACATCTCACTTTGAATGTCAAATTGGCCCCTAACCCCTACACTAATACCTAAACCTCACCTCGAGTTACTAGGTGGGCTTCCCATAGAGATATAAATACCTATCTAGTGTGAGTAGTATGAAAGCATTATGGCTAGGTTCTTTCTCTCTCCCCCCCACTTGAAAACTACTAAACCCAACATGGGCAAAAACATCACAATGTGCAATAAAGTCCTAACACTAATGAAAAAGGTGTAGTTCAAGCCATATGATATGGCTTTGCAAAACAGTGAGCCACCCCTAACTCCTCCTCTTTTTCAGATTTGCATCACACCATGCGTTATGGTGCTATCGCAGGCATTAAAGGCGCTTAACGCATGCGAAAACGCCATAACGCGATTTGATAAATGATCCTGTTAGTTCTTGAATGCCAAACAATATTTATTATAATAAAGAAAAGGTTAAACACTCACTGTGACTTGCAGGACAACAAGAATAGCTGTTAAGCCTGGATCAGCTGTTATGAATCTTTGAAAGCTCGATAATCAGATAAAGACAATCTTTGTTTTTTTCTGGCTTTGACTACTGCAATGGCCTATTTCTTGGTCTTCCTACTTGTTCTCTCTGCCCTTTACAATTAGTTCAAAATGCAGCTGCTCGTATTGTATCAGGACAAAAAATAAAGGATCACCTTTCTCCGGGTTTCTTTTCTCTATCCATTGGTTGCCCATTAGCTTTCGCATACAATACAAAATTCTTTGCTTAGTCCATAATCTAATTCATAACCCTACAGATGTCTGGCAATGTACAACTTTATCAGCCCTCTCTACAACTACGATCCTCTAATAAATGTCTTCTTGAGGTACCAACAGTTTGGCTGAAAAGACTAGACATCACCAGACGTCGAGCCGTTTCCATTGCAGGCCCTTTACTGTGGAATTCTCTCTCCAATCACCTTAGATCACTGTCCACTTCTAAAGATTTCAAGCAACAGCTAAAAAAACATCTAGTTTCACGTGCAAGTAAATAACTTTACCCTTACTCTTCTTCCTTATGTATTGTGTGATTCAAATTATTTTTATTTGTAATATTTTAATTTATTGTGTATGCATTTCTTTGTAAACTGCTTAGTTCTACTTAGATTGAATAAGCACTAAGCAGTATATACAAAGTTTTAAATAAAGAAATGAATAAAGACAACTACAGCTGAAGCAGAAGTTATGGCCATTAGTGAATATTAGTGGATGGAAAATACTCTAGTTAGAGGTGAAAGAGTGATGCTTATAGGAGTTTCTAAAGTATACAACAGTTTGCCAAGTGCCTTTTTCCAAATGAAAACCCCACAAGAAGTGAGAGTCAGTCCCAGGTTGCTTTTGGTCAAGGGACCAAAAGCAAAAGGCAAGAGAACACAGACAGAGAGAGGCAGCAAAATAGGAATAGATCCAATAGGGAACTCAGAAACATTAAAATAACCAGTCAGGAAAAAGAAATCTACACCCTGCAGAGACTCAAAGCTAAGCAATATTATAAGATGACACAAGGTAGAAGTGTAACAAAGAAACATATACGTACACTGCGGAGGCAAAACAACAGGCCTTAATACCGGTAAATCTATCATTGCTAAACAGGAGAGCAAGTTTGAGAAATTCTGACAAAACTGATACATTTAACCATTGAAGAAATTGCTAAGTGCATTGATAGAGTTGAGACACAGCTCGAATACAGAAGATGAGTTTAAGGAGCTAACACAAAAAGTTAAAATGCTGGAAAAGGATGCAAGGGAGAGAGATCTAGAGAACAGACCCAAAAGAAGCACACCTTGGTTTGTAGGAACATCTGAAGCAATAGCTGACTATAGGGGTCATTTTCTATCCCTATCGCACGCGAAAAGGGACTTTTCGCCCGCGATAGCTAGATAGGGGCGGCATCGGGACCGGAAGAGGAGGAGTCGGGGCGTCGTCGAGGTAGGCGCCGCAGAAACTTCGCTGGCGGTGAAAAGGTAAGACCCCATATCGCAGTAGCACACCCAATAGCGCCACCTTTCATGGTGGCACTATTGGGTGCAAAAGCCAGCAGCGATAACACCGCAGTGGTGAGATCGCTGTCGGCTTTCGCAGGCTCGCCCCCCGTTACCGCGTGATTCAGAAAACTTTGCGAAGATAGAAAATCCAGGCCTATGACTTGGTCAGTTTACTGGAAAACTAGTTAATACAAGAACTGGGCCTGATCCCTTCTGAAGGAGTGTACTGGCTTGGGCCAAGGAATACAGTATAGTTGCATCTTAAAGTGAGCATTGCTAAGTTGTTGAAAAATGCTCCCAAAAGGTTAATACTTCAAGCTTACTGGGAAAAAAAAAAAAAAAAGATTTGCAGTACCATGGCGTTAAAGTTTTAATTTTCTAGGGCTTCTCTAGTATTGTAGCTATTAAATGCAAGGATTTTTCTCCTGTTTGCTCAGAGCTGGTATGGTAAAAAAAACAAATTTGCTCTGATCTTCCCAGCGAAGCTGAGAGTTTGGTATAATGGAGGAATATGACTCAAACTCTGTAACGGCTCAGTGTGGTGAGTGAAGATATCTCTGCATGATTACTGGACTGAAACTCATGGAAGGAAGGTGGTTTGATGTGGTGTACTAACAGAACTTCAGCAATTTTTAATAATTTATCTTTTTTTTAACTAATGCTCTCGTTGCAAGCAGATTTTTGCCTTACAGATGATGAATGTGCATAACTATTAAAGAGACACATTGCTTGCATGATGAGTGTATATTACTGAACTTCTGTCACTTAGAGATGCATAAGGCTTTGTTTGTTAATGCATATTGTTATATGTGGTATATATTTTTGTACAAGTTTTATTACTAATTACCTTGTAATTAATGTTGATGTATCGACTCAGAATACCCATACACTGTTGAGATGAATTAGATTATGTATAAATATGACCTAGAAAATGTATTTGCAGTTACATTAACCTAAAATATGAACAGTGAATCAGAATGGGATTGCTGACCCAGTAACTGAATGATGATTTTGTAAACTGTTGTGATCTTATTTTGGAATGACGGTCTGTAAAACTAAGGAAATATTCTTTTGATTTTCGTGAATTTTCTTGAAGGGGATGGTACGTGGGCACATCAAGTTAGTACCTAATACCTAGTTGGGGTGAAATGACTCAGTTGGGTTGGTTATATTTATGGGGGTTTTTTAGCTGTTGGGATTGGAGGGGGGGGGGGGGGGGAGTTGGGATTATATGGTATGAGGAACATGGAGTGATATTTTGGCAAAACCATTCTGCAGTTGCTTAAAAATGTACTGCCAGTAAATTATGGAGGCTGTTGCTGTACCTGGGACACAGCCGACATTCAATGGTTGATCAAGATTTGTAGAGATAATAGACATTCTCGGTCTTCTCTTTATAAACTTTTGCACACTTTAAAATATTACACCATTTTGTTGTCACTTGCTAATATTTGGGGGGAGGGGAGTGATGTGAGTGTGGAATTGGAAGAAGAGGATTTGTTTAAGTGTAATTTGAGAATATTCAAAGTCACAGAAAATGTCAATTGAAGAGAATTGCAGTTTTATAAAGGTACAGAGAAGGGTAACCAAGATGATAAAGGGGATGGAAAAATTCCCCTATGAAGGCAGGCTAAAGAAGTTAGGGCTGTTCAGCTTGGAGAAGAGCCGGCTGAGGGGGACATGTTAGAGGTCTGTAAAATAATGAGTGGAATGGAATGAGTAAACGTTAACCAGTTGTTTACTCTTTCGAAAAGTACAAAGACTAGGGAATGCACAATGAAGTTATTGGATAATGTACTTAAAACTAATAAGAGAAAATATTTTTTTACTCAATGCATAATTAAGCTTTGGAATTTGTTGCCAGATGATGTGGTGAAAGCTATTAGTATAGTTGCGTTTAAAAAAGGTTTGGGCAAGTTCATGGAGGAAAAGGTAAATAAATTATTAAGGGATAGTTGCAGAAATCCACTGCTTATTCTTAGGATAAGCAGCTTGGAATCTGTTTACCCTTTGGGTTCCTGCCAAATACTTGTGTCTTGGCCTGGCCACTGTTGGAAACAGGGTACTGGGCTTGATGGACCCTTGGTCTGACCCAGTATGGCAAGTCTTATGTTCTTATGAGAATGCTTCATAGAATGATTTTCTTGTCCTTAAGAGAGTTTAAAGCTGATATTACATCATGAGGGGACCATTTGAAGTATGAAGATTCTCATGCTACTTTGATCCATTGTTTATGGATACAATTCACTGTTTTAACATTTGACATTATGTCAGTGACTGACACAGCAGAAATGTGTGATGACCATAGGTTAGTGTAGTTTAGGCCATTTCGAGGAGCTGGTATTTCCTGGCAAACTTTATAGGTTATTTTTTGGATTAAGTTTGTCTCATCGCCAAAAGATGTATCATGCTGAATATGGGATTTTGGAAAGTGCAAATGTTAGATTTATTGAGTATGGAGTACAGAATAATGTTGATGAAAAGCAAAAATTTGAGTTATGGAGGATACAAATTAAAGAATTACCAATTGATATACAGAAAAGATTTAACCTTCCTATTGATACTGCTGTGATATAGATTAATAGTGGCAATGTGTTTAATAGTTAGATGCTGTCAACATTCTAGCAAGTCTCTCCTTGTTCCTACATTGCATTTCTATCATGTTATCTTTATTGGGATGGTGGGGTTAGATGTCAGGGGAGAAAAAGGGGAAAATGTGATTGTTGTTGCTATTTTTACACTGGGGATGTTGCTATCATTGTTTATATTTGCAATATTAATAACGAGTTTATAAAAATATATCACAATGAAACCAATGAATATAAAGTCACAAAATCAATAAAATTCAAATTTAGTTAAAACCCAACATGCCCTTGTTTTTGCATATATATCTGTATCAGGGGATGCTAACTTCTCCAATTCAAAAATAGATGAAGTGCTGCAGAATAATATTAGCAACAAAGCACCTAGGGGATGAAGACAGCAGATGTGAGTATGCTGTGGGGGCTGTAGCAACTGCATATTATAGACAAGTATGCCTAAGTATCCATATACATATTACTTTTCTTATAGTCATGACATCAGATGAATAGGCATCTTCCCTCTGATGGTAGATTATATAGAAACATAGAAACATAGAAATGACGGCAGAAGACGACCAAATGGCCCATCCAGTCTGCCCAGCAAGCTTCACACATTTTTTCTCTCATACTTATCTGTTTCTCTTAGCTCTTGGTTCTATTTCCTTTCCACCCCCACCTTTAATGTAGAGAGCAGTGATGGAGCTGCATCCAAGTGAAATATCTAGCTTGATTCGTTAGGGGTAGTAGCCGCCGCAATAAGCAAGCTACACCCATGCTTATTTGTTTTACCCAGACTATGTTATACAGCCCTTATTGGTTGTTTTTCTTCTCCCCTGCCGTTGAAGCAGGGAGCTATGCTGGATATGCGTGAAGTATCAGTCTTCTCCCACGCTGTTGAAGCAGAGAGCCGGATGTGCATCGAAAGTGAAGTATCGCAGGAAAGATTATTTTAGGAATGAAAGCTGCTGCATCAGAAGCCCCAGGGGTATTTTCACTATATAAGCCACAAGGATGGATTCTAGAGGCCCCAGGTCCAGAACAGAAGGGAAGTAAGGAGGAAACCAAGAGACAAATCTACTCTGAATGCCAGTCAATGAGTGAGCTATGCAGCTGAAGCCATGGTAATCCCAGGAGAACTATATAAGAAGGCAATTTAAGGACCCAGAATGAAACGGTTTCAGAGTGCCACTTACCCACTAGTAAATTCAGGTCCACTGTGACCCTTTGTGCTCCTCCTTGTTTCAAAGGCTGACCATCAGTGGCCACAATGGTGACCAGGATTAGGTCAGATAAGAATTATGTGCAGATGGACAAAATCCAGGCTGATGAAATTGCCTGCTGTTGATCCCTTTAGTGAATGCAAGGAGACTGAGAGACACTGTATACATGTTTAAGAGAAGCATCAGTGAGATCCAAAGTAATCTGCTTCTGTGATGCTGGTGATTGAACATTGACCAGACCTAAGTTTATGTGGACAATATTTACTTGAATATCCAAAGCGAGCGCAATAGCAACAAAGCCCAGGTGCCTCCTTCAATCTTTCTGCATTTGGGAAAAGTGAGTGCCAATACGTCCTAGTTCCATAGGCTCCTCAAGAGGAGGAACAGGATTGACTAAAGGGACTGCATGGGGCGAGGGACTCATGGTGGAAGACTGGCGCTCCGATTGTCTCTCACTGATATGGATGTCCAGGCAAAGACACAAAAGGATCAAGGCATCCAACTTTAAAGGCAGTTCCCAGCAGGTCAGCTCATTCTTGATTCAATCTGTTAATACATTCCAGAAAGCCTCATTGTCCCAGGAGTTTATACTGCGTGTCACACATGTGGCCAGCTCAAGGGGTACATATCAGTCTTCTCTAGGTTGCCTCAAGAATAAGCAGCCTAATGTCTAGAGAGGCAAATTCAGGCAGCTGATGATAAAAACTGATAAACATAAGAACATAAAATATGCCATACTGGGTCAGATCAAGGGTCCATCAAGCCCAGTATCCTGTCTCCAACAGTGGCCACAAGAACCTGGCAAGTACCCAAATATTAAATAGATCCCATGCTACTAATGCCGGTAACAAACAGTGACTATTCCCTATTGATTAATAACAGTTTATGGACTTTTCAGGAACTTATCCAAACCTTTTCTAAACCCAACTATACTAGCTGCCTTAACCACATCCTCTGGCAATGAATTCCAGAGCTTAACTGTGCATTGAGTGAAAAAAAAAATGTTCTCCAATTTGTTTTAAATGTGCTACTTGCTAACTTCATGGAGTGTTCCTTAGTCCTTGTATTATCCGAAGGAGTATATAACTGTTTCACATTTACCAGTTCAAGTCCTTTCATGATTTTGTAGACCTCTATCATATCGCCTCTCAGCCATCTGTTCTCCAAGCTGAACAGCCCTAACCTCTTTAGCCTTTCCTCATAGGGGAGCCATTCCATGCTCTATCATTTTGGTTGCCCTACTCTGTACTTTATCCAGTGTAACTATACCTTTTTTGAGATGTGGTGACCAGAACTGCACACAGTATTCAATGTGTAGTCTCACCATGGAGCGATACAGAGAATTATGACATCCTCCATTTTAATTGTCATTCCCTTCCTAATAATTCCTAACATTCAGTTTGCTTTTTTTGACTGCCACAGTACACTGAGCCGATGATTTCAATGTAATATCAATTATGACGCCCTGATCTTTTTCCTGAGGTTTTTTCTTTTTTTTTTTTTTTTCCTGAGGTAGGTGAGACAGGCAATTCCTTCTGTGAGGCAGATGAGACTCCATTTCCCCTGAGTTGCTGCTTCCATGAGGTGAACTAGGTGATCATCTAGAATGCAACCATTTTGGCACCAAGAGTTTTGCTATGCATGAGCACACAGAGCTGTGCCCCAGTGACTCTACTGGCCAGTGCCCTGAATGTCAGACAGCAGAGAATAACCCTCTGCTTCCTGCTCCAGCCCCTCCTCTCCCAGACAGTGTACAAAGAACAGGAAAGAAGGAGAAAATAGACAGAACAAATCAAAGAACTATTCTGCTCCCACATTCAGCCACTGCCCTCTTGTTCTTTCCCTCTCCCCTCCCTTCCTGCAGGGAATAGGAGGGGAGGGGGTGAGGCCGGAATGGACAAGCATTCAGGTTTTGTCTGCATTTTTCTATATAGAATTTGTGGTCACTTATTTTGTATTTGGTGAAGTTGTTTTGTGTGGGTGTGCTGTGCGTGTATGACTGACATGAGGTACTCTGCTAACATGTAGTTTCTTTGTAGGGGTCTATAGAAGTTCAGTTTGTTCTGTTTTCTCAATAGAAGTATATTGCTAATAATAAATGTGGATTTTTAGCCCACATTTCCAAATACAGTTCAAGGTGGTTAACAGCATTTTTTAAATTCAGGTACAACAAGCCAAACTAAGGGGGTCATTTTCTAACAGGATCGCATGCAATACCTAGATTGGGGCAGAGTCGGGACGGCATCAGCACCGGAAGGAGAGGAGTCGGGGTGGCACTGGGGCGGATGTGGCGGACATCGCTGGCGGCGAAAAGGTAAGAACCCTTATCGCCGCCAGTAACGCGCCCAATAGCACCACCTTTCACTGTGGCACTATTGGTTTGTGAAAGCTAGCAGCGATAACACCGTGGTGGTGCGATTGCTGCCGGCTTTTGCAGGCCTGCCACCGCACGAGTTTAGAAAATCCAGGCCTAAGTGGGTACCTGAGACAACAATTTGCCCAAGTTCACAAACGGTCTCAGTGGGAGAAGTGGAATATGAACCCTCATTCTCAGCTTATAGTTCCAACCCTGTTGGGATGAATAGTAATGCTGTTGTAGGGCCTGGTGTAAAAGCTGCATTGCATTGGTTGAGTTCTGGGAATTAGGGATGTTCTAGTATGGCAGGTTTGTTGTATAGACTGAGTGACTTTGTGGGGTTTTGGGTTACTTCACAAAGTGCCTCATATTGGAGGGAGTCTGCATTACTATGACTGAGGGGACACAAGAATTTGAATTTTCTTTGTATGATGAGTAGTAAGGAGAAACATCCTACTTAGTTCAAGCCAATCATCCATTTCAGAAGCTACCTTCAGCCATTGTGGTATAGATTTCTTTTAATTTATAAATATATGCATTTTTTACAGTCTATCCCCCAAATCATAAATGACACATTCAGACTCTCTGGTATGCTTTCTGAAACATATTTGTTTTGTATGGCATGTACCTAATACAAAGTTTAATATTATAAAGTATGGAGGCAATGTTCAAAAGTACATTTGAATACTGCCCCAGGAAAAAAATTAGAGATTTTTTTTTGGGCACTTTTGCCTTCAAAATAATGTGTACAATTTTGAATTTACAAAACTATGCACATTCAGGTCGATACAGTAAAAAACCGCTCTCCCGGTGCGCGCACAGGCCACTCTCCTGTGCGCGCGATTCAGTAAATAAAATTATTCAAATTAGTGCCCACGGTAAAAAGAGGCGCTAAGGACACTAGCGCGTCCCTAGCGCCTCTTTTTGGACAGGAGCGGCAGCTGTCAGCGGGTTTGACAGCCGATGCTCAATTTTGCAGGCATCGGTTCTCAAACCTGCTGACAGCCATGGGTTCAGAAACCGGACGCCGGCAAAATTAAGCATCCGGTTTTCAACCCGCGAGCCGCGGGCCGATTTTTTTTTTTTTTTTTTTTAACTTTTGGGACCTCCGACTTAATATCGCCATGATATTAATTCAGAGAGTGTACAGAAAAGCAATTTTTACTGCTTTTCTGTACATTTTTCCAGTGCCGAGAGAAATTAACGCCTACCTTTGGGTAGGCGCTAATTTCTGAAAGTAAAATGTGCGGCTTTGCTGCACATTTTACTTTCTGTATTGCGCGGGAATAACTAATAGGGCCATCAACATGCATTTGCGTGTTGCGGGCGCTATTAGTTTCGGGGGCGTTGGACATGTTTTTGACGCGCTATTACCCCTTACTGAATATGGGGTAAAGCTAGCGTGTCGAAAACACGCATCCAAATGCGGGTTAAAAGTGCGCTCCACCGGAACGCACTGTACTGTATCAGCCTGATTGTTGCCTCCCTGACCTAACTCTGCCTTCAGACATGCCTGTACTGTAGGCGCTTTTAGGTGGGCGATTTTCAAAATGCCTTTTTCACCTAGCTAAATTGGTATTTATCCTCTTTAATTTGCTTTTGAAAATTGTCCTCCCACATCCAAATATGTGTTTTAATAATAAAAATAATGTTATTTATAGTATGCATTTTTTGCCTGCATGTTTCTATCAAGAATTTGTAGTCACTTATTTTGTATTTAGTGAGTTTTTTTTGTGTGTGTTGTGCGTGATTGACTGACATGAGGTATTCTGCTAATGTGTAGTTTCTTTGTAGGGGTCTATAGTAGTTTACTTTGTTCTGTTTTCCCAATAGAAATGCATTGCTAATAATAAATGTGGATTTTTAGCAAATAATAAATTTGGATTGTTCTGGGAGGCATGGTACTAGAGTCCTCAAAATTGTTGAGTTTAATTATCAAACTCCTGGGAATGGGCCTGAAAGTTAATTTGGGGACAAGGAGAGGGATAAAACTGAAGGTTCACCTAGGGTGCCCAATTCCCTTGCACTAGCCCTGTATTTTCTACTGGCCATGCCTTTGTTTTCCTATATTGATGTGTTCATGCCTGTGAATTATCAGGCCATGAAATCAGTGTTGACTATTATGTGATCTGTGTGCTTTAGGAACGTATGCTTTGGCAGCTGAGGTACCAATGCTGCAACTTAATGAACAGGACAGCTGCCATTCAATGAAGAGGAAAATGGATGACATAGATAAGAAAAGGAGTTTTGTTGTGTTTTCACAAATGATGACCTCCCATGCCAGCAGTTTTTCATGCTTTGTACCTCACTAAGCCATTGCAGGTGGATCTTGGACTCCTTGCTGTTTTTTTTTTTGTCATTAAGTGCTAAGGAGAAAGACTACATAAGGGTTTCAATGCAGATTTGTCAGGGGCAGGGTTGAGAATGAAGCATGGGCAGCCATTTTTTACTTCTTACCCTTTGATAGCACATCACTCCTTGAGCATGCATCATGCATTTCTCCACCCTTTACTACATGGGACTGATATTAGAGGAGCAACTTTGCAAGTCCAATGTGCATCAATGCATGTTTTAATGAAGCAGATAATATATTCCACTCCACAAAAAGGTGCCAGATCAAACTTCCACACTATGTACTCATGAACAGCCTATTAACCTCTATTCAAGCTCCCAAGGAGCCTCTTTTCAAACTCAGGATAGCAATTAAGCTATTCACCATAGTCTACTTTGTGGATCTATATGAGAAGACTGACCACTAAGTTATTCTGGTCTGATTTGACTGCTTTTAACTTTGAGACCTCTGGAAAGGTTATCTTCCTATGTATGAAAAATTCTATTCTAGTGCTTGCTGCAGCCAATATATAGGTCTTCAACTTCCAAGAAATTTCCAGACTTATTCCTAAATCTTACAATCATATATGATCTTTTGTGCCATTGAAGCAGCTTGACATGCCAATGACATCATATCTAACCCATGCTTTAACCATGGTTGATGACATCAGTGTGCAGCTTAGCTGTGTTTGGACTGAAACCTAGCTAAACTGAAACAGCTGCATATGTATATTGCAAATTTTGATTTGGAAAAAAATATGAACTATAAATAATAGGAGTGTGAGCAAACGTTTTATCATTTCCTTTTGGGGGGTTTCAGAGTTTCTTTTCATTTATTTAAAATAAAAATGAAAAAAAACAACAAATGAAATTAAAAGAAGGAAAAAGCCAAATGAAAAAATGCTGGGTCCTTATGTTTTTTTAAATGAGAAGAATGAAAACGAATGAAATTTTATTAGTTTTTCTTTCATATTATAAGCAAAAATGGGAAATAAATGCACCTTCCTAGTAAATATAATTCTACCACTCCCCCCCCCCCCCCCCCGCACACATATGCATACGTTGGATGTGATGTTGATGCCATCATGGCATAACATGTTGCTACAGTTATGTTGCGCGGTAAACAGCAGAGCCCATATTGCTTCATTATACATTTACATCTGTTACATAATGAATTCTGAATACATTGGAGCATTACATAATATAGTGCACTGTATTTATAAAGTGATTTCAAGAATACTCAAATATTTAATAATGTATCTACATCATAATTACACTAACTCCAATACAGTTAAGTGTTAAACATTATGGCCATGATTGAAGGAAATGTAAGTAAATGAGCTTTCATTCCATAACCAATCACTAAAGGAGTTCCAAGCAGCACTGTATATACAAATCTAGGAAATAGTTAATTTTTTTTTTTTTTAGAAGGTTAGGTACTATCCTGGAATTGTAGCCCAGTGATACTAGAAGCTATCTGGCCAATCAGCTATGACAGATACCAGCAAGCCTGTGGCAGAAGAGAGCTGCTCTCACAGTGGCTGACAATGCCATATTACAGCGATCACAGCAGTGACATTTAAACCAAAACAGCCTGAAACAGCAACATTCAGAGTTAAATTAGCATAGAAAAGAGTTGGCTGTGAAATGTGCCTCCTCACTGTTCTTGTGAGGGTAAAGGCTTCCATACCCACAGCTCTTATTCAATTGTCATTCATGAACCATGAGAAAATAACCTTTACTGAACGGAAAACAAATCATGCAGTCTTCAAATTTTTTTTCCTATTAAAATAAAAGCCCATCTATTTGTTACTTTTTTGATATCCATAACATCAGTGTACAGATATCATATTACCAACATTAAATGCCCTTGAATTTGGGATGAAATAAACATACTTTTCTACAAAGTCACAAGACAATCACAAGGCCCAAAATTGAAGGTTGACTTAGATATTCTCTGCTACTTCTCCTGGCTGCCCACCATGGCGATCTGCTCTCACTACAGCTATCACCTCAAACCACATATCGTTGCTATGCTCATGTCATCAGCAAATCAATCTAAATGACATTCAGACTCCAAGGGGATGACAAGCACACATCTCATGCAAAAGACATGACATCAACAAGCATCAAGACTCAAAAACAATCACAGCTACCATTTCCACCACACAGTCTTGCTGTCTCTCATGATGCAGGCACAGAGTCCGAGGCACTGCCAGAAGCAAATAATCTGAGTTACTGCAGCCTAGCTAAGCATGTTCAACAATTTGGGTCAGATCAAACCGTACTGCAGCTGCTCACAGCAATGAACTCAATTGGAAGATAAGATCGAGCATTAATAGATTTAATTAATCTTTTTACTTCCTGTGTTTTAAATGCATCCTTTCTAGGCATTTGGTGTGACTTTGAACAGGCACCCTTCCTCTGTTCAAAGCAATTTTCTCAGTATAAGTAGGACAGAGGGGAATGAGTAGGCAAGCTGGTTCAGATTTCACTGAAGTCCCTTCCATGGAAGGAGGTGGGGGTAAGGCACGAAAGAGAAAGGGGACTGTTCCAGCACACCCAAACATTACAGCCATATTTTAGTCAGCTGTGTAGGGAGGGACGGAAAATACCTATTTTATTTTACCTGGATGTAATTTGTCTTGTTCTACCAATGAAAAGGAATGAGATAAATCTAAAAAAAAAAAAAAGAAATACATTTCCATTTTTGACCTGGCTTGTGGAACCTTCACAACAGTGGCTCTGCACCGAGCACTCACTTGCTGTTTAGTTGTAGTTTTGCTGCCGAATGTTAATGAGGAGATGGTGGGAGGGATGCTTAACAGTATAAGAAATCTTCCTGACCCCGCTCCTATCAAACCTCCACCCCCACCCAATCCACAAGATGTCATAGTGGTTCACATTAAAATCATGAATGAACTTCGAATAAAATACTCATCTACTCACTAAGAAATGTGTATTAAGACAAATGGGGCAAGCTGCTGTCAAAACCATGATTATGCTGAACCGGCTCGATAGCTCAGTGGGAGATCTGGGTTTGTTTTCTAGGACTACAGCCATGATTGTTACAGAGCCAGTGTTTCCAGCCTTGCCCTCCACTCTCCCAGGAGGAGGGAGTTCCATTCATCACAGAATGGCAAACATACATTTAGACTCAAGGGGTACATGTACTGCGTTGCAGTGGGAGCAGGAGTCCTTGACCCTGGCTACAATGGCTGCTGGGTTAGTTGAGAGGGAGGGAGAGGTTGAAAATTGGGTGTTTACAGATGGATGCTCAATGCACCATAGCTTCAGCAGAGCCTGTTCCTGACTGAGTTGGAAGCCCAATGCAGCAAGAGGAAAAGACCAGACCAAAATTTAAAAAAAACAAAAACAAAACACATAGGGGCAGATTTTAATACCTACGCGCGGGTGTAGATTTGTGCGCGCAACCCGGCGCACACAAATCTATGCCCGATTATAAAATCCGGGGTCGGTGCACGCAAGGAGGTGCACACTTGTGCACCTTCTGTGTGCCAAGCCCTAGGGGAGCTCCGATGGCTTTCCCTGTTCCCTCCGAGGCCGCTCCGAAATCGGAGAGGCCTCGGAGGGAACTTTCCTTCCAACCCCCACCTTCCCCTCCCTAACCCGCCCCCCAGCCCTACCTAAAAACTCCCCTGACCTTTATTTTAGAAGTTGCACCTGCCTCTGGGCAGACATAGGTTGCACACACCAGCCAAGTGCAGGCACACGATCCCCCGGCTTAGCGGCCCTACAAAGGCCTCTGGCTACGCCCCCTCCCTGCACCAGACTGCCCACATCCTGCCCCTTTTTTCAAGCCCCGAGACATACGTGCATCCTGGGGCCTATGCAAAATAGGCTTGGCGCGCATAGCCCCCCTGGATCTATGCACGTAGGGCTTTTAAAATCTGCCCCATACAAAACTGAGAGTGTGAGAAAAAGTCAGTTATGGGAAAAAAAAAAGAAAAACAAAATAAAGAAAGATAGATGGAAAAGAATGCACAATATACTCAGCTAATAAAATTTAAAAAAAAAAGAAAAGAAAAGTGGGACAAATAGTCCTTATCTGCCAATGTCTATCAATAATCTTGCAGTCTTAAGCTCTGCTAGTCTACATCTAAATGTTTCCTAAATAGGGAAGACACACATGCAGCCATGCTTACAATAACAGTCCCTTCTAATATGATTTCTACAACTACTGCTAATAAAATAATATTCATTTTTATACAACTCAACTTTGCCCTTTAGCGTTGTAAAACCACAGAACTGTGCATGGACTTGAGTCCTCTTTGATGTGTAAAATCTGGCTACCAATTTTGGTGTCTAATCAGCACAATAACTTCCAGAGGGCAACAAGAAGCAGCAGCAATATTATAATTGTTATTGCCTACTGCAGTAGAGAAAAATGAGGCTCATTCAATAGAAGAGCCTTCTTTAATCACAGAGACAGCCAGTGGAAGAGCAGGGTGATTATTGTTATTATTACTGTAATACAAACAAGTGCAAGGAATAAAGTGTAATTTATTGAAAAACAAACTATCCATAAAAACATCCCTCCTTAAAGCACACTCTGTGGCGAGCCAGAAATAAGAAAATATAGAAACACCAGTGCAATGGTGCCTTCTGAGGAGATGTACCCCTTGGTTACAGCTGGTCTAAGTGAGACACAACCTTCCAGATTCACTGAAGCTTTTTTCCCCCATTCCCTGTCTTATGTGGGGGAAAAGAACATCCTTGATGATTCAGGACAAGAGAGACTTGGGGACTTGTCCAAGGTCAGGTAGAGTGGAGAGTTGAAGCCATATGCCAAGATTTTGCCTAATTCACAGGACAATGTTGTATCCAAAAGGGTTGTATTCATCCCCAAAACCAACAATGGTTATTTTTTCAAAATGGCCATGAATATACTACAGTGCCAGGACTCTTGGTAGGATTTTGCAGTGACTGTGTGATGTAATGACAGCACAGAAACATTGTATTGACATGGAAGCACTTGGCCAAGTTCCCTGCCATCCAAGAAGTCAATCATAGTGAATGTCTGCCTCAAGCCCAGTTCATCCATTAGGTGAATAAGGCAGTTGACCAGGGCACCAAAATGTGGGTGAGAGGCAAAAACGTTGAAGTGCCTCCTTCTCACTTTTAAGGCATGGCACCACAAAACAGAAAGGACTGGAAGCTTGGTAATTGTGGAGGTTGAAGACAGAGAGGAAGTGGAGCGGGTGGGGGGAGTTGTGGCAAGAGAGCACTAGGCAAGTGAGAGTGAAGTGGGAGAGAAAGGGTTCTGGTCATGTAAGAGGTGAAAACAGAGAATGCTGGGAACTGCAAAAAGGGGCAATGAGATCAGGGTGATGCTGCTAGGAGGAGGCTAGGCGACAAAGAAGAAAGGAGAGATGCTGAACAGGAGGATAGAGAGAAAGGATGCTGAGCACTGCATGGAAAGGGGGCAAAGGGAGGAAATGCAGAATTTTCAAAGGTTGAAAGGAGAGAGAAGCAGAAGTAAGTAGGGTAAGAAAGGTGGATGCTGTGCCAGAGATTCCACTGATTGGCAGGTATGTAAGGGGGGAAGGTGCAAGATTGCTGAATACCCTTGGTTTACCTAGAGATAGCTGCCTGCTGTAACTGCTGCTGGATTGGCTGATGCATAGGATGAATGTTCTAATTACGCAATTCCACCATATGAAGGATGAAGCGTCTCCTATACTCAATCCAGGGCTGATTTTAGAAGGATGTGGGGCCTGGAATACTGACATGGGTGGCTCCACCCCCAAGGTTGACAGGAAATTATAGTGTTGGGGATGGGGCTACTACAGTGATGCAGGGTCCAGGACAGTCACCCCCATTCCTCCTCCCCAAGAATAACTGATTCAATCAGGCAAAGAAGAAGTATTTGCAAAGTATGAAATGGATATTCTCAATTTCTACTCATGCTATCGGGGTTATCACTCATAACATATGTAGTATCACAAGCACAGAAGAAAGAGCACTCTCACCTTTTTAATTACATCTATTAAAAGTTGGAGCAGTGTAAAATAAGGGAGAAGCTTCTGCAGCCAGGACAATAACTGCTCAGTGTTCCAAGTTACAAAATACATTTTTACAAAGTAAGAATGTATGAAATAATGTAAGATTAAGAGAACATGAAAATATTTGTTTATGAATATTATTTTCTTCTTGACAATACAGGGCTACTTGCCTTCTAAAAAGTACAAGACAGTATAATCTAAATTTCGTGCCATGGCTGTGTTTCGTACTTTCTATAATTATTATTACCTGAATTCACCTCTTTAGGTTGGGCCCCAGATAGCAACACATGCAGGTCTTTGAAAGTGCTTTTTTGAAATACAAGTTTCTCCTATCCTCTTCACCATCACCTGGGCGTATTAGTTTGTGTCTTTTCCACAACTTTCTCCTAGTCTGTGAGTAATTGTTGCAGGTGAGCAGGGGAAGAAAGATAAGCAGGAGACAGAGGTTACTTTGTACTGAAAATATGAAGAAAGCATGATGTTTTCTCATGCCACTCAGTGTGTTTCAGACTAAAGAAATATTTGGAGCTCACTGGAATTTTATTTCTTTATTTTTATTTCTTTAGATTTTATATTCCGCTTTTCACACTTTTTTCAGAACTTCAAAGCAGATCTATCTATTTAGATCTGAATATTGCTGAATAAAGTAAATGTGCTATATATTGTTTGACAGTCTTCTGATATAAATAGTTATATGTTCCAGAATAAACAACATTTGGAGCAGTAGAGAAAACAACGCCCACTAGAATTTATATTTAGATCTGAATATTGCTGTATATACTATTTGACAGTCTACTTATATAAATAGATATATCTCTATATGCCTCTCTCTCACACACACAAATATAAATAGCAGAGGAATCATATTTCAAAATTCTCCAGTGGTTAAAATTCAGATAAATTAATGTATATACACTTGTAAATATTCAGATTGTGTTTGACAAATGTAAGAACACTACATGCACTCCAGACAAAATGCCCCATCACCAAAGCAGCATTCACATTTATTGAGCCAAATATCCTGATGCACTTTTCTATAGTTCCTTCCTTCCTAGTCATCAGTAAAAGTGTATGCATGGAAGAGAAACTCTGCCCTGCCTAATGACCACCCACCTTTGCTCATGGGCAGAGCCAGTCTCATGAGAATTTATAGACAGTTTTACCACAATCTCTAGACCTTTTCATCAAAGTCCACTTTTCTTCCATGTTCTTTATTGGGGAAGGTCAAAAGGAAACAGATCTGTTGGAAATATGAAAGGGGTCCCCTCTCAACCCTCCCCCAGGTACACTTATTTTACCCTTGTGTTAGATTAATTCAGTAACAGTTTCATTGCTGGGCTGGCTGTGACATCACAAGTCACCATCCTGCAAGTGACTGTGAGATCACAAGCACTGGATTGTGACATCACCGAATGAATCACATGCCGGGCCGATAATAAAGGAAAGTCGTTCTCTTAGAGTCAATCATCAGCTGTGAAGCTAAAGAAAAATGCATTAAAAAAACAACTTGTCAGACAAATGCAAGTTATAACAAAAATCTCCTTTGCGCTTAAGTTTGCCCTGAGTAAGTAAGTTTGTATTGCATTACAAGTTGTGGATTACAAAAGAGCTACAGGACAACTGGAAAACTGTATTTCTTTTCAATGGAAATCCATTGGATGCTAGTAGACTTCATTTATACCTGTTTAACACGAGAAAGGGAAAATGTGCCTCACTTTGGCCTGAAATTGCAGGGGGAGTTTAAAAGCGAGATGACAGTTGAATAGCTTGGCGTAAAGAGCTTGTCTCAGAAATGACAGAGAAGTGCATTAAAGTGTTTAAACTTCCCATACTGGCTTAATGCAAAATGGACTGAGACTGGTCATTAGCGAGCTGCTGTTTCCATGCCCCTGACATTTGTGATTACAACTCAACCAAGGAACCATTTGTTGGGCGTGAGTGCACATTTCTGATCTGGCCGCTGACAGAATGGATTGAATTGAAACGGAATGGTAATTACAAAACCTGTGGCATATGCCCCTCTCTCTCCCTCCTCCCCTCCACCACATCTTGAAGCCTAATACAGCACTCTCTTTTGCAGTAAGAGTAAGGAAGAGAGGGATACAGCACAAGGATCATATTCCCGGGGGGAAGCATTCCTTTAGCTACCCAGATGAAGACACCTTTTGCCTTTATCATCCCCCCCCCCCCCCCGCCTCTCTTTCTTACCTGCCGTGAAAGAGTTAATCCAGGCGTGTAGATATCCACCCCACCTCCCACCCCAAACTCCCAACTTACTCTCCCCCCCCCCCCCCCCATGCAAAAATACCGAAACAAGTCCTTATATTTGATCTCATTCACCATCTCTCCAAAGATTATTCTCACTTCTCACAAAGCACAAGCAGCTGCTGGCTCACAGACCTCACCTGTCCTTGGGAGCACACACTACGTTCTCTTACTCTACATCACGGCAGAGATCCGCCGGGCGCCGGAGACACCAGCCCTCCAGGGGCTGCACAGCTGCTAGCAGCTCTCCAAGGTGCTGAACCCTTGCATGAAAGAAACGAATAGAAGCAGGAAGAAGTGCACTGACTTACCCAAGCCGCAGGGCAGGCTGAGGAAAGGATTTCTGGATTGTTTGCTTTAGGGGCTAGAGGATTCCTTGCTGGTCTGAAAGCTGATTAAATACATCTTTCACCTTCTCCTTCTAGAGAAAGGAGATGGAGGAGGGAGGAAAGGAAGCAGGTAAAAAGGACAGGAAATAAAAAAATAAAGAAGAGAAGACGAGAGAAACTCAGTTTTTTTTTTAAGCACTTGACTGGTGGCAGTCTCACTCCTGTTTCAGTGCCCGCTCTTTCCTGACTCTTCTCTCGCTCCCTCAGCCTCTGTCTGGACAGCGTCTACAGCTTTTCCATGCTCAGCTCCTGCTGCCACTGCCACTGATGTTCACTGGAGCGCAGGAAAGCTTGCGACTGCTTTGCTGCTTCTCTTTTGCTCTCTCTCCTTCTGTCATATTCTCACCGTCTTTCTTTTTCATTTTCAGCACTGTGGTGTTTTATTTTCCTGCAGGGAGCCCCCTAGTGGGCAAAGGGAGCCACATACCCTTTTGAATGAAAATATGTAATTGTCTTCACCAGTCAGTTTCGTGCATACAACTGGAGTGAAGAGGACGCATTCTGCCAAGTTTTTTTTTTTTTATTCTGCTAAAGACCCTGTCCATTTATTTTTCCCTGTAGGATGAAAGGTGATGCATGCTACAACACGAGCAGAGGTTTGGAAAGAGGTCTTTGGAAAGAGGTCTTTGGAACAGACATCAATCAAACTAACAACTAGACTGGAGAACAAGAATCAGCTTTTTAGTCGGGAGCTGCTAGCAGGAGGGTTACACACTTGCAAGGAAGGGCCTGAGGCAGGGGCTAGGCTCTGTGGAATTTCTATGCTGGAGTCACTTTCTTGTGCATTTCTCTGGGTGGTTGTTCGAGGGGAGGGGTTGCAGGATGGAAGAATGCCGCCCCTGCCTCTTCTGCTCCAGGGTTGGACTCGTGAAAGTGCTAACTGGGCAGTTATATCCCAGAACTCTTATATATTTTAAAATATTTATTTTGCGCATTCTCTTCAATGCAAGATGGGGTTTATCAAGTCACAGTCATAAAAACAACAGTGATACGAACATGGACAAACTTGACAGGAGAAGCTTAATAGGCCTGCACATCCACCAACTGTTCTCCCTTACTAACTCAGACTAAATGGTAGCTGAGGAATATACCAAGCCTGACTTGCTCATGTTTAATGCAGTGTGACTCCTGCCCAGATTACTAGTCTCATGCATTTCTGTGAGTGTGGGAATTAATTCAATAGATTTTCATCTTTGTGTCTAAACCTCTGGTGGCCCATGATTTATGAAAATGAGTTGCAGTGTTGAGGTGGGGATGGAAGGGTTGTATGAAGGAGGATGAAATTAACCAGGCATCTAGGAAGCTTGAATCTGACTCTGCCTCAGCCTGTGATATGTGTTGTGTGATGATGGTGGTGGTGGTGGTGGTGGGGGGCCTCTGCCAGACAGAAATATAATGTATTCTATCCACTAAAGCAGATGTCGTCATTCACCGCTAGTCCGGTGCATGGGATTACTGACTTCTAAGTAACAGTTTTGATGAAATAACTGCATTGAGAGGGTTATTTTCAGTAGTCCATGCATGCAGACTTCAGCCTGAATTTTCAGAAATGATTCATGTGCATATGTCCACTTTGAAGATCCCTGGGTCTTGCTAGGTTCAGGTGGAGACAGAGGTGCAGGGGCTACACTTGCTCAGGAGCAGCAGTAATTTACAACACATACTTTCACACATGAACTTTTGAAAACCAAAAGCTTGCAAACAAATCCCAATCCTGCCCCAGCTCCTCCTCCCAGAATGCCTATTTAGTGTGTACAAAATCATGTTCTGCATGTTTAAAAGCACATGCTTTTAAACATGTAAGTCTTGGGGGGGGGGAATTAAGGCGGGTGAGGGGTTTAAATTTTTATTTGCACATATGGACATACTCAACTTATGGAATTCTCCATATGTCCATATTGACCGCAAATGGGACCCCCTTTCGACTTATGGACTTATGAACTTAAACTTTTGGTCTGCACATCCCTATTAGTTACTTGATTTATATTCTGCATTTCAAGGCAGATTATGTCCGGGTACTGCAAGTATTTACTGAGACTTTTATTCCTCCTCCCCATTCTGTGATTTTAGGAATAAACCTTGTAAATCAGCCCCTTAATCTGTTACTCCAGTCCTAGGGAAGAATACAGTTTTTACTTGGCTTTACCTGTTCAAGCAAGGCTCATTAGTTCTGCTTGAAATCTGTGAGTACCGAAGTCACTCGGGGAAGGGGAAAAACATACCTTAAACGGGAGAACCCAACTACCTCTGTTAGGTAAAGAGTATTGTGGCTGGCCTTGGACCAGGGTCTGCTTGGTTCAGGGGTTGGATGCTGTGCATGGAGCCACAGAGTCGTGCTGGGGAAACCAGGTTCAGCTAGCCTGGTGTATAGCCCATGCTTGATGATGCACATTAGCCGGGGGGATTCAAAAGCTATGCTCAGACACCTGGTATTTATTCAGGCCTAGCAGCCCAAAAGAGCAGGAGGAGGTTACCACCTCCCTCCCCCAAAATAGTATTTTGTATATTTTCTGAATGTTGTAATAGGTTTGGTCTTCATTTGTCAGGGGAAATAGAAGCTGGTGGAAAGCAGTAAATGAACTCCCAGCGCCTATAATTTATGGATTTGCATCTGCCCACTCAATAATTTTTTTAATGAATGCTACTAACAACATTCCCTCTTTGGTTACAGGACTTATGCCAAACTTTTGTACTTTTAGCAGTAAAATTTGAGAGCATGGAAAGGACCTTAAGAGATTATGTAGGTGCAGGTAGATATTTTGTAAATATCTCTGCTGTCTTGATTCTACCAATAAATATTCTTTTACTAATGACAATGGTATCTCTTCCTGGTTATAGTAGTGAAGCAATTGTGTGTAACACCATCCAGTTCTATATACAGAAAATGTGACAAGAAATGTTTTGTTGCACGCAGGTGTGAAAGTGATCAGCGGAAAGCTGGCTCTCTCCCAAGGCTGAAAACGGGACTTCTGCCTTTCAAAGTCGTGCCTGAGTTGCACAGAATGACTGATCGTGTTGTGGTATGAAGGAGGTTGTCAGGTAGGAAGCCCCTGCAGTACAAATCACACTGGTATTGGTGTCTCAGTGTGGGTTTATTATTGGATATGGCAAAAATATAACAGTCCCTGACTTATGATGCATTGCAGTTACGGTAAAACAGGTGGTAACTCAAAGGGCAAACCTCAATTCCCATCCAGTCCAGATCATTTTCCACAGTAATTCTTCTTCAAGGACAAACAACTGCTAGTTGAGACACAACATAGTGCTTGAGCACTGCCCCATTATGTAAGATCAATGCACAATAGGAGCATAGCTCATGGCTCTTCCTCCTGTATCCCAGACTGGCTTCCTGCTCATCTAATGACTTTTTTCAATGTATGGAGCTCCAGCAGTGTGCACAGCATGTAGAAAGTTACTCACAGAGTTACCGAGTCCTCGCCTGCAAGAATTTAGGCAGGGAAGTTAAGTGGCTTGCTTAAGGTCACAAACTGCGTAGTGGATAGAGGAACCAAACCAGGAGTTCAGGGTTCCCAACTCTGTGCTGAAGCTGCTATATTATGCTACATTGCTTTCAGGAGTAGCTGCTGCTGCCTTCATGCACAGAGAATAAATTGCTGAGCCCCACAGGCAGGCTGAGACATCACCGTGTGTATATGTATCTCAAGGCTCAATGAGCAGGGGCTGTGCCAATACATTTCTCCTTAATTAATTAAATGGCAACATCCCTGACTGGTTGATAAAGTCACTGTGACTATTGCTTGTTTATTTGACCTTTCAAAATGAGCCTGCAAACCGATGACAATTTTTCTGACTCTTTGCAGCAGCAATGTATTGCAGGACAGGTGTCTATGAAGTGGTCCAGGTTTGTCGAGGCCAGGATTCCTTCTGCAGTTATTCCTCCAAAATGATGGGGGAATAATCCACATTCAATTGTGAGCGTTCCCTGCAGCAGAGCGAACAGTAAAAACCTATCAACTGTGCAGTATCTAATCTCAAACTCCTCCACAGGATGTAAAGCAGAAGCACTTCTTTAATTTGAGGATAAAAAAAAAACATGCACAAGATTGGCCATGCTCTGGAATAAGACATATTGTTATTTAAAAATAATTTAAAAAGTTGCTTTGAATGTATAAGGGCTGGAATCAATGATTTATTGTTTCTTCAGTTCGTTTTCTATTTTATTGTTCTGCTTCCTATGTTCCATGCATTGTATGTGATGATATTCTATTATTACTGTCATTTCATCACTATCAAGCTGCCATTCCTGGTCCATTTACCAATAGTCTGATTTAGAAATGGTCAATCTTAGTTACTTCTGTACGCTGTATCTATTACCTAAAATGGAACTTTGTAAGACTCTCTGATGAGTGGTTTCATGGGAGCAGATGCACTTCTGAGGACTGATAAATGCATAAACTGATTCAGTTTATAAAGGGTAGACTATGTAAATCATCTGGCAAAAATTTTAGCCTAGACCTTCATAAAAGACAAAAGTCCTAGCAGAGTATTAGGTGACAGAAATGTCTCTTCGGGAGGTCAAATGATGAGCCAGAAGTGAACAAATGCCCTATGGTGAAGCTATGGGGAATCTCTGTATTAGCCTTGCTAGCAATTGATATCTTGCCTAAAAAGTGACAGTCCAGGGCATCTACAACCTGCAGGAGTGTTCCATTGATAAGTTTGTCAGCAAAAATTTGCTCGAGATGTCTCTGAGAACCACTAGAGAATGAGCAAAACAACTGAAAAACAAAATGGTGATTAAACAAGAGAGGAACATGGTAATAGCCTCTGAAGAGTTCACAAAGGAAATTGCAACATGGGTTGCAGTGAGCTGGGAGGATAAGTTATCATAACTACATTCATCCGTCAATGAAGTTAAGAACTGCTTGGAATCTCAGATGGCAAAGCTAGCAGAGGATGAGGGAAGGATCACTGCTCAGGAAAGCCTGTTTGAGGAGTTGCAGAACCAAATATCCATTCTTGAAAAGCAAAATAAGAAGTTAGAGGATAGGATAAAAGACCAGCAAAACTGTGGAAAATAAACTATTAGGACAATAAAACTTCTGGAGACAATGAAAGCTAAGGACCTGTTACAAATATGTGAAACATGACTGCCAAAAACACCTGAATCCCTTGCAATAGATGGCCTGATAAAATTCAAGAGAGCACAACTGCCTAGGCTCAGAGTTACAAAGAAAATAATGGCAGTCTACAGCTGATTATAGCAAGATTCCTCAGTTTTGCAGAAAAGGCCAGGATAATGTCAGACACAGATTTAGAGAATGATGGCACAAAACTGCTGATATTTCAAGATTGTTCAGTGAAAGTCATGGAGAGCAGGAAGGAGCTTTTGTTGTATTGCTTGAAACTTCATGGGAAAGCTATCAAATTGATGATGCAGTCCCTGTTTAAGATGAGAAAGTTTCCAAAATTATACAAGCCAGTGTGTTCAAAAAAAACACGCGTGCACAAGAGATATCCACAATCAAATGGCAAACATTTGTACCCATTTTTTTTAGAAATAGTATTGCTAAGATAAGGGAATCATTGGGTCCCCTTAGTTTAACGCATTCTTCTGCTTATAGGAAGAGAAAGTGTTGCCGAAAGGTAAATCTCATTTTCAAGTCTTAAACAGAGAAGATACAAAAACCCTCCTTCAGGATATCAGCCAGGATCTTTCTGATCCTTGTCCTTCCTCTTCGATTAAGAAAGAAAATGAGAACATGCTGCAAGCATTACAGTCTATGATCAATACATACTAAGTCTCCTTAAAAACAATTATAGGATCATTATTAAAAAACAAAGAGACATCTTTGGACAAGAGTAACCCTGAAAACTATAGACTGGCTGCCAATATTCCATATGTAAACAAGGTAGTTGAGAAGCCTATGGCCAACTAATTCCAAAACATTCCTGGAGCATAAGATCATATTAGATGGGCAAGTCAGGCTTCAGACCTAAATTCAGCATGGTTTGCTAGTGGTTAGTAGATGCCTTGCAAAGGGATTTGGATCGGGGTATCGACTCTCTTGTTCTTGACTTGTCAGCCGTGTTTGATAATGTCGACCACACGTTAACTGATCAGTTGTCAGAATTAGGAATGTCAGGGATAGCATGCCACCGGTTTCTCTCTCTTTTTCAGCGAAGCAGGAGCAAATGGTGATGAAAGGGACACATCCAAATTCACCATAGCAGCTAGAAATGTGTGGGGCTGCAAGGCTTCGTACGCTCACAATATTATTTAATGTGTACCTATGACCTCTAACTGAAGTAATTAAGAAATATAATAGACAATCGTATTTGTATGCTGACATTCAGCTTCTGGTACTGCTGGGGAATTAATGTGATGAAGTTGTGAGACAGCTAAATCAATGCCTTGTGGAACTATCAAATTAGCTTTGGGTCATCAAGCTCAAATTAAGACTTGAAAAATCAGAGATACTTTGGGTGAGGTGGTCAGATAAGGCTACATTATATATTCAGCCAGTAATTGATGGAATTTCCCCTCCTATGAAAGAAAGTGTCCGATTGTAGTGTGGGCGTGGTCTCTTGGCATCCATGTGTTCACCAGGACGGTTGCTCCGCCAATTTGGGGCTTACAGATAGGCTAATTCTGTGGGGTGCAACCAGGTGCTCAGAGACAATGAGACATTCTTCATGTACCTCCAGGATTATTTACATCTAATTCATAGCAATGCTGCTTGACAGCAATGCTCTTGAATGTGTCGTCTGTGGCAATTGGCACCCCCTCCTGGGTCCTCAATATATCAGAGCTGTAGTGTACCTATGGTCAATATGGTCTCAGCCATAGGCATCACTATCTGAGTGCTGCCAGTGCAGAAGGGAAGATGTTGCTCCTGCAGCTGACAAAAACAGCAAGGTCCCACTGGAATTGAGGCATGGCCGGAGGGGCCTAGGAAGAAAAGTACATGTGCGCTGGCAGGGCTTAGGAAGAGGAGGAGCTGCACTGCCTTGCGCAGCCCTGCCGGAAGCGGCAGCATTGCCGGCAGGGCCTGTACTGTGTTATGCTGCCCCACTGGAAGTGGCAGTGTCGCCGGCGGGGCCTAGGAGGAAGAGGTGACGCACGGAATGCTTTGCAGGAAAGAACACATGGGCACAGCAAGGTTGGCCCTCATGGCCCAAAGAAGTAGTCCTGTCGGCTGCAGGGGGGTGGTGGGGTGCTCAAGAAGGAGACTATTGCTGCTGCTTAGACTGAATGACAGAAGGGGGGGGTGAGCATAGGGATGTGAGAGAGAGCATCTGCAAAAATGTGTGTATGGGAGTAAGAGTGCCTGTGTGTGTAAGAGTTCCTGTGTGTGTGAGGTGAGAGAGAGCACATGTATGGGAGCATGTGTGTGTGGATAAAAGTAAAAGAGCCTGTGTGTGTGTGGAAGCATACCTATTTAGTATGTGTGCGAGAGTGAGAAAGGACATGTGTGTGAGAGAGAGTGATGAACACAAGTGTATGTGCAAGAGTGCATGTGTATATGTTAGAGCATGTGTATGTGTGAAAGAGAGCACATTGTGTGTGTGTGTGAGCATGTGTGAGAGAGACAGAGAGCATGTGTGTGTGTAAGAGAAAGAGGGAGAGAGAGCGTATGTGTGATTGTGAGATAAATAGCACGTGTGTGTGTGAGAGAGAGAGAGAGAGAGAGAGAGAGAGAGTATATATGTGTGTGCACATGTGTGTGTGAGAGAGAGAGGTCTATACAAAACAACCCCTCTTCCCCTCTACTCTACCTGCTAATCCAGGTCAATCTCAGGGCATCTGGAAATCAAAAGTTTGCAGGTATGGAGAATGGGGTATTTTGTAAAATCCTTATTAGTTTTATTTATTAGGTGTTATTTGATGTGTGTTTTGAAATATTTTACTGGTGTTTGAAAATTTTTTATTAGAGTTTTTAATTTTTGGATATTATTCTGTTCCTTAGCTGTTTTTAATTTTCTTTTTATTGGTATGGCTTTACTGATATTTATATTTCTTCATTTTACCTTTTATGAGGAATGGTGATATTTCTATTTTTCCATTGTTGTAGTGTATACAGAATTTGGCTTGTTGGGGTTTCCAGGTCAGTTTTTGTCTGTACATTTCTATTTGCACTATATGGTCTCTTTATTCTGTATTTGAGGATCTATCTGTGTTTTGCTTGTGTGACTGAAGTGAGGATTTCCAATAGTATATAGTTTTTATATAGGGATCTATAGCATTAGCAACTTGACTTGTTCAGTTTTCCTAATAGGGGGTGTATTGGTTTAATACTTGCAGTGTTGCCTTTTCATAGGTAGGGTTGTTGTTCTATGAATGCTTGCAGTTAGTGCTGTTTTGATATAAAACATTTATTTCTGTTCTATGACCACTGCTTTTTAATATATTTATAAATGATCTGAAAATGGAGACAAGTGAGGTGATCAAATTTGCTGATGACACCAAATTATTCAAAGTTGTTAAATCATAAGAGGACCTTGCAAAACTGGGAGACTGGGCATGCAAATAGCAAATGAAATTTAATCTGGACAAGTGAAGGTGAAGAGTAATCCAAATTATAGCTACACAATGCAAGGTTCCACATTAGGAATCTCCAATCAGGAAAAGGATCTAGGCATCATCATTGAAAATACATTGAAATCTTCTGCTCAGTGTGCAGCCATAGCTAAGAAAGCAAATGGAATGCTAGGGATTATTAGGAAAGGAATGGAGAATAAAACTGAGAATATCATAATGCCTCTGTATCGCTCCATGGTTCAACCTCATCTTTTTATTTTTTTTATTTTATGTATTTGCTTTTATATACTGACATTCGATCGAGATATCACATCGGTTTACATAAAGCTGAACAAATAAGGCGAGCACTGCTTATTTTACATTGAAACATTGTAACTAGAGAAATGGAAGAGGATGGTCTCACCCAATATGGCAAGCCTTATGTTCTTATTGAATTGTAACTGTTTTCTTGTGATTTTTTGAGGGCCAAAACCTGTTGTTAAAGTTTTCTGGTTGGCACCATATAAATATAATCCTCATATTGTAAGTGGTATTTTTACCTCAGCAGACTGTACTTTGAATATTCTTTTTCATGTAAAATCAATTATAAATGCATCATTTTTTTATTGTGTGTGAAGAGAGCATATTGGGGGTGGGGGTGGGGCACAAGGCTGTATGGTTACCCTAGGGCACCTGATACCCTTGCACATTGTTATACAAACATTTACTAGAGTCTCCCAACTCGTGGGGTCATGTTGTGTGTAATGGGTGAGGGTGCAGTTTTTCATTTGGCCATAGGCGCTAAATTGCTTGACTACAGCTCTGCGGTACAGGCTAATTAAAAGAAACAAAAAACAGAGCAGTCTGCCACATCATATCCATGTTCCATTGCTCAAAGACACACACATACACAACCCCCCCCCCCCCCCTCCCAATTCTTATTTATGCAGTGATCAGGGCCAGTGCTAGCAATTGTGCTGCCCCTGCAAACAATTTCCGTGCTGCTCCCCCCCCCCCCCCCCCCCCCTGTTCAGGGCCGATGCGAGGGGCTCATCCGCCCTAGGCAAGCCATCATGCCGAGTGTCCTTCTGCTGCCTCCCCCCCCCCTCTCACCGCCTTTCTCTCATGGGCCTTTCTGATTGGGGGGGGGGGGTGGAGAGAGCGGACGCTGTGCACAGGCGCACGTGCAAGCAAAGACTAGGCTCTCCGGCGGCTTGCATCTCCCTCCTTCTTCGGCTGCTGGCGGCCCCACCCCCTCCCCCGGATGTGCCGCCCCATACACATGCACGGTGTGCACACCCGGTCACGCCGGGCCTGGCAGTGATAGCTCCATTGCTGAAACACACACACAAAAAACCAATTCACTTCATACAGCGCTAGCTCTAGTTCTTAAAAATTCAAACAAACTAGTCTCTAATCAATTTAGAGAGTGGTGATTGATTTTTCCAAAAAGTAGAATCCAACCTTGCAGTGAACTTTTTATCCCAGTATATAGCAAAGAAGAAAAGATCCAAAAAGAATTCACATTTGGCTTTTTAGGCTCTCCCAGCCTTGAATTCCCTAACATTCCTCATGCTTAGTTTCAATTGTTTCATCTGTTTCGGCTGCTTAAATTGGGGAAAGCCCAGCTTTAAAAAGAAAAAAGCCAGTCTCTAGAGATTCAACCCGGCAGATTTTTACCTGCTGCCAGATCCCCTTCTTTAAGGTTCAGGGACAGCAGGCTGCTTAGGCTGATTCTTATCCATTCTGAGTCTTCAAGCAGTAATACTACAGTCCTTCAGCAGGTTATAATGGTTTAACACCCCAAAACTAAGCAATGCTTCAGCCTGACCTGCCAGCTTTAGTTGCTTTGCTACCCACAGAACCTTAAGCAGACTTTCCCCCTTCCTGGCACAGCCTAAGTTTCTCAGAGTTTGATTAAGTATGAAAAAAACAAGATTCCATTATAAAAGAACACTTAGCTTTACTTCTGTGTTGTCTGTGGACCAAGACTCTAACTCTTCATCAGAAGCTTCCTCCATTGTGCTAAGTCTGGAAATTGGACTCTGCACTTCTCCTTGGGGTGTTCCTTATCTATTCTTACGGCAAAAAGACTGCCTCATTTATTTCACCTGCCTGCATACTGCTGCAAGTGTAAGCAATTCCACCCTGTCCCCCAGAAGATAACTGCTAGGGCTTATGGGAAGTGTAGTTCCTTAGGGCAGCCATATTACTGAATACTGCTTTCATCCCAAGTAGCACTAACCCAAGAGGACTTTAAAGATTTGGCCACTTTTTAAGTGCAGGGACTAGAGAGGTGATTCATCTCACTGACATATAAGAGTAACTTTGGATTCTAGGTTATCATTGGATAACCATATAGAGGCAGTTATGACAAATGTTTTCATGCAATTATGGCTTTTATGTCAAACTGGTTCATTTTTTAATCTTGCAGCCTTGGCATCCATTCTTAATATGTATAATTATGCAATCCACCCTGGTCTCTAGTTTAGATGGAATTGGTGGAATAGAAATTTGTTAAAATAAATAAAAATTAAACATTTGTGCATGTCTTACCTGGAATATTGGAATGAGTTCTTTGTAGGTTTGTCCAAAAGAACCCTGCACAAATTGCTCCAAAATGCTGCAGCTCATCTTTGGATGAGGCATCCAAGCACAGTTTAATGTGTCAAAAATTTCAATCATTTCAGTGCAAACAAAAAAAATCTTTAATTTCAAGAGAGGCCAAAAAGCTTATCCAAAGGGCAAGATACAAGTGCTAGCAGTCCCCCAACATGGACCATATTTCACATATGCTGTGTTGGGAAGGATTTGAAACAAATCAATATGACAAAGACAGACAAGTGCAGATAACATGACATCCAAAAACAGAGCAGTTAAATAACCAAACCAGAAAGCCTAGTATCTCAGAATCAGCACAAACATAGGTCAGTTGTATACAGCAGAACATATTTTTTCCAATTCTTAAAAATTGCATTGATTACTAGTTAAGTACAATTAGGGACAGTAACTTTCAAAGTGGTGCAGGGAGCACATTGCTGTGTGTGTGTTAGCGTGCCCAGGGACATGGTGATTTTATATCTTGCACACGCATATGGGCTCATGTTATAAAATAGTCTGTGTGCGCACACGTGTGCCTAATTTTAAGTGGATGCATGCCTAGGTGCGTAAATCCCATTTCTACTGCATAAACCCATCTTGTGCGTGCATCTCCTCATTGTGGCACATGCCAGGCTTTTAAAATTCACCTTTAAGGTTTTAAGCATTGGTTTTTAAAGCTTTGTATGTAGGGTTGCCAACTGGCTCCAGATTTTTTAGGACAGTTGATCCAGTCCTGGTTTTACTCCACTGCATGCAGGTACATATAGTCTTGCTTTTCTTAGGAAATGCAATAGGGAAAGCAGAACAAATCCCAGCATGCCGTGGGGTAAAACCAGGACTGGATCAACCTGTTCTGAAAATGTGCTTCCTGTTTGTATGGTTTAGATCTCAGGAGGTTGATGTTCAGTGGGTCATTGAGCAAGAAAGTTACCTTGCTAGAGTTTACCCGAGTATCATTACCTGGATATGCAGCAGAACATTCTAGGTCATTCATCAAACCGCGATGTGCCAGTATTGCAGCAGTACAATGCAAATTAGGGGAAGGGGAGGAGGGTGGGTGGGGTTTGGGCGAAGTTATGACCCGGCAGCACTGCGGGCGATAATGTTTTCTATATTATCAGCAGCAGCACCGCAGGAAATAACTGCACCTTTTCCTGTGGCACTAGGGGGTGTGAAACTGTGTGGCATGGCTGCAACTGTGGTGGGCAAAACTATACCACCACGATGCGGCTGGCTGTACAATTTTGTCCCGTGCGGCTCATCATTCTGCTATAAATATATAGTAATATAAATATAGCAGATTGATGAATCTAGGCCATAGTCGGTTACATATTTCACTAACCATACCTGGTAAAAGTTACCTGGATAAAGTTATCTGGATAACTATAGAACAGATATTTTTCCAATCAGACTTATCTGGCTAACTTCGCCTAGGCAGCACTGATAGCAGCACTGCCCAGACAAAGTAAACTATACTCCAGTATACCCCCCAGTGATACCCTTTTGTAGTTGGGTAAATGTTTACTTATTTATAAAATTTGTAGCCCACTAAGTCCATGAATCTCAGCAGGGCATAACCATGCATACATAATCATGACAAATAAATACATATTTTTGTTATAAATAAATGATATGGATGGATATTTTGTGCTTGTGGCATTTACGTTATGTTTTATTGTGTTATTTTAATTTTTTATACTGTATTTTTCTGTACTTTTATATTGGTATGAGGACTATGTATTAAGTATTATGTGATGTTTTGTTGCAACTTGCTATGAGTTATCAGGAGAATAGCATGTAACAAATGAAAACAAATACATATGATAAATACATTGCAGAAGAAGAAAAGCAAACTAGTCTCATGGGGGAAAAATGTATCTGTTAGCCCATCAAAATGGGGGGGGGGGGGGGGGGGGGAGTCCAAGACAGGAAAGAGAATATAAAGGACAAATATTCTTATACATCAGAAGAAAAGCGGGAGTATAGTAAAACACAGGGAGCCTGTGATGTGGTTTTAACAAATCCCAAGGGCTCAGGAAGAGATGTTACACAGGTGAATAAGACTTTGGCTAGGCCCCACTTTTATTAACAAGAAAAAGATGCAAATGCTCAGGGACACAAAATATGAATTTGGATCCCTGACATTCGATAGGCATTTTCATGTATAATGGACGAGAAGTTTTGCTCCAATGGACAAAAGCACCTGCATCATGAATTTTTTATGCTTTTACCTGGTAGCCTTAGTCAACTCTGAGAATATCCAGATCTTATGGCCTAAAACAAATATGTTGATCCTGGTGCCAGAAATGCATTCTCAAAAGTCCACGCTGGTCAGTGAAGCCAACAAAATGGGAGAAGATAAGTCAGTTTGCATCAGAATTCAGTAATATTTAACAACTGTCCAAAAGCATTTCTGAAAAACTATCCGATCTACAGCTATTGTCTTTCTATCTCCTGGAACAAGTAATATATCTTAGAAGTCAGCATTAGTAAATCAAGAGAATATTTCAAAAACCTAAATACAATCGTTTTTAAACATCTCGAGCAGTGATATAACTTGAGATTTAGGAAACTTCAAATGCCGTAAATTCGACTATCTCTTGGTGTTTCAAGTTTTGCTCCAAGGACCACATTTCCTTGAATAATGGCAATACTTACTAGGGATGTGAATCGTTTTAGGACGATTAAAATTATCGTCCGATAATTTTAATATCGTCTTAAACCGTTATGGAACACAATACAATACAGATTCTAACGATTTATCGTTATAAATCGTTAGAATCGTGAGCCGGCACACTAAAACCCCCTAAAACCCACCCCCGACCCTTTAAATTAAATCCCCCACCCTCCCGAACCCCCCCCCCCCCCCAAATACCTTAAATAACCTGCGGGTCCAGCGGCGGTCCGGAACGGCAGCGGTCCGGAACGGGCTCCTGCTCTGAATCTTGTCGTCTTCAGCCGGCGCCATTTTCCAAAATGGCGCCGAAAAATGGCGGCGGCCATAGACGAAAAAGATTGGACGGCAGGAGGTCCTTCCGGACCCCCGCTGGACTTTTGGCAAGTCTCGTGGGGGTCAGGAGGCCCCCCACAAGCTGGCCAAAAGTTCCTGGAGGTCCAGCGGGGGTCAGGGAGCGATTTCCCGCCGCGAATCGTTTTCGTACGGAAAATGGCGCCGGCAGGAGATCGACTGCAGGAGGTCGTTCAGCGAGGGTTCCGGCGCCTCGCTGAACGACCTCCTGCAGTCGATCTCCTGCCGGCGCCATTTTCCGTACGAAAACGATTCACGGCGGGAAATCGCTCCCTGACCCCCGCTGGACCTCCAGGAACTTTTGGCCAGCTTGTGGGGGGCCTCCTGACCCCCACGAGACTTGCCAAAAGTCCAGCGGGGGTCCGGAAGGACCTCCTGCCGTCCAATCTTTTTCGTCTATGGCCGCCGCCATTTTTCGGCGCCATTTTGGAAAATGGCGCCGGCTGAAGACGACAAGATTCAGAGCAGGAGCCCGTTCCGGACCGCTGCCGTTCCGGACCGCCGCTGGACCCGCAGGTTATTTAAGTTATTTGGGGGGGGGGGTTCGGGAGGGTGGGGGATTTAATTTAAAGGGTTGGGGGTGGGTTTTAGGGGTTTTAATGTGCCGGTTTTTCGATTTTTCGATTTTTAACGATTTTTCACAATATTTTACCCCCCCAAACGGCAACAATACGATTCCCTCCCCCTCCCAGCCGAAATCGATCGTTAAGACGATCGAGGACACGATTCACATCCCTAATACTTACAACTTGAATTTCACATAACTGAGCTTCAAACACATCTAATTTTGTAGAATAGTTCATAATTACAATATTGTTACCTGATAAAGAGTCTTTCAAGAGAACTCCATATTGAATCCAATGTAATAAGCTTGGGCATTGCCAGGACAGTTTTTCCTTCTTTCTTGGGGGTCCCAGCTGAGGAAAGCACTACAGCCCAATGATCCCCTACAGCAACAGTCACCTTGGCCTCTGAAAGACTCAGAAACAACTGCAACCTCCTGCCATAGACCCAATAATGTTCTGCTCTGCTGACATGGGGCCCAGATGAAGCAGCAGTTAAGGACCCAGTACCATGTTTCCTCCTCGGGCCATCGTTGATGCCAGCTGTGTCTTCCCTCCTATGCTTGTGGTGAAAGAAGGCACTATTTAAAAATAATAATAAAAATGTACCTGAATAGTGTGTACAACTGTTGTCCCTGTGAGCTAGGAATAGGAAACTTGCTCAGAACCAGTCTCAGATTTGACTAATCAGGACCTCAATCTGAAGTTACATTGATAATTGAGACTGATAGATCCTAATGACTTAGTTCATTGAAAACACCTGAAGGTATCCCAGCAAGGGAAGGGTTGCATTTGAATAATTGCAGAAAAACCATATATGGTCTGTAGGAACTCTATATTTGGGGACTCATTAGTCAACATTTGCTGCAGGAAGGTGGTAGGGACCAGACTGAAACTTTGAACCAGGGCATAAGAAATGGAAGTAATTTGTTTCTTTGATTTCCCATTAATGAAATGGGCTGATATATAAGAAAGACTAGCAACTAGATAAAGGAGATGCTAATTGCTAAAAGGGTTCATCTTGCATTTAGTTGTTTTGCTTTATATTTTGTGAATAACTTGAACCTCTTAAAGTTGATAACCCTGACCCTGAAATTAAGAGCCCAAGCAAACTTAAAAATGTTTGTTTTGAGCAAGTTATCGGCAGGATTGGGTATCTCCATTGCAGCAACTCAGACCTACTCCCTCTTCCCATGGCCATACTCATATCCAACTAGACTAGGAAGCATGTTGCCACAATGCCCAACTTCTGTTACACACATGATGACTCAAGTCCAGTCAGGCTACTGCTTTTTTCAGCACCACTTGGTGGGGAAGGATACCACGCCCTGGAGAGAGCAATATTTACAGCAGAGTTGTCCAATTCTGGTCCTTGAGGAACACAAACCGGTCTGGTTTTCAGAATATATATGATAGATTTGCATACAATTGAGACAAGGTGCATGCAGATTTATCTTATGCATAGTCATTAGGGATATCTTGAAAATCAGACTAGTTTGTGACCCTTGAGGATTGGAGCTGGGCACCACTGATATAAAGCTTCAGCAGGGACTGCAATGTCTCGTCCAAGACTCATTTTGGAGCCTGACAGGTTCCCACAACATACCAGACCATAGTGCCTGAAGGTTTGGAAAGAAATGCCCTCGTTTCCCTTTCTTTCTCTGGCAGTTTTCAGACAGCCCTTTTCCTCGGGTAAATCAGTATTTAACTGGCTAAACAGGTTTTGAAAATTCTTACCCCATGGTCTGGAGAACAAGGCACAGAATGAGATGGAAATGGTCCAATTAGAAGCTCGAGCATATAAATCATCCTCTGTGATCACTATCGTGTTTCTTATTTGAGAGCATTTTGTAAGGGAAATAATCTCTCCTTTGAGTCCAAGGACATGGTGCAAGACTTTATGAACATGTTACAAGGAATAGCAGGATGTTTACCAATAGATAGATTTTCAAGTTTGCATGTTGTCTATAATATTGCAGCTCAGTGTCTAGACTTTTTAAGGTCCATGTTTAGAAGCATTTAGCCGTCTAACTCAGAAGTTAGCTGACTAAATGCATATTTGGGCACTTACCTGGCTGAATTCTACATGGATAACTTAATAGCTGACTAAAATATGACCGATAAGTTAAGGGCGTTCTGGGGATATAACCAGGAGGAATTAAGTTAGCCAGCTAATGCTGATATTTAGTTAGCTGGATAACCTAGCTGACTAGGTGTGGTCATGCCATAGAGCTGTCCTAAAGTTAGCCAGACAAATTTAGCTGGCTAACTTTAAGATAGCCAGCTATAGTCAATAGTGCAGCTGCACTATTGAATATGCTTCAAGTTAGCCAGATACGTTTATCTGGCTAAATATTTGCTATCCAGACTGTGTCCAAACATGGACCTCATCATTTTTTGTTGATGAGTTACTAAAACATAAACACAATAGAGAATTTTCATGAATCTGGGACTCTGTGTTAGCATGAAAATTTGGTTGGTTATGGTCAAAAAATGTTGTAAGGAAGACAGAGTAATATTATTCAAAATGGACTACTGGCTGATCCCTTACCCAAGATAGCATATCTTGATGAGATAAGAGACTGCGCCTTCTTGACTGCAGACCCGTTATTTTGGAACTCATTACCTTCAGAAATTTGATCTATTTCTGACAAATTTCTCTTTAAAAAAGCCCTAAAGACCTTTTTATTTCAAAAGGCATTCAACACAGCAACATGAGATTTTCCATCTGATATGATTTGATGTAATACAATTGTAGAAGCATATGTAATGTCACTTGTCTTGTTTTATTTTTGTTTCAGCCGATTATGGATGTTGTTACTGTAGCCCATACTGAACTATGGAAGGGTAAGAAAGAAATCTGTTAAATAAATGGCATGTATGACTTACTTCACTCATTGCACTCGTGATAACTACAGTGGGAGGCCTATGATTATATCATCTTGTTGGTATCTCTCCAGGTACTTGCGACCCAGACTGGAGACAGAATGCTGCACTTATGGACCCTGGTCTCACCCTGGTGATGGTATTAATTCCAAAATTTGAATAAACCTATGATAGAAGAGGAGACGCTAGGAATTATCAAGGATCTTAGGCATACCAAAACCTTGGCTAGGCCCTGAGTTTTATCAAATGCTATCAGATTCTGGCAAACCCTTCACAGAAAATTCTTTATACTTCTCTTTTTCAGGAAAGACTGACAACCGATTTGTAACCTGCTTTAATAACAATTTTATTTAAAAAGAAAAGATAATAGATCCTGCTTCTCCTTAATCATACCTCCCAATTTCTCTAACTAATCTCTAGATTCATCATTATGCTATATTAATATAGCTTTATATAGCAGAATGATGAGGTGCGAAAAAAAAAGGGGGTGGAGGCGATATTGGATAGCCGGCCGCATCGCGGTGATGCGGTTTTGCACGCTGTGGTGACGCTGCGTCGCACACTATCACCCCCCATAGCACTACGGGAAAAGGTGTAGTTATTTCCTGCAGTGCTGCCGGCGATAATGTGAAAAACATTATCACCCACAGCGCTGCCGGAAGATAACTCCATCCAAACCCTGCCCACACTCCTCCCCTTCCCCTAATTAGAAAAATACCACCGTGATGCGTCCGGTGTCGCGTACCGCATGCGATACTGGCACATCACAGAATAAAGAATGACCCTGTTAGACTTAAAAATATGTACTAGGACCAGTGCTGTTTAACATATTCATAAATGATCTGGAATGGAGAGAACAGGTGTAAATGTCCATGCAGACATTTACGCACATACTTTTGAAAATTCGAATGTACGTGCATAAATGATTTCTCCAACTCCACCCCAGACATGTAACATCACTTCCGTGTTTACTTTTAAGTGTTTAACCCCTTGGGTAATTTTGAAAAAGCCATTTTACATATGTATGTGCTTTTGAAAATTAATCCCATAAAATGCAATTTACCCCTGCAAAAGGCTTTTAAAACTGTCTTCTATACACACAACTTTTTTCTTATTTACACAACTTCTAAGCACGGTTTTTCTCCCAGGCTTGGTTGGTTTTTTTTCTTATTCCTACAAATTGCACATTACTTTGTTTTTGCTGGTAAAATGCCAGATGCATTTAGACAACAAAAATAGATGACACATTTAGAAGACTGAGGCAGAAGCATCTCTCTTAAGTATATGATAAAATGGTTTGTAGGAGCTCCTGCGATAATGAAGTCCGCCTGTGCATTAGGAGAATGCGGCAGGAAAGACTGAATGAAGACATTTTCCCAAGAAACAGTTGAATAATATTTTATACAATCCTATAAGATCCCAGTTGATACTAGATTAAAAGAAATGCAGATCAGGGTAACCCATATTTGCTATATCAATTAGATTACTTTTTTCTTTTTTTTATCTGGGGTTGATATAAGCTGATAATTATCCCAAAGGGTTAATTTGCCCATTACTTTTTGCAGTGATTTTGGATGGGACTTTCCTACCAAAGAAGTAAAATTACCAGTGTTCATGTTCAGGTGCGAGGGTCATTAATTATTTTTTTTATCCGTCAACAAAAACAACATTAAGCGGTGGCTATCACTCTCTGTGAGCAATGAGAAAATACTTTTTTTTCTCAAGAGGATAGAGGAGTATCCTGCTGATATGGTATTTTATATGTTAGAAATGTATATGTCTAATACAAACTAAGCAAAAAAAAACCCTGAACAATATTACATCAAATCAAAATGAAAAAATCTGATGATTACCAATACATTTTGGGAAACAGTATCAGATAGAAAATGTGCTAACAGTGGTATAATCTACAGGCTCTTGCCCGCCATGGGCTGCAACCAGCATCATAACCTAAGCACTCAAACTCATGTCATATACCGTTTCCCATAAGTGAGAGCTACACTTTTATTTTATAATACAACTTTATTTTATTCAACTTTTTTGTTTTTCAATACTCAATAAAGAAATGTTTTAACTTTAATCACACTTCTAAACAATTTTTTTTAGAGATTAAGGGCCGGATTTTAAAAGGAATACGCGCATAAGGTACGCGCGTAACCCTTTTAAAACGCCCCTGCGCGCGCCAAGCCTATTTTGCATAGGCTCAGTGGTGCGCGTAAGTCCCGGGGCTTCGCAAGGTGGGTGTGTCGGGGGCATGCCGGGTGGGTGGTGCAAATTTCGGGGCATTCCGGGGGGCGTGTCGGAGCGTGGTGCCGGCCCGGGGGCGTGGTTGAGGCCTCCAGACCAGCCCCTGGGTTGGGTGATGGCGCGCCAGCAGCCCGCTGGCGTACGCAGAGTTACGCCTGCCTCTGGCAGGCGTAACTTTCCCAACAAAGGTAGGGGGAAGGTTTAGATAGGGCCGGGGGGGGGGGGGTGGGTTAGGTAGGGGAAGGGAGGAGAAGGTGAGGGGGGTGGAAGGGAACGGGCAGCGCGCGCAGGACTCGGCGCGCGCAAGTTGCACAAATGTGCACCCCCTTGCGCGCACCGACCCCGGATTTTATAAGATACGCGTGTCTACGTGCGTATCTTATAAAATCCAGTGTGCTTCTGTTCGCGCCTGGTGCGCGAACAAAAGTACGTGCACGCGTAGATTTATAAAATCTACCCCAGAGACTACTTACCTTTATCTTTATTCTTAATGTTATTTAAACCGCTCTCTTCAAAAACGAATGCTCAGTACACATTCCGACATTGCCGATGTTTCGACATACTCTCATACATTCTTCAGGGGTGTTTCATAAATTCTACAAAAAAAGCACATCATCTTCTCTTCAAAAATGGCCACCCTTGGCTCAATATAATGGTTGCAATCAATGGCGAGCAAGAGCCTGTAGATTATACCACTGTGAGCACATTTTTTATCTGATACTATTTCCCAAAATGTATTGTAAATCCTAGGAGTTTTTTATTTTGATTTGACGTAATACATATGTTGCATATGGAAGAAGGAAGAGGGGGAAAAGTGGATAAATTCCCTGCATTGTGGAAGATTATTGTAAATTCCTATCTATTGAAATCAGCCTTTCAGTATTTAACAGGTCCATAAAACTAGATGGGAATACAGACTGCTTATCATTTCTATAGTGCTACTCGATGTACGGACACAACACCATACAAAAAAAACATTCAAGGCAAATGGTGAATCCATATAAAATAGATATGGCTGTAACTGAATGGTATGAAGGGTTAATAGATAAATTATTGCAAGATGTCAGGCTATCTTGATATTATTCTTTGTATACTGTATTCTCTATAATTTTGTATTGTGATTGTTGTGTGTTGTGGTCAATCAGTTTTAGTTTTGATCAAGGAGGAGCAGGTGTCTCCATGTTTCTGATATAGTCTCCACCTCTCAGTAAAGGTGGACCTGGGAAGACGTTGGAACTCCTCAGAAGGTACTTCCTGTCTCTCTGTGATAATCACAATGTACAACAAGAAAACCAAATTATTCTTCTCAAAGTTATCATTATGAAATGATAACTTTGAGAAACCCTCTCATCTGCGGATGCTTTGGTGCATCCTGCTACTGAAAGGCCTTTTCATCTCAAATAGTGTGACTTCTACCAGCAATTTTCATTATATAACTATTAGCATTTAGCATTACATGTAATTAGCATTCAGCATTCTATGTTATCAGTGTTCTATGTAATTAACAATTAGCATTTAGCTTTCTATGTTATCAGCGTTCCATTAGCATTTTATGTTCCATGTAATTAGCATGCTCTCATGCTTATGTTCAGTTTCAATGTAAACCGAGACGATATGCAATATCTTGTATGAATCCCGGTATATAAAAATGTTAAATAAATAAATAAATAAATAAATATATAAATATATAAAAATATTGGAAAAACTTGACATTCCTACACATACACTCACATATGTAATATATGGGGGCCATCAATTCACAACACCTACATAAAACTGCACGCCACAAAAGTCAATGCCCTAACCTACCTCTCCTGCCACCCCCTCTTCCTAAACTCCCAAACAGTCCCCTGTTGTAAACTTTTCCAATGCGACTGTGCATGTCCCTCCAAGGACAGAGCTTATTGCACAGAGTCCTATTTTTGAATGCAAACCACTTGCTAATCTTCTCCAGTTGTAGCTCTGTGTGGCTGGAGGCTACAGACAGCAGGAACCATACTTCAAACTGCAGCTGCCTGCATGAGCCAAATTACTAGCTCTTTAAACTGAGAGATACTGATGTCTCCCAGGGGCTTCTGTATAAAAGGATAGACATATTCACCCAGTACCTAGATTAGTGCCCACCTTGCAAGCTGCAAACTAAACAGGGAAAGAATAGAAAAGGAGAGGGCATGGGGCATTGCTGTTGTGATCTCATCAGAGGGCTGTAAAGGTTACCCAAAGCAGTAGTATTGGCAAAGTTTGGTAGTCTTAAGCCAATCAGAATTATTATGACCTGCCCTTTTCATTCAGATGTTTATTTAATTCCTGCTAAGATAATATTTTTGAATGCCCCTTCCACTCACTTGCTGCCAATGTCAATCCATGGCTCCGAGATGATGAAAAGTTCCAGATTTCTGAAGCTGCCTTCATAGGGCTCCATTGCCTTAGGTACACGCTTCGGGGGTCATTTATCAAAATGTGTTAGGGCGTTATTGCGGGCGTTAGGGCCCTAACGCCCGTGATAACACTGTAACGCATGCGATAAACACCGCATCGCGAAATGTGTATGCAAATTTGAAAATTGTATTCAAGTGGGAGGAGTTTGGGCAGAGAAAATGGAAATGTGTGGAGAGGGAGAAGGAAAGGGGGAGGTGAGGGAGAAGAGAGAGAGAGAGCACGCGAGCCTCTGTGGAGGCCTACTGTTTTTTGAAATTTTTATGCTACTGTAAAAAGGGGGCACTAGTAACTCAGGATGAGGTTTGTGGGGGTGGGGTGTGTTCTGGGGGGGCAATTTTTCCTGCACCGTCATATGCACAAACAGCACAGTTACCGTCAGTGAAGATTTAATGTGATTTGGAGTTATGAAAGGTAGAATAAGAGAAGATTCGTACCATGTTCTCTCTATCTTGCTTGATTGTAGCTAGGTAGAGAGTGCATCAATCTAGCTAGAGAGAACATGGAACAAATCTACTCTTCTTTCACCTTTCATCCCTCCAAATCACATACAATCTTCACTGATGGTAACTGTGCTGTTCGTACGTATGACTGTGCAAGTGAATACATAAAGAGACATTACCTTATTTTTTTTTTTACTTTTATTCCCATACTAATTTTTGTATGCACAGAAATGAAGGTTAACAAATAAAAAAAAAAAAAGTCTATATAAAGTGATTCTTTTTTAATGGACTAACTTAATATATTTGTTGACTAGCTTTGGGAGCTAATACTCCTTTCCTCAAACCAACATAGAATTTTTGTATGAATTGATTACCACAGTGTTCCATGATTCATTATAAAGTCTATAACTTATTTTAGTCTCTTGAATACTGTGAAAAGAAGCATCAATGATCCCACAAAGAAAAAAACAGTTGGAAAGAGCACTCACACACTTCTCTTCCTGTAACAAGCTGCCCCCTCTGATAATGTACCTCAGCTTCATGTACAGGTGTAACATCATTTGGGGCTTGGGGTGTGCTGACTCCCTTAATATTTAACAAGGCCTGGCCAGAATGCTTCTCTACCATATCCTGAATACACAGCCTCTCCCCCAGATGGCATGCAATTGTTAATCCTTGGGGAAGGCTGTGCAATCCCACGTCCTGAATCACTTTAAACAGAAACCACAGATTACATTTTTATGGGCATTTCAAGCTAGCTTTTCTTTTTGACTTCTTCCATGAACATGCACCCACCTCTCTTGTGAGCGCTTTTGGACATGATGACAGAGGTGATACATACGACATGCGAGAACTCCCGTTATCTTTACAGGGAGAAACAGATTTATTACGGTTTCATAGGAACTTTAAGACCCGGCTGATAACTACAGATTTATGAATGAACTTACTTTTGACTGGCAACATTGTGCTTTGCGACTGTTTACGCTGTTTTACAGTTTTTATTTTTTTAATAGAATTTTATCATATGCATGTATTATTCCGGTGTACATCGCTTAGACGGATCTTACGGTAAGATATGAGGCGATTCATAAATTTTATAAATACATAAAATACATAAATATGTGCCCAAATAGTCATTTAGCCAGCTAGTTTCTCAGTTAGCCAGTTAAATGCTTTTGAATATGGACGGCAACAGATTTTAGTAAGACTCGATATAACTATATTTTTTCTTGCATTTCTTTCCCTGGAAAATGTAAACCTTGGCATCTCATGGAAAACAGAAGTGCTTCCTCATATAATTGCACAAATCTGTGAAGTAGCATTCATGTGTCTCAACACAAGTTAACTGGCTCAAAATAACTTTCGGTTTATTCTCCAACAGCAATTCCTGATTAGCAAACAGTGCTATCCTGAAAGCTTGCTTAACAGACAGCAGAGGATATCCTCTCCCTAAAAAAAATGTCAGCTCGTATACTTACAGACGATTTTAAAAGTCCCGCGCTTGCCAAAACCGGGAGCCACGCGCACAAATTGGGCCAGCGCCCGCCGAGCAGATTTTATAAGCTGCCCAAGGATGCGCATATCTCCCGATGCACACGCAAGGCAATAGTTTCTAAAAGGGGACGAGCGTGGGTGTGGTCAGGGCGGGGAATGGACGTGTCAGGGCCTGGCCTGTGCACGTAAACACCTAACTCGTCTTTGCGAGCGCCGGGGTCCCCTGCCGCGCAAATATACTTCTGCTATGGATGGCATGTAACTTTTGCAACAATAAAGTCTATGCTAGCCAGCGGGGTTTTAAGGGTCGAGGCTAATGGGGGTAAGGAAGGCTATTAGATTAGAGGAGTTTGGAAGTCCTATCCCTTACCTGGACAAACTGGGAATGGCATCGGTGCACATCTCTTATAAAATCCCCCCCCCCCCTTATACAGTGGAAGCGGCATTTGCACGCACATGTACGCGTCTGTTTAAAATTGTGCACATATATATGCGCGTCTAGGCTATTTTACAACATGCATGCATATACACACGTATGTTATAAAATGGATGCGCCTCTGGACACGAGCCAGCAAATGCGTGTACATGTGTGCCTGCATGGCTGTTTCAAAATTAACGTCCATGCGTGATGTTTTAAATCCCTGCTGCCTGCACACAACCTTCTTAGCCAAAGGAAATGTCTTATGGATAAATTCTTCTTAAAATTTGAAGGATGAAAGCTCTTATAGTACAACAAGTTATTTCTTTCTGTAGGTTTGGAATAGATACTGGTGATGATTTACTACTACTCTTTCGAATCAATTTGTCAAGAAAGGCTACTTGATCTTGATAATTCAATGCAAATTTTAAACAATCTTGCAAATTCAACCAACTAAAAAACTCTAGTTGTGATGCTTCTGTGCCTTTCAAAATGACAAACATGTCATCTATGTATCTCTTTGAGCAAATTAATCGAGGTATATAATCATTTTTATATATAAAAGATCTTTCAAAATATGTCACATAAAGGTTTGCAAGATTGGGATCCATGAACACCCCCAGAGCAGTTCCTCAAATCTGTAAATAATAATCTCCCTGAAACCCAAAGTAATTTTGACATAATGCCAATCTAGCTAAGTCAACAATATATCCAGTGGGGATCATCACATGGACAGATTTTTGATTAAGAGAAAGGATAATAATTTAATTTCAAATCCTTCCCTTGAGGAATCAATGAGTATAATGGCTCAGTGTCTAATGTCACAAACCACATGTATGTCCAACAATATAGTCCTTTGAGTGTTTTTAACATTTTTAAAAAGGTGCCACGCACAGTATAGGATCGATCAGGATTGCTATACAAATCAGATAATGGTCCTGTGGGTCTTTCTGCTTATGAGGTGTTGTGACCAGAGCGCAGGTGGAATGACAGCAGAAACAGATTCAATACCAGTTTTCTTAGGTTTAAACATCTTGCAGCACACTTTATTGCTGATACAAAGTAGGAAAAATGTGCCCCTGGATCTCTCTAAGCAAGTCTCGGGCTTCTTTCATCACTTGGCACAGTCTTTCTGCCCTTACCTCTAGTCTTTACAGTTCTATTCTTTCTCAGCATTTTCATAATGTTTCCTGGCTTGTTGCATTTCTCTTACCGCTGGGAACATCAAAAGTGAAGGCTGCTGCTCTGTTACTCTTGTCCAGGCCAAATAACATCTCAAAAAAAAAAAAGGAGGAAAAGATATCCTTGTTTACAGACCTCCCAGATGGGCAGTGCTTGTTCCCCTCTCAGTAGCAGCACAGACTTCTCTCTTGATTGATGTGGCTGGGAACACCCTCTGCTCTTTCCTTCTTGCCTTACTAGGCTTTGAAATACCACTGTGTGAACCAGGCACCCAAGAGAGAAGACACCAAGGTGTTTTGAAACCACTTTCTACCCAAAATCTGTTCCCAGGGATCCATTTGAATACCTTGCTGGCTCTTTTGCCAGTTACTTGATATATTGTGGTTAATAAGCGTTATAAATAAATAAATAAATGAGCCTCTTCTAGGTGCTGCTTTCCATTTCAATATCCATCAGCTCCTGCCTGGAGTTGGCTCCTGCTCTCCAATTGGTGCCACATATTTATTTGTAACACTGGTACTTCTGCAGAACCTTAATGCCATGGTGTGTAGGGATCACCAGCCTGCCCACCCTGTCACCAGTGTGCTTGGGTACTTTCAAAAAATGTTCTGCAAACACTATATTAAAATATGCAATGACAGGGCTGGCCTGGTGGCTTAACAGGAAGGAGTGCTCTATTTATTTATGACTCGCTTCATTCACACACAACGTACTTGAAGCAAGATACAATAAAATCCTAACAAATCATCACAATAAAATCAAACTAAGAAAATCACCAGTGATGAAATGAATATTTTAAAGCAAGCAGGACAAATAATGCCTGAGTCCACCCCAACGTCTCACCTGCCACACTTCATTCCTATTACCCTCCCAGCCATCCATAGCTTGACCTTTGCATGATGTCACGATGAGACACAATCAGCTTCCTACACCCAAATAAATGAATTTGAATAACAAAAATTTTAACTGCTTTGCAAAACATTGAGCTGTCGGTTATAACTCTAATATCCTTAGGGAAGTAATTCCAATGCCTCGGATCGGCATAGAAAAAGGCTCGATCTCTGAGGTCTGGCATCCCTTGTGGCTAGCATTTCCAACTGGCCGGTTAGCGATGTCCAATCCATGTGATTCTAGAAGGTTCATAAAGAACCAGTCTTTCACACAAATAGCTGTACGCAAGATCATGAAGCGCCTTAAAGAGTAACACCAATACTTTAAAACAGGTTCTAACAGCAACTGGCAGCCAATGCAATGACTTTAACACAGGGATAATGTGGTCATTCCAGGGGCGGATTCCCAATGACGACCGGCCCGGGGATTCGCCGCCCAGGCCGGCCCCGGAGATACCACGTGGTCTGCCGAGCACGGCTCTGTTATGGCCGCACTCGGCAGACCACGTGACTAGAGCGACCGGCCCACCAGGGGGATGCCCGATCCCCCGATAGGCCAATCCGCCCCTGGGTCATTCCATCTAGTTTCTGCTGAGGCCTGCTTATGAACATTAAATTGTGCTCTTCAGTGGAAGGAAACAAGACATTGACAGAAGGACATGAAAAGAAGAATTAGTCAAACTCAGTTATTTACATTCAAAATTTTGATCTTTTCCCAACTGACTGAAACACACAATCTAAAGCTTTCATAAAACATAGAGGAGTGAATTTCAAAGAGTTACCTAGCAGTTGGGCACATGAATATAGCATATATGCACGTAAGAAGCATGTACCCTTGTATATGATATTTTAGTTACCTTGCGAGTATGTATGTACATGCAGTATTGTGCATATATTTTAATGGGGGGCATGGGAAGGGGTTGTCTAGTGGCATTGCAGGGCAGCGTCCCTAACCACTTGTTATTTTGTAAGAGAGACATGCGTATATTTTACCAAATTGGTCAGAACATTTAAGTACATGCTAATTGACCCACAGAATTGAAATCAAATGCATCTTTGGGTGGGAGGTCTAGATGAAGTGCTATAGGGTAAGGGTGAACAGATAAAGATCTGGATGAACTGATGAAAGCACTGGCAAACTCGAGATTCCAAGTACATGTGCAACTAAGTATTTTCAGAATGCTGTACCTGCATACTTTAAAATAGGCGTGCCTTCACATTTAATTCTGTGTTATTACATACAAACTCTTACAATTCTTTTGGGTGTAAAATATCCACGTGTATTTTTTTTTTAAGTGGGTAGAGAAAGTATACGTGTTCCTGTATTACAAATATAAGCGTATACTACAATTTTCGCACATACGGGCGGATTTTAAAAGGGTTACGTGCGTAATATACCCCTCCTGAGCGCGCCGAGCCTATTTTGCGAAGGCTAGGTGACGCGCACAAGCCCCGGGACGCGCGTATGACCCGGGGCTTGAAAAAAGGGGCAGGGTGTGGGCATGTTATAAAATCGGGCGTAGATTCGAAAATCTGGCCCATATTGTCAGGACATGAATGTGCGATATTTTATAAACTGTGCAGCTCTAAACATGAACTTTATAAAATACTAGCATAAATCTTTGCACCTTCACTAACATATATAAATAGAGTACTGGAGACTGTTTTAAAAGTTGGGCTCTAAATAATCATTGTAGGCTATTTTTGGAGAGCTGCCAAGCAGCTTCCTTTGGGTTGGAATGACCTTCCTAAGGACCTCGTGCTGTTGTGCAGGAGATCCAGGTTTCATTTCCAATTCCAGATTCTGCTCTTTGGGGCCTCAGGGGATGCTGCCGAGGCAGTAGTCAGAGTCTCTAGAAGGGGAAGAGGTCCTAGTCACCATGCTGCAATAATTACTGCCTGGCTCAAAGGTACACTTGTGCTTCATTTCAGAGGGAACTGTGATCTTTATCTTTCACTCAGAAAACTGATGCTGCAATGGCTGAGCTAGACGGGAGGAGAGGGAAATGGGAGGGAAAATCTTGAGTAGTAGTAGTGAATAAAGGCTGGTGGAACCACTGGCTCGATAGAGATTTATTATGATTGAACTAGAAACCCAAGGGAGCAGAAGGAAGTTTCCGGGCAACTTCCCTCACCCCCCCCCCCCCCCCCGCCCCCCAATGATTATTTAATGGTTTGTTGTTTGTTTGTTTTTTTAAGCCTTAGATTACATGTTTGAGTTAGGAAAAGGTCAACATTTTGAAGTTAAATGACTGTGAGTATGACCATCTGCCAAAGTCGTTATTTTCTTGCACTGATTAGTACATTTTACTGCTCATGAGTTGGCCTCAGCAAGATCCTGAACCATGCAGGGTCCATCCTCGAGCAATGGGCAGACCCAGTTTGACTGCTAATACAACATAACTATGATATCACTCATTTCCCCAAGATAGCAGTTTTTGAGCAGAAAGGGAATAGTTTCACACACAAAAGTAAAGGGCTTGATTTAGCAAAGGCTTAATCCCATTCTGTGCTGATAAGAAAACCTCTGATAATCAGGTTTGAATATCATTATGCTTAAATCAAGTTTCTTTTTAATTAGAAACCATACAGTAGAGCTCATTTGACTAACAATGCTTACTAATAGGAAAAGACAATAAATGATGTAATTACAGATCATCTTTGAGGAGTTTTGCATAGTATTAAAAGTTTTAATGATTTCTTTGTTTAAAGTTCTAATATAAATGAAGTCTCTCTCTCTCTCTCAAGAGAATTTGTGAAAAAAATCACAATCTGCACTATGGGCAGTTATTTCTGGCATTAAAATTGTTATGGCTTTGCATAGCCAGCCCACTTTCACAAAAATCCCTCCCCTTTTAAAAATTAGCATTGCGTTATGCATTATGGTGTTTTTCGCATGCGAAAATGCCATAACTCAAGTTGGAAAATGACCCCCTTAGTCAGATACATTCTCAGGGATATTCAGTACAGCACTGCCGATTAGGTGCTTTGCTGAATATAGCCAAATAAAATAAACTCAGCTGGCTAATTTTAGGACTGTTTTCTAGCGAGACCAGGCTAACTTAACTCCACCATGGAACACCCCCTAAATACCTCCAGAGCAGTGGGGAAATGTAAAACCTAAAGTTAATCTGGCTAAGTCCCAAACTTAGGGCCTTATTTTCGCGTGCGAAACGTCCCTTATCGCGTGCGATACCAAAATGGGGCCAGAGTCGGCCCCGGAAGAGGAGGAGTCGGGGTGTCATCAGGGCCGACTCCGCGAAGACGCCACGGATGACGAAAAGGTAAGGGCCCTTTTTGCGTCCGAGTTCGCGCCCAATAGCTACACCTTCTATGGTGGCGCTATTGGGTGTGAAACTGGCAGTGATCGCACCGCGACGGTGCGATCGCTGCTGGCTAGCGCAGGCCCGCCCCCCGTTTCGGCCCCCCACCCCTCATTCCCTAAAGTATCGCAGGCCTGCGATACTTTAGAAAATGAGGCCCTTAGCTGGTTAAACTGTCTAAATATTGCCCCCTTTATGTACCTTTTAGGAAACCTTCGAAGGGGAGCTATGTGGTTACCAGAGTTATTGCAAACGCTGCGGCAACACGGGCTACCCAAAATTGCCTCCAAGATATCTGAAAGGCAATCTTAATCCTCCCTGCTGTAGTAAATGCAGAATCGATGCTGCTTCCTCATAACTCTCTATTCAGCTCATGCTCCTAAAAACTATTTGATGTTTGGAAGGGACTTAATGCCAGTAATCAGCTGCCAGTAATTTTTCATGCAAGAACAGAGCAGTAGCCCTACCTGGCGTTATCAATTTTTGGATTATTGAAAGATGAGCCTGAGTGAAACTAATGTGTGTGCTTTACCAAAAGCATGTAGGGCTCGAAAAATTGAAATCAAATTGATCTCCGACACAATTGGATTGCTTATACTTAGCATCTGTGTGAAATGCTGAATAACATGTCTATAGCTCCAGTGACAAACTAGACATACTCTTCTCAATGTAATGCTGCGTTTCTTTAAATTGAGCCACTGTTGTTCAATAGGCATGTCTTGTTTTCCTACATACAAGTGTATGCTATACATTACTGTTTAAGGGGCCGATGCAGTACAGTGCGCTCAGCCGAGTGCACTGTTTAACCCGCTGTCAGATGCGGGTTAAATAGGCGCTAATCCACCCTCTAATGCAACAGGGGGATTAGCGCTTATTTAATGCACGTCCGATGTGGAGTGAATGAGTTAGCGCTCATCACATGCACTCCAAATGCAAAAAAATAAATGGGTGCCTCAGACGCACATTTATTGCTCAGCTATTAACGCTTGCCTGGAGGAGGCGTTAATAGCTGAATGCACTGAAAAAAGTACAGAAAAGCAGAAAAAAAATCTCTGCCGGACGCTTTGAATATGCACGGCAGGGGCGGATTGGCCTATCGGGGGATCGGGCATCCCCCGGTGGGCCGGTCGCGCTAGTCACGTGGTCTGCCGAGCGCGGCCGTGAAAGAGCCACGCTTGGCAGACCACATGGTATCTCCTGGGCCGGCCTGGGCAGCGAATCCCCAGGCCGGTCGTCATCGGGAATCCGCCCCTGATGCTCAGCATCGGTTTTCATACCCGGCAGACCGCCGGTAACCGCCACCCCCTAATTTGCGTATTGCATGGTGCCCTCCTTGCGGGCGCCATGCGTGCATTAAGAAAGCGGGCGCTGAAAAGTCAGCGCCCGCTTTCCGTGAATAATATTGCATCGGCCCCTAACTTCATAGCAAAGGCTCATAGGACATCAGATTTGCATAGGCCGTACCTTGTTGCAAAGGGGGATGGTATCCTGGCCTTGGATAGATTGCTTTCTCATACAGGAACATTATAAACAAATGTCTGCATATGACAAACTGCAGCAATCCTGAGACCACGGGGCACTTTGTAGTAAAGTATTTTTCTCTTAGACATAAAATGAGTACAAAAGATTTGAGCCAGGTGTTTGGTTCTTACTGGAGCGCATCAAGCTTGCTACAGGTGCGCATTTGTTTATGAATGAAATGAAAACAAACCACAAAACTCTCATATTCTATTTAAAAACACCTCCCTCCCACCGACCCCGTATTCTTTATTTTGTTGACTTTCATTTGAGACCGTTTCCTCCCCTCCCCCGCCTCATCCTAAACCTTCCCATCCCCACCTCCAGACCATGCTCACCCCTTCCGCGGGGACCCCCAATGTAGAAAGGCTCAGGGGCGATACCCAGTTGCTGCTGTCCTGCTGGCACCTGGTCTAACACTGGCGCCGGCTGGCCCTAAGGTCTGCCCCATTTCCTTTTACGACTGTGTCGCGTGCAGCCATAAAACAAGATGATGCCAGTCAGAGCCATTTTCGGAATGAGGAAGCGTCTCTGGGGGAGGTGAGGGACCGTTTCTTTTTGTTTTGTTTTGTTTTTCTTTTGGTGGTTATTTTTTCTTTAATGTTTATTTCAGTTCAGAAAACTAAACAAACCAAAAACAGAGATTAAAAGAACTGAAACCAGAATAAAATCCCCTGCCCCTCCAAAAATGGAAAAATGTCACTAAAGAAAATGAATTTTTTTTTCCTTGCACATCCCTAATACTTGCCCCCTATGTTCTGTCCCTCACTGGGGTCCAAAATTTTGAGGCTCTCAGTATTTGTATCTGACATTTATCAGAAGAATTACGTTTTCGGCAAAAGTAGGTTAAGGAAGAGTAAAAACTCTGCAAACCAATTTGCTTGTACAGTTTTAAAATAGCTCATCGTTTGCCCAGTGATTCCATTTCCCGCGACTTCTAGGAGGAAAAATACATTCCACAGACCAAACAGTACCAGCAAAAACTTGGGCAAAATGCAATGTGGGTGTTTTGTCTGAAAGTCCTAAATATAACAATTGGCCAGAGGCTCCCCGGCGCAGCACTTTTTGTCAAAGTTTTTGCTTCATACTTCGTTCTAGGCGATTGCAGGAAATTAAATCCTTGGGCAGAAGATGTGCTGCTTTAATATGGTGCAAGCAATCTGACTTGCAGGCCCAAAGGAGCCCTATAAATCCTGCACCTCGCAGGCAGTGGCCTGGAAGACACGCTGCCCCCCGTACAATCGGATCCTCTGCCTGCTGAGGCGCTTGTGCAACAGGCTGATCGAATACCTGCTTCTCAAATAGGAGCGGACAACTTTTACACTGATTTATCAAGGGCTTTTCCCCGTAGACCTAGAATAGGAATAAAGCCTAAATGGATCAGGCCCTTAAGTGCACATTTTTATCCCAGCTGGGATGACATAAGGGAAAGGGCACGGGTAAATCACTGTAGGTTTCCCATGAGCCCCTGCAATAAGACAACTTGCTTATCTACTCATGTTAAACAATTTGTAGCCCACCCAACTTGCGCTATCCTATGATTTTAGCAGATGATAAACTGCTGAAGTGCACTACGGCACCATTCTGTAATATAACTGATCATCTACAAATAAAGTAAATACAACAGAAATCTGTTTAATTTGACAATGACTTTGTAGCAGAAATTCATGGCACAGTAAAGCAGCAATGCTCGATCTGGCCTTTGGAGCCATCCTCACTCCCAGCCAGTTGGGTTTTCAGGCTGTGTATGTGCAAACTCTGCCTCCAAGATATGCAAATTCAACTCATGCATATCTTTAGAGAGAGCCTGAAAGTCCAAGTGGCCAGCAGGGTAGAAGGGGAACCCAAGGACTGGTTCGATCACTCTCCTATAAGGAAGGAGTTGGTGCTTTCGGTTCAATTTCCATATGTTCTTGCCACTGAAAACAGCTTCACAATTGTCACCCTGGTTGGCAATTTCAGAATTATGCCTTGAACAGGCCTAGGCACTAAACTAATTGTTTGGGTCGCCTTAACAGACTACGCTTGGCTTGGGGAACTTGAACGAAGCACCTGCTGCACCTGATCTGTGGATAAAACGGAGAACTTCTGGTTCCGAGGTGGTCAGTCTACCACCCTCCAACAAGCAGTACATAAATAATCACTAGAATTAAAAAAAAAAAAAAAAAAAAAAAGACCCAGGATACTCCAATAATTTCAAATTCTTGTATTATTAGCATGACTTGACTGCAGTGGTAGGCAGCGATCACACTTTAAACCATATAATGTCCCTTAAATATAAGGTATGGTTTCACCAATTTTTCCCTGGCAGAGCGGATGAAGGAGTGCACAGTGCCGTCAGCTGAATGACTGGGTACAGTTTGCTGAGTTCAGCAACAGTTCAATGTCTGAAAATGAATGTACCACAAATGCAGAAGAGACAGGAGGAAAGATGCTGTTACTGCGCGCTTCCCTGCCAGTCACTTTTCTCTCCGTTTCTATTTGTAATACATCCTAGTCTTTTCTGTGAGGCATGGGGGGCTACTTTAAGATTAAATCTAGGTAAATAGTCTTGCTTGTCTGAAGGTATTTACATATAGATACATTAGGACACATAAAGCCACCTCTTTGCTCTTCCAGGAGCCCTGTGGCTAAGGGAATCTCTCAAACATCACGATTTAACTATCAAATTCTAAGGGACGGGGTTTTAATCTGGCACAGCCTCAGTCAGACCCAAAGGTGGCATGGAACGATTCCAGTGTGAGTGCTGAAGGTGAGACAGATGCATCAAAAAAGGAAGAGGAAGTGAAAGCCTGACGCTGTTCTAATTGCCATAACGGTGAATGGCGGAGTCTTCAAAAATATTGTTCTCTCGTCTGTAACTCTGCCTGCTGCCATGTTCTATCGTAGCATCACATCGCTGTTGTCATCTGTCCTGAGGTCAGTAAAGGCTTTGCTTCCATCTGTGCTGTGCAATGTTCATGCAAGTAAAGCATTCATACTGGCTGAACTGGGTAACAGCCTTTCAAAGACATTCTTTAGAACACAGTGTACATGTGCATTTTTAAGGATCTGTATATTATTGGCTATATTTATATAACTGCTTTTCTTTACCAGATAAGTTTGACCCTACTATAAACTAAAAGAAATATCTGTCCTAGAAACCGTTTGCAACTGGTTTCAAGTGCATTTGAGAGGAAACCTAAATATGGACTATATGAGGTCTGTATCTCTCTCTTCTTTTAATATGTAGACATATATAATCTCTCTCTCTGTTTTGCTTGCTTATTCTCATCTTTCCTCGCTCATGGCAGTTAGAATTTTTGCATTTGTTATTTTGCTAATTGTAGTCTCCAAGAGGACAGGAAAAAACAAACAAACCCTGCAAGCGTAGTAACAATGCATTTCAATCATGGTTAAAAATACTCCATTAATTGGTTCTTAGCCTGTGTGCTCCTGTTGAGGATGTTAGACGTAAGCACTCTGTCGCGGCAGTTCTAGCCCCCTTCACAGTTCTGCATATAATTGGGTTTTGTTTTGTTTTTTGATTACTTTAGATGTGCATTCTGCAAAATTTTAAAGTGAGCAGAAAGTTATGCACAGGAATAAACCACCACTGGACAGTTTTTGAATATTCCCTGTACTAACACACATATCTTTCTTGCAGTGTGAAGAAAATCAATGCTCTAAATGGATCATCTCCAGATAGTCGGCCAATGCCATGGCTCGAGAAACACTTTTATTGTTCGGTATCATCTAGTCAGAGGAGGAGCTAAATTTTTGAATGTTTATGCATTTTTCATTTATTGTATTTTTAGGAAAATAAAATATGGTTATAAGAAAAAAGGAGGACTTATTCCTTAAAACAATGACAACACAATCAGAGCTCAGGACATTTCATGGATGGATTTGTAGAAACAGAAAACTTCACGCACCAAGTTTGAACGTTCAGGCAAAAACACAGACATGTCAAGAGGCATGTTCCTAAAAGCCGCACAAGTTCCCAGGCGTAACAATACATTTTTAGTCCCAGTTCACTAAAATGTTGCATGTATGTGAGCAGGAGCAGATTGTATCAGCCCGGGGGGATTTTGTCAAAACCGGCCCACTGAGTTTCTGTGTGGTTCCCTCGTGTGCTTTCTCTGCAGCGTGAGCTTCACCAACTCCCAAAACCAATGCCAGGCAGGCCAAAAATGTAATCTGACTAGGTCCAAGATTGGATAGCACTAAAACCTGGGAATTGTTATCATTCTTTCTTTAAACTTGTAAGTTTACTATACTGTTATCACTATTATGGAATTTTTTTCACAAATTTTCCTTGTATTTAAAACACACTTTATGAATTAGGGATGTGCATTCATTAGAAACAAAATAGGAAATGACAATGAAATTTCCTGTTTGGTTTAATTTTATTCTCAAATGGAAAAGCTTGAAAATCCAACGAAATATAGTTAGTTTTCACATTTCGTTTTGAAAACTAACAAAAAAAGCCACCTGTTGGGCCTAGGCCCAGGCTGAAGGCTGGGACCTCACCTAGAGAATAAGCTGAGGAAAAAAGCAGGGGCCACACTATATGCCCAAGCAAGATGCCAGGGTCTCAGCCTAGGAACAGGGCCCAACACTGGGGCTTCAGCCGAGACCCAAGCAAATGCCCAGGCCCAAAAGATGTTGTCGGGGCCAGGAAACTTCCTGGTCCTCATGTACTTTGACCACTGGGGATCCAACGCCATGACCTAGGCCCAGGATCCTGGCCCTAGCATCTTTCTGGGTGGGAAGGACATGAGGTCTCAGGAGATCCTGTTAACTAAAGAAAATGAAATAAACATTATGCAAAATGAAATTCGTGGGGAAAAAAACACCCCAATAACAAAATTTAAAAACAAAAACAAATATTTTTCCCAGAACATCCTTATTATATATTACTTTGTCAATGCATGTACAAATTATCATGCCAGGCAAATTTCCTGAAGCAGCGCCTGCCTCCAGCAGTCTCTCTCTCTCAATACCCCTCCCTCCTCATAATATGTGAGAGAGAAAGAGCACACATTTGGTGGGGAAGATGATAGTTGAGACTTAGAACATAGAGTGGCATGGGGGATGATAGCCTCTATACCCACCTTTCCCAGCAGTCTAACTCTCCCACCCCCATCCATTGCCCTCCAGCACCCACCCCTTCCCAAGCAGTATCATTTACCTTCCCCATCTCTTTCTAGTCCCTACTCCTTCCCAAGCAGTCTCATTCACTCACCCATATCCCCCTTCAGCCCTACCCCTCCCCAGTAATCTCTCATCCATCTTCACCCACATTCATCTCCTTCCAGCCTCCAACCTTCCCCAGCAAATCACTCACCCATGTCCACCCACCCACATCCATCTCCTTGGAGAAGAGACGGCTGAGGGGGGATATGATAGAGGTGTTTAAAATCATGAGAGGTCTAGAACGGGTAGATGTGAATCGGTTTTTTACTCTTTCGGATAATAGAAAGACTAGGGGGCACTCCATGAAGTTAGCATGTGGCACATTTAAAACTAATCAGAGAAAGTTCTTTTTCACTCAACGCACAATTAAACTCTGGAATTTGTTGCCAGAAGATGTGGTTAGTGCGGTTAGTATAGCTGTGTTTAAAAAAGGATTGGATAAGTTCTTGGAGGATAAGTCCATTACCTGATATTAATTAAATTGACTTAGATAATAACCACCGCTATTACTAACAACGGTAACATGGAATACACTTAGTTTTTGGGTACTTGCCAGGTTCTTATGGCCTGGATTGGCCACTGTTGGAAACAGGATGCTGGGCTTGATGGACCCTTGGTCTGACCCAGTATGGCATGTTCTTATGTTCTTATGTTCCCTCCAGCCCCCACCTCTTCCCAGCAGCTGCACTCACCTACTTCCATCCATTCCTCCCCATCAATCTCACCACCCCCACTCATCCCATCCATCTCTCCCTCTCCTTCCCCAGCAGTCTCACTCAGTCACCTCCACCAATCCACATGCATCTTACTCTCAACCCACCACCTTCCACAGCAGCCTCACACTTAGCCTTCATCAGTCTTACTCTCCCCCTCCCTCTCTCTAGTGTCATAAGCTCTAGCACTTACTGTCAACATTCCTCGTCTCTCCTGATCTTCCCACTTCAGATGGCTAAGTAAGCCCCTCATCTTCTGCCTCTGAGGCTGGCAAGGAACAGGCCAGGCTATCATCTTCCCACCAGAACAGCCAGCCAAGAACAGGCCCTCATTTTCCCTCTACCATGGCACCCAGGCAGGAACAGGTCTTCATCTTCCCACCACCATGGCTGGCCAAGATAGGCCCTCATCTTCCTGTGGCCACTGATCTTCCCTCCTTTGTGAACTTCAAACTCCTCTTGTTTGGCTGCAAGATGCCTACAGTCCAGGGAATTGGCTCCACAGTCATGTGACTGGTGTAAACAGCCTACTGGGGAATGCCTGAAGCCTTGCTAGGACAATCTGCCCCTGAATGTGAGAACAAAAGTGTGTAGTAAGTAGGGATCACACACTCCCAGAACCCTATCAACATGACTATGCAACTCGAGTGCACAGTTTTGCACACAAACACACATCGTTTCCTGGTCCTCACCTCTGTTGGGAACAGATTTAAAAAACTGCCTTACACTTGCTTTCAGAGTCAGAACTGATAGGAGGAAAGAAATGTGTGAATCAACTGGCCCATAAATATCTTTCCAAAGTTCTGCTCTCCTACAACCCCACAATGAAACTTCAATCCTCTCAAAAGGCCCTTCTATCCTCTCCTCCATTGGCTTCTGTTAGGATTTCCCCTGCTATGCAGTCTTATCCTACCTTCATGACACCTCCCCCCTCAGTATGCCTCATCACTAGCCTTGCCAAGTTCCTCCTCACTGCCCTTGCCAGGCCTAAGTCCCAGTCCTATGAAACCCTGCCTTGCCAGAAGCTCCTTGTCTTCTCATGGTGTTACTTCTGGCTCCAAGACCTGACCCTAATTCTTCCTTGCCTTATGGCCTTCAGGCTTTCTAACCTTGCTTTGTGATCTTTGGGCCCTTTTGTCTTGTCTTGCCTTGATGCACTCAAGCCTATCCTGCCTTGAAGCCTCTGGCCTATTCTCTCTTGTAGCCTGCCTTGGGGCCTTCAGACCTATTTTATCTGTTCCAAAACCTGCTGCCTTCAGGCTCCTGTGCTCTTTGTTCCATGTTTCCATTGTCTGCCTTGTTTAATGCCAGTAAAGGAGAACCCTGCAGCCCAACCCCAATCTGCCATCATTTTCCGATCAAACCAGCCAGGTAATTGCACCCTACTGGCAGTGCACCCAGTCATCTTGGGCCAGCCGAAACTGGACCGAATAGTGCATGCAACATTCTTGAGCTTACTCAAGATACTTCATTTCTATTACCAAGACATTTAGTACTTGGACTAGAGTTTGCAAAACCTGTAAATGGAGATTGTGCAATGCACAAACCTCATCACCGCTTCACTGACCAGTGTCGACATTGTCCTGGCCAACATAGTCCATGCTCATTAGCAAGATATCCATAGGCTGCAAATGCTTCTGCCCACTATCATGGAGTTCACGGCTAGCACTGGAATGCCTCATAGGAGCCAGCAATAGTATGGAACTGGACAGCATCTAATGGGGTAAAATGTTCTAGGATGCAGATGGTGGGAAGCTTCCTACGAGGCCACCATAAAATAAAATACATTATAGACTGCAGACTGGGACAGCTTATCTGTACTGAGGTCTGTGGCTCCTGTGTACCCAGAAATGATCCTTGAGGTTAGAGCCGCTGCATGGATAGATAGGCCTGGTCCTCGATCTCTAAATTGTGGATGAATAAGCCAAATATACTACATTGGAACAGATGGTCTCTTCTATGCTGATTTCTCTCATAGACAAGTACATTTTGAAATTATGGTCTGCATTTAGTTCCTTTTGGTTGTTTATTATTGTTGTTCTGTACCTCATAACCTCTTAACGTTTGTCCATGGCGATGCTTTGACTTGAGATTTCAGATATTGGTAGTTGTTAGGGAGCATGGGTAGCTGATAGCAATAGGGTCTCCTTCTTCATTCTGTACATGGACTCCTCTGCCCAGCTGACTAACCTTCTGCTCTCCTCTGTGCCACACTTGCTACTGTCTCTCTCCCCACGTCCTAGTAACAAGTTCTTCTGCACCTAGAAGACTTTGGTATTATGGGAAACCAGGTGACAGCAGCCTCCTCCCTTTTGGTGCTGTATCAGTTGCTACTTCCCCTAGGCAGCCAGACAGGAGAGCATGGTTTTCCCAATCTAATGAGAGGTTTCAAGGTAGGGAAAAGTTTTGGAAGCAAATGATTGTGCAGGTTTGCACATTTTGCTAAATCGTGCATAATGTTTAATTGGAAAAATGAAGCCCTCTTTATAATATATGGCAGCAGAGCATTTTGATGCCACGTAAAGACTTTAGTGACTATTGTGGGGATTTTTGTGGGTGTAAATGTCTCTTTCAAGCTGCAAACATGTTGCCAAGTTTAATGAATCATCCCTCAGGTGTTATAATGTGTTATAACGTGACTTGCACACAATTCACAAGGTGGTGTATATAATGGATTTAACCTATGCCTGGGGAAACACTTTAATATATGATTGAAAAGGGTGTGGATACTTTTTTGCACTAGCAATGAGATAGAAGCTTGAAGCTGTGATTTTCAGTGCCAGCAAGTGGTGGCAGAAGCACAGCAAGGATTCAAAGGCATCCAGGAAAAGCCCACTGATTGAAGGGAGATCAGTGGAGCATTTCTTTCCTGAATGTGTCCACTCAAGAGAAGCAGGATCCAGGGGTTGACTGACCATTTGTGCAAAAGGGCGGTGCTTGAGGGCCCACAGCACTCTACCCTAGCCTCAGATGGATGATTAGGGGCCAATGACCTTTATTGACCAGGGGCCCATATCACCGTCAGTCCGCCCCTGCCAACATTCATGTTGTCATAGATGTGCATGAGAGCAGGTGTGGCACCGTGTGCAATCAGAATGGCCAGAGAACAGACACAGGCAAGGCTCTGGCTATAGTTTCATGAGCTTTATTAATACACACACACACAAAACAGGACTGCAGTGTGCAGTTTTCAACCAAAGAAATAGTATATCACTTATTGTCTCTTGATCTGGGCCTTCTTTAGCTTCCTTGCTTCCCTGGGGCCCCCTATGCTCTCCTGGACCTGGCTAGATATACACCTTCCCAGCAGGCTCCACCCAGATCGGTATTCCCTGTTGTCCGAGGCTTAAGGTGGAGAGGACCAGATCTCTGGAGCTGGTCTTTTAAGGTTTTCTTGTGTGTGCTCCTTCACAGCAGGCTATTACTGGTGATTACTAGCATGCTGTAGGCAGGGGTTCAACCTTTAACCCCCTGCCTACAGTCATACGAGAAGCACAGACACTGATTATTATTTTACCTTTCTTTAGTCATTTCACAATGTTTGGATGCAGTCCACTATTCTCGAATATTGATACATGATACATGTATAAGTTATTTATATGTTATTTATTGTAACTTCTTGTTCTTTAACCCCCAGTTACTTCATCCAAGTTTATTCTCCTGTTCGATGTAATTGCACTCCGTCTTGCTTGTTTTAATGTTATAATGTAAACCGAATTGATATGTAACATTTGCTACATGAATTTCGGTATATAAAAATGTTAAATAAATAAATAAATAAATGATGGAAATGTCGGCTGCCACTCACGGCAGGGATTTTCCCTATCATTAGATAATGCTAATCAGCACGACATATTCAGTTGAAATCAGCAATGCTAATTTTTTTTAAGTGATTTGGTCAGATAACACAGAGACAGGTGTACTCTGTGAAATAATAATAATAAAAATATTATTTTAAGTTAAATGCTTTAATTGTAGACATGACAAATTCCATACTAGAATTAGAATTGCTTATTTCCTTAAATTAGTAATTTGAATGGAATTTAAAAGAATGGATCGGCTCAGGTTTTCTGTTTGGCACTGTGCAAGTTGTCATTCTTAGCTGGCATTTAAAGCATGCACCTTGAAAAGGGCTGGGTATCTTTGATATTTTAAAGGGGCATACCATACACACAGGATCAGAGAGAGAGAGGGTAGACATCAGAGGGGATAGAGGGGTGGGGGGGTAATATCCACTGATGTTCTATGATTTTAGTCCTGCTGGGTGGCTCTGTCACGTCAGACACAAGCCGTAGTGCTTTTCCAGCCTGTCCAGGAACGAAGGGAACGAATGCAATATTATTCTCAGCATAGCTTTCATGTTTCTTTCCATTGCGTCTAAGCTTGCACACAGCGCAGTGACGCATTTACAGAGCCCAGTCCCACAAAAGCAGTAATGCCTCATTAAAGGCTTTTTGGGTTTTCTTTTTTTAGATGAAAGGTGCAAGGCACAACGAACACAGGAGGTCTTTGACATAGGACTGCTATTCAATATTAATGATATCTCGGGAGGTATAACTGCAGGCTGATTTTCTTTTTGGAAATGTATGCAAATAGGGCAGGCCGAATGCCGTTGTGTAAAGGAAATCAGTGTTCTTGCCCAAGACTGTTTTTTGTTCCCTAAGGACAAATGGAATGGTAGACTGAGGAAAGGTAACGTTTACAGCTCTTCTGTAGGACAGAGTAGAAATTGTGCCTTACCCTTAGCAACTTAACTCGGGGTGCGTGGACTCCAGAGGGAGCCACGGTCTGGGGGTACCATTGCATTGAGCAGCCTAAATGGGCAGGGCATTAAAAATAAGACAACACTCGCCCCACTTCCGAGGTAGGTATAAGTGAAGATTCAAGCCTATGAAGACCCTGATAGACGCTGACTCCAAGTGAGCTGGAAACCGAAAGGAGCAAGAGAAACTCAAAAACTAGGCAGCAATTCTGGCGCATTTGAATCCACGTGTTTCTTTAGATCTAACAAAAGAGGAAGAACAATTTTCCATGCAGCCTCAGTAAATGACGGTATCCTCTGGGACTTGACCTGTGCCTGCTTCTGAGATTTACATTGGCACAGAACTACTGGATACTCAGATTAGAGGAAGAAGATGGAAATATAATAAACTGAGCAAGAGAAATTACTTTGTCTCCTCCGGTTTTGTTTCATATTTTTTTGTGGGGGTTTGGCACGGGAGTTCCTTCTTTCTCCTTTTTCTACCAGGTCAGTCAGAACCAGTACAGGAATCCAGGCAACAGGAGCCTTTATTCACAACTACCTGGGGGGTTTTTTCTCTCTCCCACTTTCCCTAGTCAGGTCTCATTGCTGATCCTGAAGCCAGGAGCCATGCACCAGAGCTCCTTCTGGAGCCCTGCATCACAGGCTCTAAATCCAGCCACCAGATATCACCCTCACTGAAGTACTTTTCCCTCCGGGGGCTGTGAATGCTACTCCATGGCTTCCCCACCAGGGTGTGAAAGGGCCAATCCAGCGGGTCTCCTCTGTTATTCCTTTTCAAGTTTCTTGCTTGTAGGGGCTCCGACATCAGGACCGGGGGAAACTGAGCCAAATAGAGCTTCAAGTGACAGCAATCAGAGTGAAAATCAGCTCAGACACGGTGAGCCAGTGTGCACTCACAAGCCCTGAAGCTGCCCTGTCCCTCACATGGGCTTTCGTGGTAACAGCATAGTCGTGTTGGAAGAGGAGGCAAAGCCACCGCAGGGACTGTAAGACCTTGTGACAGTTTTCACTCCTTTTGCTGCTGCTGCGTTAGCCAAAAGATCTCTGCTATGCTAGCTCCAGGAGGACTGGAAAAGACCTGGGAAGGAGCATATTGGGGGGGGGGGGGGGGGGGGTAAAGACCCAACATCTGAGAAGAGATTCGCCTCCCACTCAGGGCACCACAGGTGCTGAGGTTAGTCCTGCTTGCATGTGTAGGACTGGTCTTGTTTGTTACCAGCTTTTCCCAATTTTCTTAATATGCCTGTTCACTTGTGATATCCAGTTTTCATCTAAGGACTGATTCTGCAGGTGTAAGTGCATTTCTGTTAAGGCCTCCTTACACTTGCATTTATAGTGTTAAATCTGCTCACAGATTGATGCAGGAGGACTCTGGTCTGTGAGTTGCAGTGCTTGCAGCTAATTAGAATCTAACTAGCGAGATGAACCAATCAAACAGAGAGACAGGAAGTTTGCAGAGGAAGCTGGGATGAGCTAGCAGCAGGGCCAGAGAAAGGTGGCAGACACTCATAGGCAGTGGGAGGTGTGTTAATCTCGCCCTCCTCTCTACTGTGGGGTGGAGTAGGGATGATCCTTCCTGCCAAAATCCTCTTCCCCCCTCACCTCCAAGTCATGGCACCTTAGGCGAAGCAGAAGAGCAGTGGGCAAAACTAAAAGAAGATATTATAAGGGCAACTAGCCTTTTTGTTAGGAAAATAAATAAAGCAAAGAGGAAAAAGAAAGCCTCTACATTTTTCTAAAGAAGTAGGTGAAAAGGTCAAGGAGAAAAAGTTATCATTCATAAACTGTAAGAGATCACAGAAAGAGGAAGACAGGAGACAATATCTGAAAAAATTAAGAGAAGGTGGGAAAGTAGTCAGGAATACAAAAGTTCATATAGAAGAAAAATAGCAAATACGTTAAAATACGGGGACAAGACTTGGATAAGGCTTTTTCATGGTTGAAGGGCCTGGAGCAGGACCACATAAAACAAACACAAATACGATTGGAAGTGAGGTTAAACCTCAATTGATTTTCAGAACAGTGTGTTATTTAGGAGCTAACTAAACTTAAAGTAGATAAGGTGATGGGGCCGGCTGGGATATATCCGAGGGTACCAAGGGAACTTAATTTCTTTAATGTCGAGAGTAGTTCCGAAGACTAGAGACAGGCAGATGTGGTTCTTATTCATAAAAGTGGAAGTAAGGAGAAGGTGGGAATCTATAGGCATGTTAGTCTGACCTCTGTGGTGTACAAATGAATCGCTGCTAAAACAGAGGATAGTGCAGTTTTTGGAATCTATGGATTGCAAGATCCAAGGCAGCATGATGTAACCAGAGGTAAATCTTTTCAGACAAGTCTGATCAATTTCTTTGATTAGGTGATCAGTGATTTGCATCAAGGGAGGGCGATAGATGTACTGTTCTTGGATTTTACTAAGACTGTTGACACAGTTCCGTATAGGAGACTTATAAATAAACTAAATGCCCTTGGTATGGAATCTAGCGTGATTGACTGGATTAGGAACTGTCTGAGTGCCAGGCAACAAAGGGTATTTGTAAATGGCGTTTACTCTGAGGAGGGAGGCTGTTACTAGAGGTGTACCTCAGGGATTGATCCTTGGACCAGTTCTGTTCAACATTTATGTGAGCAACATAGAAGAGTTGCTGATGATATCAAATTCTGCAACAGGATGAACAGACAGGAAAGTGTGGAAAATATGAGGAGGGATCTAGCAAAGCTTGAGCAACAGTCTGGGGTCTGGCAGGTAAGATTTAATGCTAAAAAATTCAGAGTAATGCAATTAAGTTGCAAAAACACAAGGGAAAGGTACAGTATTGGAGGTGAAATTCTTCTAAGCATAAAGGAAGAGCGGAATCTAGGGATAATTGTATCTTATGATCTTAAGGTGGCCAAACAGGTGGATAAAGTGACAGTAAAAGCCAGAAAGATGCTTGGCTGCATAGGGAGAGGAATGGTTAGCAGAAAAATGGAGGTGATATTGCCCCTGTATAGGACCCTGATGAGACCTCACTTGGAATACTGTGTACAATTCTGGAGACCACATCTTCAGAAGGATATAAACAGGATCGAGTCGGTCCAGAGCAGTGGCGGATTCACGATGTCGGACCGGCCCGGGTGTTCACTGCCCAGGCCGGCCCAGGACACATCACGTGGTCTGCCGAGCGCGGCTCCGTCACGGCCGAGCACGGCAGACCACTTGACTGGAGCGACCGGCCCACCGGGAGATGCCCGATCCCCCGATAGGCCAATCCGCCCCTGGTCCAGAGGGTGGCTACTAAAATGGTCAGTGGTCTTCATTTTAAAGCATATGGGGATAGACTTAAAGATATAAACACATATACCCTAGAGGAAAGGCAAAATAGTGGAGATATGATACAAACATTCAAATATCTCAAAGGTTTCCATGCACAGCAAACAAGCCTCTTTCTGCAAAAAGGAGGCTCTAGAACAAGGGGTCCTGGGATGAGGTGAAAGGAGGTAGACATAGGAGGGTGGTGGATGCGTGGAACAGCCTCCCAGTGGAGGTGGTGGAAATAAAAATATATCTGAATTCAAGAAAGCATGGGATAAATACAAGGGATCTCCAAGGGAGGAATGGGAATTAAAAAGTAATCAGGCAGATGAGCAGACTATGGGTGCAATATGGTCTTTTTCTGCTGTCATGTTTCTGCGTTTCTAAAGATGAAGAAACATCAGTGCGGAGCCTTTAGCAGCCCTCACGCACTGACTGACCCTGCGATGCTCCACCCTTTGCACAGGTTTCCATGGTAACATAACAGGAAGCCCGTGTGAGAGGAGTGGGCGGGGCACTGCAGTATCCATCAGCACGCTTGGGCTATTGAAGACCTCGGGCTGCCTTTTCATCATCTATTGGCACTGTGGCTGCAGACTCCAATACAGGTAGGGCAGCAGTGGCGATCCCTATAATAATTTGGTACCAGAGTCAGTTGCCTATGTATACCTAAATCTAGGCCTGGCTAGGAGATTTTCTCTGCCAATCCCTGGCCACTGATGATTAGGAGGGCAAGTGAGTATCCCCAGTCTAGGAGAATGTGAACTGCAATTTCCTCCTTAAAAAAAAGGAAGTTGCGATCCAGCAGAGCAAATCAGTAAAGGTCACTGCATGTCAGCAAGCGTTACTGACATTCTAGGAGCTGGGAGGCAAAAGTGAAAGCATCTGGCTGACTTTATGGCTGTGTTTTCAGCACTGTGAACGCTGTTTGTGTATCAGGAGCTAGATCCTGGATCTACCTTTGCTGCAGGTGGGACAGAAAGAATTTCCCGAGCACTATAAGTTCTATGGCTCAAAACCAGCAAAAGCAAATTGAAAAGTCCTTTATCTGAGTCTGTTTCTGAGCATTATGGGGGAAATTTTCAGACTGTCTGCTGTGGGTCAAATTTTGTGAGTACTTTCCTTTTGCCCCTGCTTTTCTAGTTTGAACTGTGCAGGAGAGGCCGGAGCTGGCAAAAGAAGGAGTGCAATAGAAGCACCAGGGCTGGGGCTGGGCTGAGAGGCAGGGGAACCCTGGAAGGGAGAAACAGAGGCGCTGGAAGGAGCAGAAGGATGTTTGAAACGCCAGGATGGAGGAAGCATAGGTAAATGAAAATGCAGCAATTGGTAGGGGGAAGCAGATACACGGCAGTTGATGGGGAGGGGGCTGAGATTGGGGGCTCAGTAGTCAGTTGTGGGGAGAGCTGGGTCACAGCAATTGATAGGGGCTGGGCAAGGACTCAGCGATTGGCACAGTATGTTGGATAGAGAGTGAACAGATATGGAAGAGGGAGATGTTGGCAGGAGGGTTAAAAAGAAGAAGACAATGCCAAGCTAGTGGTAGGAGGACACAAGAGGGGATGCTGTGCCAAAGATGCTACAACTTGAATTTTTCATGGTGGTGGGGGCATCAATTTAGATCCTTTGTACAGGGTACTGGTTAACCTAGAGCTGGCCCAGACTATAAAAATTGACCTTCTCACCCTTATCTACATGTTTATTAACACCTTCTAAAAATCTAATAGATTGGTTAAAAAAAGCCATCCCATTTCAAGACTGTAATGCTTGCTATTGTGATCAGCCAATACTGAGTATTGTAATGCTATGCTGGTAGTGTGTCAACAGAAGGTAAGGCACAAGCTGTAGTTAGTTCAAAATGCAGCCGCCACAGCAATTTATTGTCCCTTGAATGTAAAGGGCATCTCCTCTTTTGGCAGAGCTCCACAGGCTCCCAGCTGAATATAGAATCAGAGTTAAAATACTAGCCCTGACTTTTAAAGTTCTACGGAACATTAGGCCACATTACATTTGGGCTCAGTTTTGCTGGTATGAGCCCAAAAGGACACTGAAATCCAGCCAGGGAGCATTGATCAGTGTCCCGGTAACATGTGAAATTCATTTGATCAGAAGAACTAACGTTTATTCCATAGCTCGGCGATGGAGTTCTGTACCATCGGAGCAAAGACACGTTTCAATTATTCAAGGCATATGAAACTTCGGAAAACCCGGAAATTCCATAAGAGCAGATGAATTTGGATGTTTTTTTTTTTAATGCATTCATACTAGGTGGTGGAAATGGAGAGGTGCTGAACTGAGGGCTCTGTTTTTGTTGTTTTATTTTATTATTTAGGATAGTTCCGTTTGCTGCTTTAGGTTGTATTTTTGCTGCAATCATTTTTGTTTTCTATTTGCTTTAATCTACCTTACTTGGCCAGGTGCTAACAAAACAGAATATAAACCTGAGATTTAAATTAATTTTCCCTCAGATGAGGTAAGGTAAAAGAATGGAAGGGGAGGGTGTTTTGCCAAGTTCAGGGTAGGAGGGGCTTTTTTTTTTTTTTTTTTTTTTTTTAACAATTTGTTGCTTTTAGTCAATGGTAGAGGTAGCAGAGAATTTTAGTGCGCCCTATTGAACAGACACATTTGCAGGACTGTGCTGGACTGCGCTGGCATATATGGCGCCATCATGGCAGTGGTGGTGGTGGTGGGGAGTTTGATAGGATTGAACACTTGAATTATTGTAAACAAGCATGGATTTTTCGATTACAGTCTGTGCAACCCACAGGCTTAAATGGAGAATTAGATTGGGAACTCACTCAAACAACTTGCTGCATTATTAGTTGGCTGCTGTATATATTGGTCCCTCCTTTTTTTTTTTTATAGATTGAAAAGAGGAACAAGATGGATGCCAGTTGGTTTTGCGAATGAAGATCAGATGGGGAATTTCCCCGGATGCAGATTCTACTTTGAAACACGCACCATGTCGGGATATGTATTTCGGTGTGTCACTGGACATCTGCTCGCCTGTGAAGACTTTATAAGCTAAGGTTTATTACAAGCAATATGAAAATGAACTGAGACATTCTTGTTGTTTTGGGAGGTGGACCTATGATTATACTGGAAAATCTCAGTGTGAGATTTTCCAGTATAATCATATGGCACCATCCATGATTAAGGAGAGCTGGAAGAGGTAGGTTTACTAGCATGCTACTGGAGGCTAACCATCAAAAAGTTATAGAACGATCAATATTCAAAGGCATTTAGCTGGCTATCTTGTGAATTATCTGGCTAAATGCTGACTTTTGAGTGTCTCATAGGCAGGGTGATCATATAAATCCATGTCAAGGGGACCGATCTGAACCAGTCTTGGTTTTGCCCCATTGTATGCAAGCAGAATTCACAGCTGATATGTCTAAGAAAAGCAAGACTACATCTCCATGCATGCAATAGGGTAAAACCAGGACTGGTTCAGCTTATTCCCTTTGATATGGCACTCATAGGGAACGGAGTTCAGGCTTGGAAGATGGGATTACAAGCCAAAGCTGATTTGTATTATTTGAAATACAACCTACAAATCTGTCACCCTGCATTTCAATTATTCTGTCTCTCCCAGTTCTCACTATCTAAATTGTACTCCGTTTTTATGCCATTTCTAAACTTCGTGCTGCCAAAGAATAAAAAATCTGCCAGTTATTTCCAGAGGAAAAAATCTTTATCTACCCAATTTTCTCTGGCTATCATCTTCCTTCTAAGAGCTATTGGCCAAAGACTTTGAGCATCAGTAACCATCTGTAGCCCTGTAAAATGAAAGGAACACTATCAGCCCTCTGACAGACCTATTAACCTCTTTTGCTGATGTTACACTTCAGAGGCTCTTCTCTATTTTTCGTGTTCAGCGATTGCAGCCAGTACATTCAATCTGGAAAGTGTATCATACTAACATCCTGAATACATGGTTTCATTCATGTATTCACTTTATATCTCCCGTCTGTCATTAACATATATATATATAGAGAGAGAGAGAGAGAAAGCAGACCATTTCAAACCTGCACCAGAGACATAGGTGGGATTTACCACAGGTGTGAGCGCGAGAGATATTGGACTGATGAGTAAAACAGTACCTGTTGGATGGAGTTGACAGCCTTATAAACCTGCTGCAGGGAGCAAGAAAATAAGGGAAGGGAAGAGAAGGGATGAGTAGGGTAGAGTGTGGCAGGGTTGGGAAGGGTAGAGTGGAGTGGAGTTAAGAAGGTGGAGGAAGCCAAGCATGCCATTGCCAATGTGGTTAATTTGGGGGGAAAAGAAGAACAGAGAGGAAGGGCCTGGGAAAGCTGCTAGAATGAGGCCTGCAAGCTGTTCTGTAACATGAAAGTTATTATTGCTGTCAAAGTGACAAGCTTTGTGTCATGGCTGTATGTCTCACCCTAGGGGATGAAGTTCAATGACTTCTAAATGGAAATGTTATTATACAGAGAGGTTCTTGTGCTGGCGAATGTAGCAGAAATTTTGCAGGTAGAATCAGGTTTATGGCTAGTTTTCTTTCTGCTTTATATTGCTCATACATGATATGTGATCTTTTCCAACTTTTGTATGTAGTTTGTAGATAATTGTAATTAAACCACTTCTTTCTGCATCTAACCTGTATCTCCCTTGGCCACTCTTTACTGCCTCTAACTACAGAAAATCAGAATAGTAAATAAATATTTTGATATTGCAGGGGAAAAAGTGCCCTAATATATGTCTATAAAAGCATCTCTATCTGTGTGTGTGTATCTACTGCTAATTTCTTATAAATTATTCCTAAACTCATTTCTGTCCCCATATCACTCTACCTTCTATTCCTAATAACATTAACATCTTAACATTTAAGAAAGAATGCAAGGTAAGTACCAGGAAACAATGATGATTTTATTGTTTTTTCTTTCACTATTTGTCCATGACTCACCAAAGAATCCATATTGCATAATATACAAAATCAGATACCAAGAAGAGCCTCCTTGAATCGTTCATGAGAAAAGATCAGTACTCTCTCAGACTAGCCAGACCAGTTCGCCACCTAACTTAAGAGTACAGTCTCCAGCCCGAATTAATAATGTAGAAACATAGAAATATGATGGCAGAAAAAGACCATATGGCCTATCTAGTATGTCCATCCACACCAACTATTCAGCTTTATAACCCCTCCCACTCCCTCAGAGATCTTCTATGTTTTTCTCATACTTTCTTGAATTCAGATTCTATCCTCATCTACACCACATCCATGGGAATGCAGTTTCATTAATTATTCCTGGGTCTACCCCTTTCACCCTCTTCTAATGGCCCCTCCACCTCCATAATTGTAGAGCCTCCTTTTCTTTGAAAGAAGACCAGCTTCTGCACATGGAAACCTTGGAGGTATTTAAATGTCTCTATCATACCTCCCCTATTTTTCATTTCCTCTAGGGTTTAGATCTTTAAGTCTGTCCCCATATGCTTTAGAATGAAGACCCCTGACCAATTTAGTAGCCACTCTCTAGACAGACTCCAAATGGTTTATATTCTTTGATAGTACAGTCTCCCAAATTGTAACCAGTATTCCAAATGAGGTCTCACCAGGGACCAGTCTAGTGCTGAATGAGTATGTCTGTCACCCAAACTCATAGAAACATGATGGCAGTATAATACCAAATGGTCCATCTAGTCTGCCCATCCACCCAACTAATTTAGCTTTACAGTTCTTATCACTCCCTCAAAGATCCTCTATGTCTATCCCATGCTTTCTTGAATTCAGATACTGTTTTTGACTCCACCACCCCTGCTGGAAGGCTATTCCATGCATCCACTACCCTCTCTATAAAGAAATATTTTCTAAAATTACTCCTGAATCTACCTCCTTTCACCCTCATTCATGTCTCTATCATATATTCCCTATCTTGCCTTTCCTCTAAGGTATACATGTTTAGATCTTTAAGTCTGTCCCCTATACTTTAGACCGAAGATCACTAACCATTTTAGTAGCCACCCTCTGGACCGACTCCAACCAGTTTATATCATTTTGAAGGTACTGGCTCCAGAAATGTACATAGTATTCCAGGTCTCACTAGAGACCTATATAGGGGCAATATCACCTCCCATTTTCTTTTAACCATTCTTCCCACTTTCCAGCCAAGCATCTTTCTTGCTTTTGCAGTCAACTTCTCCACCTGTCTGGCCACCTTAAGAACATCAGATACAATCACGCCTGGATCCTGCCTTTTTTTCATGCTTAGAAGAAGCATGAAAAAAAAGAAGCATGCTTAGAAGAAGGTGCAGTATAGGCACCTCTCCCAAGGGAGAGGTGCCTATACTGCACCTCTCCCTTGGGATTTTGCAGCCTAAACACATATCTCTGCAATTAAATTTTAGCATTAAATCTTAGCTACCAGACCCTAGACCATTCCTTGAGTTTCACTAGATCCCTCCTTACATTTTCCACACCTTTCTAGCTGTCTATCCAGATTTTGGTATCTGTGGCAAAAAAGACAAACCTTTCTTAACATCCCTTTGGCAATGCTGCTCACAAAAATGTTGAAAAGAACCAGTCCAAGGACCAATCACTATGAGTAACTGAGTGAACTCCATTTACTACTACACTTTGTCTCCTCTCGCTCAATCCGTTTCTAACCCAGTCATTTAATTTATGGTCCATATCAAGGGTGATCATTTATGTCACCTATGAGGAACCATATCAAACTTCTTACTAAAATCCAAGTATACTACATCTAGGACTTTCTATTGATGCAACTCTTTAGTCACCCAATCAAAGAAATTGATTTATCTAACAAGACCTAACTTTGGTAAAACCATGCTGCCTTTGATTGTGTAATCCATTGAATTCCAGATATCCAGGTATCTTCTGTTTTAGCAGCAATTCCATTAGTTTGCTCACCACAGAGGTCAGACTAACTGGCCTATAGTTCCCAGCCTCCTCCTTACTTCCATTTTTGTGAATAGGAACCACATCCATCTGTCTCTAGTTCTCTGGAACTACTCCCAACTCTAATGCAGCATTGAAAAGGTCAGTCAGTGGATCTACTAGAACTTCTCTAAGTTCCCTTTAACCCTTACATGTATCCCATCCAGTCTCATTGGTTTATTCACTTTGGGGCAGATTTTCAAAGGGTTACGCACGTAAGATACATGCGTAACACCTGAAAAGCTGGCCCTGCCTGTCCCTGCATGTGCCGAGCCTATCTTGCATAGGCTTGGCAGCGCGCACAAGTCCCGGGACGCACATATGTCCCGGGGCTTCAAAAAAGGGGCGAGAAGGGGGCGGGTCCAGGGCATGGTGGCGATCTAGGGGCGGGTTTGGGGTCAGGGGGCGGTCCGGGGGCAGTCCCGAGTCCTCTGGCACAGCGGCCTGTGCCGGGGGATGGCGAGCCGGTGCACGCAAGTTACGTCTGCCTCGGGCAGGCATAACTTCAGAAATAAAAGGTAGGGGGGGGATTTAGTTAGGGCTGGGATGGGCGGGAATCACAAAAAAAGTTCCCTTCAAGGAGGGAATGGGGAAAGCCATTGGGGCTCCCCTTGCGTGCGCCGACCCCGGATTTTATAACATGCGCGCGGCTGCGCGCGCATGTTATAAAATCGGGGGTAGATTTGTTCACACCGGGTTGCGCGAACAAATCTACTCCCGCGCATACGTTTAAAAATCTGGTCCTTTAAGTTTAGCTCCTCATAACTACACTTTTCTGAAAACCGATTAAGTTTTATCTCACTTCCAATCCTATTTGTATTCATTTTATATCGTCCTGCTCCTAGCTCTTCCACAGCAAATACCAAACCAAAATATTTGTTAAGCAATTTCACGTTTTCCTCATCAGCCCATCCATATTTCTCCCCTTCACCTCTGGGTCTTGCAATGCCACTTTTGCATTTCCACCTATTACTATCTAAAAAAAAAGTCTTATCCCCCCTATTTTACCATAACTTGTTATTTTTATTTCCATTTGCATCTTTGCATTCCTGACTAGTTTCCCAGCTTCGTTTACATTTTCCAGATATTGTCACCTCTTTTCCTTTTCTGCACTCTCTTGTAGTTTATGAATGCTAGCCCTATTTCTTCTTACCTTTTCAGCTACTTTAAAAAAAACAAAACAAAAACAATTGTGGCTTCTTTTTCCACTTTTCTTTATTTTCTTTCTTAACACTACTTTTGTCCAATCCTCCTCCTTTGTCGTGGTTTTATTCCCAACATATTGCCATTAAACGCTCTCAAAGCAAAATGTAAAAAGAGAAAGAAAATATGGATTTATTTGTTGCTGGGTTTTTGTTTTTTTTGCTCTTTTTTAATGTTCAAGAATCTGGCTTATACATGAAGTCACAGAACGCTCTACCAAGCAGCACCTGACTTTTGGTTTGAACTGTCCTGATAACCACATTGATTTAAAGTCAATCCCAGTTTGCTCTGAAAAGGTCTAGAATATATCAATGAGGTTGGTTCAGGCCATCATCCGACAGACAGCCACTATTTCATTTTTCTTTCTTTGTACAATGCAGTGAGAGTCCTGTCTCCAATCTTTCTAAATTGAAATGAAAAGGGTCTGAGTTTTTTCCCATGTTATTGTATTAGTGCACTGTACAATTAATACTCCTCTTTGTCAAATATTAGTGGCTTGCTATTCTGTGTAATTGAAAAATGTAGATTATAAAGGGGCATATCCATGTATGCTAAACTAACATTGAGTGATGTCATGGCAGCTTGCTCTGGAATATTTTAAATTGCTGGACTAAAATACCTTGGGATTTCTAAGCTCCTCTTGCCACTTGATAGAAAAACAGGGAATACCTTGGCAGAGTAGCTCCATAGCTTTTCCCTACTGACCTGGGGCTGTGTGATGACTACGTCCTTCCAGGCCCCGGTCAAAGTGGACAGGAGGAATGTGTTTCAACACAGCTGAGAAATGGAAACAAACTGACAAATTCACTTAGAAGTTGAATCACTATGGGCCCAATGTGATAAGAAGTGCTCAGCAGATCGCACTGCTCTGTGCAGTCTTTACTCCCAATGCTGCAAGGAGTTTGTGCACAAAAAATGTGTGTGTAGAACTGTACACACTACATAGCGCTTTTGACAGAATTCCAACACAAAGCAAGGCATTTGCTGTTATCCAGTGCAGAGAAGTAAGCTGGCTTAATTCAGGATTTCTTAGTGCTGGAAACTTTACTCCTGGGCAGAGGTAGAGTAAAGTTTCCAGCTCGTGTTAGCCTATGGGCAGAAGTAAGAGTTCCAGTGCTGGGATCTGTAGTTGGTATTTCATGTGCAGAAAACATGCTTTGTGCTTATAAAATATGACTTTTGTGTATAAACCCAGGTTGGCCCTCCCCGCGCTCTCGGCGCTGACCCCCTCGGGGTCAGGGGATTTGGACCTGAAGCAGGGAAGGCGGCCACCTCGCGCCAGAACGCCCGAGCCAGGCAAAATAAAAAAAAAAGAAAAAACAGCGCAGTAAGCCCGCCCACCCAACCCGATGTCAGCCAGGCACCCGGAGCTGACGTCAGCCAGGCGCCCCTTAAAGGGCTCAATGGCGCTAGGCGTCGCGCACCTAAGGAGCGCGACAAAGGGGCCTGCCCCTTTGTGCGCCCCTTTGTGCGCACCGGAACAACTCATAGCAAGGCACCCACCCTTCCAAATCGTCAACACATTCCAGCATGCTCAGACCCAGCCAATCCATATCTCTTCCTCAAACAAACACTCTTCCTTCATTCATCCATCCTCCTCACTCAACAGGCAGACCCTCAGCAGACGCTCAGCGGGACTTCTCTCAGCAGACGGACTCTCAGTGGACTCTTCACTCAGCGGACGGACACGCAACAGTCGGACACCCACGCTTCACACTTCCCTATCCATCTATTCAAGTCCTGGACTATCTCCCATTCTACAGCCACTCCTCAATTCAGCAACAGATGGACGCTCACTCATCATTCATCATCCTCTCTCAACATACGGACACTCTTCCTTCATCAACAGATGGACACCCACCCATCACTCACCTTCCTCACTCAGCAGACGGGTGCTCACTCTTCAGCAAACGGATGCTTTCTCACTCTTCACACTTCCAATTTCAACTCCCCAGGATTCCCACCCCAACTCCTAGGCTCCAACAAACAGACACTCAACCAAAGCCCGACCAGCCTGAACACAAGTGGAACATGACACAAGGCTACCCGATTCCCATCCTCCACCACAGTGCCCTTACCAGGGAAAAACCTCTCACGTTACTCCAGACACGCACCACTAGATCCATTATCCCTATCATGATCTCTCCCCTCACCCAACTACTGGGTCTTGCACTACTCTCAGTATCTCTATTCAATGCACAATCGATCACAAAAAAATCACACATTCTAAATGATTATCTCCTCGACGCAAATCCAGATATCTGCGCCATAACAGAAACCTGGCTCAAACCGACAGATACAGCCCTGATAAACCAACTACCTACACATCGATATGACTTCTTCTCTCTTCCCAGACAGAAAAAAAGAGGTGGCGGCTTGCTCCTAGTGGCCAAAAAGGAACTTAGGCTGACCCTTCATCCCATTAAGTCAGTCCCTAAATTAGAACTAGGCCTGTTTAAATCTGACCATCTTCAAATCCTCCTCATTTACGCTCCACCTGGTCTCCTGGACACAGATGCCTCCCCCATAGTTGAAATCATAGCCAAACATATCAACCTAGACGCTCCTGCTTTGATATTAGGGGACTTCAACCTCCATGTCGATTCAATCCCGCTCTCTTCTAACTGCAAAGCATTCCTCACCTCTCTCAAGGCCATGGGCTTCACACAAATCATCAACAAGCCCACCCATAAAGCAGGGCATATTCTTGACCTCATCTTCATCAACTCCAGCGTTTCATCCTCTTACCCCCCCCCCCCCCCCCCGGAATGCACACCAGTCCCCTGGTCTGACCACTCTCTGATCACCCTCACGAGCAAGGAAAACCCCAACGCACAACCCACTCAATCTACAGTTCACTACAGGAGATCCTGCTCCCCAGAAGTCCTCAGCGAGCATCTAACAAAGGAACTCCACAACCTAGAAGTCTCTGACCCCAACTCGGCCCTCCGCTCATGGCTTAGTATCACAGAATCAATAACGAACAAAGTATGCCCTCTGGCAGCCAAAAAAATCAAGCAGACACCTAATAGGAATCAACCATGGTACTCCGATGAACTCAGACAACTTAAACAAAACCTCAGACAAAAGAAAACAAATGGTGTAAGACCCCATGCCTGAGCACACTAACTGCGTACAAATCAACCTTACACATATACAGAAACGCCACTCTTCGAGTGAAAAAAGATTTCTACACTCACAGAATACATGACCTCGTCTTTGACCCTAAGGCTCTATTCTCTTATGTATCAGAGCTCACAAAAAACCTCTACCCCATCCATCCCAGACGAACAGGCACAAGCAAAGGCAAATGAACTGGCAACTTTTTTCCAGAACAAAATATCTAACTTATTAACACTCCTGCCTTTCAATTCAACCTCCACTCGCATCTCCAGCTCCCCGCCCCCCTCAAATTCCGGAACCTCACTGGAATCATTTGAACCCACCTCTGCTCTGGAAATAGAATCCTTAATAAAGAAAATGAAACCCTCTTACCACCCACTCGACCAGATCCCAACCAAGCTTCTCCTATCGGTGCCAGACTCCATCTCCAAGTACCTAGCGGACATCATAAACTGCTCACTATCTCAAGGAATCTTTCCGGACGTCCTAAAAATAGCCACCCTCAAACCCCTTCTCAAGAAATCAAATCTAGACCCTAGAGAACCCAACAACTTCCGCCCCATCTCTAACCTACCTTTTTTGGCAAAGATCATTGAAAAAATAGTCAACACCCAATTATCAGAATACCTGGAAGACCACAACATTCTCTGCTCATCGCAATATGGATTTCGCAAATCACTAAGCACCGAAACCCTCCTCATCTCCCTCACAGATCACCTCATCATGGGTATGGACTCTGGTCACTCCTTCCTTCTAATACTCCTCGACATCTCGGCAGCATTCGGCACTGTGAATCACTCCACTCTCCTTAAACGACTTTCAGACAACGGGATAACAGGTACGGCCTTCAAATGATTCGACTCCTTTCTCACGAACAGAGGCTACAATGTAAAGATCAACAAGGAGGAATCTCTGCTCATCAACTCCTCAAGAGGAGTTCCGCAGGGCTCCTCTCTGTCTCCTACACTATTCAACCTATACCTTCTTCCCCTCTGCCAGCTGCTTTCGAATCTACAACTCAAACACTATCTCTACGCCGACGATGTACAAATCCTGATCCCAATAACCAAATCCCTCACAAAAACACTGAAGTTCTGGGACAACTGTCTCCAAGATATCAATAACCTCCTTACTAACCTAAACCTTGTTCTGAACACGTCTAAGACAGAAATGCTCTTAATATCTCTCAACCACAACGATAACCTGCATTCAATTCACACCAATACCCTGGTCAGCCAAGCAAGAGACCTCTGAATTATAATTGATAACCAGTTAAATCTAAAAAAGTTCATCACCAACACAACCAAAGACTGCTTCTTCAAACTTCAGGTACTAAAAAGACTCAGACAGCTCCTGTACTTCCAAGACTTCAGATCGGTACTCCTGGCCAATTTATTCTCCAAATTAGACTACTGTAATTCCATTCTGCTAGGCCTTTCCGCCTCTTCCATCAAACCGCTTCAGATGCTACAAAACTCGGCTGCCAGAATTTTAAGAAACTCCCAACAGAAGAGACCACATCACACCCATCCTAAAAAACCTGCACTGCACTGGCTCCCTGTAAACTTTACAATTCTACACAAGTGTCTCACCATCATCCACAAAGCTATTTACAACAGAACACCCATCGATATACACTACCCACTCATGCTGCACTTCTCTTCTAGACCCATCAGAGAAGCCTACAAGGGCTCACTACACCCCCCCCCCAGCCAAATCCACACACCTCTCATCCACCAAAGATCGAGCCTTCTCGACAGCGGCACCAACCATCTGGAACGCCATGCCCCCTGACCTTAGACAAGAACCTTGCATACGGACATTCAGAAAGAAACTCAAGACTTGGCTATTTCTACAAGCCTTCCCTGATCTATGATCTCCCCAACTACATGCCATGGTCCTCTAATCGATGTACCCCAACCCTGACATGGCATTTGACCTGATATTAGTTAGTTCTGAGTTCTATGGCCTGATACTATTTAGACATGAATATACAATATTATTATAGTCCTGAGTATATGACATTATTTAGATATTTGACAGTGTTCAGTCCTGAGTACTTGTTATTATTATAGTCCTGAGTATATGACCTGATTTTATTTAGTTCTGAGTTACTCATGCTTCTGAGTCTTCCTCCTCCCAGTTCGAGTGCCCCTGTTTTATTGTAACTTTTCACTTTTCACCTTATTGTTTATGTTGATGTTAATGTTATTGCCCCATTGTTTCTTGTAAACCGATATGATATGATTGGTATCATGAATGTTGGTATAAAAAAGCACTAAATAAATAAATAAATAGATAGATCATGTTTTTTTCTGTGTGCTAAACCTTTCCTTTGCACACTTTTTTTTTTTTTTTTTAACTCCAATGCCTTAGCACACCATTAGTTTAAAAAAATAGCTTATGCGTTAAGAAACCGTGCGTGCACTGAATTTCAGCAAACGGTTTTAACACTCAGCTAATTACATTGGCCCCATGTTTGTTTTCTTCTAGCCCTCCAGTAGAGGAGGCTAAGCATCTTCCTCCCTTCCTCCTTTCTATCCTTGCTTCCCCCTCACAAACTCTAGAACAGTAGGTTCCCAGAATGTGAAAGATGGATGGAAAACCCAACTGTACATGGCAGGGAAATTTGTCTCATTTCTCCTGCTTAAAATGCTGACTTCTCAATGCTGTTTTGCGTGCAGCATGGAGAAAAAGTCTGCAGACCAAGGCCAGTGAGGAGAACAGGTCTGGTTTTAGTTTTGTCTGTTCTGGTTTGGGCACTTACACTGGGATAGGCCATGTCAGAAAAGCTCACTCTACAGATCAATCACTTTTCATTAAATCATAGCTATAAAGAGCTGATGTGTCTTGCATTAATTGATAGTGTATGATGTCTGCTCTGCATCTGCCTAACAGGGGGCAAAACCTCAATAAGGATGCATGCAAGTCTTTTTTTTTTTTTTAAAGAATATGATTAGAAAAATTTTATCTACCATTTATTAAAAAAAAAAATGCCTTGTGGCTTGCAGTGCCAGATAGCTAATGGGCTGCAGCATCTGTTTGTGTGCACTTCCACCCTCATCCAGGGAAGCATCTGTTACCTGGTGGTTTAAGGCTGCAGTAACAATCACTGTAATTAATCAAGCTGCAAACTTCCTTTTTATTTGGAATAAACTGCTTGGCTGTGCATGCCTCCGTAAGCACCAGGCAACACTTCCGCAAGGACCATACCTCTTCTCTTCCATGACTGGACCATGCCACTGGGCATATGCTTGGGATCCTTTATTTGTAGGTCTGTTGCAGGATTAACCAATGACAAGCGATGGAGTCAAAAAATAGCAAATAAAATAAAAACACCAAGTAGATATGTATATATTTGTGTATATATTGTGTCACGATTAAATCACTGACAGATTTTAACAAAAATATAAATTACTGAATGTTTGTATTCTAATTGCCATTTTTGAATAGCTCTTGTCTCCTTTTTGTGGTTGTTTTGATTCCATTGCTGTGTTTCATCTGAGTCTCGGCCGTGCGTCCCGAGGAACATTTATGAGTGCATTTAGTAGTAGTCATATAAGCAATACATAACAGGGCATTGATAAATCAATATCAAGTACATATGTTCATTTTCAAAGTTAAGTTCCATATCCCAGCCCGTGTAATAATATATATTTTTTCAAAATATTTTTATATACATTTTTTTCATAATATGAACCAGTTGTCTCTCTTTTTTAGGCTCATTTTCAGAAGTTGGCTGTAGAGGCAAAAACTCACAGTAAAAACTTTTTAAAATATATCCGAAGCAGAAAGCCTGTGAGGGAGTCAGTTGGACCGTTAGTTGATCGAGGGGTTAAAGGGGCACTTAGAGAAGATAAGGCCATCGCGGAAAGATTAAATGATTTCTTTGCTTCGGTGTTTACTGAAGAGGATGTTGGGGAGGTACCCATAATGGAGAAGGTTTTCATGGGTAATGATTCAGATGGACTGAATCAAATCACGGTGAACCTAGAAGATGTGGTAGGCCTGATTGACAAACTGAAGAGTAGTAAATCACCTGGACCGGATGGTATACACCCCAGAGTTCTGAAGGAACTAAAAAATGAAATTTCAGACCTATTAGTAAAAATTTGTAACTTATCATTAAAATCATCCATTGTACCTGAAGACTGGAGGATAGCAAATGTAACCCCAATATTTAAAAAGGGCTCCAGGGGTGATCCGGGAAACTACAGACGGGTTAGCCTGACTTCAGTGCCAGGAAAAATAGTGGAAAGTGTTCTAAACATCAAAATCACAGAACATATAGAAAGACATGGTTTAATGGAACAAAGTCAGCATGGCTTTACCCAGGGCAAGTCTTGCCTCACAAATCTGCTTCACTTTTTTGAAGGAGTTAATAAACATGTGGATAAAGGTGAACTGGTAGATATAGTATACTTGGATTTTCAGAAGGCGTTTGACAAAGTTCCTCATGAGAGGCTTCTAGGAAAAGTAAAAAGTCATGGGATAGGTGGCGATGTCCTTTCATGGATTGCAAACTGGCTAAAAGACAGGAAACAGAGAGTAGGATTGAATGGGCAATTTTCTCAGTGGAAGGGAGTGGACAGTGGAGTGCCTCAGGGATCTGTATTGGGACCCTTACTGTTCAATATATTTATAAATGATCTGGAAAGAAATACGACGAGTGAGATAATCAAATTTGCAGATGACACAAAATTGTTCAGAGTAGTTAAATCACAAGCAGATTGTGATAAATTGCAGGAAGACCTTGTGAGACTGGAAAATTGGGCATCCAAATGGCAGATGAAATTTAATGTGGATAAGTGCAGGGTGATGCATATAGGGAAAAATAACCCATGCTGTAGTTGCACGATGTTGGGTTCCATATTGGGTGCTACAACCCAGGAAAGAGATCTAGGTGTCATAGTGGATAACACATTGAAATTGTCGGTGCAGTGTGCTGCGGCAGTCAAAAAAGCAAACAGAATGTTGGGAATTATTAGAAAAGGAATGATGAATAAAACGGAAAATGTCATGGTGCCTCTGTATCGCTCCATGGTGAGACCGCACCTTGAATACTGTGTACAATTCTGGTCGCCACATCTCAAAAAAGATATAATTGCGATGGAGAAGGTACAGAGAAGGGCTACCAAAATGATAAGGGGAATGGAACAACTCCCCTATGAGGAAAGACTAAAGAGGTTAGGACTTTTCAGCTTGGAGAAGAGACGACTGAGGGGGGATATGATAGAGGTGTTTAAAATCATGAGAGGTCTAGAACGGGTAGATGTGAATCGGTTATTTACTCTTTCGGATAGTAGAAAGACTAGGGGGCACTCCATGAAGTTAGCATGGGGCACATTTAAAACTAATCGGAGAAAGTTCTTTTTTACTCAACGCACAATTAAACTCTGGAATTTGTTGCCAGAGAATGTGGTTCGTGCAGTTAGTATAGCTGTGTTTAAAAAAGGATTGGATAAGTTCTTGGAGGAGAAGTCCATTACCTGCTATTAAGTTCACATAGGGGCGGATTTTCAGAGCCCTGCTCCCTAAATCTGCCCAAATCCGGGCTGATTTAGGCGAGCAGGGCCCTGCGCGCCGGTAAGCCTATTTTACATAGGCCTACCGGCGCGCGCAGAGCCCCGGGACTCGCGTAAGTCCCGGGGTTTTCGGAGGGGGCGTGTCAGGGGCGAAACCGAACCGCGCGGCGTTTTCGGGGCGTGTCGGGAGCGTTCCGGGGGCGGGCCCGGGGGCGTGGCTACGGCCCGGGGCGGTCCAGGGGCGTGGCCGCGCCCTCCATACCCGCCCCAGGTTGCGGCCCGCGCGTGTCTACTAAAATCCAGCTTACTTTTGCTTGCGCCTGATGCGCCAGCAAAAGTAAGCCAATTCGCGCTATTTGAAAATCTACCCCTTAGAGAATAGCCACTGCCATTAGCAATGGTTACATGGAATAGACTTAGTTTTTGGGTACTTGCCAGGTTCTTATGTCCTGGATTGGCCACTGTTGGAAACAGGATGCTGGGCTTGATGGACCCTTGGTCTGACCCAGTATGGCATTTTCTTATGTTCTTATGACTTGCAATTGTTCACATACATGGTATAGAGTTAATTCATCATATATTCACTTGTTGTATCATGCCCTTTTCCTTAAACAATGTCAATCTTTCTAAACAAGATATCGGCACTTTGACAACCCATGTATTGATGATCTAATGCAGTGGTTCTCAACCTTTCTAATGCCGTGACCCCGAAATACAGTTCCCCATGTTGCGGTGACCCCTCGCCCCGTGAGGGCGGGGTGAGGGTGGGGTGAGGGTGGGGCTTTGGTCATATGGGGGCGGGGTTATGGATGGGGTTGGATTTTAGTGCATACTTATTTATTATGACATTTATAAACAGAACCACCATTCCTCATAAAACAATAAAATTAAGAAACATAAAGCATCAGTTATAATAGTAAAACCATACTAATAAAAGAATATTTTAAAATTATTGATAAATAGAATTTCTATTAATTAAAATCATATACATTTTTATAATTTCCCAAACACCAATAATATTTCAAAACAGCACATATATCAAATAACACACAATAATTAAAACTAATAAGGATTTTAAAAAGCCCCTGCTGTCCATACATGGGAGCTCTTGATTTCCAGTCACCCTGATATTGTCGAGGATTAGGAGGTTATCCTCTCTCTCTCACACATACACTCACATGTCCATTCTCTCTCACACATACACTGTCACATACTTACACATTCATGCTCTTATACCCACCATAACCTCTCACTCTCACAGACACTGATACACTCTCAGGGTGTAAGACACTCTCCCCCCCCCCCCCCACACTCTTACTCCCCTGGATTTTCTCATACACACTCATGCTCTCTTACTGGCTCCCTCACAACCTCAGAGCCTCTCAGATAAAACTCTATGCAGCAGAAATAATGCTGAATGTTGAGAATTGTGTTATGCAGACTAATCTGGAAAATGCACTAATTTCTACATGAGTCATAATGAATCAGTCCTCAGCTGCAGGCATCAATTGATTATCCTGGCTCCCTTTATGTTTGCCAAATACAGTTCATGTGTAACAGCAATCCTAATTCTCCACCAGATCAAGCTGATTTCACATCCCACTTCATACTTTGTCACCTCCAGCTGAGTCAAACAATTAATCTAATTACTGCCACGTGGCTATTGGGGAGGCACTGATTGCTGCTATTGGCACTGAAGCCCATTCTGCTGCCTCCTCTGTGCAGGCCCCGTGGGTTTCCACTTCCTCCATGTTGATCTCGTACATTGTGAGATCCGCCATAGAGAAAGTGCTACTCTTGCACATTCCCAAAGATTACATGTGCCAATCAGTAAAAAGTAATTTATTTTTTTTTTACATCTGCTTCCCTTTCTAATTTTTTGCCATTTCCTTTTATATTGCCTTTTTTTCTATTTCTTTTCTCTCCACCTGTCTTCTTCCCTCAAACACACAGTCAGGTTCTCATTCTCACATGCATTTCTCTCTCACACACACATACACAGGCTCTCACTGGCACAGGCTGTCTGAGTCTCACACACAGGCTCTCTCACACCCCCACATGCTGCCTTGCTCAAGCACAGGCTCTCACTCTTACATGCTGTCTCTTTCACACACACAGAGGCTCTCACATGCTGTCTCTGCAAACACACACAGTCTCTCAACTCATCTCGCACACACCTCTCTCTCACCTCTGGGCCTCTTCTTTACGGGTTGCCACAGGATGGGCTCTGCAGTGGCCCTAGTCTTCCCGGCCCCGCTGCTCCTCTTCTGCACGCGGCTGAAGCGCCTCTTCTACCCATGCGGCTGACATGCCTCCTCCTTCCTCCCCGTGCGGCTCCGGCAACATTTGTCTTCCGGGGCAGGGCGGGCAGGAAGGAAGTAGGAGGAGCACCTGCAGTGGCTGATACACCTCCTTCCTGCCTGCGCGGCTCCAGCAACATACGTCACTGCGACGCGCTAGCTTTTTGGGCCATGTCTCTTCCCTTTTGGGGTTGGAGAAGGCAGGTTGCCAGCTTCGCCCCGCCAGGGCCGGTGCAAGGATATTAGGCGCCCTAGGCGAAACGTCAGCTATGCCGCCCCCCCCCCCCCCCCGCCTCCACACACAATTAACTTACATTGTGCATTAATGAAAATAACGAAGTCTGTATTTATAACAGAACACTTATTTGACATTTTTATGCCATGTAAACCATTGAGATGATTTGTCTTATCGATGGTATAGAAACTCTTTTATAAATAAATAAATACAAATATATAAAATAAACATAAACCAAAGCTATACTTGTTGCTCAAACAAAAAAAGCAGACACATCACATAATATTAAATAATTAAAATGGCAGTCAATCAAGAAAAATGAACTTAAAAAGCCATCTTTACTTACCCCCTCCAGCAGCTCTCTTACTCTTCTTCCATGCAGGCTGTAGTACACACCAGAAGCAGCAGTAGTGGCTAAGCTCTATACCAGGGGTCAGGAACCTTTTTGGCTGAGAGAGCCATAAACGCCACATATTTTAAAATGTAATTCCATGAGAGCCATACAATATGTTTAAAACTAAATACAAGTAAATGTGTGCATTTTATGTAAGATCACACTTTTAAAGTACAATAAGTCTCTGAAAATATTACACCAGGCCTTAAGACACCAATACATCTCCTATTAGGAAAACGGACCAAGTCAGGCTGCTATAGAGTCCTACACAGAAACAACACGCCAGCAGAAAACCTCACCTGAATCACGTGCTGTCCCTCACCTAACATAGAATAAAGAGACCAAAACGCATAACAAGAAGCATGCAGAAAAAACTGAATTGGAAACTGCAACAAGCCAGAGTCTCTGTATGCAGTGTAACAAAGGAAAAAAGAAACATCACCCATCCTTATAAAACAAATCAAGAAATATAAAATCATCAGCAGTAAAACTGTACTAACAAAAAGAACATATTTCGAAACAGCTGATGAGTGGAATATCCAATAATTAAAAACTCATATAAAACATTTCCAGATACCAACAAAATATTTAAAAATAGCAGACACAAAGACCCAGTAATGAAAAATAATAAGGATACAAAAATTTTTTTGCTCTGCATACCTGGGAACATTTGATATCCAGGTGTCCTGAGATTGTTCTGAATTAGCAGGAGGTGGGGTGGTTTGCTTGGAACTTTCTCCTCTCTGTCACATACCAGCGCGCTCTCTCACACTGGCTCTCAATGACACACCTATACACACATGCTCTCAGTACTCACATATACACATGTTTTTTCTCTCTCACTTATATAGGCTCTTAATTACACATTTACACACATGCTGTCTATCTTTTCACGCTTACACACACACACACAGGCTTTCAATCACATAAATACATGCTGTCTTTTTCTCTCACACACAGACTCTCATTCACATGCTTACAAACATGTCCTCTCTTTCTCTCATTTACACACAGGCTCTCAATCACATACTCACATGCTCCGTCACCTAAATCAGTTCTCAATCACACACAGACACACATGATCTCTCTCTCTCATTTAAACACAGGCTGTCAATCACATACTCACATGCTCCATCACCTAAACCAGCTGTCAATCAGACACAGACACACATGATCTCTCTCTTACTTATACACACAGGCTCTTAATCATACATACACATGATTTCTCTCACACACAAAGGATCTCAATCATACACACATACTCTTTCACACAAACTTACACATACAGGTTCCCAATGGTAAACTTACATTCATGCTCTCTCTCTCTCTCACAGGCAGGCTCTCAATCACAGACATACTCTCTTTCACATATACAGGCTCTCAATCACAGACATACTCTCTTTCACATACACAGGCTCTCAATCACAGACATACTCTCTTTCACATACACAGGCTCTCAATCATTCACATACATGCAATCTCTCACTCACACACACAGGATCTCAAACACACATGCTTGCTCGCTCATTCACTATCTCTCTCCCCCACCCCGGGAACTCGCGGCGGCAGCATCCTCCTCTCAACGCTAACCTCTTCATTTTCAGCCCTCGCGGAGGCGGAGTCCCATCGGCCGCGGTTGAAACTCCATTTTCCTCCGAGCCACGCTGCAGTCTTCTTCCCGTCAGACACTAGCGTGGCCTCTTCTTCCCGCGCAGGCACCCGATGCTCTCCACTTCCTCTTCCGGGCCGCGGGAAGAAGAGAGCACGCCGGTGCCGCTGAGGCAGGCACCCGATGACTCCAGCGCAGGCACCCGGCTGACACCCGATGACTCCCGCGCAGGCACCCGGCTGACACCTGATGACTCCCGCGCAGGGACCCGGCTGACTCCAGTCGTGCCCAGCGTGCTCTCTTCTCCCCGCCCCCCCCCCCCCCCCGCGGCCCGGAAGAGGAAGTGGTGAGCATCGGGTGCCTGCGCGGAAGAAGAGACCACACTAGCGTGGTCTCTTCTTCCCGCGCAGGCACCCGATGCTCTCCACTTCCTCTTCCGGACCGCGGGGGGGGGCGGAAAGAAGAGAGCACGCCCGGTGCCGCTGACTCCAGCTGTCCTGCCGCGTTCCGCCCGGGCTGACAGCAAAGGACTCACATGCTTGAAAGCGCGGCTCTCTCAATTTTACCGGGGCAGTGCCGCCCCCGGGAAGCTGGCGCCCTAGGCGACTGCCTAGTGCTTCCGCCGGCCCTGCGCCCCGCCTCCCCGCAGCAGCCGCGGCGCCGCGGACCGACAAAAAACCCCAACGGCCTGGTACTGGTCCGCGGACCAGTGGTTGGGGACCTGCTTTAGGCGACCCCTGCATTTTGGTCGTTCGACCCCCGCCGGGGTCGCGACCCACAGGTTGAGAACCGCTGATCTAATGAGAGACAGAAGTACCGCTGTCAATGAGTGTTTGTAGAAGCCTATCTAATAGTAAGTATATACTCCACATATGAGGCAGACACATTTTCTAGTGACACACCCAGTTTTTCAATAATAAATTTTCAAGTACCTTTGGTGTGTCATACTTATTGATTTCATAATTTTTATATAAAGAACATAAACAATTTTATTATTTAAATTCTAAAAGTTAAAATGCAAAATAGAGGTGTCGTGAGACATATTCCAATTCATTTTGGTTTCCATAATATAATTTTTCTTTTTTCAGGTTTTGATGCCAATTTCATTCTATTACTTAAATTATGTTTCAATATTTGGATATTAGCTTATTGCTGTATACCCATATTTTCATAGTGCTCTCTTTCATTTCATTTTTATAGTGCTCTCTTTCATTTCATTTTTAATTATTTCATATTTTTTACATGCCAGGTTTAAGCAACCTTATTATTATATATATTTTTTAATTCATTTGAATGAATGAATTATTATTTTTTTTAAATTACAGACTATTTGTTGCACAGTCCTTATTAAGACTTGGATTTTCACCATAACACGATTTGAGTTGAGGTAAAGGAGATATATTTGTTGATTTGTTCATATTTTCATTTTTACAATACACGGATTTGTCACCTTTTTACATGTTACACCACATATTTACGTTACCATTTTATTTGTGTGTTTTAATCATGTTTTTATGATTTCTATTATTTACAAGTATGTGTTATTGTATGTTTTAGCCCCTGATGTAGCCCCATTGTAAGAGGGCGAAACTCGGCCAGAGTTGGGCATTGCTGACATACTCGTGTTACTACTTAATAAAGAAATCCCGTTTGGACATTTGGCTGCTAATCCTGTTTTGTTGCCCTCACGGCTTTGTTAGACAGCCTTCCTTGCTGTTTCTTAAGTCCCACCCAATCCCCGTGCAGACCATGCCCAAGCCTTGCCCCTTTTTGAGAAGTTCCGAGATGTACACGCAGCGGCATTTACGTGCATATCAGGGCGGCTTTTAAAATCCGCTCGGCGCATTTGAGCACAACATATTTGCCCATCCCCTAATTAATGCGTGTGTCAGGCTTTTAAAATTCACCTTTAAGGTTGTACTTCACAATACAGCTGGTTTGCACTAGTGAAGGAAAAAAACCTTCATATGCTCCTACAGAAGTAACAGAAAAGAATTAGCCACAAAAGAATAAAATAAGTCACTGTATGATAGTAGGGTCATTACATCATAATACTATTTCAGTCCCATGCCATCATCAGGACTAGCTGTGCTTATAAATAATCTTGGTTTTGGCTACATTTAAGGACAAAAGTAGTACAGCTGCTGTGTTAATCCTCTTAAATACAAAGAAATCTAGGCAAAAAATAAAGATGAAGGTGATACCTTTTATTGTATTAACTTAATATATTTCTGTCTATATCTGCAAAACTAAAAATAGTAAGTTAATGGGTACCAGTTATATAATAAGTGCCTGCCAGAAATTCAAACTTATAGAAGACATTCTGGATTTCCCATTCACCAAGCTCATGGAATTCATTTGCACTCCACTCATAATAACCTTTCCTTCATTGCTAGGCATTTCTCAAAGGCAATGGGAACGACAGTGGGGGACATGCATGGCATCTCAATATGTAAATCTCTTGGGCTGAATTTCAAAGCCTTTTACGCCATTAGAAAATAGCCTGGGACTCCACACCTGGAAAAGTATGCACGGAACCCAGTTCCACACCTATGTTTACGCAAATTGTGGAAAGGAATTCCAGGGGGCAGAGCTGGAAGTTCCACATCCACTTTCAGATTTTAAAAAGTTAACTCGCAAAAGTTACACCCATCAAAAAGGCAGAGGTAACTTTGAGTTGTTCTTTGTATGAAGCAGGTCAATTACTCACAAATTTTCAAAGCAAACTTTCGCGCATAAGTTTGCTTTGAAAATACGGGGTAAAGTTTGTGCGCAAAAAATAAAAGAATGCTTACTGATCACACACCATTATAAAATTACAAGACAATTTTCTTAAACAATTGTTACAAATATTTGTAGCATCTCAGATGCATAATTGACATAACACTCACAATTCCATAAGGACTTTGCAATTTTTACCCATCCGTGAAGCTCCTCTTGGAAAACTCCACCACTAAGATCAAGTTCTTACACACTACTATAATTATGAAAGAAGATGGACACAGCAGGATTAGCTCTACAAAAATAAAAAGGTAATGACCATGACAGTTGGCTAAGAAACTAGTTTCTATCTCAGCCACCCTATGGCACTCATAATCTAAAGTCAGATATTGAATCTGTTTGGATAAAGAGATAAGAGATAAACACCCCAAGTCTCTGTGCAGCACCTTCATCCAGCAGGGCCACTCTGCCAGACAAATAGACAGAGAAATGGAACATGCTGTACCAACACCGGGTAATTTTACAACAGCCTGTATAGGGCTGAAGTTTGCATGTAGAAAGTACACCCAAACGTCAGTCCTAATTTTCAGACCGGATTTACACGTGTAAATCTGCTATGAAAATGAGAGGATATGTGCATCCCCCTGAATGGCTATCACACTTATTGTGACTAATTGGGAGCAGGTGTAAATGTGAATGCATATATTTATGAATCAATAATAATATTAAGACGCATTAAAATGTACACAACTGTCAAATTGAAAACTCAATTTACCAGTATTATTCACCGAGTTTAGTAATGTCCAACAATGAAACAATCATTGAAAAATCGTTAAAGAGAGGTAAAAGGCTTCAGACTGCCTCATATGGAAAGTGTCTGTTCACAATGGCTTCCGGTAATCATAAGTCAACAGCTTTATAACAGAGAAACCCGTGGCGTTTTAAGATAAGTTTAAAGATAGCGAAAGAATGGAATATCTTTAGAACAACAGAGAAACACATGAATTTTTGAGGTAAGTTTGTGATGCTACAGTAAAAGATTTATCATGCTGCATGTGAAAAAATCACGAGACCATACATGGACTTTTAAGATAAGTTTAATTACTTTTTGATAACACTTTGGACTCATAAGCATCATGTTGAAAAATAAGAAAGAAGAAATTAGAAGGGATTTTTAACTTATGATTACTGGAAGCCATTGTGGACGGACACTTTCCATCTTAGGCAGTCTGAAGTCTTTTTCGTCTCTTTAATGATTTTTCCATGATTGTTTCATTGTTGGACACTGATAGACTCGGTGAATAATATTGGTAACAGGGACTTTATTGAATTTGACAGTTACATATTTTTAAGCGCATACTTTGGAAAATCTAAAGTATTCGTCTGCAGTTTCCCCACTCTAACTCCATCCTGGGAACACCTCTGTCCAAGTGCATGTAAATGTACACACAAAGTCACTTTCACAGGTACAACCCTCCGGGGACATTTTCAGAAAGCCGTTTTACGCATGTAAATGCTTTGAAAATGATGCCGCCCCTCAAAGACTTCATCACAGATCTTCTACCTTGGCCACCCTGTGGCTCAGTGGCACGGCTGTGAATGGCTATATGAAGGACCCAGTTTTGGTTCCTGAGTTAGGTCTTCCTTCCCAGGTCTGGCTGGTCTGGTTAAAGGAAGACCTCGGAGAAAAAAAAAAGAGTGCCATGCATCACACTACAGTCACACAGTGACAGTAGTGGTTGTACTTACAGTCCATGTGTTAGGTGGGTTCCAGAAGGAGCTCTTGTGTGTGGTCCCTGGCTCAGGTTTGCTTCTGTTGCTGCCATAACTGGGCTACATTGCGTTGGGAAAGAGCTATAAAATAGCGGGGAAAAAACCCTCTGGGTAGTTGCAAATGAAGGCTCATGGCACTACAGCATAATGGGGGCATCACAGCATAATGGGGGCTGGTTCTGTTAGAGTTGGAGGCCCAAAGAAGCATAAAGAAATTGCTGTGCCCAAAAATCTGAATCTTCAATCTATGTTCACCATCAATATTTATGAACCAGCTCTGTTAGCCTACAAACAACCTCCCATCCATTCCAACCTACAATGTACCATCTGAACAGGCAACAGACTCGAGTAACTCTGCCAGGACCTTAGACCTTTACAGTGTAGGGTACTGATATGCTGACATTAAGGATAAAGCACAGGATGGCTTCTATGGCCAAGTCCAAAAGCAAAGCACATTCAAGCAGCATCATCTGAATTATCAGGAAGGCTGCTCACCATGTAAAAATATTGCTAGCAGTAACTTTGTTATGGGTTTGACAGTTGCTTAATTTTCATTGTAAGTATTACTATCCTTAACATAAGGCATAGGGTAACCTACACAGAGCGGCAGTTACTATCCTTAACAAACACATGGGGGTAACCTGCTCGGAGCAACAGTGAATACCCTTAATAAATGCATGGGGGTATCCTGCATGGAGCGGCAGTTACTACCAAAAGAAGCTTGCTAGGCAGGCTGGATGGAGCATTTGGCTTTTTTCTGCTCACAATACTATGTTACTTTGTTACTATGTAAAATGAAATAGAAGACCTACATTCATATTATTCACACAAACTACTGCATGCCACAAACTCAAAAGTGTATGGATCATTCACTTATAAATTCAGCAATGTGTCATATCTCATCCATTGCAAGAATGTCCCAAGAAATGATAGATAAGAGAAATAAAAACAGGTGCTCCAAACCAAGATGAACTATCAACATGTCACCATTTGACTCCAGCATCAGCACTTCTGTGGGCAGCATCTATCTCAAAGCAGAGGAAAGATGGACATTGGAACTAGAAAACAATGGCCTGAAACAAGACTTTGGTTCCATGACTTACTATGGGAGTTCTCTAACACCTTCTGCACTCAGTCCTCATGAGGTGCGGCCTAAACACTATTCACAAGAGTTCTGATACCTCCAATGACTAAGATTCCACCAGATGTCTTGAAATGGTGAAGCCCAGTTTCCTTTGGACATCTGATTGCATCTAGTGAGGTGGTGGGGTAGGAATTCCCACACTAGAGGTTAACACTTCCTTTGCCATCTCTGGAGTTCCAACTGAGAAAGAGGTCTTTGAGGTCTCAGAAGCACATGTCTACATCATCTTTCGGGTTGGCTCTATAAAAGGAATCACAGTCTACAAAGAATTCCACTTTACTGAAGGAAAAATGCAACTGCTAAGGGCAAGTTTTCATGAAGTCATTTAGCAGCAAAGTCTGCAGTTACGTTTGTTCCCGCAGACCTTTAGCGAATTTTCAGAGAGGAACTACCTGGATACTTTTGCTTTGGAAATGCGCTAATACTTATGTAGGAACAAAAGCAGTTGCATACTTTGCTCCTGCTATGTCTGAGGATGGGGTTAGGTGGGTTAAAGTACATGCACACATTTGAATATTTAATATGCATGCATATTTTTCTCCTCAGTCCAAGTTATACCCCTGGGAATGCCTACATTTGGAGCAGATAAATATAACTGCCTACTGTAACTTGGCAGCTATGGGTAGCTGCTGTGCGCAGAGCAATTTTCACCCCAGGGGATATAGATAGCTAATTCCTTACTTGGCTAGATTTCTTTGAAAATTGTTCTTATTACAGTTATACTTGCAGATTGCAGCATGAGTCAGGATTTAAAGAAAACCATTGCATTTTTGAACTGGGAAATCTAAAATGATTTTAGATCTATTTCATTGTTAAAAGATTTACTGCAAATAAAGTGAAGAATTTTATTTCCAGCATCTAAGACTTACGTTTTCAGTTCCCCATTAAATCTTGTACTTTTTGTTCTTATTTAAATGTTTATTCTTTCAACAATAGGACAATGGAAAAAGGATCATGCGATGGCTTTGGTTATTCCTCTGGGCACCAAACTCCAGTTTGCATTGACAGGAGAGAGGGGAATCACACAGGCAGCTTATAAAATCTGGTTGCTCTCTGTCTCCCTATTAAACAACGCCGGCAAATGCAGGATGTCAGCTGAAGAGCTGCTTTGGAGACCTCAGAGGCTTGTCATTTCGCTTGTGCACATTGTGATAGAGGTGATGTGTGAAGGCCGAGGGAGCCAGCATCTTTTCAATAAATGGCAAAGTAAATAGTGAAAATAATACAGATACAGGGTCAGTTCAGCTTGGGGAAAGTTGCTCACTGCTGAGAGGGGAGAAGTGAGATAAATTGGAAAAGTGATAGCGGTGACGAGGGTCAGAGTTAATTTGTAAAGCACAGGTTAAATCCAATTCAGTCATGGCTTGCAATTTTTCCAATCACCCCATTTAATTAATAACTCTTGTCCAATCTGTCTAATTAATACTGCAAATTATTAAAAGTATGTCTCCCCCATATAAATAATACAGTACAGAGTGCTTAAACTGCAGGGGACGAGAAGGAATTTACTGTTGTCATAATTCTTGCAAAATGAGATAGAAACAGAAAAGTTTACATGGCTTGACATAGGTACAGACTTAAACCTGGATGCATTACACCATGATGATTTTTCTCGGGAGGGTCCCTCTATTGTGGGGGGTGTCACTGAGATAGTGGGGTCTCTCCCCCAAAAAAACATTGTGGCTCTATGGCGCCTTCTTTTGTCTCACAGCCAAACACTCTGGGACAAAAGAACGCAGCTAGTGGCCCTTTAAGAGCGATGGTGGCCAAAACCCCAAGGGACCGCCATCGCCTTAAGGGGATGCTGCCAAACATGCTGAGTGGGGATCAGGACTGACCCCCGGCTCAACTCAAGGTGGTCCCGAATCCTCAAATGTAAAAAAAAGTAAGCATTTCATTCATGGCAATAGCACCCACCCCTTCAAAAGGTTAACATAAAAGTTATTGGGGTTCAGGGTGACCCCCCTCCACCCCCTATAGCGAAATTACCTCGTTGGGGTATAGTGCTCACACAGCACACCCCCCCCCTCCAAATGAACCACTTAAAATTATTAGGGTTAGTGGGGTTCTCCCCCTCTCCTTCCCCCTCCTCCCATTTTTTAAAATGGCATCAACCGGGCTGGGTGCTAGGGAATAACCTGGCCCTATCGCGGGGCCCTCATCTAATTTTTAAGGTTTGGGGGCACAGGAGGCAGGTTGTTGGGGTGTAGGGTGCCTAGAGGTGCGTGAGGTAGGTCTGGGGGACTCCCTGAACACCAGTGAGGGATTTTGATACAATTGTAATGGGGAGGGGGAGGGAGAGGGAGGGAGACCCCCACTGAATCCCAATGATTTGAACTTGTACCTTTGGGGGGAAGGGGATACCAAGGGGGGGGGCACTCTACCCCAACAAGGTAATTTCACTATTGGGAGGAGGGTGTCACCCTGAACCCCAATGACTTTTATGTTAACTTTTAGGGGAGGTGAGTGCTGTCACCGCACGTAAAATGCTTACTTTTATTTACATTTGAGAGGCGGCCCTGAGTTGAGCTGGGGGACAGCCCTGACTCCTGCTCATCTTTTCTTTTTCCCATTGCACATTTTTTTTTCCAAGCCCTTTAAACGTAACCTGGGATCCTTGAGACCCGTATTAGAATCCCGAGGCTTCCACATCACATTTAACACTTTTCCAGAAGGAGTTGTTATTTTAGCACAACTGACCACTTTTTCAGTCAGCCACGATAAAATATTACCATGAAATTGCCTGTGAATGGCCTTTTTTGCATGCATTTGCATTATTCATGCATGCAAATCACATGCAAAGTAGATCATTGCTATAGGGGAGGCAACCTGGGTGGGGCCATGCATAATATCACTTATATTGTGCGATCTATGTTGTTTAACGCGTCTTAGAACACTACCGCGGATTGATACATCCCCCAATTAGATTGAGAGCCCTCTGGGGACAGAGAAACACCTACAGTACCAGTGCCTGAAAAAGCAGACTATAAAATATGTTTGAAATATTTGTTTTCTTGACCACTAAAGGCTGATTCAAATTGTTAGTGCAGCCTTATTAGGTAGCTGTGCATCTCAGTTTATTCAGATTGACCAAGTCAAGCTTTTCAAGTAGCTGAAGTAGAGAATTGAGGTTTTTATGGGTCAGCTGAGCTCCCTCATATATTCTAACATAGCCTGACTCAAAAAAAATCTCCCTCTCATCTCTACAGCTCCAAGCATAGGTATCAGTTCTGTGAATGCTCACGAGCACCCCAATATCAGAACTGCCTCCCACATCAGTCTCTCGTTTCCTCTCGGCTGCCCCAGATCTGGGAGAAGGAAGAGCAGATGCTGGAGGCAGATCAGGTATTGACTGTGCTGAAGCACCTACAGGACTGAAACCTATGACTCCATGCCTCTCGTCTTTACTTGAAATAGGGCACCCAGCTATGGACATAACATCCCTGCGCCTGTAACTCTGCTGTTTGGCTAAAACAGAAAAGTGAAATAAAAGGGAGCCAATACTTTACCTGCAAAATACAGCAAACTGTTATATAAATAGGTTACTCTTTTATCAAATATATTCTGCTGCTTCTTTTACTTGTATTTCATTTAAGAATGCAAATGCAATGCTAGCGCTCTCTTTCCACTTCACTATGAAAAGAACTCATTAATACTAAACTAACTACAGGTGCTGAATTTTATTGAGATTAGGTTAACCAGGACAGCACTGATGTTTGGGTGACTTTTGACTACCAAAAGCAAAAGCACCCTCAGCCCACCTGTCTTCATATAACATATAAAAAACAATAAAGCATTCAAGTATTCAGAAGATTTCTTCACAGCAATGGAATAACTTATTCAAAGAAATGTATAGGTATATGGAAGAGGACCATCCTAAGAGCTAGCAAAAGGCCAACATGGTGACTGCCTTATTCAGACTTAGAACTTCAAGCCTTGCAATACCAGCAAGATGATATAATCATAGGTCCCTGTATAATCCACAGGCTTAATTTATTTTTTTTTGTTTGTTTTTGTTTTTTGAAAAATACAATGAAAATGCTGCTTCCCTTACCAGGTGCTTTTCTTCTCAAACTTCACAAATCCAAATCGCATGCAATGCGGTCCACCTCCCATCAAATCCAACCTGACAGGATCACGTTTAGTGGTATCCACCTTATCAGGGGCATAACTTCAATTTATTTGCTGCCATTTCACTTTGGGCAAAGACTCACGTCTCCAGGAAAGTATACATTTAAAAAAAACACACAAACAAAAAACCAAAAACAATTTAAGACTGAGGAATTTTATGGGTACCACCTAAGATTATATCTTGCTGGTGTTGCAAGACTTGAAGTTTTAAGTCTGAATAAGGTTTGCATAATGTTGGTCTTTTGCTAATGGCCTGACAAGAGCCCAATAGCCATTTAAGGCTAAAATCATCTGGTAACCTTTAGCCAGATAACTTTAAACAAAATCAACGACATACAACAGATGGCTGGTTAGTTTTAAAGGTATCCAGAACACTTTATTTTGGGAATATTCAGTGGGATTGGTGGCTTATTGGGAATCAACTTTCACAGTTGCCGGCCCTCTATTACGGAGCTCACTGCCTGAGGAGTTAAGAAAGCAATGCTTCTCCTCCTTTTGAAAGCAGTTAAAGATCTTACTTTCCAGGGAAGCTTTTGAGATTTAGTCTGTTAGCAGGTTTTAAGCATTGGTTCCGACTAGTGGTGAAGAAATAATCAGTCACCTAGACTGGCAAACTAAGGGGTACATTTACTAAGCCATGATAAGTGATTAACATGCAAAAAACAATGTTTATCACATGATAATCGCATATCGTGGCGATACCGTGTGATATTTACAATATTGTATGATATTTGACCTAAAAATACCTCTTATTGAAATTAACTGCTTTGCATGCATTTGCATACATCTACTTTAATGCATGCAAAGAAGATAATGCATAGGTAATCCTATGCAAATAAAATAATGTGACTGATCGAAGCAGTGTTGTTTCCCAAAAAGTCAGCACCAACTGAGGAGTTGGGGGCAACTTTTCAATGGAGGCATCAGGACACACTAACGCACAATCCAATGCCTCTTTGCATCAAATTAAAAGGCAACATAGCCCATAAAAAAAGCCCCCTCCCAACATGCAAAAACGCCCCCAAGGATCTGTGCGGGCCATAATAAAAAATGTTTTTTGAAATTGATCACAGTGTCCACCCCTCCCCTTTGAAGAAAATGGCCCCCTCAGGTTCTTCCCTCTCCACCAATGCATCCTACAGCTGCCCCCCCCCCTCCAACTCCTGCCCCCCATACATTAGAAGAACTCCCTGATGTCTAATGGCCCCCACAAGAAGTCCCTGGTGCCTAGCAGGACCCTCTCACTCCCTGGACCCCTACTTCCCATACCTTTGAAGAAATCTCTGGATTCTAGTGGAGCCAGAGTGACCCTGGGCTTCGGGCAAGTCCAGGCCATCTTTCAAAATGGCACCCCCCAGTCTTTTCCCCTATCATGTGATGGGGTAAAGGCCCTTCAGCATCATTTTGGAAAATGGTGTTGACTGGCCTGAAACCTAGGGGGTGCTCCAGGCCCCATGACACCAGAGATTTCTTTAAAGTTTTGGGGGCGGGATAGAGGGGTCCCCCCCATTAGACATCAGGGACTTCTTTTAACCTAAGGGGGATTTATGGAGTGGGGGGGGGGGGGGCACTAGACATCTGGACTGCCAAGAACATTGGATTGTTGCGGCATGTAGATGTTTTAAAATAAATAAATAAATAAATACATGTTTAGCCTGCTAAATACAGATCTGAATAAACCTCAGAGTAGGAATTATTCATTATCTACATATCTTGCTCCTTCTCTATGGGAAACTAGTGCTCACATAAAATGTTTAAAGTTAATGCTAATATAAAGGGGGCATTGCTCTGCATGTTTCATACTGTGTAGGCATCTCTGAATATAATCATTGGTCTGAGTGTTTTATATATCTAGACTTTTCATTTTCTAATGCATTTAAAAGTGACCCAATGTGAAAACATTTAGCTTTAGGATGTTGTCACTGGCTCAGTTTTTCGAAATCTCTCTCTACATCAGGGGCTCAGGACAGCTGCTCACAGCGGCATCCAGCCACATGTCTTATGCAGCTAACTTTAGCCAGATAATTTAGCCTTTATAGGATTTTTGGGCTCACAGTGTTTTAAAAAAATGTAGAAATATATCCTAATAAATGTATGGCTTGTGCAAGATGACACAAAGAATGTGAAGTGGTAGGAAAAATAAACCAAGTAAATAATTCTAGAGAATAGGGCTAGGGGAAGAGAAAGACAGCTAGAGCAGAGCTTTCCAAAGTGTGTGTTGCGACACTTTAGTGTGTTGCCTGCAGTGTGCCGGTGTATCGCGCATCCCCGGTGCAAGTGACGGGGCGGAGCAAGTGGTATACCGAGGAGAGGTCAGGGGGAGCCAATGCGGCCGCCGGTGGACCTCATCCCACTGGCGGCTGAGTAGTGAAGTGTCGCTGTGCTGTGCCGGAGACACACAGCAGGAAGATCGGCAGGGCCGTGGTGGAGCTCACGTCACCACGGCCCAAAGAAAAAGGTCGCATCAAAATGTGCAGGGTACTCCTCCCCCTTCCTGCCTGCGCGTCCCCAGAAGAAAAATGTTGCCGGAGCCGCACGGGCAGGAAGGAGGAGGAGCATCAGCTGCGTGCAGAAGAGGAGCAGCGTTGTTGCAGCGGGCTGAGAAGAGGAGGCGGCCCGGTAGCAGGGCCGCTGCCGCCGCGAATCAGCCCGAGAAAATCAGGAAAGGTGGAACAAAAAAGCCTGTGACCAACCGATTAGAAAACTAAGATCAGACAGCAAAGGTAAAACAAAATAAATTACTTTTTCCTGATTGGCACATGTAATCTTTGGGAATGTGCAAGAGTAGCACTTTCTCTATGCAGATCTCACAATGTACGAGATCAACATGGAGGAAGTGGAAACCCACGGGGCCTGCACAGAGGAGGCAGCAGAATGGGCTTCAGTGCCAGTAGCAGCAATCAGCGCCTCCCCAATAGCCATGCGGCAGCAGTGACAGTGGCAGCAGAGGAATGAGAGAGGCTTTGAGGTTGCTGGCAAAAGAAAGAGAGGGGGGGTCTGCCTTTAGTGTGTGCATGTGTATGAATGGGAGTCTGCCTGGGGGTGTATGTGTGTGAATGCATGGGTGCCTGCCTGAGGGTGTGTCTGTGTATGAGAATGAATGGGTGTCTTCCTGGGGTTTGTATGTGTGAGAATAGGTGCCTGCCTGTGTGTGGTGTATGTGTGTGTGTGTGTGTGAGAATGAATTGGTGCCTGCCTGGGGGTCTGTGTGTGTGTGAGAATGAATGTGTGCATGTCTGTGGGATGGTGAAGGAGTGGTGTGAAAATGAATGGGAGCCTGCCTGGGAGTCAGTTTCAGTTTGTGTGTTTCAGTGTGTGTTTGTGTGTATGTGAGGGAGCCAGAGAGAGTGAAAGCATGAGTGTGTATGAGAAAATCCAGGGGAGTAAGAGTTTGTGTGTGGGGGTGTGTGTGTGTGTAGGGGGGGGGGGAGAGAGTGTCTTAGAGCCTGAGAGTGTGTCAGTGTCAGTGAGAGCGAGAGGTTATGGTGGGTATAAGAGCATGAATGTGTATGTATGTGACAGTGTATGTGTGAGAGAGAGAGAGGATAACCTCCTAAACCTTGACAATATCAGGGTGACTTGGAATCAAAAGCTCCCACGTATGGACAGCAGGGGCTTTTTAAAATCCTTATTAGTTTTAATTATTGGGTGTTATTTGATATATATGTGCTGTTTTGAAATATTTTATTGGTGTTTGGGAAATTGTAAAAAATGTATATGATTTTAATTAATAGAAATTCTATTTATCAGTAGTTTTAAAATATTCTTTTATTAGTATGGTTTTTCTATTATAACTGATGCTTTATGTTTCTTGATTTTATTTGTTTTATGAAGAATGGTGGTTCTGTTTTTCCATTGTTAATACACAGAGTCTGGCTTCTTGGGGTTTCCATTTCAGTTTTTGTCTAATTTGTGCTCCTTTATTTTGTATTCTGTATATGGTGAGGGTCTGTCTCTTCTCTGTGTGTGTGACCACAATGAGAGATTCTGCTAGCATAGGGATCTATAGCAATCTGATTTGTTTTGTTTCCTCAGTAGGTGGTGTATTGGTATTCTAGGACCCAGTGTAATATTTACCCTTGCTTTTTCACAGGTAACGTTATTGTTGTTTGAGTCCTTGGTGTTATTACTGTTATGTTACAATGGGATTGCAGTATAGATTTTGAGTGTCTTTTTTGCGGGGGTTTTGTGTTAGTTCACAATGTGCCTGGTAGTGGAAGGTGTTTGTGCTGCTGTTACTGTGAGTTGACCACCAGAATTTGAAAATATCTTTTAGTATGATGAGCTGTAACGGAAACATCCAAGCTCCATTGTTTGGGGGAATTTCAGTGGATGCACAGATTTACAGAACTGGAGGTGCAGGATTTATATTGACATTCTGTCCCTTCCTATATATTCCAGACTTCACTCTCATAGCCATATAGAATTAGTTGAATGAGACACTCAAATAATTTAATAGTGTGAAACTGGCCAGCTTTTTAAAATTACGCAGAAGACCCTTTGGACTTTTTTATTAACACCAAATATTAAAAAGCTGTGTTCATCCCATCAAGCTCATATATCTCATTAAAGAGGTAAATTGAATAACACAATAACTTTGTTTTATTATTGTTACTCATAAATTATAACAATAACATTAATCTTGGAATATTATATATTTTTAATATAAACGAAAGGTTTTCACAAGATAGGTTGTGTCGTGAAACATTTTATTATGTATATATTTAAGGAAACATACATAAATTGTCAAAATACATTTCGTTCGTTTAACCTTTAACCTCTGGTTTGCTAGTAGACTGAATTACTGTACCACGAAATTATGTTTGTCTAAAAAGTGTGTCACCAACATGAAAAGTTTGGAAAGCTCTGAGCTAGAGACTAGAGGTGAGAGAGGATGAGAGACAGCTACGGATTAGGGCTGACAAGCAGAGAGACGGTGAGTGGCAGGCAGATGAAAAGGTAAAAAACAAAGGTGACTTTTGAGAGAGGTTTAGGCTATTTTAATGAGCATATATGTCATTAGATGTGGGCTGGAAGGGAGTGGGTGTTTTTTTTATGTGTTGTGTAACTTAAGAGGCAGTCTGCTCCCAGTTCCTTAGGGGAGTGGGGGAAGGAGCGGGGATAGCCAAGCTGGGGAAGAGGTTTCTGCTAATGGTGATTACTACTTTTTTTGATGTTGTATTTAATGATTTATCCTGTTATGTAGCTTGTTTTATTAGGTCCAATGTACGTAACAGTATAAATGGAGGTTCACTTGCAAAAAAAGGCATGAATAAAACTGACATTACATTATATAATAAAATAGGAGCTATTATATGTCAAATATTGGTACAAAACTCAGATCCTTCTCATTTAATCATCTGCACCTTGAAAAAAAAACTTTGATAGAATTACAAAAAAAACCCCAATTGTATTGAAAAGAAGAAACCCCCAAGCTGTTATTACATGATTAAAATAAAAATGTTTGAGAAAGAGAAAACCTAATATGACCATTTTTGGTAAACAATATCTGCCACAAAGGGATTTTTAAAGATCTTTTTTTCACATGGATGTTCATTTAAGATGACTACTAAACAAATAAACTCTGGGTTTTTAAAACTCTACCAAAGAGAAAACTTTCTTTTTTAGCCAAATTTCCAAAGAGAAGGTGAGATCACTGTGCCTGTGAACCTCCCTCTAATAACATTTGGGGGTAATTTTCGAAGAGCTTTGCAGTGGCCTCATGCATAAAATCGGCCTAGACACGTGTAAGCAGGGCGTACTGTATATGCTGGTTTGGAAACATTGTGAGTACATGCACTGTGACGGAGAAATGCTAATCCAAGGGGAGAAAAAGGGGCAGTTTAGGAGCACTCTAGTTGTGAGGTTCGGAGGTGAGCACACAAGTTGCTATTTTGCAAGCAGCACATGTGCATACATTTCTTAACTTCACACCTGCTAATTAAGTTGCAGAACTGAAATTGCACTTGTCTTTTGTCTGCAGTTTTTGAGTGGGAGTTCTGGGTTAAGAGGTGAGGAGTCAGGGTGAAGTGCTTGAGGGTCTAGGGAGGTTCCAGGCCATCTGAATACTTCTCCCTGCTGCCTCGGTGGTTGACGTCAGAAGGCACCGCAACCCACCTCGGGCCTGAGCTGCTCCCACCCTGCAACTCCCTGAGCAGCAGGCCAGGTACTGAGGAGGTTGCAGGACATCTTCGTACATCTCCCAGCAGCCTCAGAGGACATTCTAACCTCGCTGGCTTCCACCAGCTGAAGAGGAGGTGCAAGCCAAAGCATTACCACAGGTTACTAGATTTTTCCCTCTTTATTTCTTATAGCTCACTGTATCTAATCTTCCTGATTGTCATTCTCTAGGGAAAGAGAGCTCTTGAACTGCTGCTGATTTGGTACTGCTTGAGACGTGGTTGCATGGATCAGGCCCCAGCAGGCAGCAGTAGACACGCCAATGGCAAGATACTTACAGTCAGGAGGCTTTACCTTTACCAGCCACTTCCTCCTAAGGTTCAGCCTTTGGGTTCTGGGGGCCAGCAGGGCTTGAATGGACCTGAGAATGAGACAGGCGGAGAACAGGAGTGACAGAGTCCAAGCAAGGCCAGCAAAGAACAGCGTGATGGGATCCAGGTGGAGGTGATGGCAGACAGAGTACAGCAGAGATGAAATCCAGACCGAGGTCAGCAACAAAAGATCAATCAGAGGTAAGGCTAACAAGATGGCAGGGCACAGAGAAGTAGGGATATGGCTAGAAAAAGGCTGGACAGACAGGAACACAGTAGGCAAGGCTGGGCAGACACTGTCACAGATGTGAGCCTTATCCCATGGCGTGGTTTACACAGCCTAGTAAGCGAACCTACTAGCCCCATGAGACAGCTGGCAGACATGCCCTTACAGGGACTGGAACTAAAGCTTCGCCTATACCAATCCCATTCTCCAAATGTTGAGTCTTTGGGTTCAAGGGGCCAGCAGGACTTAGGTGCTTGTCCCTTAGAGGGTGGTCAGAAAGAGTCCAGGTACTGGCGATGGTCAGGACATGCAGCAAGCAGATTGTATCCAGGCCCAGGCCAAGGGTCGATGCAGGCAGTGGGAAGATGGAATCCAGGTCCAGGCCAAGGGTCAGGGCAGGTGGCAATCCAGGATCGAGGTCAGAATCCAAAGAAGAGGTCAAAACCAGAAAATCAGGCCAAGACAAATGAGATAGGCAAGACATCACAAGACAAGAAAGGGAGGGACTGGGCAAGACAGTAGGGAGACAAGGCAAGGCACAAGGGCAAGGAGGCATGGCAAAGCAAGATGACAGGAAGATGGAGCAGGAATTGGATAAGAAGATGAGGCAAGGAACAGGGAGACAAGGCACAGACGTAGCAACACGGACTGCAAAGCAGGAGGACATGATGCTGAGGCATCACTGTCCTGCAGATGGCCCTTTAAATATCTGGGAGTTGCTGATGTCATCAGAAGGAGCTGAGGTTGAGTTCCTGCCGTGGATCCTTTTAATGTGAGAGCATCAGGTACGTGGGCACCTTTAGGAGCTCGGGGGAAGGGCTGCATGATGGTGTTCCACACTGCTTTGGCGATGCCCAATGGTCAGCAGCATTCCTGCTGTGAAGGAGGCTGGCAGCGTCAGAGGATGAGTGAGGATGGTCGCGCTGCTGACCTGCAGTCAGCCAAGTAGGAACAGGGCACAGAAAGGCTGGAGAGACAGGAATACAGCAAGGCAGGAACATGCAGCAACTACACATCAACAACTGAGCGCTGGAGGACCTGTTACTGAGGCATCCTTGTGCAGCAAGGCTGGCCCTTAAATAGCAAGGGTCGGCGCACGCAAGGGGGTGCACAATTGTGCAACTTGCGCGCACCGAGCAGACTTCCTCCGTTCCCTCCCCCCGCACCTTCCCCTCCCTTCCCCTATCTAACCCGCCCCCAGCCCTAACCCCCCACCTGACCTTTGTCGAAGACGTTAAGCCTGCCTTCAGGCAGGCATAACTTGCGCATGCCGGCTCTCCATCCCCCAGCCCGGTGGCTGTTCCTGAGGCCTCGGTCCAGCCCCTGGAACACCCCCGGGCCGGCACCCTGCCCACGGCTCCGCCCCCAGAACGCCCATTTTTTTTCAAGCCCCGGGACTTACGTGCGTCCTGGGGCTTGCGTGCGCCGCCGAGCCTATGCAAGATAGGCTCGGCGTGCACAGGGGGAGGCAGGGGTAGGTTTTCGGGGGTTATGCGCGTAACCCTTTGAAAATCTACCCCAATGTGTTTTACTTATCAAATGGGGAAGGTGTTTCTAACGTCATAGTAGGTGGTTACCTGATTTCCAGTGTGATTATTGGACAATGTGATTTAATATAAAAGCAAAGGTAGAAATGGGTTAAAAATATATGAGGGTTCTGGACCTCAAAAGTGCCAACTTTGTTAAGATGAAGGAGTATCTTAAGGAGTTACCTGCAAAGTAGGAACATCAAGATGAAGTAGAAGAACAATGGGCTAACCTAAAAGAAAGAAGACATTGTGGGAATCATTTTCAAAGGGACTTCACGTCAAACAGTGTTTTATGCACACACGTGGCCTTTGATAAAATTGCCCGCCCAATATATGGGTAAACTGACTGGCATATGTCATGTTTGTGCAGACGTTTACCTGGAATGAGCAGAGGCATTCCAGGGGCAGAGCTGGGGAGGGGTTTGAACTTATGCGCAGTGAAGGGCCCTACCAGATTCGCTGTTCTCTTTTGTGCTTTTGCAGAAAGTTCCTCTTGCCTTGGGTTTTGAATTCAATATAACAATAGTTACTGGGTTTCTCTTTAAACCTGAGTGTGGCCCTGTGGCTCTCCAATGATTCAGTTTCTCAGCCAGTTTTGGCCACAAACTATACAGCAATCTTTGGGCTAAACGGCTACCAGCCAGTAATAATCAATAAACCAAAACAGTAGCTTGGGCTGCCTTTAGTAAAACAGCAGTAGGGCTACACAAGCAAACAAGGACAGTTCGGACTCCTGTAGCCCGAATGTAGTGCAATGCAAACAAACAAAGAACAGTTTTAAGTCTCTGTAAATAAATCTGTGATACTACCACACAGGCAAAGAACTGTTTTAAATTTTTGTAGCAAGAAAACCAAAACTGTGGCTGTTTAGCACAAGCAAATAACAGTTTTAAACTTTTGTAGAAAAAAATCTGTGGCAGCTCAGCACACGCAAAAAACAGTTCAAGTTTTCTGAAACTGCATAGCAGCATCTTCTGTACGGAGCTTATACTCAAACAGTTCACTACACCTTCTTGCTATATCCAAAATCAAAGTTTACGTCCTCCAGTCTGTCTGGCTGTGACTCAGATGGAAGGAACTCCATTTCCTCCTCCTCCTTCCAGGCCCTCCTTATCTACCACCCTCCATATATGTGAGGTTGGAGCCCCCACTCTCCCTATTGAATGTTCCTGTCCTGCTCTCTCTGATGGGAGATGTGGGTCCTACGTTCTGTTTCCTTGCTCTGGGAGGTCTTGACTCTCTCACTCTCCAGCAGGTCTTTGTCGACCTGGGGGGCTGAACCGCCTAGTTCCCTTGTGTCCAAACGACCCTGGTATGATGGCGAGGGGTCCTGCTTTATAACATCTGGCAATAGATATGAGGGCTGTTTGAAAATTACCCTCCCTATGGGTAAATATCTGGAAAGGCATGGGGTAAATGTGGGTGCACCTTAGAGGGAATGTTGGCGACAACTATATAGATATATATATATATATATCTATATATATATATGAAAGGTAGGTAAGCTCCTCCCAATTGTATTCTCTTTACTTCCACGCTTCCTTCCTTCCAGAATAAACATTTCATTTTAGAAAATTCTGCACAGAGCCTAGATCATTAAGTACATTCTCAAACTTCCATACCTCTGGTTACATCCTAGGATAGGAAATTAGTGACTCCCTGGCTACTAGTCTCCAATAGTCCAGCACTTTATGTGGCCATGAGTATCCATATTGTTTATTTAAGATTTATTTAAGAGTTTTTATATACTGTCATTAAGTTATTCACCATCACAACGGTTTACAATAGGGCACCAGTAAAAATATGGGTCGTACATTACATAGGTGGTGCCAATAGTATTCGGTAACAATAAGGCGTTTATTAGGGGGATTAAGTGTATCATAGCAATATGTCCTGAAGGTTGCCTACAGTTAAAAAATGTTGAAATAATTCGGTAAGGATTTATAAAAATTAGGCATTCAGTGATTTAAGCCGCATAACTTTTACTTCGTTGCCCGCATCAGTTTTCTTTCTTGAAGGCTTGTCTGTAAAGCCAGGTTTTGAGCTGTGTTTTAAAAAGTTGTAAACTGAATCTAACAATTATTCTGAATATTCTGAAATATACTGGTGATGATACTCAGAAAGGAAACTGGATGGACGAAACAGAAAAAGGGAAGCTAACCAGGAACTCAACCCATCCTCCAAAAGAAGAGACTTGGAGCCAATGGCAGCACTGGGCCCAGCCATCTTCCACCTGCCGAAAGAGATGCTCTGTACGTATGAACGGGGACATGATTAATTGCTGAATTCAAAGGAACTTCAGCTGCCCCTCCTCCATTCCTTATTTCAGAGCTGGTGTTGATATGCCCTGGTCCACTGCTGGGAAACAAGACTATAATTAACCTCATTTTACAGGTGATTTAATTCCAGGAACTCCAAAAATAAGAAAGCAGAAGACATAGATTTCTGAAATGTTTCTTTTTTTTTTTTTTTTTTGTTATTTGAACATGGTGGCATTACTATTATTATGGCTTTTAAAATCTGGACACATGGAATTTTAAATTAAATGATTATTTATTATTTATTGTTAAAGTTCCTCCCTGTTCTATGTAAACCGATTTGATATGGTTATTACCATGAAGGTCGGTATAGAAAAATGTTAAATAATAATAATCCCCTAGTATGTACTAGTCTTATAGTCTGAATGTATTTGTTACAGTAAAATCCCTCAAAACATCCCTCTTAATTCACAGTAGTTGTCAACTCCGGGGCACGTGGCCTACCAGTCAGGTCAATACAGTAAAGTGCGGCCGCGGTTACCCTGCTTCTAACCCGCCTTTTACTCACAATTTGGCCGCGTTAGCCCAACCCACGATTCACTATCCCCTTTAACCCATTCTTACCGCCTCTTTAAATCAACGAGTAACCCCTTCTGCCCGCGGCATGTATATGAGATGTAAACGATCGGATTAGCTATTCCCCCCCATTCAGTAACGCGCGCCCCGACTATCGCCTTTTTAACCTGTAGTTTAGCCGCGCGTTTAACCTGCTAACTTACCGCCTACCCTTACCCCTGCGTTAGAGGCAGGAGAAGTGGCCGCAGTTGGAGCGATCGTGGCAGAGGGCCCGTGCAGGCATCCATCTTCGCCGGCGGGGCCGCTTTCGCCGCCAGCTGCCCCCGGGAGGCAGGGGGCAGCCCCCGGGAGGCAGGGGAGCCGCGGTGCGTCTCCGGAGGAGGGCTGCAAGAAAAGTAGGTTATACTTCACATGTCGCTTTTCTCCTTTTTCTCTCTCGTTACTTCGGGAGGAGGGTAGAGAGGACTGGGCTGCCTCTTTCGCTCACCGGCCAGCTTTCATTGCTTCGGGAGGAGGGTAGAGAGGACTGGCAAACCCGAGCGTAGGAGAAGTGAGCATAGGAGAACCGTCCACTTCCTGGTACCTGTCATTTCAAATGTCATTTGAAATGACAGGTACCAGCGCACCCAGGTTACTGTATAGGTGCTGAATAGCGATCTATACAGTAAAATGGATTGCACGGGCCTAACCCTTCTCAGACGCTTCTTGGACGTGGCTTGCATTTGCAAGCTATTTAAATACAGTATCGAGCGGTAAGTGAGTCGGACTGTGCGTGCCGCAAACGCGGGTGCGCCCGGCACTAACGCAGCTCTTCCTACCGCTCCTTACTGTATCGGCCCGAAAGACAGCTGTCTTTCAGGGTAACTAAAATATACAAGTAGCATTGTTCTAAAACCAAATGTCTGCAAAGAAGTCTCTTGCATAGTTAACCTGAAAACCAAACCTTCAGAGTTGGCAAGGACTAGAGATAGGAACCAGATGCACAGTTCCTAATCTACTTAGCCTTCACCTTCTCCCTTCAGTACATTTCTTTGCTGATTATTGGACCTTATTAAGGGATGCAAAAGTGTGTTCTGTGAGCAAGGGCTCCCCACTGACTGCTGCACTGCAGCCTAGATTTCTCACTGGGGATCTCTGGCTTTGTGCTGGAAACAACTCTGATCCTGTGACATGGACTTTTACCACTGACTAAACTTGGAGAAGAATCCAGGCCACTTAGCTGGGCTGCTCATTTCCCCTCTCCCTTTCTCACTCTGCTTTCTCACATGTATCAAAGATCATGCCTTCAGGTATAAATATGGCCTTTCCTTTCACAAGAGCAGTGGCATCTGTGTGGCTCCTAAAGCAAATGTAGAACAACTCGCCATCTATATAGAAATCCTTTATGTTAGTCCAATAAAAGATATCATAGCCTCCAGGGCACTCATGCTGCAGGGAGAGAGGCAAGGCAGACCATTTGTATTCCTACTGAAATAATCCTCAGAAACTACAGTTTAATTTCAGTCTAAGTTTTATATCCTTGGAAGATCAGAGCGGCAGCCTCTTTGCATTTGCCACTGTACACAGACAGCAATAAGAGAATAAAATATTATATAAGCGCCAGCTGCCTGACACATCAGAGCTTATCTCCAATCTGGTGCCTGAGAAAGCAGGAAGGAGACACTGACATGAGAAGCCATTAGCCCAGCATCATTATTCCACTGGAACTAGACTGCTGGGCTGAGATTGAGATGCTACACGTTGTAAGCAAGGCTTTTTGTTATGACCGTCTCACAGGAAACCTACTGGCGCAAATGAAAACCCTGAGCCGGATGAGTTTCCGTTTCAGTTAGGCAGGATCTCACAATGGAGTAATTGAGTTTCCAGGCTCCATGGGGTATGTTGCCAGGGTTCTCCGCCATATTGGTCATTTTCTGGGGACACTATCCTTTTTGTTTTCTACTATAACCACCTTTCCAGGGCAGCTCAAACTATATTTCATTTCATCATGCTTACTGTCATTAGTTCCTCACACAGATGGCTGCTGCTTTGCCTGGCTGGGAGAAATGGATCTTTCTCTGGAGTAGGTAGAGCAGTGAAGCACCGATGTCACAGAAGTGAGAGTTCATAATGACCTCTCTCACTTGGGTAAATCCCACATGACCTGGCCAAATTCCACTTGTGCTGTTCTTACTGTCATGGTATCTATTTCTCAAGGCAAGTTGGTGGTATAGCCAAGCACCATCCAGCCAGGCCACGGGGACATAAGTGGTCAAATATTAGGGCAGCAGCCTTGCAACCTTTGGCAGCAGCTTAGATTGTTACAAAGCTTGGGCATAAGACATGGAGGGGGTGGGAGCTTGGTTGATGGATCTTCATTTTCAGTTTTTATTATATTTTGCCTGGGAATTTCAATGTTGAAACAAAAATAAATCAATGGAAAATTGACTTTGTTATAATGCCCCTGAGCAAAATCAATGGAAAAGTCAGTTTTCCACTGATTTCTTTTGGTTGTAACATTGAAATTCCCAGGCAAAGTAAAATAAAAACTGAAAACAAAGGACACTATAGATAATGTTACTATGTTATACATTCACATGTCACCAGTGTACAATGTACAATTTATTTTTCAAGTAGAATAGATCTTTCTTAGGAATTCATCAAACAGAGAAATGCAAAACATTATTTTTACCTTAGTTTAAATGAGTTGAACCTAGTGCCATCCACCAAATCCACTGGCTGCCATTTTAACTATATACCGTATGAGGCTTCTAAACACCTGTATGAACCACAATAGGTTAAGGTATGAGAAAATTGAACATTTCAAAATGTTTAAGTACTCATCCTATCCAAATCTGGGATGCTGAAAATAATCTGGCAGGAAGATATTTGTCACCCAGGGTGAATAAAAATAACTGTATTCTATGCTTAAAAATGTGTATGTAGCCTTTACACCATCTTTGACTGGCCTCTGCTCCCAATTGTGTAGTATGCTAATAGCATTATTAGAGTATGCATTCCTTATTATTCCGTTTGGATATGCAGCATCGCTCTTCTGACATCACCCTGAAATTGGGTAAAAAAAAAAAAAGCACACTGAGCATGCTCTCACTGTGATGTCAACTCAAAGGGTCAAAACCAAAAAGATGTATGCACAACTTCAAGCATGCTACTGCTTCTTTTAAATATCCTTTCAAATTCTTACACTTATTTCTCAAAAAATAATGAATGAAACAAAAAAGTTTTACAGGTCCAACAATGCTTTCATGTGTATCTTCACAATTTAGATATTTGTACAGGTGTTACAGTATCAGAATGTCAAATATATTCTGAAGAACAAGAAAATGAATACAAGGATACTACGTTCAATGTATACTCATTCTTGCCTTTACTACCTTATGGACTGTAATGAACAAGATAGAGCATTACCTTCACCAACAAAACATCTCAGCATTCCTCAAGGATGAAATATTCTCCACTTCATCCCTATTAGGGTTGTATGCATTGAGAACTGCATACTGCACAATATTAAGCAAGTCAGCTCAGGCAGAGTAGAGGGATTAGGCAACCTCACGGTAATCCTGGATCACACACCTCTAAATGAAAATCTATTCATGCTTAGATAAGTCAATGAGGAGGGATATGACATTCTACCCTGTCTGCGTCTTACATTGACTGCCCTTCCTTCCAATCAATATGATCCAATAGCCAATCAACTCTGCATACTCCTTTGAATTTTGAAAGGTTTGCATTATCTCTGCCACGCTTGCAGTTAAATGAGACTATAGAAACATAATTACTTGGTTCACCCTATGACTTAACTCGCCATGACAGACATTGAAACTCCTGCAAAGGAAAAATGTTCTCACTTTCTTCAAATGGTTCATCTGGGCTTGTACCATTAATAGGACTGAAATATTTTTAATGAACATACAATTAAAGTAATCTCCCTACAGTGGATTTTTATTATTTTTGACAGATTAGTCAACCCGCTAGCAGAATATAATGACTTTTTAATTTTGAACCAAAGTATCATCTATAGTAGTGCTGTGTCTTTGATTCTACATTTAAATAATTTGCTGCATTGTAAGAATCTTGGATAAAAGTATTTGATTCTTTTTTCTTTGCTTGTATATCATGAGGCAGGAGTATATCTATTTGAGTTTTTTTGGGCTCAGGAAAGTGAATAAAGGCTGCATATGCATTTAAATGGAGAGGAGTCTGTAGGTAGGGTTGTGAGCTCAGTAGAGGACATTAATGGAGCTTCTGTGATGGCTACTCCTCCTGTGAGCTTCAAATATCTTTTGCAGCTCACTAGAAAAAAATATTTTTATTTTCATGAATAATCTCATAAATATCTACTCTTATGACAGTTGACATTTGGCAAAACCTGGCTATTATTTTCTATTCTTTTTTTTTTTTTTTCTTTATTGAATTTTCAATTATACAACATAAAAAGAAAACAGAAGAAACAAAGTATGTAGTGCAAGTAAATAATCATAATATAAAATTTAGCTAACTTTAACTACATACTTGTCTTAGACCCAATAATCTGGGGGAGAGATTGAAATATGAAGAGGGAGGAGTCAGTTCAAAACTAAAGGTCCTAATTTCTTTATGTTGCTAAAGAAGCACTCTCACTTGAGGTAGCTTTATCAAGTAGAAAGGTCTCAAGATGCAAGGGGTCAGTAAAAATAAATTTCTTTGCCTGAAAAGTAATAAAACATTTGCAAGGAAACTCAAGAAGAAAGTACCACCAATAGACAAAACCCTACTTTTCAGGGATAGAAAATGCCTCCTACGAGCCTGTGTTGATCTGGAGACATCAGGATATAAAAATGTTTTCTGACCACAAAATAAAGCATCTTTGTACCTAAAAATTTCTCGAATACAATTTCCTTTTCCTGTTCTAAACAGAAGGATACAAAAAGTGTAGCCCTCTTATTTATCACATCAATTGACTCCTCTAAAAAAAGTAGATATTCCTGGACTAGATGTTACCTCATCGTGTTCTTTCTGCACATTATCACTATCACTAATCTGCCTAGAAAAATAACAAATTTTTGAAATAGCAGGAATGTTATCATCATTATATGCTAATATTTCTTTAAGAAATTTCGTAAACATTTCAAAAGCAGATAATAACCGTGTATATGGAAAATTCAAACGTAAATTTTTTGATCTCATTACATTTTCAGTATTTTCAGTTTCACTATGTAATACCAAACTAACTTTAATATACATGTTTTCCACATTCTGCAATAATTGAACCTTAGACATCAATGTACATAAGGAGGATTCTAATTCACCAATTTTCTTACTCTGCTCTTCAATAGAAGATCTATTTGCATTCACTAAGGAAGAAAGATGTGCATTGACTTGAGAGACATTAGAGTCCAATTTAGCTAACATCCTCCACAAGTCAGTGAGCGTAGCATTTGAAGGTTCTTCAATGATCAATTGAGGCCATTCAGATAATGATTTATCTTTACTGGTTTTAGGATATTGAATAAGTGGTCCAACAACAGGCTTAAGAGGCTCAGTAAGGGACTCATGCTCATCTCCACTCAGGATCAACAGGTCTCTTACCACTGAAGCTTCACCTGATGGTAATCCAACAGGCTGTGGAGGAGTAAGACTATTGCCGGGACTCAAGTCACCAATTGGCAGCTCATTCATCCTACTCAGATGAACATCCATTGGGCCGCAGGCAGGTTGAGGAGTGGAGGAAGAAGTTATAATCCTGGCTTTTCTTTTCTTCCCCATTTGATACACTTACTTCAGGAAGCAGAGTAACCAGGCAAACCATGCAAAACCAGACGAAGCTGGACAAAGCCATGTGCCCCTTCAGCATGCATGGCTTAGGTGGTGCGCTGATGGCGGCAGTGCACCGTGAGCTGGTAGATTTAAACAGACAGGGCCCTATGACGTGTCCGGCAGTGCACAGGTCAGGCAAGATGATTCGCCCAAGCTCTCCCAAGGTAGTCAGCAAGATGGTAATCGTCTGAGGTCCAGCTGGGGTTCAGGAAGTGCCCTGCAACTCCTCACATCTCCAGAAGCTCCCCCATTTCTTTTTTCCTATTCAACCTGCAGAAGCCAAAATTAATTTGGTTGATTGGAACCCTCTGTTGTTTTCAAACATTGCACAATGACTGGGATTCTACCTGCACCTCTCCACCTGGGCCTATGAGCAGTACATCCGCATCATCGCTAGCACTGGCTGACCTGGGTGGGGAGTGGATGACCTGAGAGAGGAATCAAACATAGATCCCTCTGCATTGCAGTGTAGAGCCTGAGGGTCAGTCCTAGCCTGTTTGCTCATTTTAAAAGGAGACAGCAGCAGATTATTTCTTATGGACAATTCAAGCAAAGGAGCCATGAAAAAAGAAATCACATTTCTGGCTTTGAGAATTATTTTATGAGGATTTGGTACATTGTTGTGGCAGTCTTTCTTTAAACTGCCACATCACCCATTATGCCTATGCTGATGACATTCAACTACTAATCCCAATTGGCATAAATCAGAATCAAACCATCACACTCCTAAATCAGGCTTTAGAGAAAACTGCAAACAAGCTACACCAAAACAAACTTGAGCTAAGCCACCCAAAACAGAGATGTTACGTAATGGAAAAAAGGACACCAACCATATTTTCCCTAAAGAGACCCAGGAGAAACAACACTCACCCTCAGCTCCCAAATCAGGAGCCTAAGCTTCATTCTGGCTTCCAAATTGACCACCATGGCCCAAATCCAGGCGGTAACTAAAGCAACTTTCCTCCACTCATTACTGAATGACATAGTCTTTGTCAATGCTATTTGGGCTACTGTTCTCTCATGCCTAGATTACTGCAACACATTGTACATGGGAATTCTCAATACTCAGACCCACCACCTTCAGCTTTTGTAAAATGCTGCTGCACTTATAATAATGAATGTGCAGACATTTGACAAGATAACCCCCAATCCAGAAAAGTTTCCTTCCACTGGCTTCCAACACTATACTGCATCAAATTGAAGATCCTGATCTTGGCCTACAAATCCTTCAAAAACTGACCCCCAACCTACCTCAGCAGCTCCCTCATCCCCTATAAACCCTCCAATGAACTATGTTTACTTTCTTAAGTCTGTCTTGTGATACCATGTTCAAGAGCCATGTGCCTCACAGACACCAGAAAAAGGACCATTGCAGGTTCTGCCCTGATCCTCTGGAACTCCCTAGCCCCTACACATCAGGTCTGCCGCAAACCTCCTAAAATTTAGGAAAATAGTAAAAATCTGGCTCTTTTAGGCAGCATTTAGCACTAGAGATGTGAATCGTGTCCTCGATCGTCTTAACGATCGATTTCGGCTGGGAGGGGGAGGGAATCGTATTGTTGCCGTTTGGGTGTTTAAAGTATCGTGAAAATCGTGAGCCGGCACACTAAAACCCCCTAAAACCCACCCCCAACCCTTTAAATTAAATCCCCCACCCTCCCGAACCCCCCCCAAATGCCTTAAATTACCTGGGGGTCCAGCGGCGGTCCGGAACGGCAGCGGTCCGGAACGGCCTCCTGCAATTGAATCGTGTTGTCTTCAGCCGGCGCCATTTTTCAAAATGGCGGTGCAAAATGGCGGCGGCCATAGACCAACACGATTCGACTGCAGGAGGTCATTCCGGACCCCCGCTGGACTTTTGGCAAGTCTTGTGGGGGTCAGGAGGCCCCCCCAAGCTGGCCAAAAGTCCCTGGGGGTCCAGCGGGGGTCCGGAAAACGATCTCCTGCCGCGAATCATTTTCCGTACGGAAAATGGCGCCGGCAGGAGATCGACTGCAGGAGGTCGTTCAGCGGGGGTCCGGAACCCCGGCTGAACGACCTCCTGCAGTCCGGACCCCGGCTGAACGACCTCCTGCAGTCGATCTCCTGCCGGCGCCATTTTCCGTACGGAAAACGATTCGCGGCAGGAGATCGTTTTCCGGACCCCTGCTGGACCCCCAGGGACTTTTGGCCAGCTTGGGGGGGCCTCCTGACCCCCACAAGACTTGCCAAAAGTCCAGTGGGGGTCCGGAACGACCTCCTGCAGTCGAATCGTGTTGGTCTATGGCCGCCGCCATTTTGCGCCGCCATTTTGAAAAATGGCGCCGGCTGAAGACAACACGATTCAATTGCAGGAGGCCGTTCCGGACCGCTGCCATTCCGGACCGCCGCTGGACCCCCAGGTAATTTAAGGCATTTGGGGGGGGGGGTTCGGGAGGGTGGGGGATTTAATTTAAAGGGTCGGGGGTGGGTTTTAGGGGGTTTTAGTGTGCCGGTTTTCCTGCCCTCCCCCTTCCCCCTTCCCCCGATTTACGATTTTTTAACGATAAATCGGGGGAATTGGTATTGTATCGTGGCCCTAATGATTTTTGACGATTTAAAATATATCGGACGATATTTTAAATCGTCAAAAAACGATTCACATCCCTATTTAGCACTAACCAATCCTAAACCCATTCAGTCACTTATTAACCTCTGACATGTTGCACCATTTGAAACCACTGAAAATCCTTATCTTATTCCCACAAAAACTGTCAAAAGATCTTCAGTATAATGGCAGAGTGAAAAGAGGAAACAGAATTATGATGAATTCCTCTAAATCATATGTAGCAAGCTACTATAAACTAGGATCCTGCCCCCACAAGCTTAATATGTGTTGGAGCCTTACATTGTGAACAGAGCTGCATCTGGATCTGAGTGATGTTTTTCAATCCTGCAGAGACTGCAAGCCACCACAACCAAAGTGAAGGAATATAAAAAATTATCAAAACCCCTGTGTGTTCTCCAGTGAATGACAAATGTTCTACAAGAACCAGCATCCTACACTCACAGTGTTAACAATTTGGGAAAAAGGCTGTACTGTTTAGCCTGCCCAGAGAATAGCACTACATAGGCAGCAAAGAAGGAAGCCAAAAGAATGCTGGGAGTCCATTTAAGGAAGAAAAGACACAATTTGGCTGGCTCTGTCTGTGTGTGAGGGGCGTGGATGGTCAGGAATTGGAGCCAGGAGCCAGGAAGAGAGGAGTATATCTGGCAGCTCTGCGATCAGATCTTCTCCTGAAGAGCTAATTAGCAAGAGGGAGAGACAGAAGTCTGTACACAGAGGAAATAGGGAGAAAGACACCTGTTATTGCTTCATAGCTGAGCTGCAAATAAAATCCCAACAAGAGATAGAGGAGCCAGGAGCTGAAAGACAGAGACAGAGGGACTTGCTTTTCAGAGATATCCAGGCCCATGGCTGGATCACCTTCCTAAGAGACTGAGTTAAGTAATCTAAACTTTGCACAGAGAATATCTCAGCAGAGGGGGGAGAAGGTTTATTTCCTTGTCTTTTGTTAAAAATACAGTATCTCATCTTAACTGCTTCAGTCTTTCAGCCGAAGTCATGCATAAACCCTTGTTGGCAGGTACTGGGAAAGAAAAACTGGTTGATCGAGGTCTTTCTGTAAGAAACTGAAACCAGATCTGCTTTCTGTTTTGTACTAAGTAAACCATTTGGGAAAGATCCCCAGGAGAGAGAGAGACCTTTCACACACTGCTGTGCTCATCTATTTCATTTGTCATTTAACCAACTCCACCATCAAGAGGGACTTCTTCATTTTCTTGATTTTTTTTCACACAATTTTGTGTTTGGGGTAGGGTGCACCTTTGACAAATTGGTAACACTGGGGTGCATCAGTCCCCCCCCCCCCCTTTTTGAGTGCTCAGGGATAAAGATAATTTTTTTAAGTTGTTTACATCATTCCTCCCCCCCCCCCTCCACCTTTCTCTATTAGCATTCCCTATTTTTTTGTTACTATCCATATGAGTATGTTGGTTGCCCTGGCTAACAGGTCATACCCAGGTTGGTGATTTTTTTGTTTTTGCATTGCTTGATATAAAGTAAGAAAACTGCAAGTTTATACTATATTCACTATTGTACTTTTCCCATTTAATGTTGTGGTTGGATTTACTGTCTACTTATACACTAGTAAAAGGGTTATTTATTTATTTATTGCATTTCTATGCCATCAATCTGTATTCAATCTTAATGGTGTACAGTTATACAATAAAAGAAAACATAAAACAGATAAGATTACATAGTCAAACTTGTTTCATTCTGGTATGATGATTTTATCTGGTCTGTGGTGCCACAAGTGAGAGGTTGCTTGGGAAGGGCACAGAATTGTGGTATTGGGGTGATTGGGATCCTGTCCAATCCCCCACTCAGGCTACGAGCCTGAACATAAATCATATTAGTAAATATAATTTCTTATATGGTACTCCTTACTCCAAACATAGGGGTAATACACAGTCCAGACCAAGGGGGAGTCACAGAGTGAAGACACTGCTGGGATTGGAAAATTGTTCTCTCTTTGCTGGTATGTCATCCAGACCTGATAGGTAATACTCAACTACCCTTTGATACTTACCATAACCATGGCCTTGCAAATTCTAGAAAACTGGTATCGGGATGACTGGGACCCTGTCTCATCCCCTACGAACCCGAAGATAAATCATATTAGTAAATATAATTTCTCATGTGTACTCCCCCCCCTAAGCATAGGGGTAAATCATAGTCCGGATCAAGGTAGGACCACTCATAATGCAGAATCAATGAGCCATGTATGAGTTTGGGGTGCAAAACTGAAGAAACTATGATTATTTCTCACAAGCATTTACAAGGCTGAACATTCCAGATTCCATCCTTTGTGCTCATCTGTAGCACAGCCCACACATGCACATCAAACTTGTGCTTTCAAAAGAAAAAAAGCATAATTCACCCACCTGTCCCATGATTTCTCCTGTTGAGGCAACTTATTCTCTTACAATAATATCACAAGCAAATGGAGCTCAGATTCACAGTAAACTTTAACAGTTATATTTTCTGCCAAAGGATTTCAAACAGTGGCCCCACCACATAACTGTGACATGCTTGGCAGGATACTGCAATAGTTTCTGCAGCCCACAGCATTTGATCTTCCCTGATGGTCCTCCTTCCAGGTACTAGTAGGCACTCCTGATTCTGCTTATCTTCCAAGATCTGACAATTTGAGGCTCTCCCAGGGAAAGCTGCAAAAAAAATGAATTATTTGTGATAGTCAAAGACATCAGCTTGCTACCACTGGCTACTTAAATCCATTAAAAAAGGAATTCACATGAGTAGAACAGTAACGCAGGCATTGCCAGATCGCTCTGCAAGCTTGTTCTAAGCGACCAGGCATCCAGGGCAGCAAACAGGTCTGGTTTTAAGGCTCTCCATAATGAATATTCATTAGATATATTTACGTACATTTGGTCCAAGAATTAGGTTAATTTCCATACTTTGGTTACTTTGCATCCAAAGAGCCCTGTAATTACACATGGTCTCTTTCTTGGCTTGAATGGCATCCATGACTATCTGATGGTGCTAGCTAAAGAAGGAATATCCTGTGCATCATCAATAATTTTCACTGTGCAAGAAATAAACATGAAAAAATGGATTTTTAATAGCAAATCAATCAAGTATGACCTTGAAATCTGAAAGCAAACAAACAGATAACCGAACATAGTCATTATTATTGCAATATGTCTTTTGCTGTATAAGTATAACTGGTAAAGGACATTTCCACTGATACTGTAAACTGTGCAAGGTAGGGATGTGCATTCGTATTGACCGCATATGTAAAACGCTACTCATATTTTTTTTTAACTTAAAAAAAGGATTCGACATATACGATCGGATTTCCCACATATCCAACATAGCTATGTTGGATATGTTGGAAATCGCGATTGTTGAGCCAAAATAAAAATTTAAACCCCCTCACCCTCCTTAATCCCCCCCCCAGACTTACCACAACTCCCTGGTGATCGAGCGAGGAGTGAGGACGCCATTTCTGCAATCCTTGGCGAGAAGCATGTGACGACGCGCCACGTCGAGTGACGCGGCGCCACGTGATTCCCGGCGAGTTCGCGCCGGAAGGCTCGTTCGGCCCAAAAAGAACTTTTGGCCAGCTTGGGGGGACCTCCTGACCCCCCCAAGCTGGCCAAAAGTTCTTTTTGGGCCGAACGAGCCTTCCGGCGCGAACTCGCCGGGAATCACGTGACGCCGGCGTCACTCGACGTGCCGCCGACGTCACATGCTTCTCGCCAAGGATTGCAGAAATGACGTCCTCACTCCTCGCTCGATCACCAGGGAGTTGTGGTAAGTCTGGGGGGGGGGATTAAGGAGGGTGAGGGGGTTTAAATTTTTTTTTTTGCACATATGGACATATACCCAACTCATTTAATTTTTTTTATGTCCATATTGACCGCAAATGGGACCCCCTTTGGACATATGGACATATGGACATAAACTTTTGCTCTGCACATCCCTAGTGCAAGGGGTCTTGCTTATTATTCCAGTGACTTGAAGGTGCAGACCTGCTGATCACTAGTGTTGTTACATGTGATGTACAATTTTCAGTTCATCTGATGTGAGTTACTTACAGAGGATCAATTTGTTCTACCATCTGCTATCATTTTTAATTTCTCCAGTAGTTGCCTCCAAAAGAACTGCCAAGCTTCCCTGAGGATAAACAGAATGAGAGGAATGCTTGCCTACATTACTGATCAACAGATGGGGGGAATGAGGTATCGAAGTGAAGTAATACATTACCTGCTCTGCTTGGAGGAAGGGGGCCTAAATCTAAGCTGAGACACAAATGAAGCAAGGTGAGTGAGTCACACCCTAGACCCTATGCACTCATTTATGTCCAGCCTGAGGAAGAACACCATTCAGTTTAGCTGCCACCGCCTGCTGAGAAGAGTGCTAGTAATGGTGTACCATAAAGACAGATGGCTTAGATTTACAGAACTATTTTAGGGCGGGGGAGGTCCAGAAGGAGAAATTACTACTTACCTGATAATTTCCTTCTCTTTAATGAAGACAGGTTAATCCACAACCAGTGGGTTATGCACCTCTATCAGCAGTTGGAGATGGAGCAAAGCTGATGTCATGCTATATATACCCCTGCACTGACATCAGCTCACCAGTATTCTCTGTAAAAGCCAACTGTGGACAACTAAACAATGCATGATCATAATGTTGCGATGGAGGTGGGCTGAGGTGGGGTTGACGCAACCCGTAGGTAGGGACCTATGGGTCCCCACCGTCAGCAGGTGGAGTGGGCTGAAGCTAGAGGCCACTGGAGCTTCACCTATACCAGCCCTCGTTCCCCTCGGGTTGAGCCTTTGGGTGCCGGGGCTGGCAGGTCTTAGGTGGGCCTCAGAGTTAGCTAGAGATGGAAGGTGGTTCAGCCCAGAGGCAGCAGCCGATAGATGGCATAGTCCTATCCTGGACAAGATTCGGAACTGGAACTTGGGTGCTAAAGGAGCAATAGGTAGCTGGAGGTGCTCAAGCAAAGAAAGGCCTGAGCCTTGTAAGTCTACATCCAGAGGATAGGCAAAGAGAGGTGTCACTGACAAGCAAGGATCAGAGCCGGTGGCAAGTAGAAGTTGTGGCAAGTGGTGTAGACTCTGGACACAGTAGAGTCTATAGCGTAGTCATTCAAAGCAAGGATCAGGACACAGAGAAGGCAGGCGTAGTCAATCAAAGCAATGGTCAGGGCATGGAGAAGGCAGGCATGGTCAGGTGTAGAGGAGGTCAGCGGCTGGAGAGAAGCTGAAGAGTAGTCAGGCGTAGCGGAGGTCCGGGGCTGGAGAGAAGCTGAAAAATAGTCAGGCGTAGCAGTGGTCAAATCCAAGAGTCAGTCCAACATAAAGATGAACAGGAACCGGGGACCACAGGAAACAGGAACACCATGAAGACACAGTTCTGGAATCAGCAATGAGTACTCGGAATACAAGGAGAGTCTGATATCAGCATCCGGGTCCGCGGCCAGGTTCCCTCAGCGGGTCCTTTAAAAGAACTAGAGATGCGCACGCGCCTAGGAAGGGGTGCAGTGCTAATGGCGGTATCTCTATACAGGCCATGCAGAGAGGCTCAACGAGCAGGGACATCTTGGCTGGCAACACTGGGTGGCGAGGCAGGACTGGAGGCACTGGAGGGAACCCAAGGTCAGAGCTAGTGGCCTACCACTGCCAGAGAGGAGGAGCCAGGCCCTAGATCCCGTCTAAGAAAGTGAGAGGGCTGCGCCGCGGGGCTGCCATGGGCGGCGCATGTAACACATAACTATTAACAGACAACCATTCAAACACTCATTTAACAGGAAAACATTGAGTTCAGATAAGAAGTGTAATATCACTAATCTAGGGACTGGCTCTGACACTTACCAGTAATCCCTGGAGACGCAGCCACTCAGGAGGACAATAGCAGCAGCTTCCAGCAGCCAAGGGCAGGAAGGTAGATTAACCTGTCTTCAAAAGGAAATTATCAGGTAAGTAGTACTTTCTCCTTTCTTAGCATTCAGACAGGTTAATCCACGACCAGTGGGATGTACCAAAGCTCCTCCTGAACAGGGCAGGAGGCTGCCTGCGGTCCAGTCAACATCACACACACAAAGGCTGCATCCTCCCCTTCACATCCAGGTGGTAATACCTGGAAAAGGTGTGTAAAGAGGACCACATTGCAGCTTGGCAAATCTCGATGGGACACAACAATCTAATCTCCGCCCATGACACTGTCTGAACCCTAGTGGAATGAGCTCTAACCTGACTAGGCAATGATTGCTCAGCATTCACAAACGTGATAACTTACTTAATCCAGCATGCTATCATAGCCCCCGAACACGGCTCACACTGTTTACCTCCACTGTGGAATATAAACAGCTGGTCCGTCTTCCTGAGAGGTTTAGAAACCTCCAATTTCCTCATGATATGCCACTTGACATCCAAGGTCCATAATAGATGATATTCATCCACATCTCTCTCCTTGTCCAGTATCGGCAGGGAAACAGATTGATTTCAAATGAAAATCTGAGACCACTTTCAGCAAACAGTTGGCAGCTGGACCACCCCCAGAGTGAATCACAGGAAGAGTTCCCGACAAGACAGAGCCTGCAGTTCAGAAACTCTACATGCAGAACACCATCCTCAAAGTAAGTAACCTCAAGGAGAGGTTGTGCAGTGGTCGAAAGGTGAGACCCGCCAGAAAATCCAAAACCAGATTAAGGCTCCACAAGGACACCGCAATCGCAAGGGAGGATGAAGATGCTTCACCCCTTTCAAGAACTGAGCTACATCTGGATGGGCCGACAAGAGTTCACCATTCAACTGACTTCGGAAACAGGCAAAACCCACCACCTATACCTTCAAGGAATTAAAGGCCAAGTCCTTAATCAACCCATCTTGTAAAAAATCCAAAATAAGCAGGATCTTAACTGAATGAGGATGAACCCCTCAATCCTCACTCCAAGCCTCACTCACCAAATCTGAACATAGATTAAGGAAGTGGAGAACTTTCTTGCTCGAAGCAAGGTGGAATCAGAGCAGTGGAATATCCACACTGCAGCAACCGAGCCCTCTCAAGGGCCATACCGTAAGACAAAATAAAGTCATATCTTCATCAAGAATAGGCCCCTGCCATAGCAGATACCTGTGAACCAGAAATTGGAGAAGAGAATCCACCTGGAGCCTCTGCAGATCTGAATATTATGTCCTCCTGGGCCAATTTGGTGCCACCAGAAGCACCAATCCTGTGTGATTCTCAATCCCCTGAATCATTCTTCCGAACATGGGCCATGGGGAAAAGGTATATAGAAGCTTGCCTTCTGGCCACTCCTGCATGACGTCATCAGTGCTGAAGATTTCAGATCTTTCCTGTAATTGAAGAAGCAAGGAATCTTTGCGTTGTGTGATGTCACCAGCAAGTTTAGAAATGGGAGGCCCCAGCAGTCCACTATGAGCTGGAATGCTTCATTTGACAATTCCCATTCTCCTGGTTCTAGACTCTGTCTGTTGATAAAGTCAGCTCATACATTGTCTTTTCCTGCAATATGTGAGGCTTAAATCTCCTGAAGATGTACTTCCACCCATTTCATGAGTTGGGCTATTTCCTGCGACACTTGCTGGCTCTTGGTTCCTCCCTGACAATTGATATAAGTCACTTTTGTTGCATTGTCTGACATCATTTGGACCACCCGACCCTGCAAGTAGTCGACAAATTGCAAGCATGCCAACTGAATGGCATGGCTTCTAGCCAATTGATGCTCCAGAGAGACTCCTCTGTACTTCAGCAACTCTGTGCCATCAAGTCCTGACAGTGAAGCCCCAACTCTGGAGGCTCGCAACCATCGTGAGTACTAGCCTTTCCTTAGATGATCCACTTGCAACCACCACTGCAGTTGGATGCTGATCTCCACCAGGAACTGAAGCCATACTGAGTAGTCCTGAGACTGTGGACTCCAACGTGCAAGCAGTGTGCACTGAAAAGGATGCATATGCCCATGAAACTACCTCTAGGGTGGCTGCCATCAACCTGAACACCTGTAGATAAGACCACACTGTCAGGCATATTGTTTCTGTCAATATTCACACCTGCACCATCAGTTTCTGAATGCGAATCTCCAGCAGGAACACCCCAAAACCTCTGACAGGTCTCCCTTCAGTCAAATTCCCGCATCATGATGGGAAGGGCTGGGCTCAGCAAAATCAGCCGGAGACAACTTTCTCTGAGCCTCCAAGCAGCACTAACACAAGTTAGAAGAGACACCAGGCTGAGAGGCTCGAGTATGGCAAGCAGCACAAAGAGTAAGGCGCTTAAGGCTTCTTTGGTACTGGCACCATGGATAAACACCCACTAGCAGCATGCTCCCAAAGGCTCACAAAAACAACCTCTGTCCAATAAGCGCACACTACGAATACCCAAAAATTAGGCACCCAATACATGGTCTAGGTAGGGTCCTACCTGGGTGCGAAAGCACAAACTGACAGACACTTTTTCACAGCAGATTTGCATGTAGAAAAGTGCACAAACGCCGCCGCAGCCTATCATATGGCGTCTGATCAAAGTTTGAGAGCGGGGCCTAGCTCAACCTGCTAAGCTGCCACAACTCCCCAAGCTTCCCGGAGGCAGGAATGGACATTGGATTGGTGCACCAAGTCTCAGAGACCAGAAGGGGAATGAAATCCCTAAAATCTTCTCCTTTTTTTTTTTTTTAATATTTACTCTTTACCTGAGAACAGCCCATCCCGGCCAAGTATAGAATTGATCTCCAGTTGTGGGGGGAGAGAACAAAGTCCTTTACTACCGCGCTCAGTTTCCTGTACCCGCTAGCCTCTCAGCTGTTTCTCTTTCTACAGCCAAGTCCATGCCAAAAAACCAGCTACAGGACCGAGGCACTCTACTTAGGGAGGGATTCACAGATATCACCTCAGGAAAACTCAACTGAGGGAGGGACCATAAGGTATCACCACAGGAGAATGGGGCAAATTAATTTCCTTCTTCTTTTCTTCTTCTAAATTTTTTTTTTAAGCAATCCCCAAGTGGGAGATGCACATCCACCATCTGCTGAAGACAAAGAATACTGGTGGGCTGATGTCAGTGCAGGGGTACATATACCGTGACGTCAGCTTTACTTTGTCTCCATCTGATGGTAGAGGTGCATAACCCACTAGTCATGGATTAACCTGTCTGAATGCTAAGAAAGATTGGATTAACCTTAACTAAAGTTGTAGTGTGTCATTGCTGAGAAGTCCAGGCAGAGTTAGATGGAGGTCACAGTAATGGAATTACAAGAGGTGTTATAAGCCAGAATTGAGAGGTACATTATGTGGACAGAAGAGACATCTTTTTTTTTTTTTTTTTTATCTCTAGAGGGGGGCACCCATGCCCCTTAGAAGTGCCCCTGGCATATGCTGGCTGGCAAGGTTAAGTTAACTGGGAAAGGGGCTGTCCTAGACCAAGGCAGTGTCAAGTTGATGGAGCAAGAAAGCCACCAGCTGCCTCGGGAGGGTCTTTCCTCATGGCAAAAATAGAGCAGCTGTCTGTTACGGGAGGATTTTCCTCTGCCTCTTGCACCGTTGAAGAAGGAAAAGGCGGAGTGAGTACTGCTGCTGCTGAGGCTCCTCCCAACCATGGCAGAGGAAAGAGGAGATCCTGCTACTCCTGCCACTGCTCAGACGGGGCTAGGGGCCAACTCAGGGAGGCAGTGAGCAGTACCTTGGAGCCCTGGGAAGCTCCCACTACTGGAAAAATATATGCAGCCAGGCCTGAGAGTGACACCATCATCATCATCATCACGCAACCCTTAAAGGAACCAGGTCATGATGCGGTGCTACTGTGGGTCACAAAATAAAAGAAATAAATGGAAACAAAGTAAAATATAAAATAGATTTAAAAATACCAAGGAGGGGGAAACAGAAGTGGCTGGGGCCCTAGTGAGCATGCCCTGCCACGTGAATCATGACCTTCCAATTCTCAGAAGTGCTGCGAGGCAGCAGGGCTCAGAGAGAGCTCATGCACAGCAGCCATAGGAGAGCCCCTGCTGCACTATTGAGAGTTAGAGGGAAACCCCAGAAATGAATTGCCCATTGTAACTCCCCAGGGAAATGCTTTTTTTTTTAAATAAACGAATGGGGGCAAGATTGGTGATGGGGTGACGTGTATAAGCCTCATTAGCAGTAAACCCGGCAGGAAAGAGGGTTTTCCAGGTATGCCCCTTCAAGAAAACATCATGGGGTCCCTACTTACCTTCACTCCCCTCAGCCCAAAGCAGGAGACACTGCACCCCTGAGGCATTTTAAATCAGGAACGCTGTACAGTGACTCATTCCTGGAGGAGCAGGAGGCACTTTAGGTCAGGGCTGAGAGATATTGAAAGAGATGTTTGAGCATTATTATGGAGTTGTGGTCTATATATATGAAATGATAAATAAAGGAGAAGCTGCTACAGTGCTTGCCCATACCATTTAATTCCTACAAGAGTTATAATAAAAAGAAAGAAATAAATAACTGACAGGATGGCATTCTATACTCAACGGGAAAGTCTCTTCTCCAGTGTTTGTCTGAGGAAAGAGTGTAAATAAAGATCAACATTAAGACAGATGATGGCAGAGACAGGAGCAAGGATAAAGAACTCTCCCTGTCACATTCCTCAGTCTTTCTTTTTCTTTCAAAGCAGATCAAATTATGAAGTGAAATCACTGAACAACATATTTTATTAGGTGAACAATCCTGCAATGAGAGCAAGACAGAGGCTAGAGTCACATCACAAGATAAAGTGTTACCATTAATTTCCAAGGGAAGCAGTGTAATAGATGTAATACACAATCTCTCCCCAGCCTTGCCAGGCGTCTCATAAACAAGACAGGGTTTGCTCCAAATAAGCCTGATTTGCATTGCAGATTTAGTGCAGCTGCTTTTTGCTTCTATTGCACCATGCGCTGTTCTCTTTTTCTCTTTTCTTGCCGCTTGTTTATGCAAATCATTGCTCCATTATTACTGGCATTTCTGAATAATTTCCCCAGTGCTGATTTCCTGTCCCCATATCCTCTGCACGAAAACATTTTATTATTACAGTATAATCTTCATTGCTATTATACTAACTAATGCTTTTTGAGTTGTAATATTTCTTGGAACATTTTGGGAGTTGGGTTGGTGGTGAGGTAGGAGATCACAGATTAGTCATAGTAAAAGTGTCAAAAGTCATGGAATGTATAGTCTACAAGTATCCTTGAAAGTTATAGGCACAACTTTATTTATTTACTGGGATCTGAATCCCAGTCCTGTTTATACTCACTAGAAAGTATAAATATGATACCTTCCAATAAAAAATATGAGATTAGGATCTCTAATTAGTAGAGAGGAAGACTGACCAATGAGCTATAGAGGGACCAGAAAGCAGCAGCCATGCAGGACAGATAGGTTTCCTGCCTTTGGTGCATCTTGAAGTGCAGTGGAGATAGGGAGAACTGCTAATAGAGGGACTGGAAAAGGAGCAATGCGGGGTCTGGGAGAGGAACAAAAAAAGGAATCGTAGCCGAGAGAAGAGGAGAGTAACCATGACGGGAAGAGGGGCTGGAGAGAAGGGCTAATAGTGGAGCTGGAGGGTGGGCACAGGCTATGAGGATGAAAGAGAATAAAAGAAGGAATTCTGGCTGGAAGTTGAAAGGTACTGTGAGAGGAAGAGGGCAAATAGTGGAGCTGTAAGGAGAGGCATAAACAGGTCGTGAGGGTGAAAGGAGTTGAGCAAAGGGACATGGCCTGTGAGAAGGAAAAAAAGAGTTGGGAGAAGAGAATATAAGCTAGGAAAGAGGGCATGGGCTGATAAGAAGGGAATCTGGGAGTGAGGGGCTAGGTAAAAGGAACAAGAAAAAGGGTCTGATAGGAGAGGTAAACAAGAAAAAGATTGTGAGAGGAGAGGGTGGAGGGAAGAAGCATGAAAGGGTGACTAAATGGATGTGGAATGTGCTGTTGAGTGTTACGAAGGCCGGCCATGGAACCCATGGTCAGCTCTTCTCACCTTGTACTCGTGGCCCAGAATACCCTCTCCCGCTGCACGGCACGGCAGGGACGCCATTGCCGTCCACCTCCGGGCCTCGCACGGTTCCCCCACTGCCAAACCCCATTCCGGCCGAGGATTCCCCTAGCACGCGCCCTTCCCCGAGTCTTAAAGGGGCCGTGACGTGCTAGGGCTGCCGGGCCTCCTCTGATGACGCCACTCCCTTAGGATTATTTAAGGCAAGCTCTGGCAACCAGAGCTTGCCTTTGCAACTGGCTACTCGTTCAACCGTTATCTGACTTCAGCCTGCCTGTGACCTCGTCTGACCTCCGGAACCCCGGCCTCTGCCCGATTGACCTCACTTGTCCTTCTGCCTGTTCCAGTGTTTTCCTGTTCCAGTGTCCTTCTGCCTCAGTGACTGTCTGTTCCTGCGTACCTCAGGTAGTACCTCTTGGACTGACTCTTAGTACTGACCCCGGCTTGGTTTTTGACCCATCTCGCTGCCTGCTGCCTGTCTGTGATCTCGGCCTGTTCCTCGACTCACCTGCCTGCCGCCTGCCTTCTGATCTTGGCCTGCCTGTGACCTTGTCTGACCTCCGGAACCTGACCTTTGCTTCATTGACCATTCCTCGGACTGACCTCTGGACATTGACCTTTGCCTCCCTGACCTCATCTCCAGATTCTGGCTCTGCTCCTTGCCTTGTCATCACCAACTCTGTTCTGGTTTTCCCTGTTCCAACCAGCAACCACCTTTGAACCCAATCGCACTCCCCCTGTCTCCAAGGGCACGCCGGATTTTCACTCTCTTAGGAAACCCTGTGAGGCCCACCTAAGTGCAAGCGGCTCGGATCCCAATGAGCTCCTCCCGGGGGGACCTCGGGCTTCCAATGGTGAAGCTCTTCATAGCCTCTGTTTCCTCCAGTGCTCCGCCCCCTGCGGGCAGTTACCTCCTGTACCCTTTCAGGAGGCGTTCCACCTCTGCCCCAGGGCAAGGGTCCACCCCCGAGCACAACACTGAATGAGCTTTGTGCTATTACTAACATTAAAATATTGATAAATGTTTGAAGACATTAATTTTCCAAGAATGACTTTGTATGAAAGTTTAAGCTGGGATCTGATTACAGTTGAGGTAGTATGTTAGTTAGCTAATATTTTGGCTTATAATGTATTTTATTTGGTTTTTAATTGCTCATTATATGTTTATAGTTTTATTATTGTTTTGTGTTTATAATGTCATCCATTTAGCATGATATTTTCATTATAAGCAGATTATAAGTATTTTAAATAAATACATAAATAAGTGGCAGGAGGGGGTGAGCCTGGGAGGAAGTGAGACAAGATAATGAACTGTGGATAGACCGCTGATTGATATGAAGAGAGATACGCATGGAGAAAAAATAACAGTAATGATAAAGAAATCAGAGGAAGACCAGAAAATAAATGTTCAAAAGAAAGGTATGAAGAGGCAGAGACGAAACTAAGAGAAAGTGAGGAGATATATTCAAACTACAGCCACAAAGATTGGAAAATTAAATGTGATGAAGGTTTCTGAGGATGGGTCAAGGGTGGAGGTAGTGGTATTTGCCCTTTTCTTCCAGCCCTCCAATCATTAAAATTAATAAAGTATTTTACTAGAAGGATGGAGAAAGGGGAAGGAAGTTGTGGTGGCGTATGATGCCATGGGCTGAAAATCTCTCTCTTAAAAATTGTTCTCCCTTGGCAGCTCTAATCTTGAGAGGAGGTGTGGTCAGAGCAATGGACGGGAGCAATGTTTCCCTTGTTCACAAAAATAAAAAATGCCATTCCCCTGCCCTATCCCACAGCAGATAGCAGTTATCTATGGGGTGTCCAACCTGAGTATAGGAAGCACCATATGCAGCTGTGGCCTGGAGCTGGGGAGATGCTGACCACTGAACGTCCAGGTGGTGGGGTTGTGCCTTATGTGGATTCTGCAGGCATAGGGCTGCCTCTGGCCTGGATCCTCTGAAGCTGGGAGAAGTGCTGCAGGGGATGAAGAGTCAAGAACAGCTCCAGAAAAATAAAAGAGATGCACCTAGGCTTAGGGAGGGCAGAGGAGAGAAGGGATCCAAGCTGCTGGAAGAGGGAGAACTATAAATTGAGAGGTGAGCTGAGCCCTGCCAATGAAGGGAAGCCTGACCTGCTGAGGAGGGGGGAAGGGATGAGAAGCAGTGAAGTGATGGATGAACCAAGCCTGCAAAGGAGAGGAGCTGGCTAAGGAGGGGTGAGGGGAAACCTGATAGGGAGTGGAGGAGTGGGAAGAGGAACTGGGAAAGGAACAGAAAAGAGCAGGTCCAACCGAAATGGTAATAGAACAAGCTAAGGGGATATAGGATGTGGAACAGGTGGAGGATTATTATTAAACCCCCTTGCCCCCAAATACAAATGTCAAAGTATGCCTATGCACAGGAAGTAAAGAGGGGAGGGGAAAAGAGGATAAGATGGGGAGAGGAGGAAGAAGAAATTAGAAGAATGTGAGAAAAAAGGGGGAGAGCTGAGAGAGAGCAATGGGGATAGGAAAGGATTTGGGGAGAGATTTTGGTGTGGATGTGCTGTGGGTGAAAAGGTGAAGGGGTTAGAAGACTGGCAGGAATGGGCTAGGGCTGGAGAGAAGAAAGACTAGTGGGACTTTGAGTGCCTCCCTAGCATTTGTTTTGGCCGCAGGAGTCTTCCCCATGTCTGCGTTATCTGTTCCTTTCTGGACATTTAAATACAGACTGGTCAGTCACACTCGTGACCCACTGAGATCCATATGCAGACAACATCTGGCTAGGTAAGTTGGCCAAATAACTTAGCCGAGACATTCAGTGGAGCAGCTGCACCACTGAACATACCTGGATAAGTTTATCCAGCTAATTTTAGACCTGCTCAAAGGCATCCAGAGGTGACAAACTTTAGGACCTAGAAGAGAGAGGAGGCGAAAGTGAAGGAGCGGGAGATAGGAGACAATGCTAAAATGCATAATAACGATACAAGAAATGAGCTCAATACTTTTTTTTTTTTTTAAATAATCTTCATTCTGCATCCAAATAATACAGTGACACATGAAGTGTATCATGAAGGGAAGCCTGACCTGAATAGTTTTATTCAAATAAAAATGTAAAAGAAATTCATTTAAAAGTTTAATTTTGTCTTTGTATTGCTCCTATTATAATACTTTGCATTGTCTTTTGGTTCTTGTTATTGTGAAGCAGCCAGGATAGAGGTCAGATGAAAAACTAAAATGCCAATAATAATAGCAGCAGCAAAAACTGAGACATTTGAAAAAAAAACAGTTCCTTCAAAAAATGGGTTATTCAACTGTTGGAAACAGAAGGGAACATGCAGTCTTTAAACATGATGACGTCCCCCAACAGCAAGCTGCAACAAAAAGTCATAGAGAAAGCTTGACGCTCACAAGTGCAATACTTTCCACAAAATCCTTTGCAAGGGTATCACCTTCTTGACATCTTTTCCCTCTCTTGCTCTCCTTCTCTTCAAGAACATGGTCTTGTTCATCCCTTTTAGCCAGGCCAGAACATGTACGACTTAAAACAACCGCCATTCAACTTCCCTTACTGATTCAAATGCACCAACATTTCACAGCACTTAGAAGGAATATTTAAGGGGAAATGAGATGGAGGTGAGGTCATCCTATTTGCCCCACCCCCCACGCATAATAAAAGCCGGCAGTCTTGCCTTTGAAACCAAAGGGGGGTGCAACTGTAGCTTCAGCACCCTCAGTTAGGATGACCGGCTATCTCCATTTTGACATGACACAGGCAGATCTAGCTCTAGATTTGCATAATCTCTTGCATGGAGTTATACTCCTGCTTTAATTGGAGAAATCAGAGCCATAAATCCATGTATGGGAAGGTGTAAAACCAGGATTGGATCTGCTGGTTTTGTCAAAGTAGAACCAGTTGGTCCTCTTCCCCTTAGATCTTGTACCCATGAAAAGAGAACGGTGACACTTTGCCTCTTGAGTGGGGAGAATAGGCCAATATCTTTACTGCTGAAAACTAAGTTTAAGGGAGTTTAGCTAAAATGAGATGCTTGCAAATCTCCATGCCCCACTCTGTCTTGTTATAGCTATCCTTCCTTACCGTCTTGGGAAGAAAGCCTCCAATTCATCTCCCAAACTGTAGGTCACAGAATACTTGCAAGAGGAAAAGTAAGAGAATGCCACAGAAAACTGGACTGCATCACAGGGGGTGTTGGCAGGCCTTGGCACATGGAACTTGTGCCCTGGTCCAATTTGATGATGCCCTGGAATTTGGTGTTCTTGAAAAATGAACGCAACCACGGAGGAAGGAGGAAGCATCTAATTCTCCTGCTTCCTCTCCTTCTCCTCCAGTGTGCGCTGAGTCCAAGTGCACTGCACATGCCACCAACAGAAAGGAAAAAAAAGGTAGCTGACACAGCAGAGCACGGAAGAGCCGATGTGCTTCCTGCGCACGCATGCTGTCTGCTTCTACGGGGACAGGAGGAGGAGGGGACGGGAGCGGACACCAATCTGAGTTGCTAGCAAAAGAGGAGAAGAAGAGAGTCATTGCCAAGCATTAGGCTGGCAGGCAAGTTGTGAATGATTTGTTGGGGAGGAACAGAAGTTGAATTTTTGAAAGAGGGCGAGGTGAGGAGGGAATGAATGATGGGGGGAAGATGAGAAAGGGGTTAATGATAGTGTGAGTGGGTGGGGAAAGGGTGAATGCATGAGGGGTAGGCAAGAAAGTAGTAAATTATGGAGATGGGAGTTGGGCAAGGAAGGGATGAGTGCCATCCCTTCCTTGTTCACACTGTCATAGGAGTGAGAGAACCAGGGCCAGGGATAGGGGGAGTGGATAGGGTACGGAAGAGCCTGGGAGGTAGAAGAGTGCAAGAGAACTGGGGGAAGGAGTTGAAAGACAGAGGTGGTGTCCAGTTATGTTTTTTTTTTTACTGGATCATGATTGAATTTAATTATTAAAATCTCAAGAGGGGAAGGGATGGGCCTGAGACTCAAATCTTGAACCTAATGATACCCTGTGCTGCAATGTGATATTTTGATTTTGAACATATTAGAAGCTCCAGTCATCATTGTAGCTGAACAGCTTTAGAAAATGTGAAGGAGCTATTAAGCTTGCAGACCAGAATTATTAGACTTTACAGCAAAGATATTGGCTTCCTGGCACAAATAGTGAATATTGAGTGGATAATAGTTGCCAACTACTCACCTAACTTGGTTAGCAAAACAAGTGTAGTGAGGGTGCTCATCGTTCACTTCTGAGAGCTGCTTTCAAATTGCACTGGGGACACAAGCGAAATAAGCTTTGTTTTCAACCTAGTTCTTATTAGATATTGGTCTGCAGCACCGAATCAACACAAAATTTGACATAGTTATGGATTGCTATAGTAAAAATGCTCACAGGAATGGGAGAGCATCTATGATTTATGACATCTTTTATTGAAAAATTTCACACCACAAATATCAGTGACCTGGTTTTAGAGCAATGCATCCATAAGAGTAAAATAAAAGCATTTAAAACTCAGATTTATCAAAAATTAAAAATTAATTTGAAAACTGAAATTTCTGGCCTTGCTTTCTTCCCTCATGAGGGACTTCCAGAAGCAGGTGTCCACCATGGATCAAGGCCCGCTCGACTTCCGAGGGCAATCTGACTTGAGAGGCAAGAACAATGTGTTACTATTTCACTGTGCAGAGACCAGCCATCATTCATTTAATTTTGTTTCATTTAGTGCACGTTAATTTATTTAGAGCACTAAATGGTTTTAACAAGCACTAAAACAAAACATCTTAAAATGAAATGAAACAAAAAAAGCCCTAAAAATAACACAAATTGAAAGAAATGACATTTTTTTCCCTGCACACTCCTAGCAGTGCGTTGACAGAGCTATGCAGTGATGCACAACTAGAAAAGGACGAGACCATCAAGTCAACACTCAAGTGCAAATGCCAATGTAATGTGGCAAACAGATGAGTGTGCACTCCCCCACTGCTTGATGGTCAAGGCTGATGCAATTGTAAAACAGAATCTTAATAAGATGGTACAGAGTAAGGTGCTATAATTGAATATTTTCCTTAGGCATAGTAAAGCCTTTTTCTCACAAACTCGAAAGGAACTGATGACTACCCTACTGCTACTACTATCACCAAATGGCCTGTCTGTTGGTTTGTTAATCTACCTGGACTAGATTTCTGTGCAAAGAACTCGTTACAGTCTTGATTGCTTTCCCTATATTTTTCTTGCTGATAAAATGTTAAACATAATTGCAAGTTGGAACAAAATATGCTTTCATGAATTTGTTACTGCAAGCTTAATGCTGCCTAAGGTCAAACATTTCTCATCTTTAGTTCATCCATTTTGAATTGATTTCATTCCTGATTTGCTTTTCTTTAGCATCCTCCTGACTCCTAGATTGCTGGAAATTATTGTAAAAGACTATGTGGAATAGAAGGGGATTAAAACATGGCTAATCAAACAAGCCTTCCAAGAATTGTTAACCTAATGATTTTAACCTACTGATCATACACCAAGGTAATGTATATTGTTAATTTTATTATCTCTGCTCTTACTATCCTGTCTCTCTAACTATCTAAATTTTATGATTTTTTAGTTTACTATTTTCTTTTTTTTATATTATGAAACTATATACTCACTTCCTTTTCTCCTTTGGAAATGCAAATATTTTTAACTGAATATTTGATACATAATGTAAACTAATTTGATATGTTCTCATGAAACATCGGTATATAACAATTATTAAATAAATAAATAAATAAATAAATAAATAAATAATGAGAAAATGTTTCTTCTTTGTCAATAAGTCTTATCTCCCCCATCCTCTGCCTCTGCCAAACTTCAGGGAAATGCTTTGTTTTTGCAGTACATGCATTCAACATGTTCACCACAGCCAGAAGTAGATGGCCCAGGAGCCAAATAATACATTGTTTTCATGCAGTCTTATGCTCTTTACATATCATCTAGAATAATGGTTTTGATGTATGCACTGCAGAAACATGTCTGCATCCACATCTTGGTGGAAAGGCATCCATAGTTCCATATTGCCTGTCACACTGCTTTACCCAATTACACTTGGGTAGCTGTCAAACATTGTCAACAATATCATGTATGGACAGCTTGGTTATTGACCTTACAACTTTGTAGCAGAGCATTCATTTTTCCTTAGGATCTACTTGACCTCCCCTTATAGATCATTATATTCTCAAACTGATTAAACAATTCTTTGTTGTAATAATTAAAAAACCGCCAATCAATTGCCACATCACTACTATACTTGCCATAGGAGAAAGGGTTTTTCAGACTATATATTGTTTAGCTGTTTTCAGAGTTTAGTACCTGGGTAAATAAAAATATTTTTCCAATTAGAAACAGAGTCATAATTCTTGATACAGTATTTGCAAAAGTGAAAAAGAATTTAGAGAAATTTATACAATCATCTCAGGTTCAATGGCCTCCTCTCAGCTATCTATAATTAACCCCACCCTTGTCCCCTGCTGTCTTATTTGTAAGAAACAACTGTCAGTTCAATATTCAAATGAAGATCTTTAGTGGATAGATATGGCCACAGCATAGGTTACTGCATACAATTAAATTACAAAGCAACTACTAACATTCATTCAATTTACAAAACATCAATTACTAAAATATTCTCAATCCTCAGGGGTGACCATGCCCTCACCTGCTGAATTTCAATTTACTGAATGCTCCAAAGGATTCTGCTACTGCAGTGTAGCACCATTGTGGACATAGGGCCGTCGAAGCAATGCTTCAAATTCACAAGGGATCTATAATATCATGCTATAGCAATGTAGCGTTATTGGGGGACACAGGGCCATCGAAGCCTTGCCCCTCAGGTTATCCTGCATTCGATCCTGATTACAGACAAAGTTCTCAGCAGTGCGCTGAAGTCCTGCTCCATAAAAGAGGAGGCGTCACTCATTAAGCATGCCAACACAATTTTGGGTGATGCACAGGACAATCCCGGCCATCGAAGCCGAAGAAATGACAGTCAACTCATCTCGCTGTCACCCACTGATGCAACATAGAAGCAGGAATACCATGCTACTTGGTATTCTCTACCCAGCCAGCTTTCAAGAATTGCACATGCCATGCACCCCAGGTCATGGTCAACGCCCCTGCCCCTATGCCACGACTGTTCTGCAGTCCCCGATACCCACCACGCCATATTAGAATCATATAAGCCATCCCCTTGTGGGCGGGCTTTATACTCCACTTGTTTTAGCCTTGGGCTTTCCTGCACCCATCCTAGTGCATCTCAGTCTGGCCCTTAGTTGCCCCTGCACAAGACTATGCCTCTCATACTGCGTACAAACAGCTTCATGGATGAAAAGTGCATGTTCGCGTCAGAAAAGAGAGCAAGGAAAAGTCAGTAGTGCATTGCTGTTCAGCATCCTACTCTGCCTAATGCTTAACAGAAAAGACCTGCAACCTTTTCAAAAGAGAAGTAATGCCTCCTGTATACTGGTAACAGCACCAGAGGTGGGGGTTAATCTTGGGAGTGAGAAAGAATTATTCTATTCTCCGAAACTGCCGCGGACCTCCAGGTGCTAAGACATTTTTGAGAAATGATGTTGATCTGGTTCCAGTGGCAGACTGGGGACTATATTTGTACCCTGAGCTCATCTGCCAGCTGCAATTTGCAATGTCTTGCCTCTGGATTTATAGTCGCTGTGCGGAAGACAGCGATTGACTGAAACATCCTTAAATTACTCCTGAATTGTTCTGTGGAATTTTCTTTCACCCCCAAACACCTAAATTGTTGCACTGGGATTTTTGACAAGCTCGAAGATTAGATGCTGTAATCAAGATAAACTAGTTATTTAAACAAGACCCCTCTGGGCACATCACAGTCAAGAGATTTGTACTGTGGCAGGTTACATTTTCTCTTACTCTTTTCCTTTCTCCTCCTCCATCCAAATATCTAAAAAAAAAAAAAAAAAAAAAGCACCTTCTTTTCTCATCACAACAGATATACAGTATAGTCAGCCTCATTCATTATCTGTGCACCAACTCCCACCTCTGCAATTCCCATGAGCCCTGCAGATATCTTAACCTGTCAGACAGCGGAGCCATGTATAAAGCACCACAGGGCAGAAAGTAGCAAAGATATGAGCACGAGGCGAAGTAAATGGTTCCTGGTGCCACCTTCCTCTAGTTAACAGAATGGCTCCTTTATAGTACCTCTGACCATGGCATCCTATTATTAGAAGTGAGTATTCCATTCAGTTCTGCAGTCTGCATCTCCAGAAGGATATAGTTAGAGCAGAGGCAGTTTACAGGAGGGCTACCAAAATAATGCAGATCCTATACCACAAAGCCCTATAAAGTGCTACATTGAGTACATTTCCCTCGCCAAGTCTAGCATGAGTATCTTTATGCTGTGACCTTGTTGTAGTACATCAACATCAAATCTCAGCAAGGTAACCACTACTATGCAAGTATGAAAATTATAAAAAAAAGAAAAATTCATATTGGCCACTCATAGTCCAGAATAAAAAGGCACTCAACCATAGCTTCAACACTAGGGTTAATGATTGTTGTAGCAATAGTGCAGATCCTCAAAGTGAACACAACATTCCTGGTGCAGTTATAGGCCATGCTGACCCTGTTCTTGGACTCCTACAGCAGGAGACAGACCACAGAAGTTAATACAAAAAACTAAGAGGAAGATGTTGCAGTTGGCTGGTCCAGACAGAGGGAACACCATCCGGAGAGTGTCACAAGTTGGCAGGTCAGGACTAGGGCCAGGACTATCCAACCCCCTCCCTCACAGGTTGAGACCTTGGGATCTGGGGGCCAGTAGGGCTTGGCTGTGCACCAGTACATCTTGGTGAGTGGTGGTAAGAATTAGATCTTGAGTGCAGGCAAGGACTGGAATTGGAGTTTGAGTGCAGGCAGGGTTTGGAACTGGAGCTTGGGTGCAGGCAAGGACTGGAACTGAGGCTGGAGTGCAGGCAAGGGCTGAAACTAAGGCTTGAGTGCAGGCAAGACAGGACAAGGACTGGAGTGCCAAGGCTTGGACACACAGGACAAGGAACACTGAACATAAAAGCACACTGGGCTAAGGAGGCCTAGAAGGCCATAGAGCAGGGAAGGCCTAGATAGGCCACAGAGCTAGAAAATGCCTAGGTAGGCCACAATGCAAGGCAAGTAGTGATAAAGACAGATGGCCATAAGGCAAGGCAAGGCAAGGAGTGAGAAGGCCAGATGGCCACAAGGCAAGGCATGGAAAGGAGCAAAAAAGCCAGATGGCCACAAGGCAAGGCAAGGCAAGGCGTGAGAAGACTGGATGGCCACAAGGCAAGACAAGGGGTCAAGGCAAGGATCCAAGACAGTCTCTATGCAAAGACGTCAAAGCAGGGAACAGGCAGAGTTACGTAGGGCTGAGGATTGGATATGGTGCAGGCAAGAAGGAGGAGCTTGGCAAGGCTGGAGACAAGGTTTGTCGAGGACTCCTGGTAGCTAGGAGACTGCATCACAGGCTGAGATGAATGACCTGTGAGAAGCAAACATGGATAGCATGGAAGGAGCTCCAAGGAGACCTCTGCTGATTTTGAGGCATCATAATCAGGGTATGATGAGGCTGCGTAGCAGGTGAAATTGTAACAGAAGAGATACATTTCTATAGACTCCTGAAGATAAAATGGAGGTAATGTATTGCTATTTTTTTATGCCGCAAACCTTATATCTAAATGAAGAGGGTTTACAAAGAAAGAAAGCCAAAAACTGAAAGAAAAATGAAAACTATCAAAAGAAAAGATACATAAAACAACTGACACCAATTTAAGATTTCTAATTGTTAAAATCAAAGCAAAGAAGTACATAAGTGCTAATCGTTCAATGTAATTAAAGACTGATGCAGAAATAGAAATAAAGGGCAAAAGAGGAGATTTTGGAAGAAGTGAAAGCATAAAGTGTAGCAAGAGTCAAGGAACACCAGAAGAAAAGTCCAGTAATAGTCAAGGAGCACCAGAACAGTGGCTCCAGAAAAGCCAGAGCACTGAAGAAAGTAATGGCTGAGATGCCAATGAATGAGAAAGGTGCAACAAATGAGGATGAAAGCAGTATAAGGCATGTCTGGAAGCAGAGTGATGAGAAAAGGCAGGAGAGAGACCAGGAGATGAGGGAGCTGTCATTTGAGCTCCTGGCCTATTTGGAAATGGATATGTACTGTATGCTGTCAAGGCCAGTGGAAGCACTAGGCGAATCAGGCAGGGGCCTAGGGCACCAGGGTCCCAGGGGCAGTGGTAGCAAGAGCCAGCTACACATCCATCCTCACCCAACCCAGCACTTCTCTCAGCCGTGCGTAAACCTGGTCCTGTTCCCCCCCCCCCCTCACACACACACACACCTCACCTGCAGCAGCTCCCTCAGGCTGGACCCCGGCTCACGCTGCCTCCTGCCATCTTGCACCAGCTTCCTCCTTGTGGAGGAGTGGGAGAGAGTGCACAAGCCCATGCAGGGCAGGGTGGCGTGAAGGGGGGGGGGAGCGGGGCATGGTGGCATGAGGGGGGGCAGGCACAAGGCAGAAGGCATATAGGGCACGTAATACCTTTGCACCGGCCCTGTATGCTGGGGTCCAGGAGAGGGAAAGACTACCTAAAATAAATGTAACACCCAAAGTATAAAGCATGATAAGAAAGATCAACATAAAGTCATCCTCTATTGATATCATAGAAATAAATCAGATACAATAGTGTGCTTCGAAAATCACTACTGAGGGAGTCTTACCAATAAGGGTACAAGGCCAGAAGAAAAGGAGAAAGGTAACAACTCCTCTTTGGAAAAAAATGTATAGAAAAAAAATTATTGCAGACAGAAGTGTTGTTGTGAACGGTGTGAGTGTGAGCCCTTCTTGCTGTGGTGCAATTGGCACAACCTCGAGGGCTGGAGCCTAATGTTTGCACTGACGGTGGGTGAGCGAGTCTTTGCATGGGCCAGGCTATGACAGAGTTCCAGGAATAAGGCAGAGACAGGACGCAAGCTGAAGACTTAGTTGAAGCAGAAGACTTAACAGAGACAAAGCGGCTGAAAACTTGACTGAAGCAGAGCTAAGCTCGAAGGCTGGAGCAGAGCAAGGCTTGAAGATTTGAAGCAGAACCAAAACCAGATCAAAGCAGGACCAAAACAGGATTGGCAGGAGACCTTTGCTGATGCAGAACTGTGATGCATGGCAGGGGTTTAAATACCCACTGTGTGACATCATCAGGGAGCTGAGGATTCCTGCCACAGGGTCTTCATAAGTTGGCACACGCCATGCATGCATGCCTACAGGCAAAAGAAGAGTAGCAGCATTCCTCTCCTGTGAGTGAAGCCACTCGCAGGGCCATCCCATGAGCGTTGTGTGTAACAGTACCCCCTTCTCTAAGCCTCCTTCTCAAGCCTCTTCTCTTCGGCTTCTGAAGAAACAAAAGAATTTCTTTACCAGCTGGGGGCTCAGGGATCCAGACACAGAATTCAGAAATTCTTTGGTTTGGGGACTGAACTGAAGAATCATTCAAGGCTGAAGGCTTGGATGAAGACAAAGTTGAAAACTTGGACAAAGACTGAGGCTGGTCCTGATTGACGGACAACAATTCTTTGGCCAGAGAACACCATGGTTCAGAATTCACATAGGAACAGGATGTACATTGGAGCGGCAAGGCTGGCACCTCAGCCAATGTAGTTTGAAGTGAAGTGACTGGGGACAAGGATGCAAAGGTACAATGCTCTGGACAGGTTAGACTCCATTGGTTAATCTATAAAGTGTTCCAGTTCAAGTACAAGAGGGCTGGATGCTTTAGATAGCACATAGAACTGAAGGTTTGCTTGGTGCATCATAATGGGGCAGAAACTGTGGTCACATGACCAAGTAGAGGGTCTCCCTTGATTGACAAAATGACACAGGGGATGGTTAAACTGGGAGTAGAGCAACCACAATGGTATAACAGTGACTCTCAGATAAAGTTGCCTCTGGCTCCAGAGTCTACTAAGTCTTCGGTCTGAATAGAGTATTTTTCATAGATGAAACACTCTGGTATCATTAGTTGTGGAGAAGCAGCAGAATGGTGAAATGCTAACCTCCCAATGAGGCTTCTTTTTACTGAATTTTCCAGTCTCATGGGATACTGACTGACCAAATAGTCTTGTGCAGCACAACAGAGACAGAGTTTGTGTGATCTTCACCTTTGCTTCTCAACAAGCAAGAGTCAGGTATTACCCAATTGCATGGGTTCTTTGAAAGCAACCATCCTCTGAAGATCTGGGATGGACTGTGTAAAATTTGGAGGTCTGGGAGCCACAGAAGAGGTTCACTGGGAGGTCCTTTTGTTCCTGGAATCTCAGGTCTATATGACTAGCCAGGGAAATAAGTGTTTCAAAGGGTCAGAAGAAGGTCCCGAGCTGCTAATTAATCTTTTATTCTCCCAGATAATACTTGCCATAAAATGGTGGTTTGGCTATCTTTGCCCTAACCAAGCTCAGAAGCTAGAGTATTAAATTGGACTGCATATTCACCAACTGAGTGGGTGCCTTGGTGGATACGAAGGAGTTTTGTGGCGGTGGACAAAAACATATCTGGGCTGGTGAAAGATCAGATGAAATTGTTGAGTAAAGTCACCTAAATTCTGGAGAAGTACATCATTTTGTTCCCATAAGAGAGAAGCCCAGGTGGGAGCAGGGCCATCCAATAAGGAAAGGATATACGTAATCTTGACATGGTCAGAAAAAAACGAGTCAGCTGTAATTCAAAATGCATCTTTCACACATTGAGGAATCCTCTGCACCCTTTAGGATCACCACTATACTTCAGAGCTGGCAGAAGCTGAATCATGGATTCCCTGGTCTAGATGGGTGCTGGTGCGGGATTTGCCAGAGCTGGAACTGGGATAGAAGCCAGACATAGGGCTTGTATCATATCTAAGCATTGAGACACCGTCTGTAGTGAATCTTTAACTTGATCTAGTTGCTGCTGGGCCTGTTGCATGAACTGGTGCAGGAGACCCATCAATTCCGTCTTTTTCTCCTGCATCTGATTGGCCAAGACAGCAATGGTCCTTCCAGGGGACGCATTCACCTAGCTCATGGCCTTAGTAATCTGTTGTGAATGTTATGAGTGTGAGCCCATCCTGCCATGGCATAATTGGTGCAACCTCGAAGACTGGGCCCTAAGGTTTGTGCCAATGGTGGATGAGCGAGTCTTTGCACAGGCCAGGTTATGACAGAGTCCCAGGGGCTAAGGTGGAGACAGGACGGAAGCTGAAGACTTGACTGAAGCAAGATTGAAGCTGAAGACTTGACAGAGACAAGGCGGCTGAAAACTTGGCTGAAGCAGAGCAAGGCTCGGAGGCTGTAGCGGAGCAAGACTTGAAGACTGGAGTAGAGCAAGGCTTGAAGATTTAAAGCAGGACCAAAGCAGGAATGAAACAGAATCAGCAGGAGACCTTTCTGAGACAATATTGTGAAGCATGGCCAAAGTTTAAATACCCAGCCGTGTGACAACATTAGGGTTTGCCAAGACTGAGGATTCCCAACACGGGATCCTCATAAGTTGGCGTGTGCACCTAGAGGCAGAAGATAGTGGCGGTATTCCCCATGCTGCGAGGAGTGGCAGCACCTGGCTGGCTTCGGGGTGAGTGAAGCCACTTTTGGGGCCGTCCCCCAAGCAGCAAGCGTAACAGGTGTCACTGTTACACAAATATCTCAAAGTGTTGAGGATGCCAAAAATAAAGAGAAAAATTCAAAACCTCAAGCTGAAACATGCTGCATTAACAGAAGATCTTAAGTTTATATACTCCAATAGCAAATTGAAATTAATAGCAGAAACACAAAAGCTGCAGAGATATTAAAACAGAAACGAGAGACATGAAAATAAAACATTTAGCCAGAACCCAAAGCAATTATCCAGGGAACTGAGAAAAAACATTAGTGTAATAAAACATCACCAATCAAAGCAGAAAGAGAGAGTTCTAGAGAAATGTATCTGGTGATCCCAAAGAACACAACATAGAAGCAGGATGGCTACCCAGCACACAAAGGAACATCAGAACTAAGGAATGGCCTCAAGTAACAATAAAAGAACTGGAAATCAAGTTAACAAGAGCCCCAAACTGTAAGAGCCCTGGCCCTGATGGAATGTCCAGCATTTGGCTCAAACAGGTAACCTCGCACCACCAAGCTGTAGAAGTTAGTTGATCAGACAAGTACACTTTTCCTTCCAAAGGAAGCCCCAGGTATCAGCCCCAAATATTACTAACCAATAACGTGCTACCAACAATCCGTTCACTGCAACTGATACAGATATAATATACAATCACATTAATAACAGCTACTTATGTGATTTATAGTCTGCCTTTCAGGCACTTCAAAGCAGATTACATTGTGACCTTGGGCAAGTCACTTTACCCTCCGTTGCCTCAGGTATAAAATTAGATTGTAAGATCTGTGGGGATAAGGAATTACCTATAGTACCTGAATGTAATCCACTTTGATGTACACTTTGAAGTGCCGAAAAGCAGAATATAAAAATCTAAATCAATAAATTCAGGTACATCCCTATCCCCAGAGGACTTACAATCTGTTTATACCCAAGGTAACAGAGGGTGAAGTAACTTGCCCAAGGTTACAAGGAGTAGCAACAGGATTTGAATCCTGGCTACGCCGATTCACAGCCCACTGCCCTAACCCCTAAGCTACTCCTCCACCCTGCATAATAGTAACAGAACAAGAGGAGCATATGGAACAAAAGACCAATTGATGCTAAATAAAGCCATCATGGCCAGATGTAAGAAAAGTCAAAATCTCAGTACAGCATGGATTCAATACAAAAAAAACCCAACTTTTGATAGCATTCAACACTCTTGGATAATAAATTGCCTTGAAATGTACTAGAGATGTGCAATCAATTTGCATGAAAGTGCAAAACAGGACAAATGAACTGAAATTGGCCTCTTACAAAAATACCTGAACAGTTTGTGTATTTTGTTTCATATAAAACATTTAAAAAATGGGCATCCCTGAAGCCCTCTAATCCCCCTCTTACCCCACAAGACATCAGCAATGCTCAGGTCTACATGGCTGGGCTGAGTTAGGCTCACTTGGGGAGTCCAGGGCCTCTCCCACCCCCAGAAACCATGTTCTGGGGCCAGGCATCTCTTTCCCAGCCTCCACTTACCCCTTTCTCATGGATCCAGTTAAAAGGGAAGAAAAGTGTAGGAGCAAAGCCACTCACTTCTGCCCTGCATGCTGGGTTATTTAAAAATGGTGCCATAGCCCTAAGGCCATGGCAACATTATGTCGTACAGCTGTTGTACAAGATAACGGTATCCACCGCAGCTGAGACCGGCACTGAAGCAACTTCAATTTGGTGCTGGCTTTAGGACCACCAGCACCATTTGTATGTCACTGGTATGCAGGGCAGAAATGAGTGGTTTCTTGCCTACCCTTTTCTTCATTATTACTAAGACACATTGGAAGAGAGTTAGTAAACAACACATTAAGTTAAAATATTCCAGATTATTCCAGTCATTCTTGAAAAGTTGTTAATACAAATAAAAAAATATACTTTGCAACCTCTGTGTTACGGATGTACAGAGATTAACATTCTGTTCTGGTTCATTTATTTGTTTTTTAGGTCATAATCATTTGTTTGGTTTGTATCAATTAAAAATTTGTTTTTGCTTGTTTTATTTTTCATTTGTTTTGCATTAAAGTCAATGGAGAAAGCAATGCAGCCTATTTTGGTTTTCCAAATTGGGTTTTTTAAAATCATTTCTAATGAAACTTGTAGGTAGATATCATCAGAAGAGTAAAAGTACTCCAACGTATCAATACGGCACCAAAAGTGGCATGAATAGCCCAAGCACCAGCAAGGAGGCAAAAAGTTACCAGCAGTGTCAGGAATTCTCCAAGGTACCATCAGAAGAACAAAGCAGAAGCAAGAGTGGCTAGAATACCCCAAGGCTGAAAAAGAGGGGCAAAGAGCACCAATAGCAGTGGCATGAATTCCCTAAGGCTGTACAAGGGGAGCAAAGTGACACTAAGCACAACATGAACAGCTCAAGAAACCATGAAGGGTGAAGAAATCAGTGATAGAGGGTCAAGGCAGCTGAAACAGTGGCATTAAAACCCCCAAGAATCATGAACAATGCAAAGCAGGCTCTCACAGTGGCAAGAACACCCCAAAGCTCCAAATGAGGGGCAAAGAACAAATTGGTAAAAAGTCCTACACAGAGAGAATACAGAGGAAATCCTTGGAGAAGGCCTGCTGACATTTCCATGTGGCAACATTAGGGGAAGGAGCTGGCTGTTCAGACTTGGAGTTGGTCTTCCCCTTTGCTGTGTATAATCTCAGCCTTGTTAGTATTATCTGTCTCTTCCACCTCCTCACTGGAGGTTAAGATACTACTGAATAGAGGCACCAGATTCTCTTCAGCTACTAACTGTTCAATTTCCTGTGATTCAGGCAATCCAGGATATGATTCTTCTTCTGAATCAGTTTTTGCAATTACTGCCTCTGTTACCTGAGAAGCAGTAATAGTGGAAAAATACAGTTCTGGTTTTTCATGCTGCACTTCTGCTGATTTTGCCTTTTGATGTGGTATAACTCATCCAAGGCTAAATTCTGGATGAGACCAATAGTTGTAAGAACCATTAGGGAAGTTGTAAGAACCGTTAGGGAAGGGAGTTTGAAGAAAAAGATCAAGAGGTCATGAAACCATTAAACATAACTGGGTAAGGCCTCTGTAAAGCATTGGATTGCAAAGGCAAAACCAGCAAAACCAGGGAATTTGGAAAGAACCTCAAAGGCAGCAGGAGCAGAGGAGGACCCACCCAAAGGAACCAAGAGAGGTTTGGCATAGCAGCAGCAGCAGCAGCAGTGGTGCTGGTGATTAAAATCACAAATGGTAGGTGTAGAGCAACATAGCAAGAAGAGTAGCAGCAAGACCCCAAGATATACATTGAAAGCTGAGGCAATAAGAAAAATGGCATCAAAAGCCCAAGGCACAAAGAGGGGTAAGGTGCTACCAGGAGCGGAATGAAGGGCCAAAGAGTCCATGCACGGCCAGTGCTAGCAAGTTTGCTGCCCTATGTGAACAATTACTATGCTGCCCCTTTTTTTAAAACACAGAATACCCCACTTTCATTAAATATGCAGAACACACTCACCCTTACCAAATATAGAATAAAGAGACTATAAAGTATAAACAGAAACTGAACTGGAAACCATAACAAGCCAGACTCTGTATATCGTGCAACAATGGAGAAACAAATATCACCAGTCCTCATATATCATTCAAACAATAATATCAAGGAATATCAATCAATCATATTAGTAAAACCATATTCATAAAAAGAATATTTCCAATGAGCTAAGGAATTGAACATCAAATAATTCTCATACAAAATGTTTTAAATTGTCCAAACAACAATAAAATATTTCAAAATGGCAGATACAGACACCCAATAATTAAAACCAATGAGCCTCGATGCTTTTGATACAACTGCAATATCACTGTCTGCTTTGAAGGAGTGAGTGGGGGTGGAGGGAAAGAGGAATTTGGATTCAGAGACAACCAATATGAGCCATGACTTTTTTACAGTCTGGGATACTGATGTGCAGACATTAGAGAAAAACACAGGATTGCTTTTATGGCCAAGTCCATAAGCAAAGCACTTCAAGCAGCATTGACTGATACATTGGGGTAACCTGCACAGCAAGTACTACCATGGGAAGCTTGATGGGCAGACTGGTTGGATCACTGGTCCTTTTCTGCCATCTATGTTTCTATGTTTCTATTTTCTCAGTCTGGGAAGTTCAGTTCATGGCCCGAAACTGGAAAGGCTTGTGCAGGAAATTTGGGATTACATTGGATTTCACCTCAGCCTACCAGCCACAGAGCAATGGACAAACCAAGCGAGTAAATCAGTTCCATATATGGCCCCAGCCACTAATATAGCCAAAACTTTCTTCCCTACACCAGGTTTTGAGCCAGGCATTGAAATTATGTGAAGAGAGATGTGACGGAGAGCCCATGGGGATGGAATATATATTGGACAAATAGTTTAGTCAGCTCAGGCATGGATGGGAAGCCTGGGAGGGGCGTGGAATGAGCTATCTTAGAAAATCTATCCACTGCCATCCATATGGTGGTGTTGCCACCAGAGAGGGGAAGGTCAGTGATGACATCAGTGGTCAAATGGGTCTAGGGTTCTTGGGGGCTAGCTGCATCTGTTACAACCCTCAAGATTGAGCTTACACACTTTTATTCATGGCACACGTGGGACAGGACTCTACGTAATGCTTTATGTCAGTCTTCATCTGGGGCCACCAGTATTGTCGGATGATTAATTCCAAGGTTCAGAAACTAAGGTGACCCACCAGGTGGGAGTCATAAGCCCACTGAAGAACCTTTTGTCATAGGCGATGGGGAACCATAGACTTCCTTGAAGAAACTGTGAATGTGGCCGCAACTACGATTCTTGCAGGGTTGATGATATGCCATAGGGATTCCAAAGAGCTCTCAGTATCAAAGGCATGAGAGAGGGCATTGGCTTGGCGGTTCATCTCAGTGGGACAGTACTGCAACTCAAAGTCAAACCAATTAAATACAATGGCCAGTGGGCTTGTAGGGGGTTCAGTCTCTGTACTTGTGCTAGATGTTCTAGGTTTTTGTGATCCATAAGGATAGTTACTGGGTGCTTGGCTCCTTCCAACAGGTGTCACCATTCTTCCAAGGCTAGTTTAACCACTAGTATCTCATGATCTTCAATAGTATAGTTCTTCTCTGCTGGAGAAAACTTCTTTGCATCCTGAGCAGGTGGGCCTGGCTACTGGCAGTGTCCCAGCCATGGAGCTCTGTTGCCAGCATTGGGATTGAGGTAGTTTATGGGGCCACTAAATGTAAACAGTGACACTGGAGATTAAAATCACAAATGATAGGTGCAGAGAACTGCAGCAAGAAGAATGTCACTACTTAGCAAGCAGAATTAGATCAGAAATGGAATACCAGGTACACAGATCAGAATTAGTTTGCATTGCCATCATGAAAATGAAACATTTATTTTATTTTATTTATTTAAAGTTTTTTTATACCGAAGTTCGTTTGCATATCACTTCGGTTTACACATAACATTAAAACGAGGAGGGAGAAAGAAGTTACATCAAACTATATACAGAAACTTACACTGCACCTGTCCATATTTGTTCTAGTCCATGTATTTGAAGTCAATAGAGATTTACCAAATCTCTCATACATCTTCTTAATGGTAGGATACAGAAGTGAATCATGGACTTGGAGTAAAGAGCTCAAAGGATAGAGAAGCAAACAAAACTACACACCTTTCAACAGTAAAACAAACCAAAAAAGTAAGGGTGATAAAGTATTTATTGCTGAAAAATTTAGTGATTGAAAAAGTCATAAAATCTAAATAAATCATAAAAGGTTTCAATTGAGGCATCAGATCAATGCACAAGAAATCATTCAAGAAAAATATGGCAAAATAGCCTTCAAATATAGCTGTTCCAGGACTGTAACAGTTATATTTGAAGCCTTTTTTTCCCCATATTTTTGTTGAATGATTTTCTTGTGAATGGTAGTTGTTATGAATGAGTATTTCCCCAAATTTTGGATGACTTTGTGAAACTGATACTTTGGTTGAAACCAATGAGAGACCTTTTTTCCATGATGTTCTACTTTCAGCAATTTTGCTTAAACCACTTAAATGATGATTGTCTTCTACAGATTTAAAAGAAAGATGGCTTTTTTTTTTCCTGACCTTTCACTGAAATGCTGAATGTCCCATTAAAGACCTGTAATGTTTGATTTCTTTCAAATGTAGACAGTGATATTTGAAAGAAATCTAAGACAAACTCTTGCAGCAGGCCAATAAATTGCATTACAAAACAATGGCCCTTGTATAGTATTTTATCAATTATATAATATAATTTCATCTTTTATGCAGACAAGAGTCCTGGGGAAGGCAATTTCCCTGGGTAAACAAGTTTCCTCAAATGTGGCTAAAAGCAAGTCTGGTTTCTATAACGCATGCATTTTTAGCCACATGAAAAAAAAAGACTGATTTAGCCGCATAATTTGGGGGCATTCCAGGGGCGGCAGGAGGCTTTTCCGGATGGGCTAGAGTTAGCTGCATAAGTTATGCCTCTTGACTTATGTGGCTAACTCTATTTGTACCTTAGGGCTGTCCTAGTTGGCCGGATATACTTATCCAGCTAACGTTAAGATAGCCAGGGACATTCAGTGGCACAGCCACACCATGGAATATCCCCATTAAGTTAGCTGGATAGTTATATCCTGCTAATTAAATTAGCCATTCCTCAGCTGAATATCAACCTCTTTAAGATTGGCTGGAAAGACATGATCCCAAATGAAAGAATGAATGAGATGAAGACAGGTGAAAGAACCGTGGTAGAAGACCCAGCCAAAAGGCAGAGATTATTTACTGATGATGGATTCAGAGGCTAATCCAATATTGGAAGTTCAGGATAGAGCAAAAGAAACAGAGGAAAGCAGAGAGCAGTCTAGTGCAAGGACATTTTTAAAAATGGTCAAGTTCTGGAAACACACGTGATAGCAAAAGAAAAGTGGAGCACAGAGAGAACTAGCAAAGATGACACTTGATGATGATGACAATGATGTTGATGGTATCTTGCACCATACTCAAAAATGGAATGAACTCAACAGTTGTGGTTGTATAAGAATAGAGAACTTGTGTGGTTTCAGAACTGTGCAGATAAGATTGCAACATATTTACTGATTTTCATCACTGTTCTGTCAGGTCTCACATTTTCAGATGAACAAACTTGGTATACTTAACAGCCTATTGCACAAATTACAGGTTGCACCCACTTTCTCTGACCCTCACAGCTAGGTGCAGGTAAAGTAAGTCCAGGTTAAAAGGAATTCAGTTTGCATTAAAGCACTATCTGGAAATCTTCATGTCTGCGAGAATTTGTTACAGAGCTGTAGCCAGGCAATTTACACCTATTGTCAAGTGAAAAAGCATGCCATCACTCTGTACACAAAACATGACATGAACTGAGGGACTCTGTTAAATATTTTAATAAAATGTAAAACATAATGCGGATATTATTTATTTATTTTACACGTTTGTAGTCTGCTAATTCGCAGATTTTAGTGGGTTACAAAAATTACATACATAATATAAAAATTACATACATAATATAAACACAGTAAAATACAAAACTGAAACAATAAATAGACTAAACAAAAATATTACATTAAAACTTAGGAAAACACATTAAAATCATAAACACAACAGGAAAAATTTGCTAATCACCAACCATAGCAAGGCATACTATTATCCCTTGCTATAATCCCTTGAAATAACTAGGTAGGGAAAGCTTTGGAGAAAAGATACATTTTTAACATCTTTCTAAAACATAATAGATTATATTCCAGTTTTAGTGGTTCTGGGAGTTTATTCCAAAGAGTGTAGCCTGTGATGCTGGAAATATGACAACATGACTCAGCTAAATGAATGGACTTGAGTATAGGGATCAGCAATAATCTATGTTCTGCTGAGCGCAAATAGCAAGGAGGTCAATAGAAAACTGGTTGTGGAAAAGAAGAAGCAACAAGGTCCTTAATGGCTTTAAGGATCAGAGTAAGTATTTTAAATTGGATCCACTGCTTCACTGGAAGCCAGTGGAATGTGGCCAGAAATGGGAAGATATGTGCATGTAATGGTATGCTAGAGCCCAAGAGGGCTGCTGAATTTTGGATAAGTTGTAGCATATGAATTGTGTTTTTTGGCAGTCTCAGATAAAGAGAATTACAGTAATCTAGTATATTAATGACCAATGCTTGAGTTACCAGATTAAAATATAAGAGACTTAAAAATGGCTTAATGGAGTAAAAAAGGCAGATTTTATGGAAAGAGAGCCCCTCACCAAAGATTGTATATAGGGATGTAAAGAAAGGTTAGAGTCAATCAGAATGCCCAGCTCTCTATCTTCGGACCTGATAAGAATAGTAAAAACACGGTGCTGTGCACACAGCTAGCACTGGGAAGGGGGTGGGAGACGCTGACTTGTCAGTGGCGCAACATTGGCGCTACCAAGGTCAGGGCATGTGAGACGGTGGTGCGGCCAATGACATGGCCCACACGCGCTGACATCAACTCCTCCCCCCCCACCGCCAAAGGGAGCATTCCCAGTCCCAGCTGCGGGACCCTCAGGCTACTGGCGGGGGCATGCAAAGGGGGGCTTGGAGGTGGGCCCAGCTCGGGGGTGTGGAATCATCTAGGGTGGCTCATTGGCCACCTCTGGCCCTGGGCTGTCTTGCTGGGTGGGTGCAGCCCCACGGAGGGAGGTATCTGACCAGGGCTCATTGCCCTGGTCCCTTTCTCTTCCTGTCCTCGGCACAGCTGCCTTGCTTGGGACAGTGACAGTACGCAGCACGTGATAAATAACATCAATGTGAGGGGGGCTGTCTGTTGCCAGGGCCCACTGGCCCCGGTGCGGCGGCAATCCAGATGCCCACACTTTTCCTGGGGCAGTCACCTTGCTTGGACGTGGCGGGTGACTGAGGCGCCCTGTGATTTCCTCCCGGGTGCTGAAGAGCCTTGCTTGGTTGCGGCAGGGCCAGTAGTGGAGGTGATGTGCTGCCTGCACAGGGGCGACCCTCGGATATTTTACCTATGTTATGGCTCAGGTACGAAGTTTGTAACACCATTTATTGTAATAAGGCTGCAGCCAATTTTAACCCACATCCGGTCTACCGAGTTTGTATTTGTATTGGGGCGGATTTTAAGAGCCCTGCTCGCGTAAATCCGCCCGGATTTACGCGAGCAGGGCCCTGCGCGCCGGTCCGCCTATTTTACATAGGCCTACCGGCGCGCGCAGAGCCCCGGGACTCGCGTAAGTCCCGGGGTTCTCCGAGGGGGGCGTGTCGGGGGCGGTCCCGGTGATCGCAGCGTTTTCTGGTCGTGTCGGCAGCGTTTTGGGGGCAGGTACGGGGGCGTGGCTACGGCCCGGGGCGTCCGGGGGCATGGCCGCGCCCTCCGTACCCGCCCCCAGGTCGCGGCCCGGCACGCAAGAGGCCCGCTGGAGCGCGGGGATTTACGCCTCCCTCCGGGAGGAGTAAATCCCCCGACAAAGGTAAGGTGGGGGCTTAGACAGGGCCGGGTGGGTGGGTTAGGTAGGGGAAGGGAGGGGAAGGTGAGGGGAGGGCAAAAGGAAGTTCCCTCCGAGGCCGCTCCGATTTCGGAGCGGCCTCGGAGGGAACGGGGGTAGGCTGCGCGGCTTGGCGCGCGCCGGCTATACAAAATCGATAGCCTTGCGCGCGCCGATCCAGGTTTTTAGCAGATACGCGCGGCTCCGCGCATATCTACTAAAATCCAGCGTACTTTTGTTTGCGCCTGGAGCGCAAACAAAAGTAGGCCTATTCGCGGAGTATGAAAATCCGCCCCATTATATGTAAGATATGTTATTGCGTCCTCCCCCCCTTCTTCATGGCGACAGGCAATCGCAGCTGCCCAGGTTATAGCATTAAATAACCAACTATCTGTGAAATTGTCTGGTTCCAAGCAAGAAAGTAGCAAAATCTCCTTACTAATATTCAGGACTAGATTATTATCAGAAAACCATCTGCAAATATGAGAAAAGCAACTGGAAAGCTTATCAACTCTAGCACTAAAGTAAGTCGTGATGGGTGGGGGGAAACTGTGTCCTCTGCAAACAGTTTAAAATTAATACCAAGCTGAGACAAAACAGTACAGAGAGGTAGCATGTAAATATTAAAAAGAACCAGGAAGAGAGATGAACCCTGAGGAACACCTGTATCTAACGGTAATGAACTAGATCCTAATAACTACTCAGTAGAAGCGATTTGACAGGAAAGAAGAACATAAGAACATATGAACTTGCCATGCTGGGTCAGACCAAGGGTCCATCAAGCCCAGCATCCTGTTTCCAACAGAGGCCAAACTAGGCCACAAGAACCTGGCAATTACCCAAACACTAAGAAGATCCCATGCTACTGATGCAATTAAAGCAGTGGCTATTCCCTAAGTAAACTTGATTATTAGCCATTAATGGACTTCTCCTCCAAGAACTTATCCAAACCTTTTTTGAACCCAGCTACACTAACTGCACTAACCACATCCTCTGGCTTGAAGTTGGTCTAAAAGAATAGAATGGATAAGTCTATAAAAAACGCTGCTGAAAGATCCAACAATACCAGAAGATATTTAAGTCCGGAATCAAATCCAGTCCAAACTGAATCAAAATTAGTTAAAAGAAGTGCTTCTGTATTATGGTGGGGTCAAAAACCATATTAAGAATATTATTGCCATCTAAGAATTCCTGTAGTTGGGTATAGACTAGCTTTTCAATGACCTTCAATAACATTGGTAGTGAAGAAATGGAATGATAATTATTAAAGTTTGAAGGATCAGTGCTTGATTTCTTAATGATAGGATGGACAACTTCAGACTTTAATATTGATAATATAGACAAGGAGGCATGTACTATAGAGTTAATATAGTCTCCTAGATCTGATCTCAATACTTTAATTAAAATAGTCAAACATGTAGTGGTGAGTATAGATTATCCTTCAATGAGGCCAAAAAAGAACAAATTTCTACTGTGGGAGGAAGGGAAAACTCACTCCAACTAGGACCCAGCAGAGATAGCAATGCAGGATCAATGGATTTTGTGGAAAAGGTTCCTGTCAGCTGCATTATTTTTGATGGAAAAAAAAAGTGCTAAGTCCTCATAGAAACTTGGGGGTCTCAGAACAAGAGAGCACCCCCCACCCCCCTTTTGGTGGTTGCAGTAAAGAGTGAACCACTCGGAAAAATTCATGAGGGTGGGAGATGGAAGCCAGGATATTAAGTGAAATATAATCTTGCTTAGCATAATCCATGGCATTTCTATAAGTAGGCACCATACCGGGGGCCAGTGGGCCCTGGCAACAGACAGCCCCCCTCACATTGATGTTATTTATCACGTGCTCCCCTGGTGCCAAAAAATGTGATGCTTAGACCTCTATATGGATTGTAGTAGTGGGTTCTCTTCTGGTATTTACCCTGTGGTCTGTATCACAAAGTCAGACTATGAAAATAATAAGACTCACTATATGTCTTATGTGAAATAATAAAAAGCTATATTTTTCTATATTATATTATATATATATATATATATATATATATATATATATACACACACACACAACAGGTGCTTATGAGAATACCTAAAACAAATAAAGCTAAATATATTATATAGATAGATAGATATATCAGCATAATAAGCAAAAGAAAATTTCCCAACTAATAGGGTATAATTATATACAAAAGCCTAGTGGAAGCTGTCACCTTTCCTGAAAAGTGTGTCTCCATGCCCCCCAGATAGGTGAATCAGGCAAGCAAGTTCTTCTTTGGAAACAGATCAGCACTGGAGATCCCCACCTTCAGTTTGTTGCAGGGAATCTGTCTGAAGTTTGAGGTGCTGGGGGTTTTATGCCCCTTGGCATAGGACATGTGCTGTCTGGACCTCTTTGTGTAGTCTTTCTTGAAATATTGCCAAACTACTGATAAGAAAAACTTTACTGCATATGCAGTCTAAAATATTGAACTTCTAGTCTTTTTTGTTCACCACTTATATTCACCATATTGTAGTCACTAGCTTTAAACCTAGCACATTCGATCCTGGGCAATTTCCAGGTGTGTTCTTGAAGCTTTGCAAACATCATGTTAGAAGGGAGTGCAGGGGTGGGTGGTAAGCTATGTAAGATGTGCTAGGCTGCTTCTCATATGTAGTACTGGGTGTCTGTGTTATCTTAGCAAAAATATGCAGCTCTCCCTATAATACTCAAGGAAAAGTGAGAGTCATGTAGAATGAAGCTTAAGACTGCATATAATCACTTTAACTATATGTGACAGTATTTTCTCCCCTTAAAATTACACACAAAATCACACACTAATACAGACCCTTAACCTCTACCCACCTGATTACTAGTAATTTAATTTCTACCTTGTTAAGCAGTAGGAGTTGAAAAGGGAGGTTATAACTTTAAGCCATGATGATGTCATGCCTTTATTGCTTTTATTGGGTTATATAATTTATTATATTAAACTAATTAAGTTCTAAATCTAATTAACAGCAAAGTAAACACCCTCTAGACCAGGCACATTGTGATTTACCACAAAATCTTCCAAAAACACACTTAGAACATTTATTGCAAACTTGCCATACCAAAACAATACTAACACTCAAGAGTCGCACAACACAATCTCACTGCGAGGCCTGTGGATCCTTTTAGCTAAAGACCTTTGCACAACAGGCTTCTCTCCCCACATGCCTGGCTCACCCACTGGCCAACTTTCTAAACATATTTCTTGCTTAGTCTTTCATTAGATTTCTCTGTTTGGCCCAAGTCCAACATGCCTTGTCAGCTGTATGCTGCTCCATCACAGCTAATTAGTTTTCTAACACAATCTCTTTTTTTAACTTTTTATGATTGTGATCAGCACTTACCCCGCTTTGGAGGATACACAGTGCTTGTATGTTGTCTGAAACAGCAAACCCTCTCTTCAATCCCTTTCCCCACCCTGCCATCTCTCTGTAAATATCATACCTGCCCCCCCCCCCCCCCAGGCTACAGGAGCAGTAGCCTCAGTGCAACCTTCTGGTAGAGGCACCTATGCCAAGATTATAGTGGCTATACAGTAGCCTTAGTTCTGATTTGTTCCCTCAAGCAAAGGTTTTGTCCTTAACTCTTATGGGAACTGGAGTGCTGCCTTACCTCTTATGCTTAGTGTTCACTACAAAGTTAGGTTTAGTGAAAACCTCATTAGGAAACAATCATATAACTGTATTCTTCAGTGTCTTGTTCTTTAGGAAATCAATGACTCATTCTATGAGAAGAGTGGAAACCAGAAGAAGACATCTAAAGTAATGGCTTTCTATGTCTTCTTTATTAGTGCTGACAAATTTTCCAGAGTTGACAAATCCATCAATAATTTGATGGTGTATGATAAATTCACTTTCCTCTTGGTTTGGGCTAGAATTACCTTAGCATAGCTCCAAAGAAAAGGTGGTGGTGGGAGTATGACAGAGAACATTAATGATGGGCAGTATGTTTTCTATGTATTGCTAGCAATAGACTTCTGATGCCAACATGTAATCAGTGGAAATACCATTTTCTTTTTCGTGGCAAACTTGGGTACCAAATGCATTTTTAAATCGTTTCGAGTGAGAGTAAGTTTGTTTTTGGTTACAAATATGTACTTCTTTGAAATCCCCAGAAACAATTACTCAGGGGCAGATTTAAACCTCTGTAACAGAGAACAAAAAAAAAATGTAGTATTGTCTCTCACCACCAAATATGATTCAAACTAATCACATTCGGAAGAGACGTGTTCAGGATATTAGCCCTTACTGCAGTTCTATTTATGTGCAAGGCTTCCCAATCCTGTTCTAGGGACCTGACAGCCTGCTGCTTTTTCAGGATAGCCACAATGAATGAATATATATATATATAAATAAATAAATTAAATAATTAATTAAATGTATAATCCACCAATTCACAGATCTCAGCAGATGAGGTAAATTTGACCACACTAGAAACTCAGTATATGCAAAATTTCTCTCATGTATGTTCATTATGGATATCCTGAAAACCCAACTGGCTGAAAGGTTCCCTGGACTGGTTGGGAAAGCCCCAAATTAGAATGAATATAGCAGTTCCAGGAGGGCAATTTTCAAAGCATTTTTACAGGTACAATGGCCTAACTAAAATTATCCTTCAATATAGCTAAAAGCATGTGCAAGATCCACAAAGCACAAATCAGTCATTTTTTGGGACCAAAATGATAAAGGTGATGAAAAGATTCTCCTATGAGGAAAGGCTAAAGCGGTTAGGACTCTTCAGCTTGGAGAAAGATAGCTTAGAGGAGATATGATAGAGGACTATAAAATCATGAGGGGAGTGGAACAAGTAAAAGTGAATTGGTAATTTACTCTTGCAGTGAGTACAAAGACTAGGGGGACACACAATGAAGTTACTAGGTGATATATTTAAAACAAATAAGAGAAAATATTTTTACTCAATTGGAATTCATTGCCAGAGGATATGGTAAAAGCTGTTAGTGTAGTTGGATTTAATAAAGGTTTGAACAAGTTCTTAGAAGAAAAGTTTATAAAACATTATTAAGGTAGACTTGGGGAAATCCACTGCTTTTCCCTGGGATAAACAGCATGGAATCTATTGATCTTTTGGGATCTTGCCAGGTACTTGTGGCCTTGATTGGCCACTACTTGAAACAGAATACTGACCTATGGTCTAACCCAGTATGACTTATCTTATGATCTTGGCTGTAGTTATAGGGAAAACCTTAGCGAATCAGGCCCTAATGCTTGGTCACTCATACTAAAAAATGCATATTTATACTGCTCTTTCAGGACATTTTATGCTGGATTATTCTACTTCCTTCTTAGGCTGTTCTCTCAGACACCCAAAATTGTGTCTTATGACTTGTAATTAAAGGCTTTATTTAGTAAACATTTTTGCATTAGTCCGTTAACAATAATGTGGACTAATGCACTAAAGTGTGAACTATATTGTACATTATAATGTGTTTAACACATGTTAATGCTTGCATTAATACTTATGCACTTCATTACAATAGTTCCATAGATAGTACTGGTATGGAGAAAAATCAGGTTCCAAAAGGAGAAATACAATTAAAATCAGTTTGGCCTTCTACATATTTCCCACCTATGCAGGCTCAGCACCACCCAGTGTGGATAAACCATTTAATTGCACAGGTCGGCACGCCCAAGGGGTGGTGTTGAGAGCATGGACAGGCCCATGTGGCCACTGGTGGACCAGATCTCACTAGTGGCAGAAGAAGCTGAAGGCCCACGTGACTGCCTATGGACCCCCATCCCACTGGTGGCAGAAGCAGGAAGACCACACTGCCACTCCATAGCAGAAGAGGAAGCCCGTCCTGCATCTCCTCATGTGCTGGCCCTGTGGTATTCAACATTCGCAGTACTAACACTTTCTCTATGCTCATCTCGTGCATCACCATTGTGTGTGTGTGTGTGTGTTGTGTGTGTGAGTGAGTGAGAGAGAGAATGGGAGCTTGACATGGTTGTGTGCATGTGAAAAAGAGGGACAGAGAAAGGAAGCTGCCTGGGTTGTGTGTGTAGAGAGAATAGGGCTGCAGATGGATTCCAACTTGCTAGCAGCCGAATTGAAGAGGAAGGCCAGGAGCTGCTGGGAGATCCTAACCAAAGAAGGGCTGGAAATGCTTAGATGTGTGAACCTGCATGTCTATATACACATATAAGAAAGAAAAGATAATGTTTTTTGCCCCCAATTTCCAATAATCCATGACAATCTCAAGGTGATTTGAAATCAAAAGTTCCCAGTTATGGAACATGTGAATTTTTAAAATCTTTTTTAGCTTTATTTTTTGGGTATTTGATGTCTGCTGTTTTGAAATATTTTATGTTTGGGACACCAAAAAAATTATATATGTTTTTAATTATTCAATGTTTTATTTTTTGGCCGTTTTTGAAATATTAGTTCATTTTTATTGTTATGATTATGTATTTATTATATTTCTTGATTTTATTTGATGTTTGAGGAGTGGTGATGGTTCTGTTTTCTTCATTGTTGTACTGCAGAGAGAGTCTGGCTTCTTGTGGTTTCCAGTTCATGTTTTGTCTGCACGTTTGTATTTGGATGTTCAATTCTTTTTTGTTGAGGGTCTGTTGATGTTCTGTATTTGTGACTAAGATGAGGTGTTACCCTCATAAATGTATTAGGAGGATCAAGCCCACACACAACACACATTACAATAGGCCTAATACCATATGGGTTCCAAGTTTTTTGTTTTTTTTTTTTGCAGGGATTTCTGGTTGGCAACATAACAATACATGTACTTAAAATGTAAGTAAAATGCTTAGATTAGAATACTGTACTTTGATATTTTTCATGTAAAAAGTTGTCATAAATGCATAACAACTGTATGTGTGGAGTGGACTGGGGGTGGTTGGGGGAGGGGGTGTGTTGTGCAAGGTTATAGAGTTCACCTAGGTCTCCTAATACCCTTGGCTCTGGCCATGGATTCTGGGGCAGGGAGCGAAGATCCAGGGGCTGAGAGAGGTGTCAGTTTTTACAGTATATATCGCTGGAGGGCGCTGGGGTTTATTTTGTGGGCTCTGAAAGATACTGGTGTGTGTGTGTGTGTGTGTGTGTGTAGGGGGGGGGGGGGGACACTAAAAAGTAATTTTTCGCACAGGGCAGCAAAAACACTAGCACCGGCCCTGTGTGCTTTGTAGCACATTCTGACCGCTCTGTGGCTAAAAGTAAGTGCACTGTGTATTAGTGCATGTCATTTTAGCCACTGCTACATGTCTATTTTTCCGACAGAAAAAAATCAGCAGAACCAGAGGTCACGAGCTGAGGCTCCAAGGAGGAAAACTAAGAACTGAAGAATATGTCTGATTAAGACAACCAAAAATACCCAGATGCCTCTGCTGTACTGTGGCCTGTCAGAGGTGAATGAACTCTGAGTGCTTTTCTGAGAATGACTTGCAGAATGTCCCTGAGCAGGTATACTACTGGCACCAACAGGAAGAATGGCAACATTTACTTCATAATACAGGGAAGCTGGGTCCAGGCTGCAGGCTTTTGTCTTGCAGATGCCTATCTCAACGGACAGGAACCAGGTAAAAAGAAGATGCCTTTGAGGTTACAGCTTTAAATTAAATCCTGGTGCCAACCGACGGAATTCAAGCCTAGCTTCTATTCAAGACTAAGACTGCTATCTGTTTACACAACAAAGAAGAACAAAAGGATACTAGAAAGAACACAGTGCATCAAAGCCAGGGTGATAAAGGAACTTTTATCATGGAAGGGTAGTTTCAGGGGAGACTAGTAAAGAATGATTTTTACAACTGAATGGAGGATGTCCTCACAAGCATTTCCTATACATAATAGATTGTCATGACAACAGCATAATGTATCTTTGTAAAGAAGTCTTTGGGCAGTCACGTCATTCATTCTGGAAACTTCGGTTGTGCTGTATTTTGATTATATAAGTCAGGGCATGTCATATATTCATTGAGATGCTAGTTATTACAGATAGAGGGCATATCGCATCCCACAGGAACACTTGTCTTTTAAGAAGCCAAATAAATTGAATTTGAAAATCTCTTGCTGAGTAAAAAGTGTTCTTGTTGCCCTGGCTTTGAGTCTAGAAATTATACAGAACCAATGTCAGGAAGTATTTCTTCACGGAGAGAGTGGTGGATGCCTGGAATGCCCTTCCAGAGGAAGTGGTGAAGTCCAAAACTGTGAAGCACTTCAAAGGGGCATGGGATAAACATTGTGGATCCATCAGGTCCAGAGGACACGTATAAAATAGCAGGTAGCAAAACACTGCACGGAGCGGCAGTAGCCACAGAGGCATTCACGGAGCGGGATGCCAGTGGCCAGTGGTAGGTGTTCCACCTTCATGGAGCAGAAGGATGGAGGGCTGTCATCTTCCAATTAAATTAAAAAAAACCCAAAAAAACAGGGATGGGATCCATCAGGTCTAGAGGACGCATATAAAGAGCAGGTAGTAAAACACTGCTCGGAGCAGCAGTAGCCACAGAGGCATTCACGGAGCGGGATGCCAGTGGCCAGTGGTAGGTGTCCACCTTCACAGAGCGGAAGGATGAAGGGCAGCCATCTCCCAATTAAAAAAAAAAAGAAAAAGAAAATAACAGGGATGGGTTCATGGGCTTTAGGTATTACCAATTATTAGGCTTTTCTATATTTGATGATAGTTAATGTGACTTTCAAGGCATACTTCACTTTCAATGCATATCCAGCATAGCTCCCTGCTTCAACGACAGGGGAGAAGAAAAACTAATACTTCACACACATCCAGCATTGCCCTCTGCTTCATGGCAGAGAGCTATGCTGCCGCTTACCCAACTAATCAAACTTAATATTTCACTTGGAAGCAGCTCCATCACTGCTCTCTACATTAATAGTGGGGGTGAAAGGGAATTAGAACATAAGGTTACTAAGAGCCAAGAGAAACAGATAAGTATGAGAAAAAATAAGTGTGAAGCTTGCTGGGCAGACTGGATGGACCGACTGGTCTTCTTCTGCCGTCATTTCTATGTTTCTATTTGCTGTTATATCGTGGGTACACGTTTCGCTGATGGGAAAGGTACACACATATTCACTGTGAGCCTGAGAGACAATTCAGCCTGGAGATAGGAGACTAGGGCTTCAAGTCTACACCCATACCTACCTGTTTTGCCTATCATTTTCTGAGAGGCCCTTCCACTAGTTTTAAATGAAGCCCATAAAATCTTTTTAAACTACAAAGAGAAACGTATAGAGTATTCTGTCCCCCTCAGGAGAGTGAAAGCCTCTGGTTTGCTGAAAAGCAGCCAGTCACAACTTTTTTTTTTTCCACATTCATGAATCCCTGAGCAATAAATCACAATAATAGATGCTGTGCTTAATAATAAATTAGATGCAATGCTGTGCGCAGCAAGCTGCAGCTTGCTTACAGTCCACTTATACATTTGCATACTCCGATGACTTAGAAACCAGGCGACATAGATTGGAGCAGGGGTTCCCAACCTTTCAGGGGACATGGAGACCCCTTTTCAGCCTAAAACATTTTTGCAGCCCCTCCCCTCCCCCAATGCACTTCTCTAATTTTTGCATGACATAAAAGAAATAAATGATAGCAACTCCAGAATCATCCAAAATGTATAAAACTTAGTACCAAATAGTGCTTACTGACCTAAACTGAACACATAGGGAGGGAAATTTCCAAAGGTACTTAAAAATTGCTCTCATAACTAAAGGTTGAAATCAACAGTGGCCTCCACCTCCCACTCCTGCTGCAATGGGGAAAAGGAAGCAAGAAGAAAAAAGTTCCAGCTTGGCAGAAAATCAGCACCGTTACCTGCAATCTAATTTTCAAAGGGAAACTGCCCATGGAGTTTTCTTTTGATAACGCAGGCCATCAGGTGCAAAGTACATGGGTGAAAGCGTGTACAAGGATTTCAAAATTAAATCACTGCATGTACTTCCCTCCCCCCCCAACCCCCAACCTAGCCCTGTTCTTTTATTCCCCTGCAGGCAAGTCTGCTGCTGTACCCTCTGAGGCAGGGAGTAGTCATTTTCAAACAGCCTTTTTATGAGGGTGAACAAGTATATATCCACATAAAAAGTTTCAAAATTTACCCTCCCTGGAAAATGACCCCCTTTTAGCCTGTTTTTCTTTTAAACTTTATTCTTTTCTTTTATGATTCTTACAAACACATATAGAAAATGATAGTCAAAAAATAATTTAGATTTTAGAAAAAGTAAAAGTCTCCCTTTTCAAAGAGAAGAAAGCTTTTGAGATTACCATGTGTTTGTGTGGTCCCCTATATAACTTTTGTGTGTAATGTTGCATCCACACCTGGCTGTTTTCTCTTCTTCTCTCCTTGATCTCCAGCAGTCATCTCACCTTTCTCCCTCCTGGAATGAGGTGGCCCTCTATCCCTCCCTCTTGATGTCTTTGAACTTCAGGTGGCTTGTTTCTCATCAGACCATATCAAGATGATATACATAATGTCCTTATTGGATGGCCTGACCTGAGCCTCTCCTGTATATGAACAAGATGCTCCACTTCTTGGGAGTTATGACATTTTTGTATGACAATTTTGACTAATTTTTGATAAGCTTGGTTATGTCGCATCCGCAGCCACAGATTTGCTACATATTCACCAAGGAATCCACACTGTGGGTGACTATGTTGTAGAATTTCATACTCTAGCTTGCGAGCTTGGCTGGGGTGAAGACAATCAAACAGCCATTTTTTTGCAAGGGCTAGCTGGCAGAATAAAAGACAAGCTGGCACTGTGATCTTCCATTCTCTCTGGAAGCACTTATTGCTCTGGCTATCCCCATGGATTTAAGGTTCCAGGAACAAACCCAGAAGAAGAGGACATCCCACTGACCTATCCATTTAGCTACTCCCTTCCAGCACTTCCCAAACCCGGAACAGATGATGGTTATTGCCTCCAAAGAACCCATGCAGTTGGATAGGTCTCGGCTTTCAGAGGAAGAGAAACTAAGGTGAAGATAACATAACCTCTGTGGCTATTGTGCTACACCAGTGGTTCTCAACCCTGTCCTGGGGACCCCCCAGCCAGTCAGGTTTTCAGGATATCCAAAATGAATATGCATGAGAGAAAATTTGCATACACTGCCTCCACAACATGCAAATTTTCTCTCATGCATATTCATTGTGGATATCCTGAAAACCCAACTGGCTGGGGGGGGTCCCCAGGACAGGGTTGAGAACCACTGTGCTACACAGAGGCTTTTTGTAGCTGCGGCCCTGAGAAGCTAGGAAGCCTTCTGAACAGGGGCTTAGAATTGAGTCACTCAGCCCCTTCCTCACAGCTGGTGGTACCTGTCTGTCTCACCTTTGGGAAGCACACTGTTCACACAGAGGCATTATTTGATTCCAGAGAGGGGGGCAATTTCATGCAGGACTCATTAGTACAGCTGGTCCACTACCACCTTAGCCACAGCTCACACCATTTCTTCAGTCTATGGCCACCTTACCCATCACCATGCAGATCAGATCACATCAGGAAAGAATCAGGTTCTATGTATTTCCTAAGGCAGTCAACCCTGTTATTCTTGGGTTGCCCTCCCTCAGACTCCACCAATCTTCTGCTGACTAGTCTACCACTGTGCGTACGGACATACCTGCACAATTACATACTCATCCTACCTCAGGCTTGCACGCGTACACGCACACAAACTCTAGGCTACAGCCCCACTGTGCACCCAAGCATGTGGAAAAAAAAGATACCTGCCATGAACTTAGCGTGTTTCACAGTGGCCTAGTAATCAACCACATAGCTGACAGAACCCGTGTCACAGGACCTAGGAGCGAACAATGCCAATCACCACTTTCCACTAACTTCGCAGAGGTGTGTGTGTGTGGGTGATTTGGTGCTGAGGGGGAGAAACAAACCTGTACAGAAAAGGGATCCCTATCACTTCCCTCCTTTCTTTTACCTGAGATCAGTCCTTCCCAGCTGAAAACACGACTGGGCAGCAATTACTGGGGAGAGGGAACAAGCCTTCGCCCCAGAGCTCTCCCTTGTCCTTAGATGATCTTTCTTTTTAGAGCCTAAATCTGGCCAGGGATTGAGGCTCAACCTCGCAACTGAGGGAGGGACTAGCCTGGTGTCACTTCAGGAGCTCAACCTCTTCTTTTTCCTTTTTTTTATTTACATGGGTAATCCCCACTACGAAGATGCATGTCTACCATCTGCTGGAGATGGAGAATACAGACAAGTTGATGTCAGGGCAGAGCGATATGTCAGCAATGCTGGTGAATCAGTTTTCTCTGTCTCTATCTGCTGGTAGGAGTGCATAACCCACCCTTATGGATGGGCCTGCCTAAGTGCAGAGGAACACACTTCTTTCTCTAGCATTTTGCATGTTTCAAGGGTCTTTGTTTGCTCCATGTCAGGGAAGGAAACCAATGCTATCTCTTAGCCATTTAGGCTGTTAAGAATTAAAACTTGTCGACCCCAAGCTCTACTTCAAACTCAATCAAGACTCTCCTCAGAGGTAGAGAAAGATCTCTACCCTTGTTTACTATTGGGGAAAAGCCCAGTGTTACAAAGTACACACGGACTTTAGTACATACATCTTGCAGTTACTTAGGTAGCCTCCCTTTATAACAGTTTTCTAGGCATTTTGCAATGAGTGAGGTTGGGGTGGACCCTTGGACACTGTGGCAGCTAACCATGCCCATGGGGGGGGGGGGGGGGGAGGGGAGGGTGAAGTCCCATGAGGGACCACAGGTCAGGCTCAGCTTAGGACACACAAACACAGAGATTGATCTTTTATTAGACAATGTGGTGAAGCCACGAGAGGTGGCAGTAGTGAGTAGCAGAAGTAGCCCAGCTACCGGTACTTTCCACTACAGCACTGTTCCAGCAACACCTGCAGTAGCAGTGCTGTAGTGGAAAGAACTGAGAATAATGAGTACAGTGGAATATGCACAAAGCCCCAGTATGGAGAACCCCAGGATAGGGAGAGCAGGCCCTCAAGGAGCGATTACCTGATCCCTGAGAGGTTTGAAGGTAATGTACTCACACAGCGGTTCCACATAGGAGATGGCACTAGGGCTGGAATGGAGGCAGGCCCTTGAGGAGCAAGTACCTGGTTCCAGGGAACAGCTCTGAGGTGAAGATGGTAGTACTCACTGGTGTTGAAGATAGAGAATCCTTCCAGGCAGAAGAGAAGGTAGGAGCAGGCAGTGAGTCATGGGAACATGGGCCCTCGAGGAGCAAGTACCAGTTTCCTGATAGTGACCTGAAAAGCAAGTGAGGCCCCCGAGGAGCAGGTACCCCGTTAGCGTTGAGTCCAATGGAAGATTGAAGAGGCAGAGTAGCTGGGTATGGAAAGCGAATCCCATCCGTAAGATTCCCCCTTGCTAACTCAAAGGCTAGCAAACATCGTAGGCTTTAAATATCCGGATAGCATGATGTCATCACAGGGGGACGTCCTTGAGGTTCACACCAAGTAGGAAATAAGAGTGAGGGCTGCGCCGCGTGCTCACCCTAAGGTACCAGTGGAGCATGGTGGAAGGCAGCGCCCAAGCCGGTTCGAGGACGCCGGAGAGGATGGCAGGCAGAAGCCGCGGCAGCCAGGCGTCCATCCATAGGGAGAGGAGGTGCAAGGAAAGAAAGGGAGGTGGAGTGAAGCAGTCAGGAAGGGACGGTTGCAACAAAAACACATACATCCAAAGCACCCACATACATTTGCACCTATTTCTGTGGATATCAACACATGCATATTTGCAAAAAGGCACAAACAAAACTGACATTTCCTTTCAGTTAATATAAAAACCTGCTTTAACACATAATGCACTGAAGGCTTTTCTCCTTTTTTATACATTATACTGTATGGCCCTTTGTGCATTAAAATCCACTTTTATTGTAATCTGCTTTGAAACTATTCATGTTAAAAAGCAGAATACAAATATCAATAAATATGGCTGGCAGTTTTAACACTTTAGAATATTAAGCCTATGTTAAGTTATATAAGCAGTGTATCAATTACCTTAATGCTTATTATATATACACACACATAGACATTCACACATACATATACGAAACAAAAGGTCAAATGTGAAGTGGCTAAACTTTGAAAAGACTGTGCATATTAGTGACATCTGTTTATTAGGAGCTGAACCAAGACCATCAGATAAGTTACCAACTTGCTTTGAAATAGAAATGATTTTCTGTTATCATCAGTCTAAGCTGAATTTGAACTGGTGACCTTAAGATAAATGTTTCTGTAAACCTGCACCAATAGCTTGTGCCATTCAGTCCTCTCGGGGGAAGAAAAAAAAAAATCACAGTTTGGTCCTAATTGGCATCACTATTGACAGTCTCCATAGAGAAGCCAAAGATTGCAAAAGCAAAGGGATTGCATCGTCTTCAGATGAAGTCCCTCCAGAGCAGGGCTAAGGTGCAGTATAGAGCAATATTGCCCAAGCCTTTCTTGAAAGCACACCTAACCTGTCCGATTGTCATGATTAACACAATGAATATGTATAAGATTGATTTGCATACCCTGGATCTCCAATGTATGCAAACCTATTTCATACATATTCATTGTGGCAATCCTGAAAATCCGACTGGTTAGGTGTGCCTCCAAGAGAGGGTTGGGGGAAACATTGATGTAGGGAAGAAAGTAGAGGTACTGCCCATGTTGTATTTTTCTTCAATCTAAATCAGAGGTGGGAAAACTATGGCCCATATATCTTTTTTCCAGCCTGCATGCTCAGTCCGAAGGCTTGCTGTCTGGCTCATGATATGAGTCTCCTGGCAGTGCAAAAGAAAGATTAGACATGCTGCCCACATGAGCCCTCTCAGAAAAAAGTGCCTGCACATTGCAGCAAGTGAGGGAGGGATGGATGGGAAGAGAGCTAGAACTGCCGCTGTCAATTTGCTTATCCCTCTCCCTTTTACTCCCCCATTAGATGGAGTAGAAGCCCCTAGCACCTATTCAACTGACCCCTGGGAGGCGCAACATCCCCCATTGTGGCGTTCAAGCCAAAACATTTGACCATCCCTACTGGACTTTGATTTCTAGTTCCAATTTAGTACCTTTCATGGACAGAAATTTCATTGAAAAAAAATGCAAGTACACCAAAGGTATTTGAATAAAGACTAATGCAACTGCCTACTTAGCATATAGATAATTAGAGCTGTCATCATTTAGCTTTAACTTTAATTTGGTAAGACAGTTTGGTATTATACATTGATTGATTGATGGATGAAGAATGATTTAACATGACTGTATTTTGTTCCAAAGCAGCAAATCTTGTTTTGTAAGAAAGAGATACCCATTTCTTATTCTTTGCTATGGAGCATCATAGATGAAAATGCTTTGTAAAACAATTAAAAACCATAAGTCTTTGATTGGTAAGACTTCATGCCCTTCTGTGATAAGATCATGGTTTGAGCATGCTCACTGTTTGTCCTCTGCTCAGTTCCAAATGTCCTATGATGTAATCCAGGCGGTGTCTCCAAAAAGGCACGAGGCCAAAAAAAGGAGTACAGTGAAGTAGAAAATGTATTCTGCTACTCAATTTAGGTTGTGAATACTCCCGTTATCTGCCTTCAAGGCAGTCATCTCAGACAGTAACAATTAAGTGAAATGAGCATAATAATATGAATGTCATGAACTTTCTGGGATCAACTGGAAAGAGAGCATTCCAGTTTATGTTATATTTGTATACCACTTATCTTAGACAAAGTCCATCCAAAACAGTTCATAAAATAAAAAACAAAAATAATACATTTGAAATACAATAGCAAAATTCAATTCAAATAGTAAAGTTTATTTAGATCAGGGATGATGAACCCAAGAAGTATTTAAGAGATACCTTTTTATCTAGATAATGAAGTGTGGGTATCCCGAAATCCAGGTGTGTGTGGGTGACACTAGAGGATAAAAATGGTTATCCCTGACTTGGCTCCATAGTGAATAAGGCAGCTATGCTTTAACTTTCAAAGGCTTCAAAAGAGGCCAGCCCATGCCCAACCACAGAAGTAATGCATGCAGGAGCCTGAGGAAGAGAAGATGGCTGCTATTTGGGTAAGTAATGGTGCATAGTTACCCAGGCATACTGTCAGGAAAAAGCAAATCAGATACCCCTCTGTTTTAGCTTATTTCTTAACTATGGATATGCAATTTATATCCAATACACTCACTTCCTTATTTCTGGCTAATGTAAATTTTTTTTTTTTTTTTTTTTTTACTTGCAATCAATTCTGCATCTCTCTCTTCATGTATCCATTACTTATTTATTGTCTTGTTATTCAGCCTACCTTTAGGAAAAGAATCACTTTTTTTTTTTTTTTAATATAAAGAGGCTGAAGGATATAAATATGTATACCCCAGAGGAGAGGAAGTGCAGGGATGATATGAAACTGGCCTTCACATACCCGACAGGTATTAATTATGTACAATCTTCCAACCTTTTCCATCCGAAAGGAAACTGTAGAACTAGGGTGTCATAATATGAAACTCCAAGGGAAATGACTCAGAACCAATATCAGGCAATATTTCTTCATAGAGAGGGTGGTAGGTGGCTGGAATGCCCTCCCAAAAGAGGTGGAAAAGACGAGAACAGCAAATGAATTAAAAAAGACATGGGACAAACACTGAGGATCCCTAAAGGCTTGAGGCTGGAAGTGAAGAAAAGGGGTAGTATTAACATTTCTGCATGGGGGCAACCTGCACAGAGCGGCAGTTATTACCATAAGCAAACTGTTGGGCAGACTGGATGGATCATTTGGTCTTTATCTGCTGTCATTACTATGTTATATATTACATGGAGAACATCAAAGGGAAATAGGCAAACCCTTTCAATACTTATCACCTCAAACTATCAGAAACCAAAAATTTTAAAGGACATATTTTTAAACAGAATCAATTAAAAAATTAAATATTTAACTCCTAAAAGGATTTGAAAAAAACAAAACACCTCTTATACGTATTCCCAAATACACATCCACTTATAAACTGGTAAGAAACCTATCCTGACAAAATGTAAGAGATACCCACTGGGCACTACAAGGTAAGAACATAAGAACTTGCCATACTGGGTCAGACCGAGGGTCCATCAAGCCCAGCATCCTGTTTCCAACAGTGGCCAATCCAGGCCATAAGAACCTGGCAAGATCTCAAACAGAAAATAGATCCCATGCTGCTATAAAGCAAGACAGTAGTAATTTAATAGAAAAAAAATTACTTAAAAAGTATGGAGCCTTACTTTATAACCACTAAGTAAACCTGCTTTATCAAAGAGCTACTTTTTGGTCCAATTTTTCTAGCATGGTTAGGGTTCTGCATTTTTGGGATCTTCCCTTTGCTTTTACTCCACTTTTTTGTGGGTTATGGCTCAGGAGTTTATATTGGAGCATGTGCACAAGATCATTCCTCCCCAGGGATTTATCAAGGTGGTCTTTCTGCATCCCTGGTAGACTGATCAAGGAGTTGGAGTACATAAAAATTTTCCATACTGGATCAGACCATAGGTCCATCAAGCCCAGTAACCTTTTCCTACAGTGGCCAATCCAGGTCACAAGTACCTGGCAGGGTCCCAAAGGATAGACAAGATTCTATACTGCTTATCTCAGCAATAAGTAGTGGATTTCTGCAACTCCACCTTCATAAAGGTTTATATACTTTTCCTCCAAATCTTTAGATGAAGCTGCACTAAAATCTTTCACCACATCCTCTGGCAACAAATTCCAGAGCTTAATTATGTATTGAGTAAAATAATATTTTCTTATTAGTTTTAAATGTACAACTTTTTTTTTTATTTTAGTAACTTCACTGTACTTTTTGAAACAGTAAATGAGCAAATCACATTTACTCGCTCCACTCCACTTATTTTTAGAGACCTCTCTCATATCTCCTCCCCTCAGTCATCTCTTCTCCAAGCTGAAGAGTCCTAACCCTTTTTTTCCCTTTCCTCATAGGGGAATCACATCCCCCTTTATCATTTTGGTCACCCTTCTCTGTATCTTTTTTGAGATGTGGTGACCAGAATTACATACAACACTCTAAATGAGGTTGCCTAGCATTCTATTTGCGTTCTTGGTTGCTGCTGCACATTGAGCAGATTTCAATGTGGCTCTAACACTGTTACCTCACACTAAATAATGTGTTCCATGAAGGATTGATTTATTTATTTAAAATCTTTTCTATACCGTTAAGTTATATACCATCACAACAGTTTACAAAAAGGCACAAATTGAAATGCTCAGTAAAGAACTGGGTAATACGTGTATAATGGTGCCAAAAGGTTTTGGTAACATCAAAATTCAAAATAAAGACTATTTGAGTGACTTTCATAAATCGTGTCCTTTTTAAAGGTGTGCTGTATACTATTAATTAAAATTAAAATTGAGTGCTGGTTGTTGGAGCATTAATGCCAGTTTTATTTCTCAACTTACTCTCCATTTGCTTTGTAGAACGCTTGTTTAAAAAGCCAGGTTTTTAAGCTACCTTTGAATAGTTTGTAATAGCTCTGTAATCTTATTTCAAGGGGCATATTATTCCATAGTAATGGTCCTGCCAGGGCCAGTGCTCGATCCCTCACTTGTGTAGGTCTAAAATAGTTTCCCCTGTAGTTCTTTCTTGTACCAGTTGCTTCATGAAGTATTCATTTATTTAATCTAGGCACTTTATGTTTCAAGCATGTCCTGATGACATTCAGCCAGTCAATACTGCTGTAATTGAAATCACCCATTATTACTGTGCTCTTGATTTTGTTAGCTTCCCTAATTTTTTTAAGCATTTTGTCTGTTCATTCTGGCCAGATGGACAGTAATAAAGCTCCACTGCTATTTTATTCCCCTTTTCACCTGAACTTTCTATCCATAAAGATTCAACATTGCATTTTGTTTCCTGCAAAACTTTTATCCTGTTTGACTCAATGCTCTATATAGTGCCACCCCTCCACCAATTATCTATCCCATCATTTCAATATAATTTGTATCAGTGTCCCACTGGTTATCCTTCTTTCAGCACGTCTCTGAGATGCCAATTATATCTAGCTCATCATTCAGTATTATATACTCTTCACTCTCCCATCTTATTTTTTAGACTTCTAGCATTTGTATACAGACATTTCAAAGCATGGGTTTTTTTTTTTTTGTATTAACAACCTCAGTTGAGAGGGGTAATCTGGAATCTTTCTGCTCTTTACTTAAAGGGACCTGGCCCACTTTAACATTTATTGCAATCTCTCTATTGGGATGCTCTAGCTTTTCTGCTCTGTTAGTATCCTTTAAAAATACATCATTCCAAACCATGTGCTTCTGAGTGACTGCCAGCTTTCCCCATCATCTAGTTTAAAAGCTGTGCTATCTTCTTTTTAAAGGTTAGTATAGCAGCCTAATTCCACTCTAGTTGTGTAGCCCATGATTTTGGAAAAAGCCCCCCTCTCTCTACCCCAAAATGATGCCCAGGTCCTAAAATACCTAAACTCCTCTTTCCTGCATCATCATCTTATCCATGCATTAAGACTCTGAAGCTCTGCCTGCCTCTGGGGTCCTGCATGTGGAATGGAGAGCATTTCTGTGAATGCTACCCTGGAGGTTCTGGATTTCAACTTCCTAAATTTGACTTTCAGAACCTCCTTCCTGCACATTCCAATGTCATTAGTATTCACATGTACCATGACAGCTGGCTCCTCCCCCAGCATAATGTAAATACTATCCATGTGACATGTATGGTCTGCCACCTTTGCACCAAGCAGGCAAGTTACCAAGGATCCTCACATCCACCAGCCACCCAGCTATCTACACTACTAATAAAACAAATCACCAACTACGACAGTCCTAATCCTTCCTTCCTGGGCAAGTGCTCCTGGAGACACATCCTCTGTGCAAAATGATACACCAACACCTTGAGGGCAGGTCCTAGCTTCAGGATTGCTTCCCGTCTCAACAAGGTGATGCTCTCCTTCCAGATAATCCTTCTCTTTCAAGGCAGCACAGGAGCTGCCAGACATGAGGTGAGAATGTTCTACTAGGTCCCTGAAAGTTTCCTCTATGTGCCTCGCTATTGCACTTAGCTTTTCCAGGTCTGCCACGCTACCTTTCAGAGATCGGACTCATTCTCTAAGGGCTGGGAACTTATACACATACATCTCTCCAACTGGGAGATAATCATACTCAGTGCAAAAGACTAAACAGTTTTTTCTGAAAGGACAGGCTCCAGTTTAACCAGAGTGGAACCAGGCTGCTAGCACTATCCTTTAAAAAGGAGATAGAGGAGCTTTTAAACTAGGACAAGGGGGAAAGCTGACAGTTGCTCAACAGTGCATGGTTTGGAGAGAGTATCTTCAAAAGATACCAATGAAACAGGAGAGTTAGGGCATCCCAACAGAGTTTCCAATAAAAAGCAAAAATAGTCCATGACCCCATAAGTGAATAATCACTTGAGCTAAAAAGTTACAAAATTATCTGTTAACAGAAAAGCAGGTTGTTAATACAAACAAAAACCATGAAATGTCTGTATGCCAATGCCAGAAGTCTACGGAGTAAGATGGGAGTGTATAGCAGTGAATGAGAGACATAGCTGGAAGGAAGATAATCAATGGGACAATGAAATACCTGGGTACAAATTATATCGCAATGATAGGGAGGATCAACTTGGGGGGGGGGGGGGGGGGGGGGGGAGGGATGGACGCTTTATGTCCAAGATGACATACAGCCCAACAGGATAAAGATCCTGAAAGAGATTAAATGCACAGTAGAATCTTTATGGGTAGAAATCCCATGTGTGTTGACAGGGAGTATAACAATAGGAGTATATTACTATCCACCTGGCCAAAATAAGACAGATATTGAAATGCTAAGCGAAATTAGGGAAGATAACTAATTTGGCAGTGCAGAGAATGGAAGATTTCAATTACCCCAATATTGACTGGGTAAATGTAACTTCAGGACATGCTAGAAAGATAAAGTTCCTGGATGGAATACATGACCGCTTCATGGAAAATTTTTAGATCTAATTCTTAGTGGAATGCAGTATTTGGGGCGACTTGGCAATAGTGATCGTAACATGATTAAATTTGAATTAATGACTGTAAGAGACAATAAGTAAATCTACAGCTCTAGCACTAATCTTTCAAAAGGAAAACTTCGATAAAATGAGGAAAATATTTAGAAAAAAAAAAACCTGAAAGGTGCAGCTACACAGGTTAAGAGTATACAACAGGTATAGTCATTGTTAAAAATACCATCTCAGAAGCAGTCTAGATGTATTCCATGCATTAAGAAAGATGGAAAGAAGGTGAAAACAATTACCAGCATGGTTAAAAGGCGAGGTGAAAGAGGCTATTTTAACCAAAATAATTTTTTTTCAAAAACTGGAAGGATCCATCTGAGGAAAATAGGAAAAAAACAAACATTGACATGGTAAATGTAAAACATTGATAAGACAGGCTAAGAGAGAATTTGAAAAGAAGATGGCTGCAGAGGCAAAAACTTATAATAAAAACTTCTTAAAATATATCCAAAGCACGAAGTCAGTAAGGGAATTGGTTCTGCCTTTAGATGATTGAGAGGTTAAAGGGGCATTTAGGGAAGATAAGATCATTGCAGAAAGACTAAATTCATTTTTTGCTTTGGTGTTTACTGAGAATTTTGGGGAGATACCCGTTCTGAGGTGGTTCTCAGGGGTGATGATTTGGATGAACTGAACCAAATCACAGTGAACCCAGATGATGTGGTAGGCCAGATTGACAGACTGAAGTGTAGCAAATCACCTGGACAGGAGTGTTTCAAAGATTTAGAGCTACATGTGATATCTATACAGTCATCCTCATAGGACTTGAAGATTTTCTCTGAGAGACTGCATTTTACATTTTTTCGATAATGTTTTATGACAGACATATGGGATTAAAATCACCATTAAATCCGCAGGAAAACAGTTTCATGCATCCCCTCTCTGTAAAGGAGTATTTCCTTAGATTATTCCTGAGTGCACCTCCTTTCACCTTCATCACGACTCCTCATTGAATGGCTCGGGAGATGATGTGTACACAATCACAGGAAATACATGAGCAATTTTTTTTTTTTTTTTTTTAGTTTTAGCAAAAATGCTAAAATGGGGAAGTATTCCATATATATAGAAACATAGAAATGACGGCAGAAGAAGACCAACCGGTCCATCCAGTCTGCCCAGCAAGCTTCACACATTTGTTCTCATACTTAACTGTTTCTCTTGGCTCTTAGTAACCTTATGTTCTAATTCCCTTTTCACCCCCACCATTAATGTAGAGAGCAGTGCTGGAGCTGCTTCCAAGTGAAATATTAAGTTTGATTAGTTGGGTAAGTGGCAGCATAGCTCTCTGCCATGAAGCAGAGGGCAATGCTGGAAATGTGTGAAGTATCAGTTTTTCTTTTCCCCTGTCATTGAAGCAAGGAGTCATGCCGGACATGCACCGAAAGTGAAGAATGCCTTGAAAGTCACATTAACTATCATCAAATATTGAAAAGCCTAATAATTGGTAATACCTATAAGCCCATGAACCCATCCCTGTTTTTTTTTCTTTTTTTCTTTTCTTTTTTTAATTGGGAGATGGATGCCCTTCATCCTTCTACTCTGTGAAGGTGGACACCTACCACCGGCCACTGGCATCCCGCTCCGTTAATGCCTCTGTGGCTACTGCCGCTCCATGCAGTGTTTTACTACCTGCTCTTTATATGCGTCCTCTAGAACTGATGGATCCCATCCCTGGGTTTTTTTTATTATTTATTTAATTGGGAGATGACAGCCCTCCATCCTTCCGCTCCGTGAAGGTGGACACCTACCACTGGCCACTGGCATCCCGCTCCGTGAATGCCTCTGTGGCTACTGCCGCTCTGTGCAGTATTTTACTACCTGCTCTTTATATGGACACCTACCACTGGCCACTGGCATCCCGCTCCGTGAATGCCTCTGTGGCTACTGCCGCTCCGTGCAGTATTTTACTACCTGCTCTTTATATGTGTCCTCTAGACCTGATGGATCCCATCCCTGTTTTGTTTTTTGTTTTTGTTTTTTATTTAATTGGGAGATGACAGCCCTACATCCTTCCGCTCCATGAAGGTGGACACCTACCACTGGCCACTGGCATCCCGCTCCGTGAATGCCTCTGTGGCTACTGCCGCTCCGTGCAGTATTTTACTACCTGCTCTTTATATGCGTCCTCTGGACCTGATGGATCCACAATATTTATCCCATGCCCCTTTGAAGTGCTTCACAGTTTTGGACTTCACCACTTCCTCCGGAAGGGCATTCCAGGCATCCACCACTCTCTCCGTGAAGAAATTCTTCCTGACATTGGTTCTTAGTCTTCCTCCTTGGAGCCTCAGCTCGTGACCTCTGGTTCTGCTGATTTTTTTCTGTTGGAAAAGGTTTGTCATTGTCTTTGGATCGTTAAAGTTTTTCAAGTATCTGAAAGTTTGAATCATATCACCCCTGCTCCTCCTTTCCTCCAGGGTGTACATATTTAGATTCTTCAATCTCTCCTCGTATGTCAACCGATGAAGACCCTCCACCTTCCTGGTCGCCCTTCTCTGTACCGCCTCCAACTTGTCCTTGTCTCTTTGTAGATACGGTCTCCAGAACTGAACACAGTACTCCAGGTGAGGCCTCACCAAGGACCTGTACAAGGGGATTATCACTTCCCTTTTCTTACTCGATATTCCTCTCTCTATGCATCCCAGCATTCTTCTGGCTTTTGCAATCGCCTTGTCGCATTGTTTCGCCGACTTCATATCATTAGACACTATCACCCCAAGGTCTCTCTCCTGCTCCGTGCACATCAGCCTTTCCCCCCCCATCGAATACAGTTCATTCGGATTTCCACTCCCCAAATGCATGACTTTGCACTTCTTGGCATTGAATTTCAGCTGCCATATCTTCGACCACTCTTCCAGCTTCCTTAAATCCCGTCTCATTCTCTCCACTCCTTCCGGCGTGTCCACTCTGTTGCAGATCTTAGTGTCGTCCGCAAAAAGACAAACCTTACCTTCTATCCCGTTTAAAAAATGTTTTCATGTGAATTTTAATTGGATTGCATATGTACATATGAATTTTTTCATTACATTTGAATTATGTATCTCCTATTAAATAAAAAAATTTCAAAAACTTTAGAAGTAACTAATAATAAATTTAGCTCTGGGGTACATGATAGAAATAGCTCAGAGTAAGTCAAGAATCTGTTTTTACACTTCAGTTATAACACTCTTTGCTATATTGCAGCTGCCTTAGCAGAAAGCCAACATTTTCTTCAAATGTTTTCTGTCCCTTACCATATTTCTTCTAGAGACATGAACCACAAAGGATAAACTGTTCTCTTCTAATGCATCATTAAAATTACAACTTTGATTTTTTCACAGCTGTCTATCACTTGTCTGTTTCCTTCTGCTCAATGGGACCACACAAGCAGGTGGCAATTTTACCCAGCATTTCAATCACAAGGGGAAAGCAGCTAATTTGTCAATTGAGATGGTATACCTGTCTTCTTGAATATACCATGTGAAATGTCAAGTCAATACTATAGGTCCTATCTTGCAAATTATCAAAATGTAGACACAACTCACCGATTAGAACTGAAATTGGGAAGTATTTATTTTGCATTATTATTATTATTGTTCGTTATTGCTCTAAATTTGCCAGCATATAAAATAGACAATTCATCTACAACGGGAGTCTTTTTGTAAAGAGTGTAATTTTAGATTGATACTCAAAAGGATGTGTCTGAGTAACTTTTTGAGTTACCTGGGCAAACCCCAAGTTTTAACTTTCCCACCTCACTGAGCAGAAACATTTTAGCCGGGTACGTCGTTACCCAATTAAAATTTAACAATATAAAGGTGGTGGTAGAAGAGTACTCTGGGGGCAGGACGTAAGTTTGTTGACTAGTCCTGATATTCAGTATTAGGCAGATAAACTTACCCTCTAAGGGGGTCATTCTCTAAAGGGATCGCACACAAAAAGGTCTGGCAGCACCGGGGCCGATGCTGCGGAGACATCAATGGTGGCAAAAGGTAAGGACCCTTATCGCCGCCAGTTTCATGCCAAATAGCTACACCTTTTATGGTATAGTTATTTGGTGCGAAAGCCGGCAGCCAGCGCACCGCAGTGAGAGATGGCTGCCGGCTTTCGCAGGCCTGCCCCCCGCTTTTCCCCGCCCCCCGTTACTGCCGGATTCTCTAAGGTCTGTGACCTTAGAGAATCCAGGCCTAAGTCTGGTCAAAGAAATTGCAGGCCCAAATTTGGATGGTTAAATCGCTCACCACCTCAGTGACGTTTGCCCTCAAAATTTTAAAAAGTTAACATGGGGAGGTTCAAAAGCTCTCTGGGGAATTCCTCCCATTCTGTCCAAAAGCTATATGAAAATGTGGGGCACCCTCTTCTACTCACCCCTCTGTTAGTCAAAAAGCTTCTGCCCCGGTCCCTCAGTCTAATCCCCCTAGATTTTTAAATAAAAGACTGGCTCTGGCCTCACTCCTGACCCACCTGGAACCCCCAAATCCAAGCTGGGAAAGTGGTAGATGCTTACTAACCAACATTGTTCTGATGTCAGCACTGGACAGCTGATAAGTCCCTACTGCCTCCCAGCCTGGGATTTTTGGGGGATAGCAAACGTCATGGTCTTATTTAAACATGGGGGGACCAGGATCAGGGAGAGGAACTAGGGCAGAGGCAGTTTGTCTAACATTTGGGGGTGGGGGTGGGTGGGTAGGGGTAATGGTGCACCATATTTTTGTATATCTTTTGGCCAGAAAAAGGGGGGGGGGGTTATATGGGGAAAGGGACTGGCAAGTCCCCCATTACTTTTTGAACTTGACAGGAAGAAAGGGTATTCCGTGAGTGATTTTGGGCCCCAGTGTTGGCTTACTGAATACTACCTATTTAGTCAACAGTGGCAAAATTACCTAGGTAATCGAGTATTTTCAGCAGTACATTTATTGAATAAGTTTCACTGAATATATTCTGCTAAAAGCTATCTGGGTAACTACCTGCTTCCCAGCTTACTTAATATGATCTTCAACATCTCTGCTGATTTGCTTGGACAAGCACTAGAAAAGTTTATTCAAATCTATTTGGTGTTGAAACAATAAGATTTGAATTTTGTTTATGCTCATCAGATCTCCAATTTTCACTAAAAAGGGATCATGAAAGCTTAATTTACTTCTGATTGATGAGTTTATCCTGTATTCTCTCTGCATTTAGCTGCATTTAGCTTTTTTTTTTTTGTTTTATTATTACCAGATTGTATTAAACTTAATTTTGTAATTTAATATTCCATAAAGGGCATCAGCACGTTACAATGTGCACATATGATTGATTAATGTACATTTTTTTCTAACAGAACCTTTAAATTATGCCGTAACCCATATTTAATCCAAACATTCATAGACCTGCTATTAACTCTACAGATGGTCTGGAAAAAAATGACACTCATGAAAAGTAATAAAAATCCACTTGTCTATGCATAACTAGGGCATGTTTTGGACTGTGCATTCTCAGCCCATCACTAATGAATTCACGTTTCTCAGGTGATGAATCTGCTATATCCCATTCTGCTTACTAAGAACAGGCATATCTGTTTTAGGAGCTGATTTCTACTCAGCTCTCTTAATCATGTTCATTCATTCATTGGACTATCACCTAAAAATCAATATTTTATGATCTCATTTTACAAAACAGTCCATCTAGCATCCCAGCATCTACAACCTGCCTTTGTTTGGCACTTGTAAACAGTAAAGTTCCACTCTCAACAAGGTTGTACAGCGAGCTCATCTCATCCCACAATCTGTTGTGAGAAAGTACTAATATTTTATTCTATGGATTATAGCAGTGCTGCATGTTTGAGATTTTTAGTTGTTATATAAACTTTTACAAAAAAAAGATAACAAAAGGGCTTTTACTGTATTTTTTTTTATCAGTTTTTATGGTGGTCAGACTGTTTTGACTGTGGTTCATTTCATTTAAGTAGCAATACAGAAGCACTTGCTAATGAGTTATATAAAAACATATATGCATTAGTATACAGACTTTTACATGGGTTTATCACTAAAAATTTTTCATAGCCATTTTATACAATTCTTACTGCAATACTTTCCCATTACTAGACACACACAGTAACTCCTCCCACACAGGAATGTTTTACATTACGTCTCCTGCTGAACCTTTACTTTTACCATAACATTTTAAGATACCAGTCAATAAAAATGCATAGTGCATTCACAGACCTCCTTAAATGGATGCTCATGTTTCTAATATACTTTCCCATTGGCTACTTTACTACTATATACATACTGGAAACCTTAGTCAATGAGAGAATTCCCCAGTTCCTCCAAAGGCACAGAAAACAGCTCCTTAGGCACCAAAGCTCATTTTCTACCTGTGTCCTTTTCTTGTCCAGCAAGACCTTTTACAACATGAAGTTTGAGTTGGCTTGTAGTTTGTCTTTGCACTTGTCCTCAAGTCAAAGAAAAATAGCATCCTATTATTGGGTATTTCATTAGCAAGTTTCATTCTTCTGAGCAGTATTTTTTTTTTTTGAGTCATTAGTGTCTCAAACGTAATACTGGACATTCTCCCTATTTAGAAGATGGGAGACATCACGGCTTATTTGCTAATGCAGTTTTCTATAAGCTTATTTGTGATATCACAGTGTGGGAAATAATATCCTTCACCGATTCTAATGTAGGTGTTTGTAGAATCCAAGATTTCACAGAGAAGGAAATAAACATTCCTTACTGTCAATTCCTGTATGATCCTACAGAAAATAAATGTTGAATTACCTGGTCTTTTCCATGATTACTGATACTGAGTTTCCTACACATTTTGAGCCGAGTACTGAATTTTCCATACTTTTACTTTTAATTGCATTACACACTTCACATTTCCATCATTCAAAACAGAAGACTTGAAGCCTAAGCCATAAAGCTTGAATTTTTCCCTCAACATGGTTACAAGTCTTTCATCAAGTCCAATGTGCGGCCTCATGGCTGTTTTACTTGAAACCAGTTACCTCTTTCACAAAATAATCACATAGCTTTATAAACCTTTATTTTTTTGTGATGCTTTTATTTAAAATAATTTGTTTCCTTATCGTAAAAATTTAGATGATCCCCAATCCCTTAACCCCAAAAAGCAGCACCAAGTACAGTTTGTTGGGGGTATATTATTAACAAGATTCCCTCCTCCCCCGAAAAGTCCTAATGAAGTCCACAAATGAAAATCCTGATGGTTGTGGGATGACAGCAAGAAGCATGTGTGCCTTGCAGCCACTGCAGATCCCAGGAGAATGCAGTTGAATGTCAGCAGGACTATGTACCTCATATTTGCTGGTGACCCTTCATACCAGCTCCAGAACCTTGGAAAGATACAAGCAGGTAAGTAAGTTACAAAACACAAACTGCAATATCTAAGAGTAAATGTGACATTTTGAGAAAACCTACCACATTTACTGAATCCTAGACAGTGATAGACAGGGGAGAGGGATGAGGTTAGGATGATGTAATACATTTAATGCAAACATCTTTTTCCTCCCTATTGGAGTTGTTTTTGTACATATAGAATAAAAAATGCTGAATATGTTCAGGCCCTAATCTTAGTATTCATCCACTGAGGGAATTTCTTGGCTTGTGATAAAAGACAATTATTCCTTACCTGCTAATTTTCGTTCCTGTAGTACCATGGATCAGTCCAGACAGTGGGTTATATCCCCCGACCAGCAGATGGAGTCAGAACAGAGTTTGAGAGCGTCAGCATATAGAGTAGTGCACCCTCTGCTGGAGCTCAGTATTATGCATAGCAAAGCCCAAAAGCAAAAAACACAACATTTTGGATCCAGAATCGTTCCCAAAGAGGAACAGAGAAAGATATAAGTAAACAAACGGTCAACGGAACCAGCAACAGTCAAACTTGTGAGGAGCTGTGAACTGTAACAATAATCAGAGACAAACAGAATGAAAGATACCTGGAAGAATCCGAGCAGGACCTAATGAAACCCCTAGTGGCGGGCGTCTGGACTGATCCATGGTACTACAGGAACGAAAATTAGCAGATAAGGAATAATTTTCTTTTCCCTGTACGTACCTGGATCAGTCCAGACAGTGGGATGTACCCAAGCTTCCCTAAACCGGGTGGGGTCCTGAGAGACCTGCTCGGAGAACCTGATCGCCAAAAGAACCCGTGCACTGAGGCGCCAGGTGTAGTCTGTAATGTCTGGAAAAAGTGTGCAACGACTTCCATGTCGCCGCACGGCAGATTTCCTGGGAGGAAACAGAGCGAGATTCCGCCCAGGACGCCGCTTGGGATCGCGTGGAATGAGCCGAGACGCTGCGAGGCGGCACCCGCCCCGCCGCAATGTAAGCAGATGAGATGGCGCCCTTTATCCAGCGAGCAATAGTCGTCTTGGATGCCTGAGAACCTCTCCTCGGTCCTGACCAGAGGACAAACAAATGATCGGATACCTGGAAGGCATTGGTAACCTCCAGGTAGCGGAGCAGTACACGCTTGACGTCCAGGAGCCGGAGAGACCGAGGTTCCTCTGGAGCAAACGCTGTAAGCTCCACCGTTTGATTGACATGGAAGGCCGAGACCACCTTTGGTAGGAAGGATGGCACCGTACGAAGGGAAACCCCGGAGTCGGAGAAACGCAGATAAGGGTCTCGGCAGGACAAGGCTTGAAGTTCTGAAATCCGGCAAGCAGAAGAGATGGCTACCAGGAAAACCGTCTTGAGGGTCAGATCCTTGAGGAAGGACCCCCTCAGGGGTTCAAAAGGAGGGCCCGACAGCGTTCGCAGCACCAAGTTGAGGCTCCAAGAAGGGAAAGGATCCCTGACCGGTGGCCGCAGGTGTTTGGCACCCTTCAGAAAACGTGCGATATCCGGCTGAAGGGGTAGAGAGCAGTCCTTCTGTACCAAGACATTCAAGGCCGCCACCTGAACCTGGAGCGAATTATAGGCGAGACCCTTATCCAGACCATCCTGTAGGAAATGAAGGATCAGCGGGACAGTCGCCTCCATGGTTTGGACTCCGTGGTCGGAACACCATGCTTCGAAGACCTTCCAAACTCGAACGTAAGCGACGGAGGTCGAAGGCTTGCGGGAACGAAGCATCGTTGAGATCACTGTCTCCGGGTAGCCTCTGTGGCGGAGACGGCGCCGTTCAAAAGCCAGGCCGCAAGACAGAAGAGTTCTGCCTGCTCGAAAAATACCGGACCCTGGCGCAGAAGATGAGGAAGATGGGACAGGCGAAGTGGACCGTCCACCGTCATCTGAAGTAGATCTGCGAACCATGGCCGACGGGGCCATTCCGGGGCGACGAGAATTACAGTCCCTCGATGATGTTCTAACCTGCGGAGAACCTTGCCGACCAGAGGCCAAGGAGAAAACACATAGAGCAGTTGATCTGACGGCCATGGAAGGGCGAGGGCATCCACCCCCTCCGCGCCGCGCTCTCTTCTGCGGCTGAAGAAGCGTGAAGCCTTGGCGGATGCCAGCCTCACGGGATGCCATCCCGTGAGGCTGGCATCGGTGGTCACCACCACCCAATTGGGAACCTCGAGCGAGACTCCCCGAGCCAGATGCGAGGGGACAAGCCACCAATCCAGGCTTTTCCTGGCTAATGGTGGAAGCGGCAGGATCACCTGATACTCCTGGGAGACTGGTTTCCAGCGGGATAGTAGGGACGCCTGCAGTGGACGCAGGTGTGCAAACGCCCAGGGTACCATGTCGATGGTGGAGGCCATTACTCCCAGGAGCTGCAGATAATTCCAGGCGGTTGGTTCTTCCAGAGCCGAAAACCGAGACACGTGCTCTCTCAGGGCTTGCGCCTTGTCCTGGTGCAAGAACACCATCCCCCGCCGGGTATCGAAGCTCGCCCCTAAGAAATCCAGGTGTTGCGAGGGCACAAGGGAACTCTTTGGAAGGTTCACCACCCAGCCCAGAGAGCGTAGGAATTGTACTACTCTGGCCACTGAGGTCTGACCATGTGAGAAGGACTTCGCTCGAATCAGCCAGTTGTCTAGGTACGGATGTACTAGGATTCCCTCCTTGCGGAGGGCCGCCGCCACCACTACCATGATCTTTGTGAAGGTCCGAGGTGCGGTCGCCAAACCGAAGGGAAGCGCCTTGAACTGAAAGTGTTGACCGAGAATCTTGAAGCGAAGATACCACCGGTGAGCCAGCAGGATGGGAATGTGCAAGTACGCTTCCGAGAGGTCCAGTGAAGCTAGGAATTCTCCCTTGTGCACTGCGGCAATCACTGATCGGAGAGTCTCCATGCGGAACCGGGTGATCCTGAGGGCCTTGTTTACCTCCTTCAAGTCCAGGATGGGGCAAAAGGAATCGTCCTTTTTGGGAATGATGAAGTAAATGGAATAGTGGCCCAAGCCCACCTCGTTGAAGGGGACGGGAACGATGGCCCCTATTTCCTGCAGTCGGTCTAGTGTTTGTTGAACCGCTATCCTCTTGAGATCCGAACTGCAGGGGGAGAAGATGAACCGGTCCCTCGGGGGGCGGACAAATTCCAAGGCGTAACCGTCTCTTATGGTGTCCAGCACCCACTGGTCCGTGGAGATAACTGCCCACTCCTCGTAGAAGTCCATGAGGCGGCCTCCGATCCGGGGAGGTGAGAAGTGGGCTCCTTTGGCATCATTGGGATGACTTTGTGGGTGGAATTCCCTGCCCTGGACCCTCTCTCGCGGGCCTCCGCCCACAAAAGGAACGAGACCAAGGCTGGGGTCTTGTCTGCTGCGTCCGGGAAGCGGACTGTCGGTAAGACCTATAACGTCGCTGTGCCCTGGCCCTGGTTCTACAGGAAGAAAATGATCTGAAGGAACGCTGTCTATCCTCCGGCAGCCGATGCACCGAATTTTTCCCCAGTGACTTGATGATCTGATCCAGATCCTCTCCAAATAAGAACTTCCCCCAAAAGGGGAGGGAGCCAAGGCTCGACTTGGAGGAAGCATCCGCTGCCCAGTTGCGAAGCCACAAGAGCCGTCGGGCTGCTACAACCGAAACCATGGACCTCGCCATTACGCGAAAGAGATCATACAGGGCGTCCGCCCCGTATGCTATGGCAGATTCCAGCCGGTCCGCCTGGGCGGCCTCTTCGGGGGGCAATTCCTGAGAGGTGAGAAGCTGCTGTACCCAGAGTAAGCTGGCCCTTTGCGCGAGCGAACTGCACATCACGGCCCGCATACCAAGGGCAGAGACTTCGAAGACCCTCTTGAGGAAGGTTTCTAGTTTACGGTCCTGCGTATCCCGCAGGGCCGTTCCCCCCGTGACCGGGATGGTTGTCCTCTTGGTCACTGCCGACACCGCTGAGTCCACCTTGGGCACCTTGATAAGATCCAAAAAATCCTCAGGGAGCGGGTATAGCTTTTCCATGGCACGTGTGACTTTCAAGGATGCCTCGGGAGTGTCCCACTCCCTGGTGAGAAGCTGTAGGAAGGACTCATGAATAGGGAAAGCCCTTGCTCTAGGACGGAGGGCGGCAAGTACTGGATCTCCTTTGCGAGACAAGGTGGCGACGGCAGGAGCCACAGGGATCGGCGGATCTGGAGGTGGGTCGAGGTCCAGCTCCTGAATAATGTGGTGGATGAGTTCATCCAGCTCTTCTTTTTGAAAAATCCGTAGGGCTCGAGGGTCGTCCCCCTCCGTATGTCCATCCGGATGCGCCTCCGGGGGTTCCGGGGAGACGTCTCTCACCGGCGAAGCCGCCCCCGTGGTACGCCGGGGTGGCATGGGAGAGGGACCCGGCAGGGATCCAGGCGTAACGGACGAGGCGGTGAGACCAACAGCAAGTTTAGGAACCTTGGGGGGAGGGGCCCCCAGGGGATTAGGCGCCTGCGCTCCCATACCCTGCAAATAAGCCATGTGCATTGCCTGAATAAAGTCAGGTGAGAAAAACGGAGAGCTGATTGGAATCCCTGGGGGGGGACCGTCCTGGGAGCCCCGGTCGGGCAAACCTCCCGCCGGGGGCAAAGCCTGTTGAGAGCCAGTGCAACCAATCCTGTCTGCATCTGGGAGCGAGTCCGTCTCACGCTGACCCCCCTAAAATGGCTACCGTTCCCGCCAAAGGCGGCATCGTGGCCGGCCCGCGCCACCCGGGCTGAGGAGGCGGCAGGTCCGAAATCACACCGGAGGACTGCAGGGTGCCTTCCCCGTCGGGGAAGCACCGCTCACAAAGCCCCTCTATCAGAAATTGATTTCCCGGCTCGCCGCAGGCCTCACACCTTGAGGACCGCGGCATGTCAGCACCGGGAAAAAGAAAAGCCTCAAGGGGGGGGGGGGGCCAAAGACGAGCTAGTGCCGCGGGGGGCCTGGAAATGGCCCTAACAACCCGCCGAAGGGGTCCAGTAACTGCGGGGGAAAACCCCCGTTTTAGTTGAGCACACACCCACGGGCGGAGCTTGCGAACCACGGGACCCCCAAAGACGCGTGGAGCGGCGGGAACCACCGGCATCCACGGGGCACCACCAAAAAGAAGCAAACCTGTGGAGAAAGAAACTGAAAAAAACTTCCACTTATCCCAACGAAAGAGGAAAGGAGTACAGAATAGAGAAGGCAAAGCCACAGACACGCCTCCTCAAAAACTGAAAACTTTTTTTTTTTTTTTAAACTAAGGATCCAAAATGAAGAGAAACATAAGACAGGAAAATACTGTGGAGAAAAAGAAAGAAATAACTAAAAATGAAGAAACCCTGTCAATCTGGGGGAGCTAGTGGATCCCCCCACTCGCATCTGCTGGAGTCAGAAGAATACTGAGCTCCAGCAGAGGGTGCACTACTCTATATGCCGACGCTCTCAAACTCTGTTCTGACTCCATCTGCTGATCGGGGGATATAACCCACTGTCTGGACTGATCCAGGTACGTACAGGGAACAGACAATATAGTCAGGAACTTTGTTATTTCTCTCTCTCTTTCCTGGCTTCTCCTTATTGCAATTTGTGATTGTAAGACAGTAAAACCCATCAGCAATGTGACCATCCAGATTCAGGAAAGGGTTTATAATTACCATATTACAATATTTTGGCACATCTTTTATTTCTTGGTGAGCTTATTTTTAATACACAAGAATGTTAATATTGGCTACATAGAAATAGAGTACAGGTCAGAAAAGCTGCGGGAGAGAGAATCAGATGAGCTGTGCCGCCGAGCAGCAGAGGCAGGCGAACGAACCCTGCTGTGCTGCTATCCGTACACTAAAGGTGCTGAATTCGCTTGTCTCTTGCCTCCAAATGTTCACTTTTTTTTTTTAAACTTAAGTGAAGGCAGGGGAATTGAGCTTCCCTGTTAAATACTGTAAGGTAGCATAGGCAAGGAGTGGGACTGACTGGACCACCAGTATCGCCACAGCAGACAAGCAGGTCACCGGGAAAGGGGTCCTAGGCTGTATAACCAGGGGCAAACCCCCCCTAGGATCCCCTAAGAGCGGGGAGACAGAGCTGTCTCCCAAAGTAGGAGTTTTGAATCTTTTTATTTACTTATTTACTTTTTATAGAAATAAGGTAATTCTTGCTTGATCTGATAGACAACAACATAGGAGAAGGAAAAATCTTACAGGTAGAATGAAATTGAGAGAAGGAAGGGAGCCGCAGATTCAGCCGTCTGCATCTGCTGGAGACAGACAAATACTGAAGGGATGCAGGGTAGGCTCTGTCCTGCTGGACAGGAGGCTCAACCCATAGTCTGGAATGATCCGGGTACGTACAGGGAACTGCAGTTCTATTAACACTCATAAATCTTACAAGATCTGTTATTTCAGTTGTGAACCTGAACAAATTTCCTCAGTTTTGCCCTCATATATATACAATTCTATGGACAGAGAAGAGAGGTCAAATCAGGAGCACAGTATGGAAGAGCCTCTATATGTATATTTTTGACACACAGTCACTTGTGGAATAATCTTTAAAAGGATACTTGGGAAAAGTTAAAGGTGACAATCAGTTAAACTAATAGGAGTCTAGACACGTTGAGTATACATACACAGACTAAAGACAGGAGCTCACTGAGATTCAAGATAGTGAAATAAAAACATCAATTATTCGCGTAAGCAATTAAAAAGCATGGTTGATTCATATACCAAGCAATGCAGAAAAGAGTAAAAAGAGCCAAGAATAAAGTATGTTTTTATTTGACCATCCAAGCTGCCAACAATCTCTTTTTACTCTGTGTGTGCATTCACTTGTATCTGGACATTTCTGGAATGACAACCAAAAATAGCAGTTTTGTAGTGATTGAGGCATGGAGACAGATTGTCAATAAAAATAAAGCAATGGGATAAATATTTTCACAATGTGACAGCAGAAGTCCTATTTACTCAATTTTGGTCATATCTGAGTGAGATATATGGTCATCTACACTTGTAATTAAAATGCAGAATTTTTAATTGTGTGGTGGAGAGAGCAGTTGAGGTACGTGCACAAGGCTGTAAAGTTTGCCTAGGGTGCCTAATGCCCTTGCACCAGCCCAGAGAGATATGCCACGCACAAAGACGCCCACCACTGACTCATCTCCCACTTCTCCTGGGGAAAAGGTGGGAGGCAGGTCTTAGGGTTCCTGGGAATGTGGCAAGGTTGCCAGCTTCCTAGAAACATCATCACTGACACTATCTGCCGCCACCCTGGGAACTTTGACCCCTGCTTTCCCCCTTCACAGCATTGCAAACTACCAAAAGGGCCAGAGTACAAACAGACCCAACTCCTTGCCCCCGCCTAATGATTTGACCTTTTCCTTGTCTTTTGGGGTAGAAAGGGGTGGGGTGGGGGGGGGGGGGAGAGCAATATCTCATCATTTGCCTCATACAGCAGATTGCCTTGAGCTGCCCCGGCATGTGGACACATTCTGGTCAGCACCGCACTCCTACTGCTTGCACAATGATGCATATACCATAATCAGCATAGCCAATCCAGGAGTTTTCAAACTACTTCTGGTACTGTCATTATGTAAATGGAAGAAAGCAGTGTTTAAGCCACATTTCCTCCCTCATCTCCTAGAAATGACTCCCCAACTTTCCCTCATCTCCTCCAGTGGTATGCCATCTTCCAAGATGCTACAAGTTTTGATACCTTTTTAAAAAAAAACAAAAAACAACATTGTCAACTGCTGCTTTAATGAATCAGTGGTGGCTAAAGTGATTACAATTTTAAGTTAAATACCTATGCAATGCCAGTTTCCCTCCTGTCACTTTTTTCTTGCCTCTCTCTAGTTTTCTCCTTTTCTCCTGCATCTCCCTTAGCACCTTTTCTTTCCTTTGCTCATGTATTCCTTGTCCTAGAAATGAAATACATCTTTTCACATCCCATTTCTGTAACTAGGATGACCTTGGTTAATGACTGCCCCCTGGCTCTACATTCCCTAGGAATTTGTTCCTCATTAATGGCTGACTGAAGCCTTTAAAAACAGGTGGTGTGAGAAACGTACCTTAATTGTACCCTGACTGTTAGCAGCAATCAGTACATTGGACTCCTGTGAAACAGAAAAGTAACAAATTATACACTGCAATTTGCTTTCTTGGAGATCAGGGAAGAATAGGGAGGATGGTAGAGGAATAGAAAGGACAGGAAACAGTTGCATTCTAATTTTCAGAAGAAGATACTGACATAAGGAGAAGACTGATACTTCAAATGCAGTCATATTTCTAGTTTTCTTCACCTCTGCAGAACTTTTCTTTTTCCTTTTATCTAAATATATTATTTAGCTCTATATGTCATTTAGGATGTCACCAGGAGTCTGGATTTAGTGCTAGAGTTTGTAAGGCTGTATGTCCTCTTAAGTCTCTGGTATTTAATATCATCTTCAGCATATCTAGCACATACTTTCTCCTAATTCCCAGTTTTGTGCAGCCAGATAGTGTGGGAGAGAACATGCCCTTCACAGAACATAAGATTCATATAAACCAATATTGCATCTTTTAGAAGCAATTACTCTCTACTATTACTCTCTACTATTGTTTCACTTCCCAATGAGGGACATTTTTTAAAGGAATTACTGAGTTTGGCTGTCAATGTTGGTGAATTGGAAATACCCATGTTCACGTGTATTAAGAGAAATTGAGGCAGTTAGGATTACAGTATATGGTTCTAGAAAATGACATATGCTGAAGTGCTAAGCAGTGAATATTTCTTTTCACACATCTTAGGATATAAACTGCTTCTTCTATCAATCATCAACAATATAGGATGCCATTTTTGGTTAAACAACCAGCCTAATTTAGAGATGAACAATATAAACCTGGTATATGATCACCCTTGATGCTTAACTCACAAAAAATAAGTCTAAAGTCTATTTAAAGGACACTCTTATTCCAAGTTACTTTTTGTTTTGCTCTACACAAAACTGTAGTATATTTTCAAGATCTTTACCTCTTGGCCAACTGGAAAGATATTTCGCATTGTAAAATTGAACAGAATATTGGGATCTGACACAGCACTTGAGCAATTGCCATTGGATAGTTCATATCTGGAAAGAACTGTCAAACCAGTTGCAGGTTATACTTTTTTTTTTTTTTTTGCACAGATCAAAGGTGTTGAAAATAGCTCTCAAGAGTTGTAATCTCTTCATCAGGTCAGCACCAATTCCTGATGAAAGGAGATGAACTCTCAAAAGCTAGCCACAAATATACTTTTTACTGGATTAATTCATCTACCTACAACTTGTTTGTTAACCTTTATTTTCATATATGCATGTGGACTAAAATGACAACCACTTTCTTCTTTCAAAACTTAATATAACAAGAAGTTATGTATACTTTATATTAACTGATACTTTTAGACAGATGTTATTCAAATTCTTGAAAATACCCGCTACAATTTTTCTGCACTGCTTAAAGCAATGTTTGGAACAAGGTCAAAAATTACCTCAAGCGCAACAGATTTGCCTGGTCAGTAGTGTATTTAAATCAGAAATATCATAAGTAGGACAAAACTAATCAAATCCCCTTTCTAAATAACAGAATTCATGGCATTGGTCTTAACATAACTTCTCCCAATATAAATGAGTTTCTTAAAAACTTAAAAGCAACATTTTTAAATTGATATGAACTGGACACTCCTATTTTTTCCATGCTGACTTCCAAAGTTTTTTAGTAAAAGCTTCCGGAAATGCAAGGGAATTCCTGAGCATTGCCAGACTTGCTGCTCCTCAGTTTACTAACTAAGCTAAAAAAAAAAAGCTTAGTGGGGAAGCAGGCAGGTAGTGTCAAAGAACAGCAATTACAAATAAGCAGCTGCAATGAGCTGCAATCTCTTTAAAAAAATAAAATGATAGAAAAAGATATGACATGAACATGGTTAATGCTTGAAATAAAATGATTTTGCAGAGGAAGAGATCTTGTAGGATGAACAGTTCAAATCTAGAGGAATCCCAGTGGGAGACTAAATTTAGAGTAGTGGCTAGTGAACATGAGAATTGAACATGTTAATAGTTTTGTAAATCTCTTAAGGTGGTAGATTTTAGGCAGGCAACTAATGTCACCATGGTCTTGATAGCATGGGTCTTTACATGCCCTTCTAAGGTCAGATCTGCTAAGGCATAACAAGAAGAAATGCACTGTGCTATCTAATTACTAATGGTATTCTTTGCCATTAAGAAACCTAAACAGTTGGGATTAAAAGATAGAGATGTGAATCGGAACTGAAATCCGAACCGATTCTGGTTCCGATTCACATCTCTATTAAAAGAAACAACGTTGAATGGACTTTCTATGGGCTCTAGTCTATTCCAGATAGAAGGCATCAGCCCTCTTCAAGTTCAGTGTATGAAATTAAGCTTCTCCCTTATGTGCATATAATTGAGGAAAAATAGTGGACAGCCACTCAAAACGAAAATGTAACCCCCACCAAAGGTATGAACTTGGGTTCAGTGCAGAGCACTACCCTGTTTTGATGGAATTTGATATAAAAAGGATAAGTCACTAAGGCCTTGAGTTGTGTGGGCAAACTTCCAGATCAGTTACATGAACCCTCAAGATTTCATAGACTTGAAATGGACTTGAAAGGGATTGTGTTAAAACTACAATGATGCCGCAAGACAATGTGGGAGGCTTTAGAGTAGGAGCTCTCAATACAGCCTCAGGGACTCACCTCGTCAGGTTTTCAGGATACTCACAATGAATATGCAGGAGAGAGATTTGCATGCATTGCCTACATTATATGCAGATCTATCTCCTACATATTCATTGTGCATATCCTGAAAACCTGACTGGCTAGCTGTATCTCCCAAGGACTAGGTTAAGAACCACTGCTTTAACAGACGTTTCAAGTGAAGCAAGTTCTTAATAAATCTGGCAAAGACTAAACAGACAACTAAAAATGCTTACTTGTAAACAGATATTCTCTGAAGATGTGCCATGGTGACTGTGCTGGGTGCACAGAGACAGACTCTCTTTCACTGCTCATGAACCGTGGTTCCCTCAGAGGGTCACCTTCAGTTCTATTATTTAGCTTTCACTGGGGGACAGAACTCCTAAAGCAAGGTGGGTGGGTGTGGGTAACTAAAGACCTGCTGTATTCAGAGAAAGTCTGCAAAAAGGCAAGCAACTTTGCTTTCTCTGAACATAAGCAGCTCACTTTGGTCAGACATTTAGGACTCGCTAGCTAAGGGTTGCCTTCAACCCAAAAAATACAAGTAAAAAGCAAGAACTGGTAGTAGGCAAGCATATTTCTGTTGTGGAAACCACTATTTACTTTAATTAGGAAAGACAACCCCCAAAATAAAAATGAGCCCTGGAAGGTATAGAGTTGTGCCCTACCTTAAAAAAGACCTGGTTAAATATTAAAATATGGTTGTTGTTTTTTTTACCTTTCCATTTTATGCTCTTAATGGCAAGTCTTTTCCACTTGAAGCTCTAGGAAATGAACCTCCCTAAATTATAGCACCTGTGATGAGTTTTGTTGTTCTAATGTTACTTGAGATAAATTAATCTTTTTTGAAATTGTGCTCTCTGTCCCTTAATCTGGTGGATGTTTTGGATTATGTGCGAATTATTTGCTCATTTGTATTTTGTCTGTTCATTCTCACTTATATACACTTTACTTAACAATATGTAAATTTCTTGGAAAATGTTAAAATCAATAAATATATAGTAAAAAAAAAAAAAAGAAGATTACAGCAAACTCATAGCCTAAAGCTACTAACCCACCAAGAGGCCATATCTAGAAAACAAGGAATGTGAATGCGTGGAATGAACTTCACATTACAGCTTTTCAAATCTCAATGGATAAATACCTTAAGAAGATAATTTTCAAATCTATTTCCACAGCTAAGAACCTAAGAATTTGCCATACTGAGTCAGATCTTGAGTCCAAACGCAGTATCCTGTCTCCAACAGTGGCCAATCCAGGTCAGAAGTACTTGACAAGATCCCAAACAGTAAATAAATCTCATGCTGCTAACAGTAGTGGTTGTTTAAGTCTATTTATTATTTATTTTGCATTTTTATATACCGACATTCTTGTATCAGATACAAATCATACCGGTTTACATTAAAAACAGAGTATGCAGGAAAATAGGTTTCCTAAGTCAAATACATTGAACATATTTAATAAACAAAGGATTACTAAACACTATGAAAAAGGTTAATTAACAAAGGAAAACTTAAGGGAATTAAAATAAGCGTAGCACAAAGGATTGCACGAAGGGGTGCACAAAGGGGAGTGCCCCTTTGGCGCACCCCTTCGGCGCGCGACACACGGCCCGCGACGCCTGGTGGAATGTGGCCGTTTACCGACTCGCCGTTGAGCGTGATGACATCAGGGGGGGGCGGGTCTCTTCATCTCTTCATCCCTGAGTTCACAGCATTCTCAGTTTCAGCGCGAAGTGTTTTTTCAATTTTTTGGTCTTTTTGTCTCTTTTTCTCTCAGTTAATAACAGTTTATGGACTTCTCCAGGAACTTGTCCAAACCTTTTTTTAACTCCAGCTATGCTAACCGCCTTTACTACATCCTCCGGCAATGAATTCCAGAGCCTGTGTGTTGAGTGAAAAAAAAAAAAGATTGCTCAGATTTGTTTTGAATATGCTACTTACTAACTTCATGGCGTCCCCTAGCTTTGTATTTTTTTGAAACCGAAAAATAATTGATTTATATTTACCCATTCTTTTCCATTCATGATTTTATAAACTTCTATCACATACCTTCAGTCATTTTGGACGCCCTTCTCTGTACCTTTTCCAATGCAATATATCTTTTTTGAGATATGACGATCAAAACTTCACACAGTACTTTAGATGCAGCCTCACCATGGAGTGATAAGAGGCATTATGCTATTCTCCATTCCTTTCCTCAATTTCTAACATTCTGTTTGCTTTTTAAACCACTACCATACACTGAACAAAGGGTTTCAAAGTACTGTCCACTATGATGCCCAGGTCCTTTTCCTGGGCAGTAACTCCTAATATGGAACTTAACATCTTGTAACTATAGTGTGGTTACTTTTCTCCATGTGCATGACTGCACTTGTCCACATTAAATTTTATCTGCCATTTAAATGCCCAATCTTCAAAGGCCCTCCTGCAATTTTTCACAATCCACTTGTGATTTAACAATTCTGAATAATTGTGTCATCTGCAAATTTGATCACTTCACTCATCATTCCCCTTTCCAGATAATTTATTTTAAAAACCACCAGTCCCAGTAAAGATCCCCAAGGCACTCTACTGTTTACCCTTCTCACTGAGAAAACTGATCATTTAGTCCTATTCCCAGTTTCCTATCTTTTAACCAGTTTGTAATCCACAATAGAACATCACCTCCTATCCGATGACTTTTTAATTTTCTCAGGAGTCTCTCATGGGGTACTGTCAAACACCTTCTGAAAATCCAAATAAATTACATCCACCAACTAACCATTATCCAAAATGCTTTACTTGAGGAAATGGGCTTTTACACAATTTTCTGCCTGATATGTGGATAAAGACATGCACATAGGGCCTGTATGCACTTTTTCCTTGCACTTGCAGTGAGCAGAATAATTCCTGTAGTTGGGGGTTAAGGAGAAGTTTGCATTTACATGCATGCGTACACTTTTGAAAATGCAAAAGTATACGTATATTTGTCCTCTAAAAAACCACTTAAACAATTTAGCAGGTGTAAAATGTGTGCAAATAGTTTTGGTGGGATAATTTTCCAAAGGAAAGTACATTTATATTTTCTCCTTGAAAATAAATTTAAACTCATATACCCATGGATTTTAAACCAATGTGGGTAGTTGCAAAATTACCCTTCCAAATGAGCGATTGCCACCACCATGGCCCTATTATGGGTTTTGATATACACTTGCATGGTCAGGTCTACATGGACAAAACAGAAAGAGAAGCAATTCACAACCTAATTAGCAATGGTATACATTGTCACTGCACTCCCATGTATACTGCGATCAAAAGAAACAAAGATATTGAGGGGATTTTCTCTGGGCCAAATTCCATGCCAGGTAGAAAGGTACAGCTCTCAATACAATCTACAGAGTAAATGGTCTTTTCACCTTTATGGATATGTGGCCTAAGGAAAAAAACGTTGGCAGGACAATTGTCTGATTAAGGCTGATGTCCAATTACTGTACCCCACTACAGCCTAGAGTTCATAACTGTGTGGGCTAATGTTAGATACTTGAGCTTAAGGCACTTATCAGCTGGCGAGAACCACACTGATGTCACATGACACTGGAAAATTTCAGCTAAAGCAAGCTCTAGTTGGGCAGGGTAGACAGGCTGTATGGTCTTTTTCTGCCTTCATATGTATATGACAAATAGGGGCTATACAGAAATGGGATTAGAAATAAATAGCTGCACTGAGTTGAACCCCAACCAAGATGTTTTAACACACACTCAAAAAGAGGTAGATTTTGTGTGGGGAACAAGAAGGGATCTTGAGCTTTGTCCTCAGACTAGATAGTAGAGATGTGAATCGGAACCAGAATCAGGTCGGATTTCAGTTCCGATTCACATCTCTAGTAAACAACCTCCATTGAAAACCACAGAAACTCCTAGTAGATTGGTTTCTAAAAACCAGGATTTGGTACACTTCATTGTAGAAACCAAGCAATATCCAGGAACAAGGGCAAAAGAGTGGTGATATTGAGTTAAACAATGATCCCTAGTTCTGCATGATCAGAGCAGAAGAAATCCTGAGAAAAAAAATCTCAGAAAAAAACCCCAAAAAACTATGAGGATCATAGCTGCCTGGTCCCTTCTTTTTCAGTTTATGATAGAAGAGATACAGAAGGATAAGTGTACTGAAGACTCAACCTTCTTCAGATAAGCTCTCTATCAGATTCTTAAGAGTGTGGAGTATAAAATATTACACATTACTTTATTCCTCCTTTTAAAGCATTTCTATTTTGCATATATAAGGAGAAATTACTAGTTACCTGACAATTTTTTTTTCTTTAAGGAGGACAGGAAGATCCACGGTCAGTGGGTTATGCACCTCCACCGGTAGATGGGAGACGGAGCAAAGCTGATGTCACGGTATAAAGACCCCTGCACTGACATCAGGCCTCCAGTATTCTCTGCAAAAGCCAACTGTGGACAAACTAACAAAAACTTGATTAACAGACAACCACTCTAGCACTCAACTAACAGGAAACTACTGAGCTCAGACAAGGAGTGTATTTTATTTATTTAAATGTTTTATATACCGTCATTCCATGTGAGAATCACTAGTTCATAATGGTTTACAAGTACAAACATAAAAACTAGTGTAACACTAGTCTAGGGACTGGATTGATAATTACCAGTGACCCCTGGAACACACAGCCACGCAGGACGACAACAGCATAACATATAAATCTACAGTTCTTTTTTTTTTTTTTTTTTAAATTTGACAATTTTTATTAGCTGTATAACACACAAGGCCGAAGCTCGTTGATCATGACAGCCATACAAACGTGTAACCAGCAAGAAAACAAACAGCATACTCCCCCCCCACCCCTCCCCCCACGAGAGAGTTACAGTCCAAGCAAAAAGTCCAAGCAAAGAATCCATCGGTTCGAGGCAGTAAACTGTGAAAGAAAAGTTAGACACAGCAAAACATCAGGTGGAATAACCAGTACCATCTAGAAACTAAAACAAATACAAATACAAATATCCATCATAATCGCATAGAGCAGGGAAAAACGATAATTAAGAAAAAAGAAAAGAAATTAATGCAAGGGAGCTCCTACATTCTGTAGCCACTAAGAATGCTGAGCACAACCGCCACATGTATGCAGCAGAAGAAAAAAAAAACACACACACCCAGGCACATGCCAGAGCAATGGGTCGCAGCTAGGAGCCAGCCAAAAAGGTAATAAAAGGTTGCCAAGCCTTAGTGAAAGCTGGCAGACGGTGATGCTTAGTAGCAGTCAGAGAAGCTAGTTTATAATAATGGTGGAGTTTCTCCTGAATCTCCGGTAGTGTGGGCACTCGGGCAGATTTCCAACAGGTAGCAATAAGGCTACGAGAGGCAATGAACAACTGAGCGCAGAAGCGCCAATACAAATGAGGGATGGCATCAGGGAAAATATGTAACAGCGCAATTGCCGCCGTGGGTGAGACAGTAATGGCCAAAAGTGTATTAAGCCAAATGAAAACCTCCTGCCACAGCCCTGCCAGCGTGGGGCAAGACCACCATATATGCAGGTATGTGCCTGGCTGGCCACAATTACGCCAACAATGGTCGCCCAATTGGGAATAAAACTTATGAAGTCTATCAGGGGTGTAATACCAACGATAGATCATTTTAAAACAATTTTCCTGTAATTGTGCCGATATCGAACAGCGCTTGGCCGACAGCAGCACCGCAGTCCATCCCTCGTCACCCAACTGCAACTGCAAATCATCCTCCCATTGGGAAACGAAAGAGCACTGGCCGATCCCCAATTGAAAAAACATTTGGTACAATTTTGAGGTTACTCCCTTAAGCATGTCGCTACAAGTACAGTAAGTTTCAAACAGAGAGCGACCCGGGCGTATAGAATTAATGCCCTTCAGAGCCTTAAGGAAATGCACAACCTGGGCATACACAAGAAAATTGAGTGAGGGGAGGCTATGCTTAACTGATAGCTGGTCTAAAGTGAGTAAACCCTCTGGAGAGAAAAGGTGACCAAAAGTGAGGATGCCCCTTTCCTTCCATAGCTGGAAGTGAGGAGACGAGTGCCCTGGAGCAAACTGCACATTATGAGCGAGGGACGACTGATAAAAATACCGATAATCCCCAACCAATGATATACGAGACTGGCGCCAAATGCGCAGAGTGGTATCCAGGGCCCAAGGTATACATCGTACAGGTCGCCAAGTAGGCCGAGGTTGCCACGGCATAGCTGTAAGGGCCATGGGGCCCACCATGGCTTGCTCTATGTGCACCCATTGCTTAGGGGAGCGCAAGCGGTGAAAATCTACTAGGGCCTTAAGTTGCGCAGCGCGGTAGTACCAGAGGATATTAGGTACTCCCAAGCCCCCCTGTGGTTTAGGCAAGTAAAGAATCGCCCTAGCAAGCCGAAGAGGGCGCCGGCGCCAAATGAAATCAAAAATGCGCTTTTGCCAAGTGCGGAGGAGTGGAGGAGAGAGGTACACAGGAAGGGAGGAGAACAAATAAAGAAATTTAGGCAATATATTCATTTTAATAATAGCAATCCTGCCCAACCAGGAATACAGCCCTCTGTTCCAACGACTCAAGTCAGTAAATATCTTATCAAGAAGGGGCTGATAATTCAATCGATATAAGTCGGGGAGCTGGGAGGATATTCTGACACCCAAATACTTAATATGATTGGCAGCCCATTTGAACGGGAACTGACCCCTCAAGGCATGTACCTCATCAGGACCCAGATTAATATTTAGCAGCTCTGATTTATCAAAGTTGATTTTCAAACCGGAAACTGCACTATAACAGTCCAATTCCCGAATGGTCCCCTTCAGGGACGATCGGGGTTCAGTCAGCATTAATAGTACATCGTCTGCAAACAAGGATAATTTATACTGAGCTGCTCCTAACTCGACACCCTTAATATCCAGGGAATTGCGGATCGTGGTGGCAAGGGGTTCTAAATATAAAGCAAATAGAAGGGGAGAAAGAGGGCAGCCCTGTCTAGTGCCCCGGCCAATTTCAAAAGCAGGGCCATAGCCATTATTCACCTTCACCCTCGCCCGAGGATGGTCGTATAAACGCTGGATCCATTGACAGAAACCCGGCCCAATGTCCATCCTCCGTAATGTCATAAACAGAAAAGGCCAATGGACCAGGTCAAAAGCTTTCTCTGCATCCAGTGAGAGCAGAACTGCCGGCTCTTTCCGCTTATGGACCCACCATATAAGATCCAGCACCTTCCTGATATTATCGGCCGCCATGCGGTGCGGGACAAAGCCCACCTGGTCGCTATGAACTAAATCCGGGAGATACCGATTTAAACGGAGCGCCAGGATGCGGGCCAGAAGCTTGAGGTCAACATTGATGAGGGAGATGGGCCTATAAGAGGAGCATTGCGTGGGATCCCGCCCTGGTTTAGCCAAGACAGTAATACCCGCAACATTCGCTTGTGGCGCCAATTTCCCCTCATCTCGTAAGCTGTTGAAAAAAAGCGCCATAGGCCCTGCAAGGACAGAAGCACATTTCTTATAATAGATCCCTGATAGGCCGTCAAGGCCGGGCGCCTTTCCAGGTTTGAGAGACTTAATAGCCGCCAGGACCTCCATTCCCACGATCGGTGCATCCAACACTTCCCGTTGGGAAGAGGTGAGGCTCGGTAAGGGAACTCCCTGTAGGTAGGCTTCTATGCTATCAGCAGAAATGGACCCATCAGGGCTATACAAATGCCCATAGAAAGCAGTAAATGCCTCCCTAATGTCAGTAGAGGCCGTTAATATCGCAGCTTTAGCATTCTTAAGTTTAGAAATAATAGTAGAGGCATGTTTGGCTTTAAGGCTGCGGGCCAAGAACCGCCCAGCCTTATTCCCCCCCTCATAATAGGCCTGTTTTGTTATATCTAATGCATGCATCAATTGGGCATTATCGAGATTATGAAGTTCGGCTTTAGCTGCTAATAACTTTTGATAGCAATGAGAAGATAGAGTGCGCATATGGTCCTTGGTGAGCTCTTGAATTTTAAGCATCAAAAGACGCCTAGCTTGTTCCCGCTGGCGCTTACAGGCGGCCGCCCGGGAAAGTAAAAGGCCCCGAGCATAAGCCTTAGAACAATCCCAGATGATACCAGGATTTACCTCAGGGTCAGAATTTAAATCAAAATATTCCTGTAATTGAGGTAGGAGCTGTTGGACAAAAGAATCATCCTGGAGTAAGGACTCATTTAGGCGCCAAAAACGCTCCCCCTGATCGCCATCGCTCATATCTACTTCAAGCGAAATAGGAGCATGGTCCGACCATGAAATAGCGTCAATTTCAGTCTTGCGAACCCGGTTGCCTAAGGCTTTATCAATTAAAAAATAATCGATACGAGAATAGCTGTCATGAGGAGCTGAATAAAAAGAATAAGAGCGGGAATGAGGGTAGCGATGTCTCCAAATGTCCATTAAGGACCAGTCAGCGATCAAGGATTTAAGGCGCCTACGCAGCCCCGGAGAAGTGTGGGACTGCATCCGGGAGTTGTCAAGCTCCTGCTGTAAGGTAACGTTAAAGTCCCCCCCCAAAATGATATGCCCCTCAGCATGTTCTAAAAGCAAACCCCCCAGGGCCGTCAAAAAGGCATCACGATCCTTATTCGGGGCATAGATAGTGACCAGGGTGTACACCCGGTTAGCCATCCGGATCTTCAGTAGGAGGTAACGCCCGTTGGGATCTGCGATATGGGAAATATATTCAAGCACCAAAGTGGCTGCGAGCAGGATCCCTGTGCCAGTGAACTTACTGCCTACCCCACAACCTGCGTGATAAACATGTGGGTGAGTGCGATGTGCTAATAAATGGCTATGCCTATTCTTGAGGTGCGTTTCCTGCACATAAATGATATCTGCCCTTTGATGTTGGAATTCCTGCTTAAGGAGAAATCTCTTCCTATAGGAGTTGAGTCCCTTGACATTCAGCGATACGATTTTAACCATAAGGGATAACAAAAGACATAAAAACTAGCCAAAGTAAAAACTGGACATATAGAAAACTGGTAAACCAACCCAGCAAGATGCAATAAGAAAAAAGGAAAAGAAAATCCTCCAGCCCCCAAACCGATGAACCCAGCCAAACATAGGTGTCATTAAATCCCCTGTAAACTCCTTCGAGTAAAGGTGGGAAATCAGTGTAGTCCGCTGCCACCCTCCGCGGACCCGTTCCCATGGGGTACAGAAAAACAACGCTCCTGCCGATAGTCAGCATTCCCCCCCCCCCCCCAAGCTCCCCATAAGGAACAACAGACAACAGCCACTGTAGACAACGGTGGACAACGAAAGTGATAGGCCAGAAGCCCAATCTATAACTAGGTAGAACAATATCACATATAAGTGGGCAGTGCCACCATCACGAAACCAGAGCATCAGAACCGGTCAGGAACAGCCGCAGCGCGGCGCTGAAAAAGAAAAATGATGGTTAGAGAGAACACACCACCCTCACAGTAAAACATTAAAGTATGGACCCTTATATAAACAAGTCTCATCCTGTATCGGCTGGGGTCCCGCTGGCCGGCGTGTGCTGTCTGCGAAGGCGTCCTCGTCCTGCTTCAGGTCTCTTCCAGCGTGGCGTGGCATCCATCCGTGTTGACTTATGTGCTGTCGGGTCCGCAGTGAATGTAATCTTGAGCCCCGCCTCCTGAAAAACTTGCACGGAGTCTTCTAGCGTTTTGAGTCGATAGGTAGTCCCTTTGTGCTGAAACTGTAGGGCAAAAGGGAAGGCCCACCTATATTTGATCCCAGCACTCCTTAGGGCCCCAGTCACTTCCCGGAGTAAGTAGCGCTTTTGAAGTGTGGAGGAAGCCAAATCACTAAAGACAGTAATGGTGTTATTTTCCCAAGTCCAATTGGGGAGAGATCGGGCCGCAGTCATTACTTCCTCCTTCTGCCGATAGCTCAGAAATTTAAGCACGAGATCCCTAGGCTGATTATCCCGCCGTTGGCCCAAAGCTCTATGAGCCCGCTCCAGGTCAATAACCACGTCTGCCCTCCCTTCGCTCGGAGCGGACTTAGCTGCAAGCAGTAGTGCCTTACAAATGGCCGCCGCAGTGGCCATGCTGTCCTTATAAGTATCGGTTTCAGGCACCCCTCGTATCCGTATGTTGGAGCGCCGAGAGCGGTTCTCGAGGTCCTCGAGCTTTTCGGCCATCAGCTCCATAGATTGGCGAAATTGGGTATTTTGCTGGTTCAAAACGTCCAGGTTAGCGCTCTGATTATCAGCGCGTATGTCCAGGTCGTCTACGCGGTGCCCGACCGCGTTCAAATCTTCCCTCAATTCACCCATGCGTTCCTGGAGCTCCGACTTATAACTTTTAAGATCAGCGCGGATCTCACAAAACCAATTGCGTATTTCCGAGCGGGTGGGTATGTCAGGGTGGAGGCCTCCCGACCCGGGCTCAGTCGTAGGGCTCGTCCCAGGGCCCGCTTCCACCGGCTCCTCTAATTCAGCCCGTGGCCTACAGGCCTGATCGTCGTCATCCTCCTGGACGAGCATGTCCGCCACTTTGCTGAAGGCAAATTGTTTCAAGTCGGCAGCTCGTTTCCTCGCAGCCATCCCACCCGATCCGGCAACCGTTCACCCAGCTTAGAGATAAGAAAAGTCCCCGTTATCCACAAATTATGAGCAAAATAGGAGCTTTGGGAGGGAGCACGAGTTCCTATGCGACCATCCGCTAGCGCTGCTCACTAGCGCCCCTACAGTTCTAACTACATTTACAAAAGGGAAAATTTGATAAAATGAGGAAAATAGGAAAAAACTGAAAGGTGCAGTTGCAATGGTTAAACAGGCATGGACACTGTTTAAAAATATCTTAGAAGCGCAGTCCAGATGTATTCCACGCATTAAGAAAGGTGGAAGGAAGGCAAAACGATTACTAGCATGGTTAAAAGGTATGGGGTGAAAGAGGCTATTTTATCCAAAAAACATCCTTCAAAAATTGGAAAAAGGATCCATCTGAAGAAAATAGGAAAAAGCATAAGCATTGTCAAGTTAAGTGTAAAACACTGATAAGGCAGGCTAATAGAGAATTTGAAATGAAGTTGGCCGTAGAGGCAAAAACTCATAATAAAAACTTTAAAATATATCCGAAGCAAGAAACCCGTGATGGAGTCTGTTGTCAGATGACCGAGAGCTAAAGGACTTAAGGAAGATAAGGCCACTGCAGAAAGACTAAATGAATTCTTTGCTGCTTTGTTTACTAATGAGGATGTTGGTGAGATACCGGTTCCAGAGATGGTTTTCAAGGGTGATTAGTCAGATGAACTGAATCAAATCACTGTGAACAAAAATGCAGCTGCCGGTTCTATCACTGCCCTAGAATTCACACCAGATTCATTGACTTCCTGAGAGAGAAGTAAACAAGAGCAAGCCACCAGGGAGTAACAAGAAATTATCTTCAAATTCATTGCCATCGCTTCAAAGGCCTGCTTAAGAATGACCTCAATTCTTCTATCTTGTGCATCCTTCAATGCCGCTCCCCCTTCTACGGGGATAGTCCACTTGGTGACAGCACAGACAAGCGCATCCACTTTCAGAAAGCGCAATTGCTCTCTCGCTGCCGGATCCAGGGGGTACAGCCCTTCCAATGTTCGTTCCCCTTTAAAATTAGCTTCCATGGCACCCCATTCAAGATCAATCAATTCTTGAATAGCCTCCATAATAGGGAAGAAACATGAGGTTTTATGCAAAGAAATCAAAGTGGGTTCTTTCTTTGGCTCAGACATGGCATCAGCCCCCGGTACACCCACATCTTCAATGTTTGGGAAATCAGAGCCAGTAAGACATCTCTATGAAAGAACCGCAACATTGTTCTATATGGCTCCAACCCTGGAGGAATTTCCTCATCCTCCAGGATCGGCTTCATCATCTTTGCCATCTGGGTCCCTATCAGCATGAGCTGCACCAGGTCTTGATGGACTCTGAAGCTTACCCACAGCTCCAGGTGTGCGGGAATCCACAGCCTGAGATCCTGATCTCTTAAGATTGGCCAGGGCTGACAAATATGCCTGAAGAAAGGACTGCAGCCCATGAAAAAAATTCACCCCCAAGAAAACGCGGAGGGGTCCATGCCAAAACCAGGGGGCATTGGTCCTGCGCCCACTGAGTTGCCTTCCCCTACTGACAAACCAATTAAGGGAGCCCCAATTCCATGCAAAACCTCTGGCAACTCTTTTTCCATTCCTGCATCATGCTGGGAAGAACCAATAAAATCAGATGGAGACCAGTCTCCTTGAGCCTCCAAACTGTGCTGACAAGTTGGAGGGGACGCCAGGCTGAGATGACCGAATATGGAAAGCAGCACAAAGGGTAAGATGCTTAGGCTTCTTTGCTATCAGCACCATAGTTGTCAGTATGCGCCAAACATGCATCTGAGAACTGTGCGCCCAGTTGTGTTCACAATAGGCACGTAAAAAAAAAAAAAAAAAAAAGGTGCTCAAAAATTAGGTGCCTAATGCGCTATTCAGGTAGATGCACAACTTGAGTGCCTGTCTAGGCAATCTTAATCGCAGCCCTGTGCTTCCACCAGGGCGCCCCTATGCCCCCAACTGAGCGCCCAGTTAGGCGCATAACTAGACACACAGCTAGGCGTGTAAGCACAAACCAATGTACCTGAAACGGGCAGCCTCATGCACAGAAAAATAGCGTGCAAATGCCGCCACAGAATACCAAGCGGCGAACAATCTAAGCCTGGGAACGGGCCTAGCCCAGAAGGCTGCTCAACCCACCAAGCTGCCCAAGTCCCCAAGCTCCCCCAGAGGTGGGAACGGATGTTAGATCAGCGCACCAAGCACAGAGACCGGAGGGGAGAGGAATATCTAAAATCAATTCCACCTTACCTCTTTTTTTTTTTTTTTTTTTTTTTATAAATTACTCTTTATCTGAGCAGAGCCCATCCTGGCCATTTACAGAGTCGGTCTCCAGCTGCGGGGGGAAAAGGCATAGACCTTTACTGCTGCGTTCAGCTTCCTGCACTGGCTTGCCTTTCAGCTATTTATTATTATTTTTTTTTTTTTACAGCTAACTCCTCGCCAGCCGAAACCAGCTACTGAACCAAAGCACTCATCTGAGAGAAGGATCCAAAGATATCACCTCAAGAAACTCGAAAGAGAGGGCCCAAAGATATTACCACAGGGGCAATAAACATCTCTTCTTTTCTCCTTCTATACAAAAACTTAACTCAATCCCCATTAGGGAGATGCACATCCATCTGCTAGAGACGGAGAATACTGGCGGGCTGATGTCAGTGCAGGGATATATATAATGTGATGTCCGCTTTGCTGCATCTCCATCTGCTGGTAGAAGTGCATAACCCACTGGTTGTGGACCCACCTATCCAAATGCTAATCAAAAAGCCTTTAAAAAAATAATTCTAGTTTGACCATAGTAAAACTAAATGATTACATTTGAATGCCACAACAGACACAAGACACACAAAAAATGAGTGCAGTTGATGGCAAAGTTCTGATGGTCTTTATTTAATTCAATCAATGTGCTGTCTGTAATCTATTTGCTTAAACCTGTTGAGTGATAATTCTTTATTAGTATTAAATATAAGACCATTGTACTTGTACATAAGCTGCTGGCACTGGAAGCACAGCCATGATTTACCATTAGAACATAAGAAATTGCCATGCTGGGTCAGACCAAGGGTCCATCAAGCCCAGCATCCTGTTTCCAACAGAGGCCGATCCAGGCCACAAGAACCTGGCAATTACCCAAACACTAAGAAAATCCCATGCTACTGATGCAATTAATAGTAGTGGCTATTCCCTAAGTAAACTTGATTAATAGCAGTTAATTCTGCTTTGAATTTATAACCCTGGTAGAGCGCTCTGCCCAAATGGGTTTGCTAGACATAGCATATGTATGGCACACTAAACTTGCAGATGCAAGGGAGTAGGGCCTTCTCTGTTACTGCCCTAACACTAACCCCAACAATTTTGGTTGATGGATTGACAAAAAAATTAAGAAAATGGCTAAAACCTTTTGCTTTAAGCATGCTTTTCTGTAAGCTCTTTGATCACTACACTAATTGCTTAATGGAGCTGTTTTACTTTAGTACTGCTTATGCTGTTTTGGTTTTTCTGTGTGTTTGTTTCGAATTTTATGTATGCTGTTCTGTATGCCGCTAAGGGCTCTGGTTCAAGTAGCATATAAATGAATACATTTGTCATGTATGCTCTACAATTTAATTCCAATTGGTTAATGTTTTAATTAGTATTTTATCATCTTTTGATTCAAGTAGATTTAATACTGCTAATTCTCACCCTTTGTATTTTTATTATAATTAGGAAGTACAAGTGAACTAATGGAAGTCTGCTGTTTCCTAGATAATTATGTGGCATGTTCACTCAATCCGGTGCCAATTTGGTGTTTTTTTGCTTACTGAATCCAATGGACTGTTGGCTCTGTAGCCATAATGGCTGCTGCAAGCACCAGGCCCCTTAAAGGGGTAGAAACTACACCTACTATCAGCAATATGTTTTTAGCCCCTGGCACCTCTGGAATGAGAAAATCTGATTTCTCCCCTTCCCCCACTACAAGCAGCTCCTTTGGCATAATTATTTTAATAAATATAGAGGATGGCTATGTTGAGACTGGGTGAGACTTCTTAATTGGGGGGGGGGGGGGGGGGGGAGAGAGCATGTCCCCGCCAGCATACTTTAGCCACTGAGGGGATTCCCATGAGCTTCAGACTCAGAAGGGAAGTGTCTCCCCCAACTCTTACCAGTCAGCCAGACCATATCAGTTTAGGTGGTCAGCCAACTGGCATCAAAAAGGTTGAGAAACACTGATCTAGCTCATTGCAGTTACTTGTCAACAACAAATACAGAGTATATAGTACATAGGGTTTTTTTTCTGTACCACAGGAAAAAAAAAAAGATAATTATTCTCTTTTACAAATCTATTCTGTTTCAGAACAAAATGACAAAGAAACATGCTCAATATTTAATAGCAATCACTATCTGTGGTTAGGGCATGAACTAAATCTGTGAGATGCTGGGTTACTGGTAATTACTGTTATATGTATTTGAAAATGAGCCATTGTATTTCTATACAACTATTCGTTTTGGCACAGGGGAAATTATTCTTTGAATATGTCCATTTAGCAAGAATTTGTTTAGATGGGACACACAATACTTTAAGTAATAAGCTACAAAATATACACATTTGTTTAGAATGAAAGAAGTTGAGCATTTCCCTGCCAGAAATGTCTCAATTATTCAATCACTTGACATATGCTGTTTAAATGACGAGTTATCAAAATATTCCTATTTGAAAGAAACTGCACGCAAAACCCCATGGGCACAATATATACTCCCCTGCACCCAGCATGAACAACTGTATGTCAAGTTTAAAAATACCCCCAAACACAAGGCTTAAAGATCAATAGTGACAAAATGTACTTTGTGTTTACAGGATAAAAATGCTATTTACAAGAAAGCTGTGATTTATTGTCCCTCCGGCTTATGTTTTTAATTTTATTGTGTTTACCACGAGCTGTATAAGACACACTGGGGGGGGGGGGGGGGGGGGAGGGAAGAGTGATGGCATTTTAGTTCAGAAGACAGCACGATCTTCTAGTTGTATGCACTCCTTTCCCTTCACTCAAGTAAATAAGACACAGATACTAACAAAAAAGCTTATTTAGTACAAGATTCTGCCACAGATATGAAACTGGGAGAAAAGCGCTTACTGAAGAGAGCCGAAATGTGTACATTTTCAGTTGGCACTGCATAAGCTCATAATACCACATTCATGACTGGTTAGATCAGTAACTTACTGTTTGAAATTGTTCCGATATTTATTTTTGCTTCTGGCTCACATTTTTCATCACCCAGTCACAAATTGTGGCAGATATCAAATATGGAGACTACTATTCTCTTTAAAAAAACCCCCAAAAAAAACCCACTTAAAAATAATTCTGCTTTGGGGTTTTGTCACTTTTCAACTCAAGGCTGGAAAGCAATAACATGGGGATTAAATCCATTTGACCAGAGGTACAAAAAATCTTGCCTGCTAGTAGACAGGGGTGAATTTTTATTTTTGGAGGGTGGGGCAGGTTAAGGGGAATCGGGATTCTGGAGATGTACAGCTTTGGGTCCTGTGGCTCTCTCCAATCCCGGCCAGGGCTTCATTTTTCTTTTTAAACCCTGGAGAAACAGCACAGATTAGTCTGGTCTCCCCTCCTCTCCTTTAGAGTGGGTAGGCACTGCAGAGCCTGGGGAATTTAAAAGCATTCTCTGTAACACTCAGCCAATGGGAATGCACTGAAATGGTGGTGGTGGGGTGTGTGTGGTGGTGGGGGGGGGAAGAGTCAAGCTACAGTCACAAAAAGGAATGGGGGTGAGCCAAGAGAAAATGCCTGTGCAGGGTTGGGGAGGCTTCTGTAGGCTGGTCTTTCCTCCTGAAAGGGTCAGCTGGCTGTGGAAACAGTGAATCTCCTGGAGTGAGGGTGGGAATGGGAGAAGATGAGTGCACCTGCAGGCTGGGGAAGGGCTGTCAGCAAGCAAAAACTAACGTCAATTCTTTTTATTCGGGTTTGTAAAGATCAAACAGAAGGTTGATATATGATACATAATTGTTTCTTTTACATATCATACATTTGCATACCTGACAACAGTTGCAAACAAAACTTTTTAAATAATCATATGGCAGTACTTGAGCAGGGGCACTCACTGTGTGAGCATATGAGCAGCAGCACAATGACAGAATGTGTATGTCAAAGAGTGTGGGCATCTCTCTCCTTGACACAGAGTCATCCATACACACACTTTCTCTATGACACATCTATACATTGAGAGCAAGAGTGTGTGTGTGAGCGCCTGTATCTGAGAGACTGTATGTGTCTGACACTGGCCTGCAGTGTAGCTGTTACATTATTTTGCAACTGGTTTAAGAGCTGTTTGGTTGGCAAGAGGCTTTAATACCAGACCAGGAATCCAAGATATAATTATGAGAGATGTAACTAGACTTGTTGCCGGATGGCATCTGATTGCATGGATGGAAGAGGGCATGCAGCTTCATTTTCTCACTTCTGGTCTAGGGTTTGTTCTACCTCTAAACTATTTAGGAAAAATGTGACATTTATGTTAGAGATTTTCTTGGCTCAATTCTGCCAGGCTCCAGGGTCACATGATATACCTATGAAAGGTCAGTTTGGCATGCTTTTGGAAACTGTTGAAACATGCTGCAGGAAAAGTGCACAAGGGAGTCTGTTACCTCATGGGCCGGTTTTGAAAAAAATCCCCCAGGCTGATATTTTCTTGCAATCCGCCCCTTAATATTAGCCTCTCAACATCCAGGCTGTGAGCAACAGGGCCTGGAGGTTGGGATGTTGCAACCTACCTCGATCCTGTGTGATGAGATCTGGGGAAGTCCCCAGTCTGATTAGTTTCCAGATGGACATCGTCTTAAAGGGTAGAAATCCAACCTGTCTCAGCCAATAAGGTGCTATGAAAATCATAGCCCCTTTGTCCTCTTGAAGCTTTAAGACAATCTTCTCTACCAGCGGAGCTGGAGGGTATGCATACAGAAGACAATTGCCACAATGCCAGGTGAAAGCTTCTTGTACAGGGAGCAGAACTGAGGAAACTTCCTGTTCCAAGGCATTGCGAAGAGATCCACATTCGGGCTTCCTCAAAGGTAGAAGATCCGATTTGTGACCCTTTGGTCCAGAGACCATTTGTGGGGACTGAAGGCAGGACAGTCTGTCCACTATTACGTTCTCTGTTCTGACCAGGTACATGGCCCTGAGCATCATCCCATGGGAGAGGACCATCACCAGTTCTGGACTGCTTCCTGACACAAGAGGTACAGTCCTGTAACTCCCTGCTTGTTGACATACCACATTGCTACTTGATTGTTGGTTTGGATCAGGTAAATTTTGTTAGTTCGCCGATCTCTGAAAACCCATAGTGGGCACCTGATTGCTCAGAACTCCAGGAAGTTGATTTGATAGAGACGTTCCTGGGCGAAGTATAGACCCTGATGCTGAACCCATCTACTTGACTCCCCAGCCAGGGTGGACACATCTGTAGTTAGGACAATTTGGGTAGGAAGATTTTGGAAGAAGATTCCTTGTTCTAGATTTGAAATTACTCCCCACCAGGACAAAAGGCTCTGGAGAGATGAAGTGACTTGGATGCGATCCTAGAGGTTCTGTGTAGCCTTTCGCCACTGCGACCTCAGGGTCTATTGGGCCTTTCACATATGTCAACGTGTCAAGGGAGAGAAATGAACTGTTATGGCCCAACAGTCTCATAAGGTGCCAAATTGATGGCTGCTGTCTCTTTTGAATCCCTGCCATGATGGTCATGAGGTTGATGGCCCTTTGTCGAGGCAGAAAGGCCTTGGTCTGAGCCATGTCTAGCAGGGCCCCAATTAAGTCCAACTGAGGTGACAGACTGAGATGGGACTTGGGGTAGTTGATGACAAATCCTGTCTCCAGCACCCAGATGGTAGAACACATAGGACTCATCGGTCCCCGCAAGAGGGGTGCTCTTGACTAGCCAATCTTCCAGATACGGGAAACTTGAAGGTGCACCACCAAAGTTAGGCATTTTGTAAAGACACATGGAACTGACAACAGCTAAACGACAGAACGCGGTACTGGAAGTCCTGCTTTTCCCCCACAAAACAGATACTTCCAGTGACTTGGGAAGCTCTCCATGTAAGCATCCTTTAGCTTCAGGGAGCATAGCCAGTCCCCTTTTTGTAAGAAAGGGATCAGGGAAATCATCTTAAAAACTTTTCTGTTTTGATGAACTTGTTCAAGGCCTTGAGGTTTAAAATAGAATGGAGTCCCCCTGTTTTATTTGGTATCAGGAAGCACCAGGAGTAAAACCCCCACCTTCTTTGCCCTGGAACGGGTTTGACTGCTCTGGCCATTAATAGGGAGGAGAGCTCCGCTACTAGTATTTTCCAATGTGCAACTGAGTCCCAAAATGAGCTGGGGGGCAATTTGGTAGGGTACCCAAAAGTTTCAATTTGTACCCATTGTATACATTGGAGAGAACCTACTGGTCTGAGCTTACAGTGGGCCATCTGTTTGCAAAGAACCAAAGCCTTCCCCTGACCAACAGATTCATCTTCCCGGGTATGGGCAAACTGGCTATGTCCCCTGTGATCCAGTCAAAATCCCATCCCAGGAGCTGACTGAGGTGCTGGCTGGGACCTTGGTGCTCTCTGTTGCTTGAGACAGCCACAAGATAGCGGAGAGTAGTACTTCCTCAGGCGGAAGGACTTTCTGGGTTTAGACCTAGATGACTTCCTTGATGAGGAGGGTGGGTCCTGAGTGCTGGTGGAGAACTGCCCTCAGGATTGCCTGGATTTGAGCCACCGCATCCTTGTCCTCATCTCCGAAGAGATTCTCTCCCATACACAACATGTTAGCAAGTCACTCCTGCACCTCTGGTCTGAGATGCAAGGCTGCAGCCGTGTGAGTTTGCAGGCACCGATTCCTGCTGCAGAGACCCTTGATACCATTTCAAAAACATCATAGGTCAAACAGTCCTCTTATTTTCCACACTCCTTTCACTGGTGCATAAGGGCTTAGAGGGTGTCCTGCTGCTGCTGAGGCAGTTCGGCAAGGTCCTGCACCTGCCTACAGATGTCCCTCGTATACTGGCTCATGTAGTGCTGGTGGGCTGCTATGCAGACAATAAGCAGAGCACCCTGGCATACCTTTTTCCCATGAGCATCCATCGCTCTGTAATCCTCCCCCGGGGGTGCCGAGGAATAGGTCCAAAAGCATTTGACCTTCTTGAGAGCAGATTCAACAACCACTGATTGATGGAGCAGCTGATGCTTGTCAAATCGGAGAGTCTTTTGGACAAGATAAATTGCATCTGATTTCCTGTTTATGGGAGGCCTGTGAGGAGGAGTTCTTATGTCCTCAGCAGTAACTCCACAAGAATCTCGTGAACTGGGGCTGCTACAATCTCCTTGGGAAGCTCCATGAACTGGAGGATATCTAGCATTTTTTACCTGGAATCTTCAGTCAACAACTGAAATGGGATGGTCGCCATCATCATCCTAACAAAGCTTGCGAAGGGAGAGGTCCTCCAGTGGGGGACTTCCTTTGATCTTCTGGAGATGGATTTGAAGGGAGACCATCCAAAGCATCAAAGGCCAAAGAGCAGTTATCCCCCAGGGGCCCTAGGTGCTCAGCCCCTGACCAGTAGTGCTATCATCTCTAGAACTGGTTTTGTTGGTCCAGACACTGGTGTCTTCTCCGGCATCAGGGGGGGGCTTCCTCTGATGAAGTAGAGATGACAACCAGATGGGAAGATGGTGGCGTGGCCTGCAGGCCAACCTGGGAACCGATGCTGGCTGAGTCAGTAATATGCCGATACCCACGTGTAGAGATTCCAGCAGCGACTTGAGCAACAGTGTGCCAATGCCGCACATCACCTTCTCGATGGCCAGCTACACACGCTTCTCCAATTCCTCCTTGAAAATCGCCATTGCCAAAATGGACTGGTATGCAGGAGAAGTAACCAGATCCTCTTTGGAACTGAGAGGAATATCGGTGGCTGGATTCAGATCTGTGGCATACCCCCAGCATTGATGGAGGCTGGCTTTCCTTGTGTGGGGTCATTTTGGGAGCATCACAGCAGAAGCTGGTGACCGATGCAAATGCTTTTTTGGCTTCCCTCAATGCTTGGATCAATCCTTCCCTGGTGCTGAAGCTGAGACCAATGAACCAAAATCCTCAACCAGGAGGAGCCTGACCTTGGGCAGTGTCTGGCATATCCTCAGACGTCAAACTTGATAAAACAGATGGCCCCGCTGATGTCAATGGTTTGGTGTCCACTGATGCTGTTCCAAGGTCCCTCTATGCTGATGGATTGGTCTTCTCCGACCCAAAGAAGCACTCCATCTTGTACAGCCGAATTTTACATCCCTTTGGGTTCATCCTGGCACACCTGCTGCATCCCATATGTCATGTAATGCCCCAAGGCAGAGGACATATCTAACATGGGAGTCCTTGATAGACATGGTCCTCGTACACATGGGGCATCACTTAAAATCTGAAGTGGACATGTTACAAAATAAAAGGGATGCAAAATCAAAATTGATGGTGGTAGCCATCCAGCACAGAGTGTACTGCTGCCCCAGGGGATCGACAGCAGAAATAAACTTACCGATAAACTTATCTAGGACACTAACAGGAAAACCGGAGGGACCCCGTGTTGAACATGTGAGGAAGCAAAAATATTTAAGTGAAAAAACACGCTTTTTCACTTTTTTTTGGCCTATTTTCGTAAAAAACACGCTTTTTACGAAAATAGGCCAAAAGGTTGGCAAATTGAAGGTCTCATCCAACTGCGAGATGACAGGTTCGCAGTGGGATGAAAAGAAGAGACTGAATGGGACCTCATGTGGATGCCTGAGCATGCTAAATGAGGCACAAATTTGTAGAAACTTTGACATAAGTTTTTTGTTCTGGGCTCATGTGCGAGGACTGCCATCCTGCTTGTCCATGAACTTGGAAAATGTGCTAGGGCAAATGAAACTAAAAGGAATAGCAAATAACCTGAACTAGATGGCTTACATCCCAGAGTGCTGAAAGAACTGAAAACAAATTATGGACCTGTTATTGGAAATTTGTAAACTATCATTAAAGTCCTCTATGGTACCTGAAGATTGGAGGGTTGCCAATGTAAAGTCAATTTTAAAAAATGGATCAAGGGGTGATCCAGGAAACTACAGACCAGTTAGTCTGACGTCTATGCCAGGCAAAATGGTAGAAATCATCATAAAGAACAAAATTGCTGAACAAGTAGACAGGCATAGTTTAATGGGATAAAGCCAACATGGATTCAGCCAAGGGAAGTCTTGCCTCATCAAAAACAAACAGATGGATAAAGGCGAGCCAATTAATATAATGTATTGGGATTTCCAGAAAGCATTTGACAAAGTTCCTCATGATAAACTTCTTAGGAAATTAAAAGATCATGGGATAGGAGGCAGTACCCTATTGTGGCATGCAAACTGGTTAAAAGTCAGAAAACAGACAGAAGGGTTAAATGGTAAATTTTCCCAATGGAGTAAGGTGAATAGTGGAGTGCCCCAGGGATCTGTTCTGGCACCATTGCTTTTTTAAAAATATTTATAAACAACCTGGAAATGGGAATGATTAAGGTGATCAAATTTGCCAATAACAAAATTATTCAAAGAGGTTAAATCACAAGAGGATTGTGAGAAATTGCCAGAGGACATTGTAAAACTGGGAGACTGGGTATTCAAATGATAAATGAAATTTAACATGGACAAGTGTAAAGTGAAGCACTTACGGAAGAGTAAATCGCTTTGGAAGATTTGATCTGGAAAACTATTAATAAATGATTTTAAATTAATAGAAAATAATTTATAGCTACACAATGCAAAGTTCCACATTATGTTGAAATCTTCGGCTCAGTTTACAGTAGCATCCAAGAAAGCAAATAGAATGCTAGGAATTATCAGTAAAGGAACTGAGAATAAAACAGAGAATGTCATTATGCCTCTGTATCGTTCCATTTTATGCCCTCATCTTGAGTATTGTATGCAGTTCTGGCCACTATACAATTCAAAAAAGATATTGCAGAATCAGAAAAGATACAGAGAAGGGCGACCAAAATGATAAAGGGAAATGAACAATTCCCCTATGAGGAAAAGCTAAAGAGCTTAGGACTCTCCAACTTGGAGAAGATATGGCTGATGGGAGATATGATAGAGGTTTATAAAATAATGAGTACATGTTAATCGGTTGTTTACTCTTTCAAAAAGTATGAAGACTAGGGGACACAAAATGAAGTTACTAGATGATATATTCTCTTATTAGTTTTAAATGTATTTTTTTTTAATCAACAAATAATTAAGCTCTGGAATTTGTTGCCAGGGAATGTGGTGAAAGTGGTTAGTGTAGCTGCATTTAAAAAGGTTTGTATATGTTCCTGGAATAAAAGTCCATAAACTATTATTAAGGTAGAGTTGCAGAAATGCACTGCTTATCCTTGGGATAAGGGTAGAGTTGCAGAAATGCACTGCTTATCCTTGGGATAAGCAGTGCATTTCTGGGATAAGCAGATTGGAATCTATCCTGCCAGGTACTTGTGGCCTAGATTGGCCACTGTTGGAAACAGGATACTGGGCTTGATGGACCTTTGATCTGACACAGAATGGCAAGCCTTATGTTCTTAATTTTTCTACCTGTGATATCTTTAGGGGCAACATTTCTTTTTGCAGGTAATCTACACAGAATGGCAGTTACCACCCTAAAATGAAGTTATGGGCATAACCTATATTTAAAATGCTTAGATTCCACAAACTCCATAATTCATGTTCAATGCAGATAAAACTTACACATTCAAAGATAATAAAACAATTCATAAAAAACATAACAGTAATTCCTGTCAAACTTCATATTGTTGAACTCAACACCACCTAAGTGCACACACAGACACACTCATGCACACAGGCTCTGGATGGACTATTTTGTTCTATATCTGTCATTTACTGAGTTTCATACAGGCTACTATAATAACAGTGAAACAACTGAACATAGCACAACAGCTGAATTCTATCAATCAAGAAATACAACTTCCAAATGTGGTCTTCAAGCTTATGTATTAGAACATCTCATTTTGCAGCTCTAATATAAGGCATTCCTACCTACCAAAATCCCAGTTTTCTCCTGGATCAATACAGCTGCTAAATGTTTATTATATTTATTTAAAAACTTCTTGTATTCTGTATTACACCAGAGCAACTGTGCTAAGCAGATCCCCCTCAAACACGTATAACTGTATTAACCTTCAAATGAAAATGGATCTCTCACCATTCAATAACCCATTAATTCTAAAGATTTGGCATTTATGCTCTAAGACATTTATCATAACTGATATTCTATTCATCAGTGAAAAGAATGAACAGAAAATGCAGATATGAACAGCAACTTTATGTTCAGTATGTTAGATACCAGTTCCCCCTAAACATTTCTTAAGATACATTCAAGCCAATGCAGTATTGGCGCATATAAAGCGGGCGCTCAACACTGAGCGCCCGCTTTCTTAATGCGCGCCCGACACTTTAATATTGACTTATTCACGCTTTCACTTATTGCCGATTGGTCCATTCACTGTCACATATCAGTGAAAGGACCAATCACCTTTCAGAAGGCTGTCCTGAAAGGGGATTGGGTCCTTTTCACTGACATCTGGCCGCTCAGAAATTAACGCCAGCTCTGTGCTGGCATTAATGTCTGAGCATACAAATGTCCGAATTGGGCGCACGCTTGTTTTTTTTCTGCATTGAGGGGAATATATAATAGCGCTCATCAACATGAAATTATATGTGATGAGTGCTATTATCTATGCAGGCAGTTTGGCACGCATTTTGGACATTGCTAACCCGTTTTGCATCTGGGGTTATGGCTGCGTGTCCAAAAATGCGCGTCCAACCGCTCATTGAGCCATGTGCTGCAGCCAGCGCACCATACTACATTGGCCTGATTACCAGATATTTTTAAGAACAGCTGTAGCAGGTTATCAATGTATTTATTTGGGCAAACCATAAGATAAGTGTTCTTTTTTCTTTTATAAATACATTGATAGCCTGCCTCAGTTGTCCTTAAGTAAAACTATATATGTAAAGCAGTTTATATTCACCAGAAAATCTGTGTAAAGCAAACAGTGTAATGTAACAGAAAATGTCTGAATAGCAAACAGTGTAATGTAAAAAAATATATATAACTATATATATTACATTACACTATTTGCTATACACAGATTTTCTGATGAATATAAACCACTTTACAGCAAGTGCACACTATATAAAAATGAGTTATTAATCAAATTAATGTGAACTATTGCAATGCCCATAACTTGAGTGTGAAATCTCTGCAGCAGAAAATTTACTGGTAATTCAGGGCCCTACTGTTTGCATAAATTGCTGACAGGTAAGCACTGTGATATAAGAGCTCTGTTTAAACAAAATTCTCAGGCAGTTTTCAAGTACAAATTAATGGAAAAGAAATTTCTAGGCTTTTCCACTGTTTGTATACAATGCATGGCATTGATAAGGTGCAGCTAAAGAATTTGTGAACAAAAGACTCATAATATAATCTGTTACTATTTCCATTGCTCTTTAATTACAACAAAAATATGCGTCACCCCCCCGCCCCCCATCTGTCATACACAGGCACAGCTTCTATTGCTCCCCTTATGCCCTACCTCCTGTTACTATCATCTGTTCCCCCTACTCTCCAATCCACTGTCCTTTTGTATCTTATAAAAACTGTAGCAAATTAAACATTTTTCAAATCTGATTCTCTCTCAGTTCTGTTTCCTTTCTACTGGTCCATTTTTTATTATTATTATTTTTTTTAAATAATTGGTTTCGCTTCCAATTTTTTTTAAATTTATGCTTACCCTCTTCCATCAACTCTTTAAATCATTCACGTACCTACCCCATCCTTTCACCCTCCTCCACTATGTACATCTATTTCTCCATCTTTTCTTCCCCCTTTTATCTTTGTTATCTCCTCTTTTCATCTCTTGCCTATCCCTATTCCCTTCCTTCATTCTCCCTGAGCTGCTAGTGAGCTGAGAGTAAAGGTCCAACAGAGAACTGAGGAGAAAAGGTGTTTTCCTGTATTGTGCTGTTTTCTTCTTGTACTGACATCTACTTGTAGGAAAAACACACTGCCTTGAAATAAGACATTTTCAGAGGAACATTCCCTTCTAATTACTAATGGAGAAATTACTTACCTGATATTTTCATTTTCCTTAGTGTAGACAGATGGATTCAGGACCAGTGGGTTATGCTCCCCTGCCAGCAGATGGAGATTGAGCAAGCTGACATCACAGTATATATACTCCTATAGTGAACCCAGCCTGCCAGTATTCTCTTCAAAAGAAACTGTGGACAGACTAGCAAAAAACGATTAAAAACAGACAATTATAACTGTATCAACCAACAAGAAACACTGAACTCAAGTAAGAATGTAGATACTCCAATCTAGGGACTGGATGAACACTTACCAGTAATCCCTTGGGACCTGGAGCCCCACAGAAAGACTATTGACACAATCATTTGGCATCTGAGAGTGGGAAGCTGAGTCCCATCTGTCTACATGAAGGAAAACAAAATTATCAGGTAAGTAATTTCTCCATTTCCTAGCGTGAGATGGACTCAGGACCAGTGGGATATACCAAGGCTACTCCTGAATATAGGGTGGGAGGCTGCCCACGGTCCAGTCAACACTGCACGTGCAAAGGCTGCATTCTCCCAGGCCTGTACATCCAGATGATAAAACCTGAAAAAAGATGTAAGGATGACCACATCGCTGCTTGGCATATACTGATGGGAGACAACAATCTAACCTCCACCCATGACACTGCCTGAGCCCTAGTGAAATAAGCCCTAACCTGAGTAGGTAATGGCTTTTCAGCATCTGTGACCACCTCCTTAATCCTTGAGCTGTGAAGTTGATTCACTCTGCTTCTTTGAATCACGGAGGACAATCCACCATGGAGGACAAACAGGTGATCTGTCTTCCAGAAAGGTTCTGAAACCTCCAGATACCTCACAAGTCTCTTGACATCCAAGGACGCAGGAGGCGATACTCCTCCGCATCCCTGACCTTATCCAGGGATGCCAAGGAAAAGGACTGATTCAAATGAAATTGAGACCACCTTAGGCAAGAAGGACGGAACAGTACGCAGCTGCAATGCCTCTGGAGTCACCTGAAAGAACAGCTCCTGGCAAGCCAAGGCCTGCAGCTTGGAAATTCGACATGCAGAACATATAGCCACCAGGAACACTGTCTTCAAGGTCAATAATTGCAAGGAAAGGCTTTGCAGCGATCCGAATGTAGGGCCCGCCAAGAAATCCAGCACCAAATTAAGACTCCACAATGGAACCGGTAATCTCAAGGGAGGCCGAAGATGCTTCACTCCCTTCAAAAAACGGGACACATCAGGGTGAGATAAGGAATCATCATTTATCAGGCCTCTGAAACAGGCAAGAGCCGCAACTTGTACCTTCAAGGAATAAAGAACCAATCCTTTATTCAACCCATCCTGCAAAAAATCCAGAATGAGTGGGATCTTAACTGAATGAGGAAGAATACCACCCTCCTCACACCAGGACCCAAATACTCTCCAAGCCCGCACATAGGCTAAGGAAGTGGATAACTTTCGAGTGTGGAGTAATGTGGCAATCACCATGGAAGAATACCCATGCTTCAACAGGTGAGCCCTCTCAAGGGCCAAACCGTAAAACAGAACAGAGTTGGATCCTTGTGAACAGGTCCCTACTGCAACAGATCCATGTATGGCGGAAAATGAAGGGGAGTCTCCACCAGGAGTCTTCACAGATCTGTATACCACAGATGCCTGGGCCAGTCTGGTGCCACCAGGCCCAACAAGGGACATGGAGGAAAGGCATAAAGCAAACTATCTTCCAGGAGGACCTGTACGCGAGCAGCTATGCCCAGGGACCACAGATCTCTCCTGAGACTGAAGAATTGAGGTACCTTCTGACTTCAAGAAGTCGCCAGCAGGTCTAGGAATGGAAGGCCTCAGTGATCCACTATCAGCTGAAACGCCTCAGCTGACACCCATTCTCCTGGGTCCAGATTCTCCCTGCTGAAAAAGTCTACTCTTACGTTGCCTTTTCCTACAATGTGAGAGGCCGAGATCATCTGTAGATGTCCTTCCACCCATTCCATAAGTTGGTCTATTTCCTGCGACACTTGCTGGTTCTTGGTTCCTCCCTCGTGACTAAAGTAGGCCACTGTTGTCATGTCAGAAATCATGCAGACTGCTTGACCCTGCAGCCTGTGGCTGAACTGCAAGCATGCCAACCAGACCTCCCAGGCTTCCAGGTGACTGATGTTCCAGAGGGACTCTTCAGCTTTCTGTCCTTCGGCCGTCAGCTCCTGACAGTGAGCTCCCTAACCCTGGAGACTCACATATGTCGTGAGTACCAACCAGATCAGGTAGGACAAGGAAACCCCTTTTTTCAGATGAACCTCCTGCAATTACCACTGGAGGCAAGAGGAGATTGCCATTGGCAATTGGAGCCGAACCAAATAATCCTGAAACCATGGGTTCCAACGAGACAGCAGTGAGTGCTGAAGAGGACGCGTATGTGCCCTCACCCACAGTACCACTTCCAGGGTTCCCACCATCAAATCAAGCACCTGTAGAAAAGACCACACTGTCAGACATATAGTGTTCACCAACGGATGCATCTAAGACATCAATTTCTGAATCCGAACTTCCAGCAGGAAAACTTCGCTCTGCTCAGTGTTAAACTGTTCCCCCAAGAAAGTTGAGATGGCTGAAGACTGCTCTTGGCCAGGTTCACCACCCAACCGAGCTCCTGTAACAAAGAGATCATCTTGTGTGTCACCAGGAGGCTCTCTTTGCTCAAACCAGCCAGTCGTCCAACTACAGGTGCACCAGGATCCCTTCTCTTCTCAACACTACTGCTACTACCACCATAACCTTGGAAAAAATTCTGGGGGTGGTGGCTAGACCAAAAGGCAGAACTCGAAACTGATAATGGCGCCACAATACTGCAAAATGCAGAAAACAGTGTTTCAAACGGATGAGAATATGAAGGTAGGCCTCGGACAGATCTAGGAAAGTCAGAAATTTCCACGACTGCAAGGCTATTATCATAGAGCTCAAGATTTCCATACGAAAGTGTCACTTTCAAATGACGGTCGACACTTGAGATCCAGGATGGGACGAACGGAGTCTTCCTTCTTGGGCACAACAAAGTAAATGGAATATCGCCCCATACTTTGAGACATGGGCACAGGAACCACAGCCCTCAGACTCTCAGAAGCTTAGACTCCACTGCTTGCTTCTTCTGCAGGGAGTGGCAAGGAGACACCATGAACACATCCCGAGGAATACTGTGAAATTCCAACATGTATCCTTCTCGTATCCCCTCCAGAACCCATTGATCAGATGTGATCTTGATCCACCTCTGATAGAGAGGTATCCTCCTAACTCTTGTTCCCGAAGGTGGGTCGGCAAAATTTCATTGGGAAGCTTGGGAAGACCTACCGCTCTAGTCTGCTCCTCTCTTGGGCTGTCTGGGACGAAAGGACTGAGACCTACCAAAAGGACAAGACTTCTGAAAGGAAATTGATGTCAAACTACATTTATGTTGCTTTGGATACTAAACAGGTATTTTTAATATTCATGATGATTTTTTTGACCTAGCAGGATCCACTTGCTCCTTATGGCTTTCAGCTCACATTGGAACCAGGGCTTGCTTCTGGTGCCATAAATTTTCATTCATATCTCCCAATTTTCTCAGTTCAGCCACAGCAATGCCAGTCCTTAGCTCAAACCCTTGATCATGGGACCTAAGTTCAGAGGTGTGCAAGGATGTTGGCTCCTTACTCCCAAGGGCTGTGAAATGCTGCCTCTGCAGCATCCCCAATCCCCAGCCAACCTAGGGAGCGGAGGACCTGACCCAGGTTTCTTTGCACGACTGGCTCTATGATGATGATGTTAAACCTCATCAGCTACTGCTTAGTTGATTTAGACTTGCATGCCAATAAGAGTACATTTTTAGACCATATACATTGTGTAATCTGCATCCTGTATTAAAAAATTAAAAAATGATCATCTGGTCAATCCCAGGGCTCCCTGGCAGTGCTGTATGAAATCTCTATTTGACTCCCTTACCCAGTTTGTGCTCCTTGGGCTTGCTAATGCTGGGGATATTGTGGAGGCATAGAGGGAGGGGGCAGGAGGAGGATAGGGGAGACCCATAAATTGCAAAAGGCAACATCTAGAGGACAGACTGCACATGTACCTTGTTCTAGAGGAAGACTGTCTCTGGACCCTAACAAGAATTGCTAATGTGATAGCTGAGCTACATTATAGGGAGGAGATTGTTGTGGGGAGAAATAAATAAAAGAAAATTCCAGATAGCTGCAAATGAAAAATCATGGCACCAGTCCCAGCATAGGTTGGTTCTGTCACATTGGAAGCCCAAATGAAATGGTGGAAACTGATAGGAAACAGTTGTGCCATATTTTTGAGATCCAAAAGGCATTCCAGTGGGAGCACTGAGAGGAGAGGATCACCTTGCTGGTGGCTGAAAGGAATTAGTAAGTTTTTGCTTGGGACATTGTCTTTTTTAAAAGTATTGGGGCAAAGTTAACTATTTGGGAATATTATTTAGTGTTTTTGGGTGTTTGTGCTTTTAATAGTCAGTAAGGCAGCGAATAAACAAGTTAGACTGTATTTTTAAATAGTCAGTAAGGCAGCTAGTAAGCAGTAGTTAGTGTGTTTATTTTTAAAAGTCTGTAAGGTAGCTAGTAAGCAGAACTAAGTGTTTGTATTAAAAAAAAAAAAAAAGTAGCCAGAAGCTAGAAATAAGCTAGGAGTATACCTAAGTAAAAAGGTTGAAAAGTTCAGTTCAATTACTCACCTTGGAAAGGTGTTGAGGTAGTGTGATTTGGTTTGATTAGGTACCAACATTTGTTAATCAAGAGAGCAGTGAGTCACTCTGGCTGACTAACTGAAGTTAGACTGTTTGTATTTTGGGGAAGGGGGAGTCTGTTCCGAAGGGATGAGCTCCACCTTAACCAGGGTGGAACCAGACTGCTGGCGCTAACCTTTAAAAAGAAGATAGAGCAGCTTTTAAACTAGAACAAAGGGGAAAGCAGACAGTCGCTCAGCAGCGCATGGTTCGGCGAGAGGTATCTTCAAAGGATACTAATGATGCATTAGAATTAGGGCATCCCGACAGTGAGGTTCCAATAATAAGAAAAGCAGTCCAAGTGCCTGCAACTAAAAACTCACCTGAGCTAAAAAATTCTAACTTATCCCTATCAATTAAAAAGCAGAATGAAAATACAAACAAAAAACAAACTTTGAAATGTTTGTATGTTAATGCCAGAAGTCTAAGAAGTAAGACGGGAGAATTAGAATGTATAGCAGTGAATGACGACAGACTTAATTGGCATCTCAGAGACATGGTGGAAGGAGGACAACCAATGGGACAGTACTATACCGGGGTACAAATTATATCGCAATGGCAGAGAGGCGCACCCGGGAGGCGGAGTGGCGCTTTAAGTCCGGGATGGCATAGAGTCCAACAGGATAAACATCCTGCATGAGACTAAATACAAAATTGAATCTTTATGGGTAGAAATTCCATGTGTGTCGAGGAAGACTATAGTGATAGGAGTATACTACCGTCCACCTGGTCAAGATGGTGAGACTGACAGTGAAATGCTAAGAGAAATTAGGGAAGCTAACCAAATTGGTAGTGCGGTAATAATGGGAGACTTCAATTACCCCAATATTGACTGGGTAAATGGATTATCGGGACACGCTAGAGAGATAAAGTTCCTGAATGGAATAAATGATAGTTTTATGGAGCAATTGGTTCAGGAAAAGATGAGAGAGGGAGCAATTTTAGATCTAATTCTCAGTGGATCACAGGATTTGGTGAGAGAGGTAACTGTGGTGGGGCCGCTTGGCAATAGTGACCATAATATGATCAAACTTGATTTAATGATGATGGACCCTTTGTCTGACCCAGTATGGCATGTTCTTATGTTCTTAACTAATACCGGTTGGTGGTGCTGAATCAGCAGGAACTAGCCAGCACTCTCAGAAGAGGAGGAAGAGAGGAATTAGGTGTCATCAGAGATGGGGGTAGGGTTGGAGCATTGGCTTATAGGAGAAAGGGCAGGTTTTGAAAAGGAGAGCACAAGTATGAATGGCCTAGGATGTAAGGCTGTGCAACAAATCAAAATTGACACTGTAGGGGTGGGGACAGGGATGATCAATGGCCTAGGAGGGTGGGGATGTAGAGAAAGTGTTCTGCATGTGTGTGTATGGCAGCAGGAGTGGGGGGGGGGGGGGGGGGGGGGGAGGGATCAGTGATCCCTTAGGTGGATGTATGGAATATCTATGGCAGGAGGTGAACATTTATGGAGGAGGCCTGCTAGGCTGAAGGAAGATTTATTTTTACTTAACAGAGCTATATTTTCTATGTGCATGCCCAATCTCAATTCTGTGTGTGGTCAGTTGGTCTGAAATTAGCAAAGGACAGACACTTGCACCTCATTTTAAAATTTTCAGAGGTTTGCCTTTGAAACCCTAAGCATGATTTAAAAAAAAAAACAAAACTATTTAATAGCAAACATGAACATATTGACAATACAAAAAGGGACATATATGAAACCAGTGTGCACATACAAAGAAAATCAACATAATTACTACATATTATAGAAAGGCAATAAAGGCCCCCACATATAATCATATCTGGAAAACTAAACCTTATCAAACAGAAAAATAACCTCTTAATACAAGTTATATTCTTAATTTGACTCCAATGTACAATATTTGGAGGCGTGCTTCCAATTAGTGGTGTAGCCAGAAAGTTGTAGGGCAGAAAGTTAACATGGGAGAGCTGTAGGCCTGCAGTCTGAGAACTACTAGTCATATTCGTATTGGTAACCAATGCCATATACTGTACCCTACAATGACTTTCTAAGTACCGTATTTTCCGGTGTATAAGACGAGTTGTTAACCCCTGAAAATCTTCTCAAAAGTCGGGGGTTGTCTTATAGGGCGAATAATTACCGTATTTTTCGCTCCATAAGAGACACTTTTTTCCCCCAAAAGTGGGGGGGAAAAGGTCTGCGTCTTATGGAGCGAATATAAAAAAAAATAAAAATCTAACAAAACACCCCCCACCCTCCTGACCCCCCCAGACCTGCCAAAAGTCCCTGGTGGTCCAGCGGGTCCGGGAGCAAAGGGCAAAGGGCCGTCGGCGCCATTTTGATTACTGGCAGCCGATGACCCTTTGCCCTTATGTCACAGATGCTACCGCTGTCATTGGTCGACCCCAGTGATATAGTAAGGGCAAAAGGCCATCGGCGCCATTTGGATTGTTTGCATCCGACGGCCCAAGTCCAGGAGATCGCTCCCGGACCGCTCCTGGACCCCCGCTGGACCACCAGGGACTTTTGGCAGGTCTTGGAGGGGTCAGGAGGGTGGGGGGTTGTATTTAATTAATTTGGCAGGTCTTGGAGGGGTCAGGAGGGTGGGGGTTGTATTTAATTAATTTGGCAGGTCTTGGGGGGGGTCAGGAGGGTGAGGGAAGCTGAGGGATTAGTTTTTAAGGGTCGGGGTGGGTTTTTTGTTTATCGGCTCGGGCGTAGCCGATAAAAAAAACCCCCAATCGGGCCGGACGAAAAAAACCCCCACGATGTGAATCGGAACCGGAATCAGAACAGATTCCGTGTCAGATTCACATCCCTATTACCGGTACCTCCTTCTCTGCCTCTCAGATCTCGCACATGCACGTCTGCGCCGCTTCACTGCAGTCCTCAGGAGCGAGATCTGAGAGGCAGAGAAGGAGGTACCGGTAATAGGATACAAGGGTGGGCCAGAGGGATGCGTTACCGCTCTGATAGTCTTGGAGACAGGGAGGGCTGGGCAAGCAGGGAGAGCTGACCAATCCAAGCAGGATTTGTATACAACAACCAGCCAATCACTTGCCGTGATTGGCTGGTTGTTGTATACTGGGTACCACATACAGTATGGTTATGTAGTGACACAGAAGGGTAGTCTTATACGGCGAGTATATCTCAAACTCTATATTTTAACTGGAAAAGTTGGGAGTCGTCTTATACGCCGGAAAATTCGGTAGTTTGCAACAGCCATGCATGAAACTTTAAAGCATTTTACCTCAATTATTTCAAGCACTTACCAGCATTAAAAATTCCTTATTAATCTGTATTAATTTATTTTATATTTATTACAGTGTATAGTATATCATGTAAAAGGCAAAGAAAACAATCAGATCCAATCACTCATGTAATAAAACAAAAATTAATGCATTCTTTCATAAATCTTCTTTGCAGAAAGCCAGAAATCATCATAACTGCAATAAAATATTAATCATCAGAACAGGTGCAGAGCATAGCTAGGACAATTCACATTACAATTAACAGGAAAAAAATATTCAAATTCTAGTGTCACCTCAGCAAAAAATATCCCTTCACTGCTATTTTGTGAAGTAACACAAACTCCTGCAAAGAAAGACATCTAGAACCTTGCCATGCCATACAATCACAGCACTGACTCTCAAGATTCAAATAACAGCCACCTTATGAAAAACAAGAAATGCAAATACTACACACCAAGCCCTAGAACATTAAATACATCACCTACTGGAATAACAGAATAAGCTGGACTACTACAGAGAAACTACACACTAGCAGAAATACTGCACTTCAGATACACAAACAGGCAAAACAGAGACCGACCTTTACCTAAAATAGAAACAAGTGACTACAAATTAGAAACAGAAACATGCAGATAAAACCAAAATAGAAAGCCTGAGAAACTAGACTCTGAAGAATGGAATACTAAAGAACAAAACACAAAAATATAAGAAATGCACATTCCCAAAGATGGCATATTCAAATTGCTAAAATTTCAAATTTTGTTTTGTTTTACCATTGTCATCTGATCTTTGTATTTTTCTAATCAGTTGGTCCTAGTCTCTTTTTCCCCTGTCACTCTTTTCCTAATTCCTTTTCAGTGTCTTTTCCTTCTGTCTTCTGCCCTTCCTCCCTCACGCTTTCTCAGACTCCCTCACACACACAAGCTCTCACTCTCATATGCTCTCCCCCACATATGCTCACATTCACTACACACACAAGCTCTCACTCCCTCACCCCCCGCCCCAGACTCCCATTCTTATGTACACAGAGATGCACACCTAGGCACCCATTTTCACCCACAGAGATGCACACCCAGGCACCGATTCTCACCCACCCATACAGGCTCTCACACAGACACACACACACTCACACATAGGATCTCACAACAGACATGGACTCATACACATGCACACACAAAAAGGCTCTCTCTCATTCACACATACATACAATCTCACACACATCATGGCCTCCTGTTACCATTGAGCCATGGTGAGATGAGCTCCACCATGGCCCCGAGGGCCTCCTGCTATCTTTGGGCCATGCAAGAGGTAAGTGCATGGGTGTGCACAGCTTCCACTCTCTTCCTTCCCCAAGCAGGAAGATTGGTGGGCCGTATGGCAGCAGGCAAGGCCTGGGCAGGTTAGGCATTGTTGGTGGCCGCCTGCCTCTCTCTCGGGTGTGCCATGCACACCTAGTCACACCAGGCCTGGCCTGGTGCTCCTCTTCACCATTACGGGGATGGGATCCCGTATTGCTCTAACAGGCCTCTTCCGGTTGAGTGGGCCTGGATCCAAACTGGATGGGCAACTGTTCACCCAGGCCCACCTGTGGTTATGCCACTGCTTCCAATGTAAAGCAATTCAGAACCATGCAGCTAATAAGAGCTGGGAGACTAGGACCCTATATTTGACTGGCTTAGCTATTTTATACATCACCCAGAAAGGTAGAAACATCCAATGGAAACTTTATAATCTGTGATATTTCATTTTCAATCTTCTCTTAGAAAGCAGAAACAAATCTGCATGACCACCATATGTGAAAAAAAGATCCACGCCTAACACAAATTCACCAGCATAGCTTAGAAGAGGCAGAACCAAACTTTGAAACTATATCAGGAGTTTTATGTCCTATGCAAGAGCCTAATCATTAAATCCACTTGCCAGAGGCATATAAATTATTATGGACTGACAATACAGTCACCTAAGCATGAATTTGAATGTAAAATGTTAAACTGATTTTAACAAGGATAGGAAATAAACATTTTATAATATATTGCGTGGCAACAGCCTCCACAAAGCAGGCAGTGTGGACATGGAGAAGACTCGTATGGTTAAAAGAGCTAGGGAAGCACTGACAGTCTCATCAGTCTCTCTTCCAAATTTTTAGACAAAGAGAGAGAGGGGCAGATACAAAAACCCATCACAATGAACCATCTCCTTCTACTACAACTGCAGGAAAAGGAAGCAGTCAGTGTGATGTGGGCAACTGACTGTCAGTTACCATGACTGCCACTTTTGACTGCTACATCTTCTCCACTGTCCTGCTCCCAGCACTCAGAGTTAGTCACAGCCATTGCTCAGTGCACGCTCTCCCCATCTCACTCAGCCTGGTGATCAGACAGAGGCTGGAAAGACTCACGGGAGAAGCGGAGCTATTGTTTGCAATGTTAGCTACACAAAGCAGGGACCTAGCTATTCATGCCCTGCATGCTGCCCATTAATACACTCTGGAGCTCATGCAGTAACTAGGAAGAAGAGGTATGCTTGATTAGACATATTCTTTAAAAAAAAAAAAAAAAAAAAAAAAAAGAGCTCCTACACATTTAAGAGCCACTGCTGGTGTCTTGTTGCTATGATGTGCTGAGAGCAGAACCAAGATGCTGGTCTGGATCTGAGCATCAGGCAGTGATGACTTGTCTGTGGTATAGCTAATCAGGTCTGAAGGCACACTGGTTGGCACACTATCACAAGACAATGAATCCTTCATAGAAATTTGGTGGTACTTTAATGTCGTTATATACATAGCATGCGAATTTCAAATATAAATATCACATACAACTTTAGGAGAAACAATGGCCTAATGGTTAGAGCAGTGAGCTGAGTAGCAAGGAAAGCAGGGTTCAGATCTCACTTCCCCACTAACATGCTTTGTAAGCTTAGGAAAGCTATTTTATCTCTCAAAGCCTCAGGTATCCACTTAGATTGTAAGCTGTTATTGTACCTGAATTACTAATAATGCTGTAACCCATCATGATCACCATTTATAAAGGTGGGCTAAAACAATCTACAATAAAGTTTTTCTATTGTACTCATGACACATTGATCACTGTGTCAGAGGCAGCGAGGTTTAACTTGTAATGAAACATACATACTGTACCCCTCCCCAAAACCATATCTCATAATTCCTTAAAAACAATTACTACAGTATAATCAAGGCTAGAAGTACAGTTGGAATTATACTGTGCCATATGACGAACTTCCTAAGTCAATCCATCATGCTCTCTTCTCTTGCAGTATTCAAATCCAGTTTAAAAACTCATTTTTGAAGCTGCTTTTGAATCAAGGGCTTCCCTACTATAAATACACTTTCCGTAGACTCTTGCTTGTCATGACTATATTTAAGCTCCATGGAGCAGGGACCGTCTCTTATGTGTTTCTGTATAGCGTTATGTATGTGGAACAGTGCTTAAAAATGATACATAGTTTTTATTTATTTTATTTAGATATTTTATATACCGCCTATGTATAGATCACAATGGTTTACAAAGTGACATTCATAGTTATAACTTAGCAACAAACAAAGATCGGCTATAGAGGTGGTATTCATGGGTAGGCACTAGTGTATCAAGTAAAAAATTTTTTAGTACATAAGGCAGAATACGGGTAATTAAAATGCAATGATATTTTTCACATCTTAGTGAGTTGTTTTGAGAATCATGCATTCTCTCGTTTGATTTATTTTCATGATTTGATTATCTTTTGTCCTGGTTTTCATGACTCTATATATTCTAATGCTTTTAGATTAATTTCTTTGCATTCTTGAATAGCCATGTTTTTAATTTGCATTTAAATCTTTTTGTCTGGTAAAATAAATAATGTCTCAGGCAAAGAATTCCAGAGCTTTGGACCAGATACGGAAACACATGATCTCTTATTTGCATCAGATGTGTGTTCCGTATTGTGGGAATAGTCACTAGTCCTTTATTTTGTGATCTTAGTGTTCACTGTGGATTGTAAGGTGGTAGTGTCACTCCTAACCTGCCGGTGTTATTGGAATGAATGATGTTGAATATTATTGATAGTACTTTATAGTAGATTCTGGATTGTACCGGTAATCAGTGCAGTGACATCAGCGAGGGTGTAATGTGGTCATGTTTCCTAAATCCTATTAATAGCCGTGCAGCAGCATTTTGTAGTGGTTTTAAGTGACTTGCTGGAAGACCTAGTAATAAGGAGTTACAGTAGTCAAGGTATGAGAAGATTAAAATTTGTAGTACAGTATGGAAATTTTCAAATATTAATAATGATTTCAACTGATGTAGGATACTCAACTTGGCGTAACTTGTCTTAATTTACCAATGTGAATTTTCATTGTGAGGTTCTAATATATCTGTACCCCTAAATCCTGTACTTGATTTTAGGGATTTATTTTAAAATTACCCAGGTCTAGGGCAGGTGGTTTAACTATTGATGCATCCCTACTCAGCTAAATGATTTCAGTCTTTTTAGGGTTTAATGTCAGTTTAAGTAGCGATTGTTCTTGTGGCATTGCTTTCATATAGGTACAGAGTATTGAAGTAGTATTTTCAGGTGATCTGGAGAGTGAGATGTAAAACTGTATGTTGTCAGCATAAGGAAGAAAGTTATGCCTAGATTTGTCAGTAGTTTACACAATGGGAGCATGTAAATATTGAACAGTGTTGCTGAGAGGGATGAGCCTTGAGGGACACCTGTATTACCATTGGAAAATGTCAGATATATGATTGCTCAGTTTGACTTGGAATATTTTGTTAAATAGAAATGAAGAGAACCAACTGAGAACCTTGCCATTGATCCTAATGTTTCTCATCTGATGGCATAACAGGTTATGGTCTACCGTGTCAAAGGCAGCTGTTAAGGCAATTAGCACAGGACAATACGATTAGCACAGGACAATTAGCACAGGACAATACGATTCATCAGAGTCAAGCCCTTGTAAAACGGAGCCTGTTAATGAGAGGCTCCACAAGTTTCTGGAGGACAGGTCCATTTAACAAACATTATCCAAGTAGACTTGGGAATCATTACCACTGACTTCTGATAGTGAGCATCAGGGAATGGATTTCCCCATTACAATCTGTTGTGTGCTTCCAAGTAACCCAGATTGGCCACTATCGGAGAGAATACAGAACTTAATGGATCACTGGTCTGACCCAGCATGCCACTTCTTATATTCTTAAATCTGGCAGACTACAATACTGGCTTTTTTTCTTATTCCAAGACACTTCTCCCTTGGAATATATATATTGTAGGTCTCAAGCCACGGGACTTGTGCGCTGCCGAGCCTATGCAAGATAGGCTCGGCGCGCGCAGGGGGAGGTAGGGGTAGTTTTGGGGGGTTGCGCGCGTATCTTACGCACGCAACCCTCTGAAAATCTACCCCAAAGGGTGTGACATGAACCGTGGCCGCCATGTGCCCCAAATGGTGGAGCATAAGAAGGACAGAGACCCTTTGGCTCTGGCGCAACAAGCTCGCCAATGCCGCCAGAGTGATCGCTCTGTTGCGAGGGAGATGATAGGCTTTGTCCTCTGCCGTGTCCAGACAGGTGCCAATAAAACCCAGGCACAGTGATGGAGTCAGATGGGACTTCAGGTAGTTGATGACAAACCCGAGAGACTCCAACACCTGAATGGTTAAGAGTAGAGACTTTAGGGTCCCTTCTTGGGAACTGCTCTTGATTAGCAAGTCATCCAAGTAAGGAAATACCTGCGCCCCTAGACGGCACAGGTGTGCTGCCACCAGTGCTAGGGATTTGGTGAAGATGTGAGGCACTGACGTGAGGCTGAACGGCAGCACCCTATATTGAACATGTCTGGTGCCCACCAGGAAACAGAGACTTCCGGTGACTGCGGGAGATCTCGATGTATGCACACGCATCCTTGAGATCGAGGGAGCAAAGCCAGTCTCCCTTCTGCAAGAGAGGGATTAGAGCGCCAAGGGAGACCATTCTGACTTCTCTCGTTTGAGAAAATGACTCAGAGCCCTTTAGGTCTAGCATAGGACTAAGTCCCCAGTTCTCTTGGGGATTAGGAAATATCGGGAGTAAAACCCTATTCCCTGCTGCTGCAGAGGAACTGGCTCGAATACCCTGGCCTGAATGAGGGTGGAGAACTCAGACAAAAGTACTTCCTGATGCTTTTGAATTTTAATAATCTACAATGTGGTTTTACTATATGTGGAGTTTCAGTGTGTGTTATGCCACTTATCTCCAGAGGTTCACTGATGGACTGGAGTATTTACTTTGAATAGAATTACTTGATGGGAAGTTTTTATTTTTTTCTCTTTTTATTTGTTTTTACTTAACTGAGTCTGCAGGATTGTTCTTGAAAAACGTTAAACTATTTTACCCATGGAGGCATCCTTAAGGTGTGAAAGTGAGCAGAGAATACAAAGGATCGTCTCTTCGATTGCATTTTTCTTTTTCTGTTGTTAGTCTGTGGTGTCTGAGTTTGAGTGGTGTTTTTGAAAGGTATGTTGGTTGTGTGCAATGTGGATGGGCATATGTGGGCTCCAAAGCACCAGGATTTCCGATGCATGTAAATTTCACTCTGGTATGATTAGAATGCATGTAAATTTCACTCTGGTATGATTATTGTTTGATTTATATTTTTTTTCCAGACATGTCAAAAGTGGACTACATTCAGATACTGTAGGTATTTTCAAGCTAACTGTAAGATGTCAATATCTGAAATATATGCTGCTACAGATGTGAGGATGGCTGATATTAAAGTCTTTTCTCTCACTGTAGATAGCATTTACTCACCCATTAAGAGACAAAATCTCTTGTAAATGTTTGAAAAAGCGAATGTTCAAATTATAATGCTACAGGAACCCAATCTTTTGGATTCTGAGCATAAAAAATTTAAGAGTGAATGGTTAGATCAATGTACACATCCTTTTCAAGTAGGCAGAGAGGGATAATTATTCTATTTTATAAATATCTTCCTTTTGTTATTCGAAAAAGAGTTATAGATGTTGAAGGTCACTTTGTCATAGTTAGTGGTATTCTTTATCAGCAGAAATGTCATCTAATGTATATGGCACTTAATATGAAACATAGAAACATATAGAAACATAGAAATGACGGCAGAAGAAGACCAAATGGCCCATCAAGTCTGCCCAGCAAGCTACGCACTTTATCCATTTTTTCCCCCTTTTTCTCTCTCCCACCTGTTACTATTGGCTTCCAGTACCCTCCAGCCCTAATTCCCCTCCACCCAATTTAGAGAGCAGCTTTGAATCTGCATCCAAGTGACATCCAGCTCAATTGGGGTAGCAACTGCTGTAACAAGCAGGCCACCCCCTTGCCCCATACTCTTACCCACCCCTGTTTTTATTTTTATTTTTTTTTTGGAAATAGCAGCCCTCCATCCTTCCGCTCCGTGAAGGTGGAACACCAACTACTGGCCACTGGCATCCCGCTCCGTGAATGCCTCTGTGGCTACTGCCGCTCCGTGCAGTGTTTGAATGCCTCTGTGGCTACTGCCGCTCCGTGCAGTGATTATGCATAATCATTCTTTTTTTCCTTGTTTAGATCATACCATAATGGAGAGAGAATGTCAGAAGGATGCAAAACGTAGACTGGGTAGATCTACTGCATTAAATGAAGTTACATTTTTTCCTGAAATAACTTCAATGATATACGGAGAGTGTTTCGCCAGATGATTCTGATTTTTTCTTCTATTCAGCATCTCATAAGTTACTAGATTTGATTATATTCTAAATTTAATGTAATCATTTTTCCATATAAATAAAAAGGATATTGGCGTATTTTCTGCTCATGCACCAGTTTCATTGACTATCCAGTTGGATAAGCAAGAGTAGAGGGCTTTTAAATGGCATATGAATTCTCCTTTGTACTATGATAAGGATTTTTGTGATTTTCTTAAAATTAAATGGCAAGATAATCTTGATGTCAATGTCACCCCTGAAGTTACCCCAGATATTTTATGGCCTGCAGGTAAAGCAGTAATGAAAGGGGAAATCAGTTTATATGGCTCATAGGGCCAATAAAATGCTGAAATTATAAGATTACATAGACAATTGAAACTGATGAAGCAGCAACGAAGTATCTCATGGCAGGGATAAAGGATCAAATGAACTCTATAAGGAAAGTTTAAATCAATTACTATAGCAAAGGGCTCTTAGGAGTTCTGATTGCCAAAGATTCGCTGGTATCCAGTTCTCTCAAATTTACTCCTCTGATAAGACCAGTAGCATTAGCTTGGAGATTTATATGCAAATTGTGGGGTTTCGATTTTATGTTTTAGAATTTTTACCATTTGTTGGTAATCCTGATTTTCTACCAAGTCTACATAATGCATTTTCTTAAATTAGAAAGAAAAAGGGATATTAGATATTTCTCAATGCTATTGTAAACACAAAAATATTCATTAATTTGAACAACTGAAATTACAAAATGATCTTTCAAATAATCCTTTTTTGTATATTTGCAAGTAAGGCATTATATTTTGAAATTGAAAACACAATCTACCATATTGTTTCATGCTGGCTCCTTGGAGGAATTGATTTGCTCCGTTGGTTTACACAGTAATACACATGCTTTGGATGTTAAGTTCTCTGGACATTCTTACATCATTGGTATCATATTGGTCTGAGAATATTGGAGCACAAGTTACAAATTCAGGCATAGTTCATTTCTTTGATAAGACACATAAAGGTTTGATTGATGCTAAATTACAAGAACTTCAATTTAAGCTTTTGCATCATTTTTAAATGGATACAGTAAAATCACATGTCCAACTGACATAATTCATTCTCTCTTACCGGACATAAGTACATAAGATAACATGCTTTCAAGTAATCTTTAATTTAGAAAAAATCCCCACTTGGCAGGAAATGTCAGAAAATTGTCAAATTCCATATACCCACCACCAATCTTAAATAATGTGGAAAAACTGCTAAATGTATAAATCAAAAAATATTTTAAAATATTTAGAAGAGAGCGGTGTTAATTTTGGTACCACCCAGGTTACCCAGCATTATTCAACTTTTAATCATTAACAAACTACCGTCCTCCATAACTTTTTTTTTTAAAATTTGCAGTATTATCAAAACATATTTTGACTTGAATTCTTATATCAAATCACCATTCAATACAACTGTATTATGTTCAATGTTCTTAACTTGAATCACTCCTTTTCTTACAACGAATCACCATTGCTATTTTACTTAGCTTGTTTACACCCTCGCAAGTCATAGTCCCAGACTTGGCCAGGTTTCAGAAAGACTCCATCAGGGGAACAAGTTTAAGTACTTCCTTCTCATAGATGCATCGAACTTAACCATCACGATCTTACTCGTACAACTTCTGTGATTCAAAATGGCGAAACGTCACTTCAACAAACATACTCAGTTTAAATATGTTATCATGTGACTCAGAACCAACCAATTCCACGCTATCATAATTTGAACCAATGAAAGCCAATCCAACTCTTCATTCAAACCCTTTGGTGATTGAATTTGGAAAGTATAAATCAAAATTGTTTACGATAATTCAACCTTGCTAGGTAATTACCTCCCCGAATGGTATGCTCAACTTTTTCAATGACTAACGCAGTTCACTGAATGTATGATGTTTATCAATACAATGTGAAATTACAGGAGCCGTGATCGTCGCTATCTTAAATTGAGATTGATGTTCCATCACTTGTAGTTTAATGGCTCGACTAGTCTGACCTACACAAACTTTAGGACAAGGACATATAAGCACATAAATAACATCTCTTGATTACAATTAGTGATGGATTTTCTTTTAACCCGATAATCTGTTAGCAGGTCAGTCCAATATTTTCCTTTGATCATGTTATCAGATATACTACATTGATGACATTTCCAATACATACTTGTTGGCTTATCTGTTTCAGAAGTCAAATATGAATGTATAACTTGATCACGTATATTAAGTCCTCGTGATCTATCATAGGAAATTCTTCAAAAATGCTGTGTAATGCTAAAACTTGCCAATGTTTTTCAACTGATGCTGCAATCGCTGAAGTCAACGTACTTTATTGCAATACGTATAGCAAATATTTAAAAATACCAAATATTTAAAAATATTTAAATATTTAAAAATATTTTTTTGATTTAAACATTTAGCAGTTTTTCTACCTTATTTAAGGTTGGTGGCGGGCATATGGAATTTGACAATTTTCTGACATTTACTGCCGTGGAGATTTTTTCTAAATTGAGGTTTGTCACATTTAGTATCCACTAATTTAAGTTTGGTATCATTGAGTCTTGGAAACACATTCAGCTATTCCGAAGAGCAAACAGCTAAGATTAAAAAATAAACATAATTGTTTACCGATGCTCAGCCAACATTGAGATGATTATTTCCGGTTAAATAAAACATTAATTGGATCAGAGGGCTACGAATACAGAAAGAGGGCTACGAATACAGAAAGAGCCGATATTTATTGATAATAGTGAAATTTGGGGGTACTTGGACAGCTATTCTGAATAAATGATCGTTAGATCTAATGTTATTAATAGTGACATGTGAATAAATACACTGGAATTAAATGACCAAATACAGGAAACCTTGAATTTTGTAAAAGAAACAGTTTTTGATAGTAAATTATCTTGTTTACGGGCATGCTAGAACAATTTCGAAATACAATTAGAGATGGCCAGATCAAAAAGTTTAAACAAGATCAATCTGATTATACAGTGAATCGACTATATTTGTGGACTAAGAATCAACAAGAGAAAACTGAGATGCATTTGATTCACGTTTTTTTCAAGTGACAGACAGTTCTAGCGGGTCTGAAGAGCACGAGGATAAACCGGATAATAGCACTGAGGAAAGATCACAACTTGGTCATTTTTGGCAGGCAATCCCACCACAAGGGGTCAAAAAATCCCCAAAGAGAACCTCACTGGAATTCTCAACGGCAGCCAATTGTGGTCCGCTTCTCTCTCTCCTACTCCCTTTCCCTCAGCTGCTTTCTGCCCATGAGCCTTGCCTCGACCACTGCTGATTTTTTTTTTTTAAAACTTCTGCTGTTGAGGCCCAGAGAACCCACCAGCCCAGCTTCCAGTCATTTTCTCTTTTGCTGGTGGGGACCAGGGAACCCTACCACCCGTTCCAGGGCAGGTTACGCAGCCCATCATGCTCCACTCCTCTCTCTCCTACTGCCCCCTACCCTCACACCTTGGCTGCTTTCTGTCATTAGTATGGCCAGAAAATTCCCACAGCCCTGTGGCCACACCACTGTGGTTTTTTTTTTTTTTTTTTTTATCTCCACCTGGTGGGGTCCAAGGAACCCAACCAGCCCTGCCACTGCTTGTTTTTTTTTCTTCTGCTGGAGGGAATGATTTTTTTTTTCTTCCCTCTCTGGCACCATGGTATGGCTCTGGTGTGCCTGCCCCTCTCCTCTGCAGTGGCAGCGCCATCCCCAGCAGCTCCGGGTGAATACCACTGCGTGCACATGCACAGACATGCTGCAACGATTACCTAGAGCCCCTAATATTCTTATAATATATAGAGATACACACACACACACACACACAAATGTCTCAGACATGTCAGTGTGTCTAATGAATGTGTCATCTAATTTTTAGGATAACTGCAAAACAGTTATCAATACCGACATTTGTAAATTAAAAGAAATCTATACTGCTGGGTTAAACTAGGATGTTTCCCTATATTATGCAGTATAAAAAAAAATCTAATTTTATCACCTCAACATCAACACAGACTCCCTCCATTACCAGGCACTTGAAGTAACACAAAATATTGTAAAAAATCACTCAGAACCCATATAGCACATCTGTCATATTAAAACAGCACTAACTCCCAGAACTCAAGCAGCAACATTGCCTTTTCATATACACTTGTTTTTAGGAAAACAGAAGAGTGACTTGAGCGTTACAGCTCCCTAGACAGAACCCACATACTAGCAATACCTCATCATGGTCACATATACATAACATAACATAACCCTCAAACACAGAATGTATGATCTCAAACTAGAAATAGAATAGAGACACAAAAACAGAATTCGTCTTTGCTCTGCTGTCTGCTCTAGTATCACCCTCCAATCTCTCCTTCTCCTGTTCTCTGCGAATAATAGGAGAGGTGGGGCTGGATTAGGGAGAGGAAAGGCTATTTGCCTTTAGTGTCTATTCTATATTCACCCTTCTCCGTCTCTGCATGACAAGAGGGGAGGGGCTGGATTAGGGAACAGAGCGGATTTTTTTTTTTATAATGTAATGTTTATTGGACAGTATTAACAACCAATATAAACATATCAGATGTGTATACAGGCAGTACAAAAAACAGGTAAATATACAATCATATACCCTATAAACTTTGCTGTTACATAAAGCATCATACCATGTGCCACATGTGTGTATTCCTCTACTCGACAATTGGAAAATCATGTACAGGGCTTATTTAAGGATTTTTATATACCGGGGTCTGTAAGAAACATCACCTCGGTTTACATTCAAACTTAAAAATACAAAAAAAAAGCAATAAAAAAAAATACATACAGGCTTGTAAGAAATCTGTTGTCCACTATACTCTGTTGGCTCCAGGTTCCCTCTCTCCCCCCTCATAGTTCCTGCAAGATGCTTAGGAAGGGAGGTACTGGAGCAGGAAATAAGAGAGTTCTCCGTTGCCTGACATTTGGGGCACTGGCCACTACAGTAATTGGGGCAGCATCCTGTGTGTTCATGCAATGGGTAGCCTACAACAACCATGGCTCAGGATGGCTGTCCCTTTTGCCTACAGGGAGCAGAGGCTCTGTTTATAGTAGTATACAGATTTATTTTTCAATTTAGCTACTACTTTATCAAAAAAGCTCAAAGTGACTTATAGCGATCAAATATTTGTTGTGCTTGCTGTGGGATAAATCACAAAAAAAGCATTATATACAATGGGACTGAATCTGTAAGAAAACTGCCAATAATGAATATCTGTGCTGTTTGAACACCTGGTATACAATTTTAAGGCTTGCTGAAAGTATAACTATATGTTTTTTGAGCTGCGGTGGCTATGACTGAGCTTGAGAAACAGTTTGAGGCAATCACCATATTTAATTTGAATGACTGTTTTCAATCTGAGCGAAGTACAATTTTCTGCTGCAATCTTTTGGAGATATGTAGATAAGTGCAGGCAGAATAGTTTATCTCACTGGTAAATAATTCAATAAAAATAAAGATGCAAACATCTTATGCAGCAGCACTTTCAGAAACATACCTTGTACACAAAACTTATGCACTAATTGTATATTTACTAGGAAGGTTCCATTGTTTTACATAAAACAACTTGGTTTGTTACCCAGTAAAAGAATATAAATTATTCTTCTAGCCAGCCCTTTTTTTTTATGGCATTTCATTTTCTTCCACTTTTTCAGGTTATTCTTTGCAAGGTTATATTATTTTCTCATATTTTTTATACTCAAATATTAAAAAAATTAGGGACAATTTCTCCTTTATAGAATTGACATGCCAGTGGCAATTTGCCAGAAAACAACTAAACCAGGTCATTCAAACTAAATGACACTAATATATCAATCAATGCAACTATCCCGATTTTGACAGTCTACAAATCCTAGAAAAGCTCCCATTTTCTCCTTTGTGTGGACAGGAAGCATTAAGATGAATGTCTGAAGTAATGGTATCAGAACAGTGTTGCATTATCCTTTGAAGGCTTGAGCTAAGCACCTGGCACAGATTTGTCACCCTGAGAGACTAGAGCAGTGCTCCTCAACCTTTTTTTTTATTTTTTATTTCATGGTACAACTTCAAGTTTGCTTAATCCCCATGGCACAAAAACCAAATTCTACATAATTCTCACCCCCTCTCCCCGGCAACAGAAAAGAAACATCTTTTTACCTGTGTGTTCCTCATTCTGCCAGCTTTAATCTGACATCCAGACAAGCAGATCCTGTGGGACTACAGGGCCCCACCCATTGTGATCCTAGACTGAAGCCAATAGAGGAAGGGCACACGGATAAGAAGTACTGTTCTCTCCTGCCAGTGGGAAGGAGAGAATATAAAGTGAATCTGTGACACTTATTCCCAGTAGTGCTAGTAATGAGTGAGTAGTTTGTTTTGGTGAGGAAGTCCAGTGGACTGTCCCCATTGAATACTGTAATCTGGTCTCAAAATATACCTACAATTATATCCTTTTTGTTAGAGCCCAATACAAAAACCTGGCAGGTATGTCCTGAATACAAGAGAATTATACACCAGAAAGTCCAAATAGCCAACAAAATCCAACTATTCCCAGCTCTCTACACAGGACACACATACAGGTCTGAGACTTTGAACTGGGTCCCAGGATATTTTACATAAATGAGTTATTCATATTCTGTCTATTTCCTTTGGCCCCCTCTCCCAAGTATTCACAGCCCTCTTTACCCTCCCTCCCTCAACATTCAGTCTTTCACATTACCCCCAAGTATTCACCGCCTTCTCCTCTCAGCCCCTTTCAGCATATTTCCTTATTTGCTGAAGCAAGTAAACCAAACAATAACCCCCACAATCACAATGCTGGTCAATCTTGCCCTCAAAGAAGGGTACATACCTCAAAATCTAAAACATGCATTTATAAAACCAATTTTGAAAAATAAATCAGGAAGATCTGATGATTGGGATAACTACAGACCAATCTCTAACTTAGTTTTCCTTGAAAAAAATTCTTGAAAAGGCAGTTCTTTCCCAAGTCTCATCTAGAAGACAAAAAAAACCCTATACCCTAACCAATTTGGCTTCAGGAAGAATTGCTCAACAGAAACCCTTCTACAATCCATAATAGACTCTGTACTGCAGGGCTTTGACTCCAATAAATCGTACTGCCTAGTTCTGAACCACTTAACAGCTGCCTTCGACACTGTTGACCATAATCTCATATGCCATTAGCTGCGAAACAGAAGGATTGATGGAAATGTAATAAAATGGTTTGTCTCTTTCCTTGCTGACAGATCTTTCCAAGTAGAACTAGATATCCACCTATCTCACACATTCCAGAGCAGAACTGATGTTCCGCAGGGTTCTGCGCTATCAGCAGCCCTATTTAATATCTACATGCTGCTTTGTGCAAATTAACAACTGACCTTGCAATAAACTTCTTTGTATATGTAGACGATCTGCAATTCTATACCGTTCTAAAAAAAATCATCTGAGAAAACAGCATCACATTTCTGGATTATATGATCACCATAAAAAAAAATAAATTGCACAACTGAAACTATAAATGACCAAAAAAAAACCAAACGAACTAATCTGGTTGAGCTGAAACCCTCCAAAATCTATTCCACCTGGTATTGATCTTGGAAACTGCCAACTAATTTCAGCAACTCAGGTAAGGGATCGTGGTGTCCAAGTCAACGAAAACTTAACTATGAAGATCCACATTAGCAAACTGATCAAATCTGGTTTCCACAAACTACGAATCCTGAGAGGACAAACCTCTAAGCAGCACAGTTGACTTCAGAACAGTTTTACAATCTCCAATATTCTCAAGCTTAGATTACTGCAATTCTCTACTTCTAGGACTTCCGGCCAGTCACCTTAAACCACTCCAACTATTGCAAAATGCTGCAGCCAGCTACTGATCAGAAAAAGAAAATTCGACCACATCACCCCAACCCTGATAGCACTGCACTGACCACCTGTACAGTCGAGAATAATAAACAAAGTACTAACAATAATATATAACATGAATCCAAACAATGATTTGATGGGAATAACATTCAAACCACATGAACGCTTACATCTCAGAGCAAAGACCTGCTAGAAATACCGACCATAAAAAATTCTTATCTAACACAAACAAGAGACAGAGCGATATCAATTGCAGGCCCAATGCTATGGTACTCAATGCCATAGAATCTTTGAATAATAACAGACATTAAGAAATTTAAGAAAGATCTGAAAACTTGGCTATTCGATAATACCTACTTTCTGACTGGTGTAACCAATCCCCCCTCACTCTGATAACTATGTCCTGCATATTACCCCATATTCTCATCTCCCCCTATAATGATTACAAATGCATCTTATATGTCTGTCTTTGAAGTACACCCTTAGATTTGGAATGTTTACCTGTATGTATGCCTGCCTTTGTAACTCATCCTTTGTCTATGAGTGTTAAACCTGTACATTGTTGTGATGTAGCAATTCTCACATAGAATGATGGTATATTAGACACTCAAATAAAAAAAACCCCTTCCTTCCCCACAAGTCATTCTTGCTTTACTGTAGCTCTGGATGATTTCCTCCTCCTTTGTGCTGTCAGCTGAGTCACAAGCCTATTCAGCACAGATATCTAGGGCCTGTGGCAGGGTCCAATTCAAGTAGAAACAGCACATCAAAGAAAGAGCCCTGCACTTCAGGCAGCAGGTAGGAGAGGGACAGACATACAGAACAGAGGCTACTCTCTATCATTCACTGCTGCTGTTTGTGCTCCTTACTCCTGCCCCTCCTCTCTGGTCTTTCTAGCTGCTTTCTAGTTGCCAGAGGCTGGGGGGAGAGGGAAAGGCAGTTGAGGCTGCCAGCACTGCTGCACAGGAAGGACTCTCCCAAGGCACACTGGCTGAGAAGCAATGGACTAGAAAGAGCAAAACCAGACAGGTCATGCTACTTTTTTCAACTTTTTCTCCCCTTCCCTGATTTCCACAATTGCTCTGTTTCTCTTCCATACCCCTCCTCTGCAGCCCTCTTCCCCAACCCTCCATGTCACCTTTATTCCAACTCTTCTTCCTGATATTTTACAGCTCAGTTCAGCAAGTCTGAGCGGCATAGAATCAGTAGACTCATGCTGCTCTCACAGTGCTGGGGGAAGTTAGCCAGCTCTACAAAAAAAAGCAGCAGACTGCCAGTACTCAATTTCATTCTTTGAGACCTGTAACACCAGAAACCACAGGGCAGTTGTAAACAGATTATATAAAAGCAGCAGTTTAAAAGAGTTGATTTCCACAGTGTTGAACAGGGCTGACACTAGCAGGGTGTGGGGCCCAGGGGTAATTAACAGGGGAGGGACATCTATCTCTGGCCTGGCTCTGATGTCTCTGCTCTGTGACTGCTGCTGCTCCTAGCCTATTGCTCTCCAGCGAGGTCAGATGTCAGGAGCAGGGCTACAGTCAGGGGCGGATTGACCTATCGGGGGATCGGGCTTCCCCCGGTGGGCCGGTCTAGCTGGTCACGTGGTCTTGACCGCGTGGCTAATAGTATAGTACCCCCCCCCGAAGCAGGGCCGACACAGGTGGTAGCTGGTAGCTATACCCAGCCAGCCCCTGCCGGAGAAATTAAAATCGAGGCCAGCGGAGGCCGAAGAAAAGAAGATGGGCCGGTGCCGCCCAGCCAGCCCCCGCTGGAGACCAAGCGGCGGGGGCCGAAAAAATAAAAATCGTGGCCGGAGGCCGAAGAAAAGAAGATGGGCCGGCCCGGTGCCTCCCAGACAGCCCCCGCTAGAGACCAGCGGGGGCCGAAGAAATAAAAATCGTGGCCGGAGGGGGCGAAAAAATGAAGATGGGCGCCGGCAGGGGCCAAAGAAGTGAACACCGATGCTGCTAGCCGCCGCCCTGGGGGCCTTAGATCGGCAGAGTGCTGTGTGTGTGTTGCGTGGTGTGTGAGAAAGGAATGGTGCTTCTGTGTGTGTGCGTGTGTGAGAGAAAGGAATGGTGCTTCTGTGTGTGTGCGTGTGAGAGAGAAAGGAATGGTGCTTGTGTGTTTGTGTGTGCGCGTGCGTGCGCACGTGCGTGTGTGTGTGCGTGCGTGTATGTATGTGTGTGCGCGCGAGAAAAGAATGGTGCTTCTGTGTGTGTGTGCGCGCGCGCGCGAGAAAGAAATGGTGCTTCTTTGTGTGTGTGCGCGCGAGAGAGAGATGGAGCATGTTTTTGGCTGTGAGAGAAAGGGCATGTGTGTGATTGAGCCTGTATGTAAGTGAGATAGAACGTGTGTGATTGAGAGCTTGTGTGTAAGTAAGGGGAGTGAGAGCATTGTGTGATTGAGAGAGACTGGCCAGAGAGGCGACGTGTGTATGTGTGAGACTGATCAGGGAGATGACTGGTGGTATGTGTGTGTGAGAGAGATACTGGTTGGGGAGATGATTGGTGTGTGAGAGACAGAAACTGGTCTTGAGGGTGTGACGTGTGTGTGTGTGAGAGAGAGAGAGAGAAGAGACTGGTTGTGGTCCCTAAGGAAGAGGTCTGTGAGGACAGCTTCAGCAGCTACTGCTGCTTCTGGTGTGGCCTGCAAGGGAAAGAAGTAGGAGAACTGCTGGAGAGGGTAAGTAAAGATGGCTTTTTAAATTCATTTTTCTTGTCTGAGAACCATTTTAATTATTGGGTAGTATGTGATGTGTCTGCTGTTGAAACATTTTATTGGTGTTTGGTAAAGATTTCAAAATTTGCTTGAGTCTTTAATTATTGGATATTCTATTCATCAGCTGTTTTGAAATTATTTTATTAGTATGATTTTATAATTAGGATTCATGATTTATATATCTTGATTTTACTGATTGTTTCATAAAGAATGGTGACATTTTGTTTTTCCATTGTTGCACTGTATAGAGTCTGGCGTGATACGTTTTACAGTTTAGGTTTTGTCTGCGCATTTGTATTTATACTTTATGTGGCTTTATTCTGTATTTGGTGAGAGTTTGTGTTCTGCATGCAAAGACTGAGATGAAGCATTCTTTTAGCATGTGGTTTCTCTGTAGGGATCTGAAGTAGCTTGGCCTGTTCTGTTTTCCTGATAGGAGGTGTATTGATATTTTAGGTTCTGGTGGTATTCTTTTTCATAGGTGGGGTTGTTATTCTTTGAGTTTTGGCAAATAGTACTGTGTTGATACGGGAGGACCATGCCGAAATATAGGGGTGTGTACACATATATGTAAATTATATATGTAAATTATATTGTATATGTAAATGGGTACCCATGGGCAGGTATGGAGAAAAATCCCCCGGGCCACTATTTTCCCTCAATCCGCCCCTGGCTACAGTGGTAGTGTGGGGCAGTTGCCCAGATTTGCTCCCCCCACCCTCATACAAGGATGGACCTGGTAGTCAATAACATTAGTTACACAATAATCAAAACAGTTTGCAATAGCAATATAAGGGAGCCATTGCAAATTATTTTTAAGCAAAATGCCTTTTGTATAATGGCATAAATGAGAATACATATTTGGCTTTCCATTGAAGGATTTATTTTCCCAGCAAACGCATGAGGAAAGTGTTTCTAAAATTAATTTGAGGCTTTGCTATTTGTGAGTAATGGATACTTCTCATTTCACTTAATGAGTATACAACCTTTATCTTGTGGACCTTTATAGACAGTGTTCTAATCTCATCTTCTGGAGGAACTGATGCATTTCCTTAATCTGGTTATCATTTATTCTCATTCATTTTATATACACAGACACAAATAAATGCTTCTGGTGCACAGAAACAATTTCATTTAATTGGTTAACCCCCCTCCCTCTTAAAACAAAACAAAAAAGCAAACAGCTGGCACATGCTGAAAAGTTTCTCATTTCTGTAATCAAAACAAAAAATAATTCTTATAAAAAGTTATAAAATTTCTGTTCCCCAGTTTACTCCTTCCCATCTGGATTTCATTATGGAGCCATCTTGCACAACCTCCAGCATTGTCCATGGTTTCTCTCACATTCCTTGCCCATATACAGTCCAAGTAATGCAGAACATTTTTGTGGATTTTAGTAGGGTGCTATTCCCGCAGAACAGTGGCATATAATATGGCTTTTTAAGTTGTCCAATAATTACAGCTCCCAATTTCCTGTTCCAGGTAAGTACCACAGTAAAGCTTAAAATTCTGCAGGATATTTTTCAAAAGTGTATATAAAAGGTACATTAGAGGGCAATTTTCAAATAGTATTTTTATGTGGAATTGGGGGTCTTCAAAAACTGCCTACCCCTTTTCATGCGTAAATTACTCACAGAGCTACTGTGCGCATAACTTTACTTTCTAAACTTTGTCATCTCTTGCATTTTTGTCTAGGTGTGGTTGTCTCTTTTGTACCTGTCAAGGGGTGTTGGGTTTCCATCTCTGTGCGGGTAAGGGGGAACTGTGTCTGTCTCTGTTCATTTGGTATGGGATGTCTGTCTCTTTCTATGCACCGCGTATGTTGTATCTGTTTCTGTTTGCCTCTCAGTATCCGTGTGTACACATATTTATTTATTTAGAGGCTTTTGATATACCGATGTTCGTGGGGCACATCATGCCGGTTTACAATGAACTCAAGAACAAGGAGGAAATTACAAAAAACAGGGAGAGGGGGTGAAGGAGCAGGCGAGAGGGGGAGTGGGGGGGGGGGGGGGGGGGGGAGACAGAGAGAGGAAGCAGAAAGAGCAGCAGAGGAGGTAGAGAGGAGTAACCATAAACAGCAAAGGAACTTATTTACAGCAAATTGTTAAGTACAACAACATTTTGTTAGCATACTATCGTAAATTACATCCAGAGGAGATATCAATCATTGAGAGCATGAGGTGAGGACGGAGGGAGGAGCATGTGTCTACGGGGGGATGGTATCAGGGTAGGCCTGCCTGAAAAGCCAGGTCTTGATGCCTTTTTTGAAGGTGGGCAAGGAGTGTTCAAGGCACAGGTGTGTGGGAAGAGAATTCCAGAGGGCGGGGTCTGCGATGGTAAAACCTCTCTCTCTTGTGGTGGTGAGGTGAGCGATTTTAAGGGGAGGTGTGTGCAGGGTACCTGAGAGGGAGGATCTCAAAGGACGGTGGGAGGAGTGGAAATGGGGCATTTCCTTGAGCCATGGGGAGTTGTTTTTGTAGAGTATGTTGTGAAGAATGGTCAGGGTTTTATACTGAATATGGAATGGGATGGGTAACCAATGTAGATCCATAAGAACAGGGGTGATGTGTTCTCTTTTGTGGGTGTTAGTTAAGATTCTCACCATGGCGTTCTGTAGGGTTTGATGGAGGAGTATGGGAGGCCCAGCAGCAGGGAGTTGCAGTAATCCAATTTAGAGAGAATGGTTGACTGCAAGACTAAGCGGAAGTCCTGTCTGTGGAGAAGAGGCTTGAAATTTTAAGGATGTGGAGCTTGTAGAAGCCCCCCTTTAGCAAGGACTTGATGTGTGGTTTGAGATTGAGATGTTGGTCTATCAAGACTCCCAGGTCTCTGACAGAAAGGGGTTGGGTTACGGTGGAGAGAGGGGAGGTGGAGGTGGACAAGTGTTCAGGTTGCTTAGATATGATGAGAATTTCAGTTTTTGCTGCAATAAGTGTGAGGTGGAGGTTGGATAATAGGGAGTTAATGGAGACTAGGCATGATTCCCAGAATCTTAGGGATTCATTGAGCGTGTTTTGGATGGGGATGAGAATTTGCACATCGTCTGCATATATGAAGAAATTCAGGCCTAGGTCTGAGGAGGGTCGAGGATAGGGAGGAGCCTTGAGGAATTCCTTGCGTGAGGGGAACATGAGCAGATTCAAAGTTGTCGATTTTTATTAGATATTCTCTATGAGTGAGGTAGGAGGAGAACCTGGATAAATCTGTGTCGGCAATACCTATCTCGGCCAGATGTGAGAGAAGGATTTGATGATTGACGATGTCAAAGGCCGCCGAGATATCTAGGATGGCAAGTATGTATGAGCTTATTCCTTTTAGCAACTTAAAGAGAAAAAAAAAGGAGCTTTGAGCCACTGGCTGATAATGTGGCTGCCTGGTGGAAACTCTTCACTATAAATAGAGAGCCACAGAATTAAGTTACCCATCTTGGGGGGCCCCAACCAATTGCATGAATGGAAGGGGACTGTGGCTCAAAAGGTTTGTTTGCCCCTAGAGTCATTCTTGGCTTTCCTGTGACTCACCATTTTAGTTTTATTATATGTCCCATCACAAGAGTTTTGGATAAAGTGATCTCAGTGTATTGTGTACAGATTCTGACACTCTACTTATTTTGAAATTGCACCATCAAATCATCGTCACTAACACTTATTAAAATGATCACTTTGCGAAACTCACTGTGAAATATCATTATTAGAAACAAGTTCTAGCACCAGCAGTGCTTTCTGCGAAGTCCGCAGAGGAAACAGCACCCTGATGGCACAGAGGCATTGTGAGATACATTCTGGCACTGACGGAAAGGTGGTGGTCAGATGGCAGTGAACATGTTAATCCTGAGGCTTAGAAATAGTCATTTAAATGAAAACAGAAAAAAAAACCATTTGCAACATCCATTAAAGTAAGGAGTATAATACGAAATATGTGCAGATGTTGCTTCCTCTTTAAGAAGGGTACAGAGTTAAACGCATACTGGGAATCAAAATGCCATAAAAAATTAATGGAGCTATAAATTATTGAAAATCCTGCAAAACATGCTTTATCTTGTTAATGACAGTTGCTAAAAAAAGCACAAAAACCTAACAAAATAAGACCACATACTAAAGAACCAAGAGTGGTCCATGGAGGTATGCTCCCTGTGTGTACCATAAAACTAAAACTAGCTTGTTAAAAGCTCAGGGAGGATTGTACTTCAGCCATTACACCAAAATCTTGGTGACTTGAAAACTGGGTCAACTTGATGAATGTTAGCACTCATGAAATTGAGGGACTAATAGTACCAGCTAGCAGATATAGAGCAGGCAGGCAGGCAGTGTGCTGACCGACCTATATACTATAGCTCTGCCAACACATCTTCAAGCTTGTACATGTCCAATATCTTTAAAAGTGTGTATACAAGACTTCAACTCAGTGTAAAGAAAAGGGTTTCTACAGGTCTTTTGTCAGCAAATGAAAAGGCAAGAGCAGAAAATTTCCACTGAAAACACAAACTGAAACATCGAATTTGTTAACAAAACTATGGTATGTTTATCTTCACGTAGCAAATAAAAAAAAATTGTATTTTGTGAGAAAAATATAGACTATATCATGAGCCCAATTCCTCAGGAAAATAAATCAAGGATCATTTAACAAGTGCGCTTCTGGATGCAGATTCTTTTACCTTTTTTACTTAATCATTCTAATTTCTCATCTAAGTATGCAGCAATAAGGAGCAACATACAAATGGCAGCGGATACCTTTTTATTGTATTAACTCATATCTCTAACCAGCTTTTTGAGAGTTAATCACAGATGTATTGAATTAATCCAAAAGGTATCAGCTGCTACTTGTTTGTCAACCCTTATTACTACACATTTGAAAGGACTAACACAGGAAACAATACTTTACTTATCCAAGTACGGCTTTTTCACATAGCTATTGTGATGGAGTGCAGCGCTGCCGGGGGCAGGAATGGATAAGATACCATAAGGCAGCTAGTAATACTAGAGCCCGCCAGCAGGTGGAGCAGGTGAAGGCGGAAACTACAAATCCCAGGTTCCTGGAACCACCACCTGACCTGTAGGGAGAGCCTGGAGGTGAGCAGGTGTCAGACTTAGACACTAATGAGTCACACAGGTGAGCCTGGGGAGCTAGAGGAAGAGGGCGTGCCTAGGTAGCAGCAGTGGCCAGAAAAAGCGAGTGCCAGGAAGCAAAGGGGGAGAAGGAAATGGAGGTAGGTTCCGGGGGGAGAGGAATCCTCCAGCTGTCTCAGGGGCACAGCCTAGCCTGAAAAGGGAAACAGAGAACCTGTACCCTAAGGGAAGTTAGGGCAGGTGTGTTTGCGGGTGGACGGGAGAGCCAGGGGGCTCAAACAGTGCCTTTGCTCCAGCACCTGTGTTAAGGGGTTAGACTGCTGGAGAGCGGGGGCAGGGTCATTTGTTCAGCTCCTGAGGGGACGGAGCCAATGTAACAGATTCAGCTACTCTCATTTATAAAAATGCTTTGAGGAACCTCTCTCTCTCTCTGTGTTATCTTTGGGGGTTGGGGGACTGCTTCAACCCCACGCCACACAAAGAGAACCCAGAGGCCCAGCAAAACCAGGGCCGGCGGAGACCTGAACCCAGGGAGTCCTGTGAGACTGAGAGACTCCAGGGATATCCAGGACTCGCGAGGGGCCTGAACCGGAGGCAGCGGAGCGGCACCCAGGGCAGCACGGGCGGTGAGCCTTCACACTATTTAATGAATGTTGCTCCAAAAACAAAAGAATGAAACTGTGAAGTATCATTAAAGGCAGGAAAAAAGTGAATTGGAAAAAAAAGCTGGCCGTAGTGGCAAAAAATCATAATATAACTTTAAAAAATATATTTGAAGCAGGAAGTCTGTGAGGGAGTTGGTTGGACTGCTAGATGATTGAGGAAATAAAGAAGCACTTAGGGAAGACAAGGCATAGCAAAAAGACTAAATTCTTTGCTTTAGAATTTACTGAAAAAGATGTTGAGTACCACAAAAGGTATTTAACAGTGATGACTCTGAAGAAATGAAAAATTAGGGTGAACCTGGATGATGTAATAGGGCAGACTAACAAACTAAAGAGTAGCAAATTGCCTGGACAAGATGGTTTACAGAATGAGTTCTGAAAGAACTAAAAAAATGAAATTGCAGATCTACTACAGGTAATTTCTAACCTATCATTACAATCTATTGTACCTGAAGACTGAAGGGTGGCCAATGTAACATCAAATCTATAAAAGGGGTTCCAGAGGTGATCCGAAAAAGTATAGACTGGTGAGTCTGACTTCAGTGCCGGGAAAAATAATAGAAACTATTTTAAAGAATAAAATCACAGAACTTACAGAAAGACATGGTTTAATGGTACACTACCAGCATGGATTTACAGAAGGGATGCCCTGCCTCACCAACCTGCTACATTTTGACTGAAGTGGTTAATAAACATGTGAATAAAGGTGAGCCAGTGGATATAGTACATTTAGATTTTCAGAAAGCATTTGACAAAGACACCCAATAAGAGACTCCTGAGAAAATTAAAAATCATGGGATAAGAGACAATGCCCTTGTAATGAGGAGACAGATTTTCCTAGTCCATATACTGCACAGTAAACCCCCAAAACACTAAGCAGGGCACATTGGAAGCTTAGAGGCCCAAGACCTGAAAAAAGTGCCTTGGACTTCATTTCTCAAGGCCCTCATTACCAACCAGGAACACCACATCTCTGGGAAGGAAGGAGCTGGAGGTGAGTGGAGCCAGCCCTCCAATCTCCCAAGTGAGGTAAATTGGAAAGGTATGCATTTACAAGGGAAGAAAGAAGCCGAAGGGGAATGGTTGCCAAACACAGAGCCCATGGAGACAGAGGAAGGTGCAGAGAGGAGGTGCATGAGCCTATAAACACCTCAGAGACAGTGCCAGACCTAGCCATAGAAATGGATTAAAGGTAGACTCCAAAACCTACATTTATTGAAAGTTATTCTGAAACTTAACTTGGGAGCACTACCACGGCAAGAAAGATTATACTGTAGGTTTCAGTGAAGGGCGAAGCAGTGCTAGTTTTCTTACAGGACTACATTGCTGAGAGTTTAAAAAAAAATTAAACATTGCTATTTGCAAGCACTGCTACTGAGGACTAAAAGAAAATTACAAGCACTGCTGAGAGTTTGTGAATTTGAATACTGATATTTACAAGCCTTGCATTGCTCATTTTAAGAATTTAAACATTTCCAAGCACTGCTACAGAGGATTTAAAAGACCACTACTGCAAATTCCACTAAGCATTGGGGATAAAGAATGGTATTTGACTGCTGTGTTCTTGGGAGTTTGAAAGCTGCTGTTTTACACCCTGTGAGATAGTGGGAATTAACGACTGTTTTAACTACCTCTGGTGCTGTGGACATAGAAGTCCTGATATTAGTACTGCTTATGCTAATAAGAATCAGTTGTTGGATTCATAGACTTCAGTTGGAGGCTGCAGTACGGTAAGGACCCCTGGTTCCAGGCTATCAATATTGCCATAAGGACCCCGCAACAAAGCTTGTTCATCTTGGGAAGAGATAAGACCCAGCATCTGCCTTACCTACTGATGTTTCTTTCTGAGTGCTTCAGATCCTGAAAAGTATACCTACCATTTGTTACATGGAGAAGTCACCCATACCCTGAGACCCTTCATATCCCTTACAGTCCTAATATGGACTGCAAACTGATTAAGAGATAGGAAAAAGAGTAGGACTAGAGAGTCAGTTTTCTTAGTGGAGAAAGATAAACAATGAAATGCCTCAGAGATCTGTACTGGGACTGGTGCTTTTTAATATATATATATATATATAAATGATCTGGAAAAGGGAATGATGAATGAAGTTTTCAAATTTGCAGATGACACAAATTATTCCAAGTTGTTAGATCATAAGCGGGTTGTGAGAATTTGCACCGAGTATCTTGCGAGATGGCACATCCAAAATGACAGATTAAATTTAATGTGGACAAAGCAAGTAATATACATACGGCAATGTAGCCCACACACTGTAGTTACATGATGTTAGGTTCCCTATTAGGAGTTACTAGCCAGGAAAATGATCTGGGTGGGCATCATTGTGGACAATACTTTCAAAACCTCGGCTCAGTGTGAGGCAGCAGTCAAAAAAGCAAACAGTTAGAAATTAGGAAAGGATTGGTGAATGTCATAATACCTCTGTATCACTACATGGTGAGAATGAATCTAGAGTACTATCAGCAATTCTGGTTGCTACATCTCAAAAAAGATATAGTTGAAATGGAAAAGGTTCAGAGAAGGGTGACCAAAATGATAAAGGGGATGGAATTTTCCGATGAGGATGGCTATACGGCTGTTCAACTTGGAAAAGAGATGGCTGAGGGGGGATATGATAGAGATCTATACAATCATGAGTGGAAAAGAATGGGTGAATGTGAACTGGTTAATATAAAGACTAGGAAACACTTCATTAATTCTGTAAATAGCACATTTAAAATAAATCGGAAAAATTTCTCTCACCAAACACAATTAAGCTCTGAAATTCATTGTCAGAGAATGTGATAAAGGCAGTTAGTTTAGCTGGGTTTTGGACAAGTTCCTGGAGGATAACTCCATAAACTATTATCAGGTAGATTTGTGGAAAGCTATTTATCTCTGGGTGTTAGCAGCATGGGATTTATTAGCATTTGGGATCTTGCCAGGTATTTGTGACCTGGACTGGTCACTGTTGGAAACCGGATACTGGGCTTGATTGACCCTTGGTCTGAGCCAGTATGGAAATTCTTATTTCTGAAAACCTTGTGTATTCCAAGAGTCTCACATGCCTTAGGCTACAGTTTGCTAGTGCTGTAAGCCATCCAGCTTGCTGTGTCTCTCTCTCTTTCAACATATATACATAGTTTTAACCAACTATTTTTGGCCCGGTAGTTTCCTCCTGCTCCATTATTCCTGTAGCTCTCCATGACAAGTCAGAGATGAGAGTTTGCCCCAATTTTATATCCCCTACTACTCACTTTAGACCAGCTATCAAAGCAACAGCCCTTAGCCAAGTTCATGCACAGGACCCACTTAATTGTGGATCCTGAATCCAGCTAGTAGGTCTCACTGAAGAACATGCCATACTGGGTCAGACCAATGGTCCACGAGGCCCAGCATCCAGTTTCCAACAGTGGCCAATCCAGGCCATAAGAACCTGGCAAGTACCCAAAAACTAAGTCTATCCCATGTTACTGTTGCTAGTAATAGCAGTGGCTATTTTCTAAGTAAACTTAATTAGTAGCAGGTAATAGACTTCTCCTCCAAGAACTTATCCAATCCTTTTTTAAACCCAGCTACACTAACTGCACTAACCACATCCCCTGGCAACAAATTCCAGAGTTTAATTGTGCGAAGAGTGAAAATGAACTTTCTCCGATTAGTTTTAAATGTGCCACATGCTAATTTCATCGAGTGCCCCCAAGTCTATTATCCAAAGGAGTAAATAACCGATTCACATTTACCCGTTCTAGACCTCTAGAGATTTTAAACACCTCTATCATATCTCCCCTCAGCCGTTTCTTTTCCAAGCTGAAAAGTCCTAACCCCTTTAGTCTTTCCTCATAGGGGAGCTGTTCCATCCCCTTTATCATTTTGGTCACCCTTCTCTGTACCTTCTCCATCACAAGTATATCTTTGAGATGCGGCAACCAAAATTGTACACAGTATTCAAGGTGTGATCTCACCATGGAGCGATACAGAGGCATTATGACATTTCCCGTTTTATTCACTATTCCCTTTCTAATAATTCCCAACATTGTTTGCTTTTTGGCTACTGCAGCACACTGAACCGATGATTTCAATGTTGGGAATCAGATCTCTTTCTTGGGTGGTAGCACCTAATATGGAACCTAACATTGAGTAACTATAGCATGGGTTATTTTTCCCTATATGCATTACCTTGCACTTATCCACATTAAATGTCATCTGCCATTTCAATGCCCAATTTTCCAGTCTCACAAGGTCTTCCTGCAATTTATCACAATCTGATTGTGATTTAACTACTCTGAACAATTTTGTATCATCTGCAAATATGATTACCTCACTCGTATTTCTTTCCAGATCATTCATAAATATATTGAAAAGTAAGGGTCCCAATACAGATCCCTGAGGCACTCCACTGCCCATTCCCTTCCAATGAGAAAATTGTCTATTTAATCCTATTCTCTGTTTCCTGTCTTTTAGCCAGTTTGTAATCCATGAAAGGACATCGCCACCTATCCCATGACTTTTTACTTTTCCTAGAAGCCTCTCATGAGGAACTCTCTCAAACACCTTCTGAAAATCCAAGTACACTACATTTACCGGTTCACCTTTATCCGCATGTTTATTAACTCCTTCAAAAAAGAGATTTAACTACTGTGCATAATTTTGTCATCTGCAAATTTGATCTTACTCTTCATACCCCTTTCCAGATTATTTATAAATATATTAAAGCACTGGTCCAACTACAGATCCCTGAGGCACTCCACTGTTTACCTTTTCCTACTGTAAAAACAGACCATTTAATCCTACTCTGTTTCCCGTCTTTTAACCAGTTTGTAATCCACAAAAGGACATCATCTCCTATCCATGAATTTGTTTTCTTAGAAGCCTCTCATGCGGGACTTTGTCGAACACCTTGTGAAAACCCAAATAAACCACATCTACTGGTTCACCTATGTCCAAATGTTTATTTGCCCCTTCAAAAAATGTAGGAGATTTGTGAGGTAGGATTTCCCTTGGGTAAATCCATGCTGGCTGTGTCCCATTAAACCATGTCTATCTAAATGTTTTGTGATTTTATTCTTTATAACAGTTTCCATGACTTTTCCCGGCACTGAAGTCTGGCTCACCAGTCTATAGTTTCGTGGATCAGTTTTCATCGATCATTTCATGGGAGTGCAAAGGCCCTGAATGATAGACATGAATCTGCACATTCACTTGCTGTTTTTTTTTTCCTTGGTATTTCTAGGGCTTTTATGTAACTGTTTGCCCCTTCAAACATACCTAGGGATTTTGCTGGACTAAATGATGCAATCATCAAGGAACAGCCTTGCTTTTAATTAATTGTATCTCACGGGAACTTGGTAGGTTTTAAATGGACCTAAGATAGTTTTTAAGTTTTAACATTTTGGAACAGGTTATATCAGGTTTTATGACAAGGCAAACTAGCCTTGCTGGCTGGGAATAATGGCATTACAGAGAAAGTAAAGCAGCTCATTTTTATTTTTTTACTTCATGATTTGTGTTAACATTTTTGTTCTTTTGTTGTTTGATATGTTGGTCTGTTTTATGATTTTGAGGTCCATATTTAGACAATCTGGCTAGCAAGTTAGCTGGATAAACTTATCCGGTTAATTTTGGAGGTATATTCAATAGTAAAACCACACTATTGAATATAGCTGTTGCGCCTGGTCGCAGACGTCTGCGACCGTTGCTGCTCACCTCCTTTTTTTTTGCCTGCAATGGTATCTCTTGGACGAATGGCGGCCTCCACTTCCATATGCTGTTTTTCTCGATGTCCCCGAGATGGCATGAGCAACTCCGTCCGCCATCTTGAAACAGGAATTATCTAAGGCACGCACACATGCGGGCCTCTCAAATACACGTCATGATGGGAACCTTGGGGGCCTCCCCTCCGCATGACGTCATCTCCGCCTGTGTATTTAAGCCTGCCTAACGAACCTTCCTAAGAGTTAGCAAGGACTTCCATCCTGCTACATTCCACTCCTTTGGAGACACTTCGCTACAGAACCTGTCTTTTGAATGCCTCAGGTACCCGCTCCTCAGGGGCCTAGTCTTGTTCCGGCTATCCGCTCCTCAGAAGGCCTTCCTGCCTAGAGTACTCACCTGCTCTGGGTGTGTTTGGTTCTGCCTGGCGACCTCGCCGCTGCTGCTGACGGAACTTCAGTGTACACCGTACCTCGGGCCACTACTGTGCTCACCTCAGCAACCTTCTCTGTATGCTACAAGAGTGAGTACCACCAGCTGTTCTACTCTCTACATTTCTCCTGTGATTCTCAGCGTACCCCACACTGCGGGCCACAACCAGATCATTAAAGAGAAGTTCCATTTAAGGAGGGATTCCCCGGGTTACCCTGCTCCATGGACCACTACCAGGGATATCAGCTTGTGTTACCTGGTACTCTGGACTGTGCCTCTCTTCCTATTGGTGGGAAGCTTCTACATTTCCAATATAATAAAGTTCATTTCGCTTGTGTCAGTCTCAGTTGAGGCTAGCCTATCGCGGTGAGTCCCCACATGGCTCCACCCTGTGGGTGGAGCCAACTCTCACTTCAATCAAGGATCTACAACATACCAGTTTTTAACAATAGCCAGCTATCAAGTTAACCGACTAACTACAGCCTCCTGATTTTAGGACAGCTCTTTGACCCGACTAGACTTAGCCAGCTAAGTCATCCGGCTAACTGAATATCAGAATTAGCCTAATTTAACTGGCTAACAACTCCTCCCAGTTACACCCTTAGAGTGCCCCTAACTTAGCTGGCTAAATTATAACTGGTTATCTTATTAGCCGGCTAGAATTTAGCTGGATGAGTTCTCAAATATTCATGTAGTAGACTAACTTCCGAGTTAGCCAGCTAAATGCTTTTGAATATGGTCCTCTTTATGTTATATGTTTTTACTACTGCTTTATTAATGTGATTTGAAAACCACTTACAAATTTTGATAAGCTGTATATAATTTGTGAATGGATAAATAAATAATTGCAACACAGTCCTACTGGATCTTTTGGATGAGCTCCATATTGTTGTTTTCAGCAATATCATTGTCCCTCCAGAGAATTATCCAAGCAAAAGCTTGTGTTCTGCTCATGTGCATTATGAGGAGCAGTGATCTTACCTCATCCCTGGGTAACTTTTCCAAATTAGGACTAATTGATGTGAGGCCAAGCCTAAATCCTCACCTAAGTGCCTTGCTTTTGCTCTTGAGGGCCCAGTGGATAAAGAAGTGCACAATGAGCCGGATCCTAGGAACCTAGACTTGGAAGCACAGTCTACACAGTGAAATATTCTTGAGGCCTGAGATAAATCCAATATTTGCTTGAATGCCAATGACTCACTGAAATTATGGCATCCATGGAAGCCTCAGCACCACAGCTGTGGTTGCTGCTCAAATTCTGAATGAATAGGAGCTGAAACCTTCGCCTTTGATGCCTGCTGCTCTTAGTGACAAGCGTAGAACCTTTGAAAACTGGTAAAGGGAGCCCATATTTGTGGATAAGCAGTGTCCTGCTTCCTGGGGGTCTCAAGTACATGTAATGTTTTAAGCTTTGTATGGGGCAAGTACAAACTCCTGCCAACCCATCAAGCACAACTTTTGTGCCCTTGAAACATGAGTCCATTCTGGACTTGCTTCAGCTTGTTGAGGGCTATATATTAACATTGTCTACCAGTAGGCCAGAGGGAGGTAACTATGTTAATGCGCATAACGCCAAAGAATGCTAGCAAGAATGCATACGGAATAGGCTAATCTCGAAAATGCTGGAACATATGCCTTCTAAACATTTGAATTACAAGTTTTAGGTGTTCATGTGTAATGGGGTGCCTCCTGTCAACCTCCAGGTAGCTCTGGCCCACTCACACAATACCCTAACAATAAAATTGCTTATATGATTCTTGAAGCCCAGTGCTTTTAAAAAGAATAGTATGCTAGATAACTGCATTTATAACCGAATTTAGCTATGCCCTCCAGCTTGTGCTACAGTTTATACTGGATTAACATCTGGCCAACGACAGGCCAGACCAGAATGCTACCCATTCTGGAAAGAAAAGTCAAAATCTGACAATGCATTTAAGTAACTTCTTCCTTGGTCTGACCATATGGCAACTTCTTGTGTTCTTATGTAGGTGAGTCTTACCAAATTGTCAATCCATTGAATTTTTGCAGGAAATGCTCCCAAGTCTTAATGCACTGTTTTATGGCCTCTGACTCTTATATGGTGATGCTTTTTTGTAACACTTACTATAGCTAGCCTGTGGATGAAGATACTTCTCATAAGGATCACACAACAGGCAAAACTAAGTAGTCCCACGAGGAACTGGAACTGCCTCAATATGGCTTTTTTTTTTTTTTTTTTAAACACACCCTATGCATTCCAGGGCCTCCTTCAATCTTTTTACGGGGGTAACCTAATGATCCTTGCCCATGCATCTATTTCTATATGCAAGAATATAATGGTTGAGGATGGTCCCTCCATTTTGCCTTGAGCTAGGGGGATGACAAAGTCTGCCACTATTCTTTGAAAAATAGACATGAGGGAGCTACATTCACGGGCATCTCTGCCAATGAAAAGGGAGTTGTGATCCTGATACCTGCTCAACCACCCAGTGAACAAATGAGCTAAAATTTTCAAAATATGTACATGGAATTAAGTAAATCACTGAGATGCATTTGCCAAAATAGTACTTGACTTGAAGCCCAGAAGGTGAAATAAATCCAGATGCATTGGGAGTAGGTGGAAGGCAAACTAATGCCAGCCTTTGCCAAGTGTGCCCGCTGAAAGGCAGCACTATGGTTTTAGAAAGTTTTCATCTATGTTTGTTTAGGATTTATTCCTTAAATATTATGGGGCAAGTAGTTCTCATGCTCCCAAAGACAGAAATCTCCCCTTCTGCAACATTTGTTATATGTTAACTTTATTGAATGAGATAAATAAACAAGCTTTCTAATAATCTCAAACATACATCTGTTTGCAAATAATGACAGGGAAGTAGGTGATTGTTTCAATGCATCATCATTACATTTTTATGGATGACTACAGGTTCAAATCATATTATTCAGTCTCAGTTGTAGATATTTGTTAAAATCATAAAAAACATTGCATGTTGCAGTTTGAAATAAAACTATAAAGGTAGAGCTATGCAGAGGAAGTTTATACAACGTATACTGTATATATTATTCCTAAATTGGAGAAATTACTTACCTGATAATGTTGTTTTCCTTAGTGTAGACAGATGGACTCAGGACCAATGGGTATAGTGTACTCCTGATAGCAGTTGGAGACTGATCAGATTTCAATCTGACGTCAGCCCTAGTACATATACCCCTGCAGGAAGTGCAGCTCTTCAGTATTCTCCTCGAAAAGCATTGTGGATATATGTGTGACTGACTAATTTGAATAACTTGATTAACTTTATAACTTGGTTAACTTGATTAATTTGAACTGGATGAATTGGCTATAGCTGGAGACCGCCAGTGCCCTCAACCGGGAAACATAGACACCCGGTTGGATGGGTGTCCTAGACGAAGGAAAGCATGGCTTACCTTTGAATCACTCGCTCCTGGGGATGTCCCCCGAGAATTCCATGAGTAACGGCAGCCGTGGGTGGGATGCTGAGTCCATCTGTCTACACTAAGGAAAACGAAATTATCAGGTAAGTAATTTTTCCATTTCCTAGCGTGTAGCAGATGGACTCAGGAACATAAGAACATAAGAAAATGCCATACTGGGTCAGACCAAGGGTCCATCAAGCCCAGCATCCTGTTTCCAACAGTGGCAATCCAGGCCATAAGAACCTGGCAAGTACCCAAAAACTAAGTCTATTCCATGTTACCATTACTAATGGCAGTGGCTATTCTCTAAGTGAACTTAATAGCAGGTAATGGACTTCTCCTCCAAGAACTTGTCCAATCCTTTTTTAAACACAGCTATACTAACTGCACGAACCACATTCTACTCCCGAACTGGGTGGGAAGCTGCCCATGACCCACTTAGTACTACCCTTGCAAATGCTGTGTCCTCCCGAGCCTGAACATCCAGGTGGTAAAATCTGGAGAAGGTGTGGATGGAGGACCATGTCTGTGGGTGACAGCATCTTGGTTTCTGCCCAGGACACTGCCTGGGCTCTAGTAGAATGGGCCTTGACTTGTAAAGGTGGTGGCTTGCCTGCTTCCACGTAGGCCGCCTTGATGACTTCTTTGATCCAGTGGGTTATGGTTGCTCGCGAGGCCGCTTCCCCCTGCTTCTTCCCGCTGTGAAGGATGAATAGATGGTCCGTCTTTCGTACGTATTCTGACTAGGAGCCTGCCGACGTTGAGATGTCAGACTTCGAGCCTCTTCCGAATTCTTATGCTCATCTGGTGATGGTAGTGAGATGGTTTGGTTGAGATGGAAGTGAGACACCACTTTGGGGAGGAATGACTGAACTGTGCGTAACTGGATGGTTCCCGGGGTGAATCTGAGGAACGGCTCCCGGCAGGACAGTGCTTGTAGCTCGGATATACGACGAGCTGAACAGACTGCTAGCAGGAAGGCTGTCTTCAATGTTAATAGTCGGAGAGAGACAGGCGCGGAAAAGTCTGAAGGAGGTTCCTGCTAGGAAATCTAGGACCAGGTTGAGGTTCCAAGAGGCACCGGCCACTTTAGGGGTGGTCGGATGTGCTTGACTCCTTTCAGGAAGCGGGAGACATCCGGGTGAGAGGCTATGTTGCCGCTCTCGCTCTTGGTTCCGTAGCATGACAAGGACGCCACCTGTACCTTGATGGAGTTGAGGGACAATCCCTTCTGTAGTCCATTCTGTAGGAATTCCAAAATCGTAGGAATTTTGACTGAGTGTGGTATAATGTCGTGGTCCTCACACCAGGATTCAAATACTCTCCAAATCCTTATATATGTTAGGGATGTGGAGAACTTGCGTGCTTGGAGTAGGGCATCAATTACTGCTCCCGAGTATCCTCTCCTCTGTAGGCGAGTCCTCTCAATGGCCAGACCGTAAGAGAGAATCGAGCTGGATCCTCGTGGAGGATCGGTCCTTGTTGGAGCAGGTCTCTGTGTGGAGGGTAACAGCAGGGGGTTCCCTGCCAACAGTCCTTCGCATGTCTGCGTACCATGGTCTTCTTGGCCAGTCCGGGGCCACTAGAAGTACTGGCCCCCTGTGGTGTTCTATCTTGTTGATGATCGTGCCCAATAGGGCCACGTCGGGAAGGCGTATAACAGTCTCCTGTGGCCAGGTCTGTACCAGGGCATCGATTCCCTGGGACTGGGGTTCCCGCCTGAGGCTGAAGAAACTGGGTACTTGGGCATTGGACCGGCTTGCCAGGAGGTCCATGGTTGGTGTTCCCCAACAATTTACTATCAATTGGAATGCTGTGGTTGACAGTTTCCATTCTCCTGGATCTAGACTCTCTCCTGCTGAGGTAGTCCGCTACGACATTGTCTTTCCTGGCAATGTCCTTCCACAGACATGGTCCAGCATCCCACCCACGGCTTCCGCCCATGACATTAGGGGGTCTATTTCCAGAGACACCTGTTGGCTTCTGGTTCCTCCCTGACGGTTGATGTAGGCCACTGTTGTGGCGTTGTCCGACATTACTCTGACCGCTTTGCCTCTGAGTCTGTGACTGAACCTTAGGCAGGCTAGTCTGACTGCCCGGGCTTCTAGGCGACTGATATTCCATCCTGACTCTTCTTTGTTCCATTGCCGTTGGGCAGTTAGCTCCTGGCAGTGTGCTCCCCATCCTCGTAGGCTGGCATCTGTGGTGAGTAGGATCCAGGTTGTGGAGGATAGTCTCGTTCCCTGGCTCAGATGGGCTTCTTGTAGCCACCATCGAGTTGGGCCTGAACTCTGTCCGGAAGCTGAAGCCATACGGTGTAGTTCTGGGACAGAGTATTCCATCGTGATAGTAGTGAGCGTTGTAGGGGTCTCATGTGAGCCCATGCCCATGGGACTACCTCCAGTGTGGACGCCATGAGGCCGAGAACTTGTAGGTAATCCCATGCTGTAGGGCGAGGTTCGCTCAACAGGGTTTGTAACTGAGTCATCAGTTTTGATCTCCTTGTCTGTCAGGATGACCTTGTCTTGTTTGGTGTCGAACCGGACTCCCAGGTATTCTAGTGATTGGGAGGGCTGCAGGCAGCTCATGGTTGACCACCCAAGGCTCTCCAGTAGAGTTTTGACTCTGTTGGTTGCCTGGTGGCTTTCTTCTGGGGATTTCGCTCTGATCAGCCAATCGTCTAGATAAGGGTGCACGTGGATTCCTTCCTTCCTCAGTGTTGGCTGCCACCACCACTATGTCTTCTGGCTGCCACGGCGGCTGAAACTCCTCTAGCTGCCGTGCGTACCAGATCCAAAGCAGCGTCCGCGAGGAATGATACGGCTTCCCCAGGAGTGTTGCTCCTGGTCTGTCACTATGATCTTGGTGAACATCCGGGGTGCAGTAGCTAACCCGAAAGGTAGTGCCCGGAACTGGTAGTGACGGTCCAGGATCGAGAAGCGTAGAAAACGCTGATGCTCTTGATGGATCGGAATGTGTAGGTAGGCTTCCGACAGATCCAGGGAGGTAAGGAACTGTCCCAGTTGTATCACCCTTATTACCGAGCGTAGGGTTTCCATGCCGAAGTGGGGAATCTTCAGGTAAAGGTTGACCGCCTTGAGGTCCAGGATAGGTCTGAACGTTCCTTCCTTCTTGGGAATGATAAAATAGATGGAATAATGGCCCGTATTTATTTTTTGTGGAGGCACTGGTGTTATAGCCTCTAAGGCTAGTAACATGGTCAGTGTAGCTTCCACTGCCACTCTCTTGGAAGGGTCATGGCAGGGAGATTCCACAAACTTGTCCGGAGGGAGGTGGTGGAAATCTAGGTAATATCCCTCTCGAATGATGGAGAGGACCCACTTGTCCGAAGTTATCTCGATCCATCTTTGGTAGAATAGGGCCAGTCTGCCCCCTATGACTTCTTCCTTTGGATGGGTCAGCTGATTTTCATTGTGGGGTGCGGCTGGGGCCGAGCTGGCTCCTCTTTTATTGTGCTTGTTCCAAAAGGACTGGCTCCGGCCTGCAGGGCGGGCCGCTTGATATGAGCTTCTATATGGGATGAAGCGCTGTGATCCTCTGCCCCTGGAGGTCCGAGGGAAAGAGCGCTGGTTTCTCTTATTCCTGTCCTCCGGTAGCCATGGCAGTGGGGATTCGCCCCACTTGTTGGCTAGTTTCTCTAGTTCGCTTCAGAACAGAAGTGTTCCCTTGAAAGGCATCCTTGTGAGTCTCGTTTTGGAGGATGCATTGGCTGACCAGTCGGAGCCAGATTTGTCTTCTGGCTGCCACGGCGGCTGAAACTCCTCTAGCTGCCGTGCGTATCAGATCCAAAGCGGCGTCCGCGAGGAATGATACGGCTTCCCCAGGAGTGTTGCTCCTGGTCTGCGCTAAGCAGGCGCGTGTCACCACGGCACAGCGGAGAAGTCAAAGGACTGTTTGAGGATAGATTCCAGACATCTGTCTTGGGCATCCTTGAGTGCTGCTCCTTCCTCCACTGGGATAGCAGTGCGCTTCGAGACCGCGCAGACCATGGCATCCACTTTCGGACATGCCAGGAGATCTTTGGCCGCGGGGTCAAGAGGATACATGGCTGCCAGAGCCCGGCCCCCTTTGAACGTGGTTTCTGGGGCCTCCCATTCCAGGTCAATTAGTTGCTGGACGGCTTGTAATAGTGGGAAATGGGCGGGAGGTCTGACAAAGTCCCTCCAAAAGTGGGTTCGGCTTAGGTTCCCCTGGAGCGCTTGTGCCAAGGATGGCAAGCTCTTTCAAGCTGTGCGTGACCATGGTCTGGAAGTTCATCCTTGGTGAAGAAGCGTCTCATGGTTTGATGGGGTTCTGTACCCGGAGGGAGTTTCCCTTCCTCCAGGGGTTCTGGACTCCTCATCTGAGATGTCTGTGTCCACGAAGGTGGGGCTTCTGGGCAGTGGGATCACCTCCCTGGGCACAGAGGGTCCTGGCATGTTGAAAGTCCTCTGGTGGTGCCTGTGACCGCATTGTAGGAGGGCCCCGGTTGCATGTGGACGAAGGTATGCAGACCTTTGAAGAATTCACACCCAGGAGATAGTAGCTGGGCCTAGACTAGGAGGTGCTGTGTCCCTGGGGAGCCCCGTTTGAGGGGGGGGGGGGGGGGGTCCCCGCTGTGTGATGCTAGGTTTGGCATACCGCTCGAAAGCTGGGGTCCAGTACCGGCTGGGGAGGGCCATGAGTTGGGTCCCCTAGGGCCTCTTTGCACTGTATACACAGGGCCGTGGCCTCCTCATGCTGTGCAGCTCTAATGTGGCATGCTGGGCAAAGGCCTTTAGCTTTGAGTTTATTTCACAGGTGGAGCCCATGGTTTGTGCGCTTACAATACAGTTTGTGTGCTCCGGTTTGCGAAGATGCGCGTGTAGGTTTAGTGCGCGCGTGCAGAGCGATGTGCACGCTGTTGTGTGCACGGTTCGAAGTTATGCGCCCAGCACAGTGAGCATGTGGCTACGCGCTTCGCTGTGTGCGCCCAGCACTTGTGCAAGTGACGTTGGGCGCACAAGGTATTGTGCGCCCGCTCGTCCTCTGTGCGCACGGAGCTCGAGACTGCGGACAGGCAAGCGAACAGGGCCAAAATGGTGACGGCGACCACTGTGGACCAATATGGCAAACCACCTCGGAGGGTCTCCACATGGGAGGGGCCGATCAACCCGGTGGCACTGGTCCCAGCTTGGCGACCTGTTAGTCTCCTCGAGCTTCGGAGACCGGAGACTTTTAAATTGATTTCTACCTTACCTTGTCCCGGCGTTTCCTGGTTTCGTTCCGGGCGGTCTGCGGCTGGAGAGGGAAAATGCCTTCACCGCCGCGCTCGAGGTTGCACACCGCTGCCTATCAGCCTCACCAGATGTCAGGGGCCAGGTCCCTGCCGAAGGTCGGCCGCCGGACCGAGGCTCACCTCTGAGGGATCGCGAAACCACCTCAGGAATCTCGACTGGGGGAGGGTCCCGAGGGGTGTCACCGCAGGAAAGCGCGGCTTGTCTGTAGAGGGTAAGATTTCTTAATTTGGAAAAATTTACTCTAAAGCTATGCTAGCATGCACAGAGTCCCTAACAGCTATAGAGACGGGAAAATACTGAATAGCTGCACTTCCTGCAAGGGTATATGTACTAGGGCTTGACTTCAGATTGAAATCTGATCTGTCTCCAACTGCTATCAGGAGTACACTATACCCATTGGTCCTGAGTCCATCGCTACACACGCTAGGAAAATAGGAAATAACTGGTTCCTGTATTTCTTGGCACCATCATTCATCAGCTTTATAGTTAAAGGAACACTAGCATGCGCCATGTATTAAGGAAGCCAATGAGGGTTAGAACATTAGGCTATGTATGGAGGGGAACGATCAGGTTTACACCAACTGCAGTAAACCAGACAGAGACCTCCACTTTTAATGTAGGAAGACTGCTATTGCAAACAAATTCTTTATTTGCCTGCACAGTTTATCATTGCAGCTTCCAGACAGGATGAGCCTCTCTTCTGAAAGGCCTTTTATTGTACAGACAGCTCTGTTCAGGCTTCTGACTGCATTAAAACCTCGGTGCACACACTTCAAACATAGGCAAACAGAATAAGAATAGCGACTCACATAATGCAGAGATAAAATAAGAACATTAAAGACACTATTGATACAATGAGAATAGATAACACACAAAAGTTGTAGCAGCATTATGAAAGAACACGTTGAAGAGGCTATAAATTTGAGGGATTTAAGGCATCTGCTTTTTACATGAGGACATCATATATAGTTCAGTTTTTATGTATGGTCCATAAAAAGATCAAATCTTAACATATATGCATTTTCTCAAACAATACATTATTTGTTACATTCCCACTTTTTTAATGTTCTATTTTGTAGCCTGTTCTGATGTCAATCAGTGCCTCACCAGGCTTAATGCTGCACATACTGTGGCACTGATGCTGCTCTTCTCCTCCAGCAATAGCTATGCAAATCTCATCACTGCAGTGCAAGCAGCTTTTGGGGAAAACAGGAAACACTATTGTTTTCTACACTACTGCTCTACCTCTAACCATTGACCTGTTGGTTTTCGGTGTGTGCAACTTAAGTGATAGAGACTGTGGGAGAAGCTGCATGAGAGAAACTCTTCCAGGCCTGCCCAAGGCAAAATTCTACTCAGACAGAATGACTGCTGAAGGAGAGAAGGAGGGCAGGGAGGGCAAAAGAGAAAGGAGAGATAAAGTTTAAAAGTGGTGCTAGAAAAGACAGAGGGGCTGATGTTATAAAACCCGTGCCAAAATCTGTGCTATGTTTTTTTGATAGCATGCAAGGTAAAAACCGGTGGCCTTGCAGGATGTAATAAAATAATGGTATGGAAATGAGACCCATGCTAAAAATCCAACCTAGCTAAAAAGACAAAACCTCATACTAAAGTCCAAATGCAGAAAACCATGGGAAAAATAGGCTCTAAAATTGGTGTTAATTTAAAAAGAAAATGCTGCAGAGGTCCATATTGGCTTTAAAGTGAAATGGGCTAAAGTAAGGTGTAATTGGTGTGTTGGCCATCAAATTTTCTGGGACACTCCTCCTTGCAGAGGAATAAAAGTTTGTTCCTTCCAGGGCCATGAGCTAGGTGGTGTTAGGAGTTTGAGTTAGTGGTTGCAGCTGGTGTTTGGAGTTTTTTTGTGAGTGCTTAGTGGCGTTTTTTGTACTGTTTGTTTTTCCCTTGCTGTATCCCTTTCCTTTTATGTTATTTGAGTGAGTGAATCTTGAATACATCTGGTTGTTGGTCTGTTATCTGTCTGTTTTTGTCTGCTTGTTTAGGCTCCTGAAAGAGCGGGCATTCGGGGCTGAGGTAAGAATGGAACGTGACACGGGGGTGTGAGTGGAGGAGAGGATGAGCAGATGGGTAGAGAATTAGTATGCACTTTGGCACCATGTACCAAAAAGTGGGTACTATTCTACTTTGGTACCCTCCCCAGTGAACCAATATGAATAAAGGATTAGTATGCATTTTGGCAAGGTGTTCCAAAAAGCATGTACTATTCTGTTTTTGGTACTCACCCCAGAGAAACCTTTTAGTTACACTTTTGGTTCCTACCCTCAACCCACTTCATTCTATAGCAGAATAGTATGCACTTCTGGCACCATGCACCTCAGAGTACACACTAATCTGTTTTTTGGTACTAACCCCAGACAGCTTACATTGCAATTTTTAAGTATGTGCTTTGATTTGACTTGCATTTCAAACTTACCAAGCAACCAGCCACTGTATTTCCCCTTCAGTGAAATTCTGGGCCAGTGCTGCTGCGCAAGGATGAAGGAGTCATAACTGCTTTCGGCAAACTTGGAGACAACACTTGTGATTTTCAAGTGCATTGCAGACAACATATATTTAGAGAGTGGAAATGCATCCTGTTACGGTATACCATTTCTCTCCCGTGGGAGGGGTGAGAATGACATTAGGAAAATCAATTGCCCACATTACATTCAGCATACTACTCCGTAAGCTGCTGTAGATTGATGTACTGCCTGACCCGTTTCGTCATGGCCCTCTGTACCTGGTTGAAATGCCTTAAACTTTGACTAGTCCTTACTAGTCCTGGGGGAATTCTGAGGAGTGCAGAGTTTGTGCAGAATTCCCCCTCTGCGTAGAATTGCCAAATTCTGCACAGAAATAGCAGAGGAGATGCCGGCATGCCGCGAACTGAGCACGTCCCGTGTGTGCCACGGGAATGCGCTCCGTTCGTGGTGAAGATGAAGATCCCAGCATGCCATTTGCGGCGAAGATGGAAGGCTCCCGGGTGCCGCAAATGGAAGGCCCGGGGTGAGAGAGAGAGAGAGAGAGAGAGAGGAGAGGTGGAGGGGAGGGTGAGAGAGCAAGAGGTGTGAGAGCATGGTAGGTAAGAAAGCAGGGGGGATGCTTGATTGTGGATTTCAGAGAGTGTGAGCTTATATGAGGAGATTGTGAAGGAGTGTGTGTGTGAGAGATTGAGAGCTCGTATGTATGAAAAAGGGATAGTGTGTATGAGAGGGTGATAGCCTGTGTGAAGGGATCACATGTGTGTGAGACCGAGCCTGTGTGAACCGGTGCGTGAGAGAGACATAGGTAGCCTGTGTGAGGATGTATGCGTGAGAGAGAAAGGGAGCTTGTGTGGGTGTGTATGCAAGAAAGAGGGGATAATAGAATACCACTCCACTGCCAGATTGAGTTCAGCTGGATGCACTGTTTTTAATTTGAAAATCCATTGTGTTTAAGATTCAAAATGAATTGCGGATATCCCCCTGACTATTCGTATGTATTGTGTCAATCACCCGCCACTGCAGATCCGAAAAAGAATGGGAATGTTCCAGACAGTGTATAATTGGTGCTTGTATCTTCGCTGTTTTAAGACAACTCTTGTGTTCGATGAGTCTCGTACGTATAGTCCTCTTAGTGCGTCCGATGTAATATTTGTCACAAGAACATCTGATAAGATAAATGACATGTGGTATTGTAATCTGAGTATATATGCGCTCTATATTCAGTACCAAAATGGTCTTGCCAACTTGGACCAGATA